>NC_054060.1:68312439-68922276 GCF_017639655.2 Falco naumanni | reverse complement strand
CTTTGGGCTTGGCCACACAGCCACTTTTTCAATGCACCCCTTGCCTACCTCATAATCAACCTGGACCTCTTTTCTCATTTCAGCCAAGCTTTTTTCTACTGAAACCGCTACAGACAGATAATTTGACCTATAAACTACAGGAACACATCTAGTCCATCACACTGGAAGTCTTATTGATAATTTCTAACTAGTAGTTTTCTGTGGTTTTGGTATCTAAAACATAGATGCTGAACTGTTTTATAGTTATGAAAGTGGTAAAGTCTGTCGTCACCCTGTGAACAGATGGGAGGGAAAGAACATGTATCTTATGAACCATCTTATGAGGTGTCACTAACAGAGCAGTCTGTCTTCCTCTCTCTTGAAGAAGCAGTGTAGCCCAGATTGATGTTTTACTGAATACCTGAAGGAAAATCATAAATCTTTGCTGACTTTCAAGGATTACCTCCTCTAAGCTCAAGAACCATGCATTCCAACATGCCAGAAGTCAAGCAAAGGTGGCAGGACAAATACATGGATGATCAAGGAGTTCCTAACTAAACCCATACATCAAAAAAAAAAAAAAAAAAAAAAATATATATATACACACAAGACAGAGAAGCGGTGGCTGAGGAGGATTGTTGAGAGGCTGTCTGATTGTGCAGGAATGACATCAGGAAAGTCAAAGCTCATCTGGAGTTGAACTTCATGAAATTCAACAGAAGAAAATGCAAAGTCCTGCACTTGGGGAGGATTAATCCCATGCCCCAGGATAGACTGGGGCCAACCGACTGGGAAGCAGCTTGACAGAGAGTGATCCAGGGCTCCTGGTCGACAAGAAGCTGGCCATGAGCCAGTGATATGCCCTTGAGGCAAAGAAGGTCAACAGCATCTTGGGGTGCTTTAGGAAAAGCATTCCCAGCAGGTCGAGGGAGGTGTTCCTTCCCCTTCACTCAGCAGTGGTGAACTCCCATCTGGAGTGCTGTTCCCCAGTACAGGAGAGACATGGATATACCAGAGCTTGTACATCAAAGGGCTTCAAGGGTCGGTAAGGAATGGAAATATCTGTCATACAAGGACAGGTTGAGAGAGTTGAGATTGTTCAGCCTGGAGAAATGAACCTCAGGGGATGATCTTACCAATGTCAATAATACTTGGAGAGAGGGAGGAACGTAAGATTGAGTCAGGCTCTTTTCAGTGGTGTCCAGTGGCAGGCTAAGAGGTGATAGTCACAGCATGAAATATAGGAAATTCCATTTAAGCATATGAAAAAAAAAAAAAAAATTAAGGGTGATTGAGCAGATTACCTGGTGGCATTATGAAGTCTCCATCCTTGGAGTTATTGAAAACCCAACTGGACATGGTCCTGAGCAACCTGCTGAAGCTGACATTACTTTGAGCAGGAGGGGCTGGACAAGACAATTTCCAGAGGTCCCTTGCACCTCAACTACTCCAGTTCTCTTATTCTACAAAATCTAAAAAATCTTCTCAATATATAATTGGAAAATAATCCAACCTTTCCTAGAAATATTAATCATAACTACATACAGGAGAGATGTTGCTACTGAGCTTGCTTGTCTTGAAAAAATGATTCTCTGTGTGTAGTTACGTGTGTCCTTTCTACAGACAGTATAAAAACTGAAGAAGTGCAACATGCTGGGTTTGGTATCTCACGATATTTTTGCTTGAAAGCTATAATTAAACCTTACGCGCAAGTCTGCTGAACATAGATATGAAGACAGAAATCACTAGAGTGGCCACGCTATCTTTTGCAGTGATAAGGGAATAGAAGATTGTTACATATTCTTTGGGCAACGTTCAAACCTGGAACCGCAGAGTATGTCCAGATCTTTTAGAGGCACAGCCTTGACTACACTTGACAAGTCATTGTGAACTTGCACTGCAAAATGCCTGCAATTCCTTCTGCTCTTCCATGTGGGAGAAGATGTCGAACTAGCATACAAACTGTTGCCAGCATGTGCAGCACTTTGAGCTTGGTGCCTGCTATGATCTCCTGCTTTTCTTTGCGGAGTCTCTTAAGCCATAAGTAAGCAGCTTCACGAATCATTTCTGCCAGCCATCTGAAGGGAGTAGGACACAATAAAAATGCGGACAGACTGGACTCCTGACTTATAGGAATAAGGGAGGTTGGTGGGGGAGATGACATTAGGTACTATGCTGATAGTGAGGTAGCACAACCCAAATAGGGGAGAAAAGAGGATGAACAGCACATTTCCTGCTTCACCTCCAGTTAAGCTATCACATAAACCAGGACTGGGAATGATTATTGCCACCAGTATCCCCAGCTGTCATTGCCAGCTGTCTAGGACCTAAATAAATTGGGCATAAAGCAACATATCTGGAAAACATGCATGATTTAGTAAGTCTTGTTCTTTCCAAAATACTGTTCTGTGATCATGTTAGGTCTGTTATGCTGGTTGTTTTAAATGCAGATGTTGCTATGACATCTTATTCTTCTCCACTTTAAAATAGAACAGCACTGTCTTTGAACTCAAGAGAATGAAGGGACAGAATTTAAACCTATACTGTCTGCTGTTTGCCCGCAACAGCCAGTTAGGGGCCCCAACGGGTCTCAAACAAGAACCAAACATTTGCTACTGGTCTCTCTAGAAGCATACAAGGAGGTGGGTAAACCCCCAAATGTCATAACGGAGATCATTATACATATGCAATCTGCATCTTTCCTGTATCTTGCAGGATAAAGAATACTTCTTCCTACTTATTGGGGAAAAAAATAATGGGGTTCAGGCATTATTTCTTTGATTCATTCTGGATATTTTCCACAAGCAATCCTATTTTAATTCATGGCACTGCAGGCAAAACTGGAAAACCTTGTTTGGGTTCTGTTATTTTTCTTCCCAAGGCATCTGTGGAACAGTCCTTTTGCAGAAAAATAGCAGTAATATGAATACTATCATTAATGCAAAGTCAATATTTTGTTGATGTCTAAAGATAATGGCTATAAAAACAGTACTCCACATATGTTGCTTGCTTTCTTGCTTATAAGAGTTTTTATGTTCTAGCCTCATGTTCAAGCCAAAATGTTACCATCAAGGTTTTGTTACCATCATACATTTGTGTATTCATGCTCAATGCACTAACACAAAGCAAGTTTTTTGCTTTTATTCTGGCAGCCACAGTATATGCCTGGTATTATCAGCCAGGTTCTAATCTGCTCCATATAATAATAATTAGATCATCTATATACATTGTTTTGACAAAATAAACCACCATTTATTCCAATTTCTAAAAAATTCAAATTAAGAGTAAATGCCAGATGCAGAACATTTAGGTTTGACTGTGACCTGAGACACAGAAGGAATCAAGAAATATTTTAGTCGAAGTCTGAGACTGTGACACTAAAAAAAAAAAAAGAGAAAATAGGTTAGCTTAATTGAACTGGCAGAGCCTGAAAGAGAATAAATAGAGTAACTTCAGACAGGTACTTGTCTCTCTTCTGATAAAAATAGATTATTCAGAAAATCTAGTTTGAAACACATTTACTGTTTCACTTGGTGAATATATAGGATGAATAAATATGCTTTGGGTCTTTCTTTTTTCTTATGGCTTCTCTTTATTCTGCTGTGGCCTTTTTTTTCTTATTTTTCTTTCACACTGTACTTATTATTGCTACTTCCACTAGAGCCAAAGGCAACAGACATTCATGCATTAGTTATTACACTTCTAAACCAAAAAGTCTCCTAAGCATACACATTTTGGCAGATTTTCTTGTACACTCAGCTCATCATTAGGGGATCATTTATGTCCTATGAATTTTGAATCTGTCCTGGGTGATTCTTTCAGCAGATTTGAGTCTGGGATGCAGCTAAATAGGATAGAATGATTATGAATCAAATGAAAAATTTTGAAGTGTTAAAATATATTGGGTTCTGAAACCTATTGAGTATTACCTAATTTATGGATTTAACACCTAGTTAGGTGTTAAATGGTATATATATAAAAAAAAGTTCTCAGTAATAATCTGGCTACTTTTTAGTACCTAATTATTGCCACACAGGAGACTAGGCTAAACAGTGAAGAAATACAATGCCTAATAGTTTTCGGAATTTTTTTTTTTTCAACCCACTTTTTCTTGCTACAGATAGTGACATTATTATTCTAACAAATATCATGCAGTACTTAAAAAGAACATAAAAAATATGGATATAGAAAAGAGGTATAAGGGGACAAGAAGCAGCTTTTTAATTCTTTATCCCTTAACTGGACCGTAGCTCAGAAGTGAGATCATCATCTCTGAATCTTTTTTCTTAAAAATGGATCAGAACGGAGAGCACAAGCACTGAGAAATGCAGACATAAGGCAGGTTTTTAAAGACTCATTTTGAAACTTATTTTGGGTAAGGTGGTGCAGGTGGTGCTCACTGCATGTCTTTTTCATGGACTTTGTATCTTATACATAAAGCAAAAGAAGCAGATTTCTAGCCTGTTAACTGATTCTTCAAAACTTGATAAAAAAAACCAAAAAACAAACAAACAAACAAAAACATTCAGGAGAAGGATTCACCATAGATTTTGATGGGGCAAGGCTAAAGCAACATGGGAATTTTGGGTAGCAAAGCTGGTTCTGCTGGACACCCATTAGATGTGTCTTCCAGGCTGTTTCATTTGTGTGGGAAGTAATTCAGGGAGGGGAGGGAATGATCTTGTCCTATTGGTCCCTTGTTTTTTTTAAGTTCCCATTATCGTCTTTGTATTTATGCATTTTTTTACTCTGCCGTTCTTTATACAAAATAAAATAATAATAAAAATTACAGAGCGCGCCTCACAATTTTCTATCATTTTTTTTCAAGCAAATACAGAACAGTTTTATTTTCTTTTCATGCATTATTCTATCATTGTGAAGTAATCTTTGCTAAGAGGTGATTATAATGGTATTTTTAAGAAATTGCTTTAAAATTATGATTGATATTTTATGACCAACATAAATCAAACCAATATTATGTGAGGCTGACTTGTTGTTTTCTTTGCTTGATTGCTTAATTTGGATCCAAAGCACAATTTGCTAAAGGAGAGATGAGAAATGCAAAGTTGCTTGTACATACTGGAATCTGAAGAAAATGCAGAATGCAAAATTAAGCATGAAAAGAACAGATAAGAATGAAGCTAGTGAATTTGAATAAAGCCATTTCAAGACATGATGATTGCTGGCGTGTTCTAATTACTATATCAGGACATCAACAGAACCAGAATAATCAAATAATTCCCCTGATATTTATGCTCAATGCAAAGACACATATAAGTAACTTAGTGGCACCCCTTTATTTGTGTTACATCTTTATGGGTTGAATCTTGAGGCAGTTGGGACAGTTTTATTGAAAAAAATACCTAAACACTTATGTTCATCTTGAGTGATTCTTATTCAAGAACTTGATAGCCTGGGAGCTTTAAGGGGGTAAATAGATATTCAAGGTGCTTAGAATAGAGGGTGCAAGAACCTCACCTATGGAATTTTGGTGCCTGATTTCTTTCTTAAATCTAACATTTCCTTGCCTAATAAGGGTCTGGTGTCAGCAGTGAAAGCAGACACAGTGCAGGAGAGTCTTGTGCAAGACCACACATCACCACCAATACCCCTTAATCTACCTTGCACCGATTCCAAGGCTGTGTTCTTTAAGCAGACAGCAAAAAACCCCTCTGAATTATGTCAGAATGATTGGCAGCTGGCAGACAGGCATGGTCATTATTGCCTGGAAGCGCCAAATGAATTTTTGCCTCTGTCCTGTATCCCACACTGAGAAACTGAAAAGTCAGTACATTCGGTCAGTGCATATTTAATGCCCTTTCTTAAGTTATAACAGGTGAAAAGTTTACAAGCATATACCAGAACAAATATGCTTTGGGTTCAAAATTGAACATTCAGCATTTGGTTTGAAAAAGACCAGCTAAAAATTTGAACTGAGTAGGGTTTGGTGGTGGTGTTTTTTTTTTTTTTTTTTTTTTTTTTTTTTTTTTTTGTTTTTTTTGTGCAGAGGTCTTAATTATTTAGCAAATCACTTGGGACAGGCTGTATTGTCATTTGTGATGGGGTCTCTGTGAATTTTCTGGATGAGCTATGAAGTCAGAAGCACACAGACAGAGATCTGAAGCTGCAGCTCTCTATCCAAGCATAAGAAAAAGAAACCGTGTTACGCATCCCTTTTCCTGGGCCATTGCATTAAAATGTGCCATAGTATGATACAATCATAGTTAGTGCCTGGCAGTTAAAGGCGTAGGTGGATGGGTTAAAAAAATCCTGGATTTGTCAACTTGGGTCTTAGCTGTGGGTAGAATCTAAAAATAATATTCCACAGTTCTGCTGTGATCCGTGATGATAGCTCAGCTATTGTTGCTATTTGTGAAAACTGTCTATGAAGCACCCAAGATAATTTGTTTAGAAGGATGGAATCCTCCTGAAGAAAGAATCAAAACCCTGCCTTGAGTGTAATTTTGGCTCACAACTTTGTTGTGTTTCCCCAGCTACTGGGCTTAATGTTAGTCTTCAGTACTGCAACTGAAAACAAAAGTTGTTTTTATTTTTAACTGCTTATCCCATGGTGGAAATGTTAATAAAACGCTGACCTGGAGAAAGGGCCCGGTTGTAGAAATGCTGAACTGCAGATCAGATGAAATCAATGGGACTGGGAATTCAGCGCTCTCGAACAAAAATCGTAGGGGCAAAATTTTGACCCCTGTGAACATAAAACCTCAAGGGGCTTTAGTGAAACCAGGATTTCATGCTAAATCTCAGAAAGTTGGTACCCAAGATGAAAAGTGCCCAAACTAAGAGGCCCCTTTGGAAAACCAGCTTTTGAATGACATCCTAGAATTCACACAAGGAGTCATTGTCAGAACTGAGATGAACTCATGATTTCCTGGCTCTCACTGATTGAAATTGCTTCTTAGAACTGGCTAGCATAGCAATAAAAGCAAATTTTGTACTGCAATCATTTCTGATACTGTGTTCAACTTTATAAAATATGTTCCTTGGGGGTGAAATTAATGAGCAACACATAAAGCCTGCTTATTCACACTTTATGCAGCTGCACTTACGAGAGGATTGGGAAAGATGAAATCCAGCCTCGATACAAGGCCGTGATGTGATGTGGCCAAACTTCAGGGGGTTGTGGCTTTCATTTAACCTTATAGGCTGGAGTAATAGCTGCCGAATCTCAGCATGTTCTTCGTAAGGATTCCAGTGACTTGATCTGATGTTTTGCAGCTCTTTTCTAAGCTATTCTTAAGTGCTTTGCCATGCCTGGAAGCATTAGTTAGAAGAGTTAGAAGTAGAGAAGTTAGAAGCAGAATCAGACCTTCTTCCATGGTTTTCATACAGGAGGAATACATTCCTTCTTCTCATAATTCCTTTATCAATAGTGTTTGTGTAGGATCTACTTAATTGCGCTTCTGTGAGGTTGGTGTCTTCAGGTAAGTTATGGGCAACCCACAGAAGAAGGCTTAAAATTTTTTTCTCTAGCACTGTGTTATATGGATAATAATGAGCTTTCACACAGTGTTGTATCCTGTCATTCACAGCCCAGGCGTTAACATATGTAAGATTTACCAGTGAAATGTGAACTGGGGAGAGTAAACCAGCATCAGGGAACAGTGACATACAGACGTGGCTGCCTGCCCTGGTTTTGCACTGCAAGTTCTGTGTTGCGCTTCCTACAGACAGGCAATAGCAAATTTTAGCAAAGAAAGGGGAGAGAAAAAAGCACACCGTAAGGATCTGTGTTGAGAAGGGGATAGGAATTAAATGACACTTAATGTGTCTTTCTCTTCTCTGGTTTTGCCCTTTTGACTGTGCAGGCGAGGGGGTATATTGCATGGTAAAACATAATATCAGTGAGTCTCAATTTATTTGAGATTATTTTATTAATTAATATTAATTTGGTTTGGATGCTGCCCTCTTTCTTATGAGAGACACACACAGTTCCAGGCTGTCACAACAGATACAAGTCTGTCCTCTGAGATCTAAACATTACCGACTTTGCTAAGTCAAAATTTCTTCTAAAAATCATCAAGATTTGGGCTGCAGCAAGACTGGAAATGAACTACGGAGTGTGGCTGTAAATTAGAAGAGCTGGATTTGGATCGTGTACTCACTAAGGTACAGTAAGACTAGCAAAAATATTTTAAATTTCGAATTTGTTTTGCCAATCTGAAATAGAGTAGCCTCTTATTCACAAGCCAGACTTTGCTGTATTTTTAAGTGGTCTTTGCTGATGATACCTGGGGCAGGATTCCATTGTGGTAAGATGGCATTTACGGTGTATCTACCTGATATTTTGCCAGCTGATGGGAGTCCAGTCTGCCCCTACCCGCCGTCAGCGGGAGGTCAGATAAGCACGGGTAGCTCATCTCAAGACCAGGATAATATTTGTGTCAGCTCATCTCCAGCACTGCTACCTCACTTCAGCACCATAGTAATTACAGTAATTGCATGACTTCAGTACAAGAGGAGTTTGGAGATGGAGAGTGGACTGAGATCATGTCAGTACACCAGCGTAGGCATGTCCAGTGGCATTAATTAGGGTAGGAGATCCTATCTTCTTAATAGAGTAGATGAAAATAAGGAAATTTTCTTCAAGGAGGAAGGTGGATGAAGAAGGATAAATGTATTAACACAGAAGAGGCTGAGATTCTCAAGCTTGTCAGAAGCAAGAGCTATACAGAATATTATGAAAAACTTCCTCAGAAAGAAGATAGGTTTAATGTATTGATCTTGAAGAGAATTACACTATACTTTCTTATCCTACCTGCAGACTTCTTAGGTGATCTCCTGAAAATACCAAATATAATTATAAACATCCCCTGTTATGAGTGCCGTTTGATTCCAAACAAAGACACTCTGATGAAGACAGGATTAGAAATATAGATCTAGAAAAATATTGGATTCACCTCAGTTATAGATCATACCTTTCAAAAACCGTGGTGGATTGTCTCACTTACTGTGTTTAACAGCAGGCTCTCACGGTAATATAGAAAAGAGGAACTATTTATGATGTCCCATGTTAACCACATTGCAAAATAATCACTTTTAAAAGAAATAGTGGACATATTTAGAAGAAAAGTATTCCTTCTGTAAAAGGTTCATCTAGAATTTCCTGTGTTTGCTTGCTCCTAAGACTAATTCTCTACCCCCTGCTTTTATACAAAAGTTCACAAAATTTTTCAGTTGTTAGAACTCTTCTTGCAGTTGGTCTGTTCAGTTAAGCATGTGCCCTTCTCGCTTTGTCATCTTCTTCTCATCTATCATCTTATAATCTTCATGATTAATTTGTCTTGTCCATTTTGATGACTTATTTGTAGCAAACAAACATCTCCCCTAAAAAGCTGGGAATCTAAGGTGGCCTTCTAAAAATCACCAAGCCAAACCAGATCACCAGACCAAAAAAGATGAAATTCCTGAAAGCTTAGAAGAGAGCTGCTTGAGCAGATTGGTTAGACCTTTTCTTATTGCCAGCTTTAATAAAAATAAGGTGAAACATTTTTTCCTTCTTTTTTTGATGTTTGCTTTTTTATTGCACATTTATTTCATTTTTATTTGTCAGGCATCTTCTTTACACTTTACTTTTGTGGACCCTCATAGCATGTCATGCCATTGGTTTTGGAAGGTATATATCACACTCAGTGTTGAGGCCAGCAGGTGAAACAGAATGAAAATAATTTACTATAATTCTTATATAGTTTTAGTGTATCTAAAAAGTTCTCTAAATGTTGGTGGGGTTTGGGTTGTTTGGTTTTTTTTTTTTTTTGCTTTTTGTTGTTGTGTTTGTTGTTGTTTTGGTAACTGTTATCCTATCAATACTTAATTTAATAAAAAATGAAATCGTTCATCTTAGGATATCAGATTTTCTTGCAGAGCTGAGCTCTGGCTAGAATAGGGTAAATTTGATGTGCTTGTTTAGATATTTACTTGTTTGAAATGGTGGCTTTTTTCTCTATTCTGAAGATATGAAAGGGATCAGATTCATTTGATTACTTCTGAACATAATTATGTTTTCTTCCTGGCAACACAAATATAGTAAACTAATATAAGAAGGCTCCAGGAGAATGTTTATACACTGCTTCCTACTGGAAACGAAATAAAGACCCCGCTGAACATTTAATGTCATGAGGTAATTTTGAACTCTTCCCTCTGTCTGCAAAACAGACTAAATTATGCCTTTCCAGTGTAAAAATATACAGTGCTTTGTAGCTTCTTCAGCATTTTCAAGTATTGCAAAGTTATTCTGCAAAATCTTGTATATCTTTAAATATATCAGCACTCCAAAGACGGTGAGATTTCTTAACCACAAGCTGCAGAACATCGTGGTTTTCAAAACCTGGTGGTAAAGTATACCGAGATGCTTGTGTAATGGGCAGTGCTGAAGCTGCAGTGATATTAGGACAAGCTGAAAGCAAAAGCATGTCGGTAATCAAAGGTGACAGAAGAAAAGCTGGAAGAGCCTTGTAGAGCAGTTTGAACTTCAGCTAAATCTACTGGCCAAATTTCCATCGCTTCCCAGTATCCTGGTTTTGTCGCACTGTGTGGCAAAGAAGGACTAGTAGAGGACTGATTTAGGGCTGCTTTGTGTAGTTTTGTTACAGTGGTAACGAATAGGGTTGTCGTGCAGATTCCAATCCTAGAGGACTCTGGCTGGCTCTGGAAATGGGCAAACCTCCCTCCAGGTGTTTAGCAGCTCAGAGCTCCAGCCCGTCCAGGCAAGTGGACTAAGGATCCTATGTGATACTACCCGGCAACCGCTTCTCTGAACCCTCTGCAGAAGCTACGGGACTTTGGTTAGTCTCTGTATCATCGAAGTTCACATGTTTATCCATATGTGACTCTGTTCCTTCCACATGGTATGGATGCTTAATGCTCACTGACGCCTGAGTTTAGAATGGATATCATACTTCAGTCTGGGTTTGATTAAATATGGAGAGATTATGGATCATTAAAGAAAAAAGAAAAAAAATTTCATTGCATTTGGCTCCTTCTGCCATTGAGAGGCCCCCGCTGCAAGTTACATATTGGTAAGAAAAGAGAGAAATAAGTCATCTAAACAACTATTCTGCTACTAGACTGATTCTTTCTTACTTTGAAGGGACAATGTTTATTGAGTTTAATAGTACAAATTCCTCTACTGCCCATGTCTTCTACTTCAGTGGGAGTATGGTCTCAGGAAAGGGGAAAACACAGCAAAATAGGAGCAAGATTTTCCCTTTAATTATATTTTAGCTTGAGTAGCTCAGGTGAGCAGACTCTACGCTTATTCTTTTCCATCATTAGTATTGGATAAAGTACTTACCTTAATTGAAATGGAAAGATGGATCCTTAGTGTTTGTTGTTATTAAAATCTTTCAATTCATCATCACATTTATGAAATATTTTTTAGTAATTTCGTTTCTACAAAAGAGATTATGAAACATCAGAAGCTAAGCCAGGGAGAGAGTGCAATGGTGGAAATTTTTTTGAATATTTACAGCTATATTTTTAAGAACTGGATTTCCTTTTTAGTATGAGTGTCAGTGATTCATTTTTCTCTCTTATTTTCTGGTTTTCTTTCTAGAGAGCTTTGGAAGAAAGGTATGTACAAGTGGCATGGAAATATATATATATAAATATGTTATTCAGCTCACTGAAAAGAAGCAGTAGGAACTGCATATAGTCTTAAAACTAATTTCTTGTTTCTACGTGGGAAGGAAAACTTTTTCAGAGGTTACTATACAGTGTGACCCTTTGGTGTCTCACAAGTTTTCAATCAGATTTTGATTCTGAGCAGATCTTGAAGAATGCTTGAGACAAATTTTTTAGAAGCAGAGAAGTAGGCTGAGGTCTCACGTGATCTCACATCCAGAGATTTCATTCATGGAAATGCATACACAGAATAGATTAAAAAGTGTTTGAGACTGGAAAACAAAGAACAATTTATCTAGTGGTATTGTAGTTTTAATTATTGAATGATTACATTGATTTTCTTGTCATCAACTGTGAAACAAACCATGTTTCTGAGTCAGCTCCTGCAGCAACACCCCATGCAAAATAACACATTTGTTGAGGTACGTATTTACAACAGAGTGTACTTACAGCACATTCTGATTCTATTAGACACATTTGGGAGTTGGCTACATATTATATTTTCTCCTGACAGTGAAGCTTGGCTAAGGATGATAAGTCAAGGTGTTGAAAAGAAGTAGAATGTAAATGTTTTTTCCTTTCCTTCCCTGCTTTCCTGGAAAACAGAAGACTTCAACTCAAAATGTGGGGATCCAATCCTATTTTTTCTGACTGTAGGGTCTTCTGCCTTCTGAAAAGTCAAGACTTGACAGAGTGCAAATATGGAAAAGACAGAGATTTCAGGTTGTAAATTCTCCTTGAGAGGACTCCCAGGGTACACATTTCACAAGTGGGCCTTCATCACAGCTGAGACCTACAGCACCAACATTAGTCTGAACAGCTGCAAATACAATAGGTTATTATTTGTATTTGTAACATACCAGTAAAACCTGAGGGCTTCGGACCTAAAAAATCTGCATTTTTAACTTCCTGATTCCCATAATAATTCTATACAGCAAGACTGGCAATCCTTTTCTGCATATTCAATTTTGTGGGCGAGTATTCATCTGTTATTCTAGGTGCCTCTGCTGTGATTTCCACAGTAGTCTCTAGTTTCTGCAGAATTTTTGTCTTGCTTGGACAACCGTCATGTCACACCCCATCAGACTGTGTAATATGAATGCAGAAGAGTGTTTATAGGCACCTCTTCAAGGGTTGAAATCTTGGATGGTTGCTTTTGAGTAAGAATTTTGGCTGTTGTTAAGAAATGTCCTCATAGATGACTGTTGCCAGTCTAAATGACATCACTGTTAAACAAGTTTTTTCTGTTACACATTTGAATTTCCTGGGTTTAACCAAATACACGTTTATGCTACACGCTGCACAAAACCTTCACACTCCAGAACCTGCATTGTCATTTCAAAACATGAAAGTTCTTTACCCATATGGCTGCAAAATTAATCTTTGAATTATGTATCAAACACATTTCACACAGCGTTAACATTTCTTTTTTTCTACATCCTTTTGCTAACGAAGTTTTCTCTGCAAGGTTTTGTTGTCTTTGCATAAACTAGAGGTGGTAGGGTGAATCTATAAAAGCAGTATGCCATTTAACACGGTAGTTTGTTCTATCCAAATAAATATTGATATCCTGTCTTATAAAAGTCCATTCATGATTGTCCGACATTATGAATGAATACACTAAATCCAGTATGTTTTTGAGTAAATAGAATCCATATGGTATTTAAAATACAAATTCCAAGAACTCTGGTGACTTTTTCTGATAAAATTGAGTATTTTTCATCACGATCAGGCTTAACAGAATAACCAATTGTTTTTTTCCTTTTGTGTTTCTACCCTTCATATGCTTACACAAGGTAATCACATACCCATGGCTGGCTGTTTAGATAACACAAGCCCGACTTTGGTTCTCTCCTAGTTCTTTTTGTTCTTTTGTTTTTTTGGTTGGTTTTTTTTTTTTTTTTCATAAGCCTGATTTTCCATCATCTTACTTATTCTTGTTGCTCTATTCCTGGTTCCCTCTGATTTTTTTCTGATGTTTTAGGATAGCTAAAAGTGAACAAAGCGTGAAAAATACAATTAACAGAAGTATATAGAAATGGACTATAAACCTTCAGAATATATAATCAGAAGGAGACAAAAATATCTCTTGCCAACATTCAGGATTCCAATGCATTGCAGAGAGTCATGTAAAAAAGTTAGCTTTCTGATTTACTGCATATATGTCCTTTACTGAGTGTAATAAAAGAATCTCCTTTAGTCATTAATGCTGTGCAGCCTAATACAGACCATGTACTGTCCTTGATCCATTGCTGAAAGGTCTGGCAGAAGATTAAAATGTTTCATGCAAATGTCAAGGTGCCTATGTCCCTGATGGCTTGCCCAGTGAGCAGTAGGATAAAATAGGGTAATTGTTGTTAGCCTTCTCTGAGCACAGTTGTTCTTAATAATGCCCCAAAATAAATCCTGCTCCTTTTCAACAAAATAGAAACTGTATAATAATAGAAAGCTGGAAAATTAAGTCTTCAGAGTTTCACTGGGTGAGGGCACACTTGTTTAAAGAAGTCTAGCTTCATTTTAAAGAGTTAACTCTGGTAAAGTGAGAGTCTGACCCATATGAGCAGATTTGTAACATATAAGCAAAAATTACCTTGAATACTGGGCGCCTGTTAAGAAATTGCTAAAAGGTGGCATTTGGGATTACATCCAATTTTTGAACTTAATTTATAAAGTATGTTAACTAAAGAAAGGTTGTTTGGACAGGTTGAGTAGGGAGGGATGAAATTTATTCTTTCATTGAAGGTCAGCTCTGGACAAGTATGTTTCTTACTCCTGCAAATAGTATTCAAGTGAGAAATAGGTAGCGCTTGCAATAGAAGTGCCAAGAATCAAATTTCAAGGTGGCTCACAGGAATTTACTTCTGAGATCACAGGCACAAAAGAAAATCAAGCATTTGTGCTCATCTGCAGAAATGTGATCCTAGAAGGAGTCAGCTTTGTCTCCAGAAATGAAGTTGCAACTAGAGAAGGCTGACATTAACTTGGGCTGGTCTACTAAATTTACATTAATTTTGCCCTGTATGGGTAATTGTGACCGAGAGTTGTAGAAATAATACAAGTTTTATAGGGAACAAGCTCCTGATATGTAGATGACAGCCCTTCCATATCGGGCATGTTTCATTTAAGAAACATGGGCACATCTTGCTCGCTGTGGAACGTTAAAAAATGTACTGCTGAGGAAATGGGGACATCAGAGGAAGAGGGACCAGGCAATTGCATTAGCAGATTTGGTATAGGAAATGTAAGATATTATGTCTATTATGCAGAAATATTCACTCTATCGTCTCAGTTTCATTGTAGTGCAGACAACTATTCCAGCCACGGAACATGTCAAGTACAGAGTAACTATCTAAGCAGCACTTGTGGTTTCAGTGACACAACACGTATTTCCTATGTGATATTTCCTACCTCTTGTTTTTCACAGTTAATCTGTGTTAGAAAATTCCTGCCCTCTGCCCCAGGGAGAGATGCACTTCAGAAATTCCTTCATGAATAAGTACCTAGCTACCTAGTTCCAAATCCTGTCTGCAGCCGTGGACATTATTATATCTGTCAGAGAAAGGTGAAAAAATCTCATCTTATTAAATGGTTCTGAAGTGTTTTGTAGCATTTGAACTGCACACAAAAAATAGCTGCACTTCAGGAGTCCAAGCCTTCTTTTGATTTCCTAGGAGGGGCTAGAAGTCTGCAAAGACTTGGTATGTCCCCTGCCCATACATAACCATTTTGGGAACTGCTTTCCTAGACAGGAATCATGAATTATCTATCAGAAGCTCCTCCCTGAAGTTGTCTCTTAGTGATTACACTACATACCAGGGCATGAGAGTGGCATTTTAAAAATATACCTCACCTTTAACATTTTACTCACCTTTTGATGAAGGTGGATCACGCCTGGCAGAAACCTCCAGACTCTCTGTCTCCCACTGCTGTTTCTGTTCGATTAAGAAACAAGGTTCCCGGTGAGAAACAAATGTGTAAACAAAAAGTAGAAACTCTTGATTGAAATTACAGGCACGTATATATTCTCAACAATAACAGAAAAAAAATAACGTTGCTTACTACACGACGTCACTCCAAATGCAAGATTTGTCTCAGCTTCTTTGCCCATGAGCTCTGCACCTCCTCTCGTGAATATTGCCATTACTGAGTACCATAGCACTGAGTTCCTTGGGTGATTTATATACTATGTCAAATATACACTAATGTCTTGCTTAATTTCACTGGCAGGTTCTTTCTTCTGGCATTAAAATAAAAATCAAATAGGAAGAACTAGTTTGTGCTTTTTTCACATTATCAGCAAGTCTGTGCTGATTAAGAATCCTGAGATGAACTTCAGTGGTGCCTCACGATGGCTGGAGAAACAGCCCAGCCTACACAATTTGAGTCATCCTGCAGGGAAATTTTTGTCAGTGGAATCAAGCTGATGTAAATCTTCTCTCATCATCATCTTCCTCTTTTTCTCCCTCTCACACATTTAAAATTTGATCTGTATCTCTTTTTGTTAATTCAGGCTATTGTTTTATGTGGAAAATAGGTACACATTTATTAAATTTTTCTAAATTTGAAGCTCAGGCTATTTGGTGACATAGTGAAGTCTACCATTTATGCATTACACAGAGAAAAACTATGTTCTTTTGGGGTTTTGCCATCTTTCAATTAATCATGTCCTCTTTTCATCAGTTGTGGGAAAAGGGAAAAAAAAATCAAAATGTCCATTTCTTTAAAAACTGTTTTTCATATTACTTGACTTATTTGGCTGCTTACTAAACCTGACCTGATATTTTTTCCCCCATTTGTTTTCATATAAGTGTTTTCCAGTGATTACTTTTTCTCTCAGTGTATCTTTGACCGCATTGTCCTTAACATGATGAAGCGCCCACTTCTTAGTCATCATCTTCTTCACCCAGGGCTCAAAAATGAGCGACCAACAGCCCGGCTCAAGTTTTTGTGTTTTCATCAGACCACATTCCTTCTGCTTGCAAATCTGTCAAGACTTCAGGTAATGGACTCATGACCTGCACATAAAGTAATATTCACACCTATATTAAAGTCTGGAAAACAAATGTGAACTGCCAGAGAGAGGCAATTGGATCATCATTGCTTTCATTCTCAGGTAGAAAATATCTTCTATTATTTGGCAACTGACAGTGAAATGAATGCTTACTGTGAAGTGTGGTTTATGTCTTATCAGAACCGTTAATTCAGTTTCAGGAGGGAAAAAAGAGTTTTTAATTGGGAGGGTAGAAAGTGAAAGCTCTAATGTATTTCTGTAACCTTTGGAACAACAGAGAAAACATTCAGGAATAGGTTACCCTCGGAGCAGAGCCCCATGGAAATAAATAATTGTTTGTTCACATACATTAATAAGGTTCAAAGAGACATTGATTTATTAAATGATGGGTCGTTAGCAGTGGAGGCAAAGGCTAAACAATCTTGCATGGGAAGAGTATTACTCTAAAAGATGACACTGTAGCTCTTGTTATCACTAGCATACATAAATCAATTTAAACTGAATTACTGAAAGTTTGACTGTATTTAAAATACGCAATTTTGTACATCCTTTTTAACTTTAATGTGTGCGTAGTTAATATAAGTTGGCATGGTTCCATTCTTTCCCACAGAACTCTGTTAATTTACCCTACCTTAAGAGCTTGCTCATTAACAGCAGTTATCCTTCATTTTTTATAATAATATTAATACATGCCTATTAAGAAGTTTTTATAAAGACAAATATTTAAAGAGTCATTGATACCTTGCTTCTCATGATACCTACGGAAATGTAGGCTGTCTGGATATAAATCCACTCTGAAAATTAGAGTAATTGTCCAAGCTGGAGAGAAATTGCAATCAGTAATAATGTCTTTTACCTGTCTAAAATTTGTAAAAAGCAATGAAATGTTATGCTAAGAAAACAATAATTTAGAAAATGTCACCGAGTAGATTGATTATATCTTGAATATGCTCATTTGACTTCATATGATTTGCTTTCATAAAAATTGTGTTTACATTGGTTTTGTTTGTGCCTAGCTATGATCTACCTAGAAAGTAAATTAAGTCTCCTAGTAGGAGCATGAGTTATTTTGCAGAGGTGCCGCTTTCCATAAGGAAAATAAGCCCAATTGTTAAGAAATATTGTGGTGGGGAAAAAGAAGAGGAACAAAGAGGAACAAACCCCATGGGGGAAAGCCACCTTATGATTTCATAGATTTACTCCTACATATTTATATACCAATACATTCATGTTACATCAATTGATTATTCTGAAAACATGCCATATTATTTTATGGATGATGCGATTACTAGTTTTGAATTGAAGATACTAGCCCATAAGTACCATAGTAGCTAATTAAATTGAGTAGCAAAGAGGGAAGTAAAAAAAGAGATGTATCTGGAATTAGAGTTATAACATATGTAAGGAGGAATATAACATCAGTATACAGAAAGTGGAGTTTTGATAAAACACCTTCTGCAATGCAGTGTTATACTGTGATATCAATGTTTTTTTGCTACCATTTGAAAGGCAAAGGGGTTTAATGTCCTTCCTCCCTGTTCATGCATTAATGTAATAGTCTACTTCATGCTGAAAAACTTCATCTAGAGCAAATACATATATGTAAGTTATAAAGAGAATGGGTTTGAAGAATGGACAACCATTTTCTATTTAAATACTGGCTGCACACTTAATTGATCTAGTATGAAAAAGTGACTCATTTAGTGTACCCAAAAGATTTAAATAATACTGCATGAAGTACAATACATTCAAGTATGTTTAAAATACATATTGTAACAGTTGAGTGTACTTAAAATAGATCTTTAAGTCAGTGGGAACATTTAAAACTTTAAAGTGCAAAAGTATGTTGCCACTTTGCCAGCCACTCTACATCAGCGAACAGCGCAGCAGGAGGAATATCAAATGAAAGAAGGGGGTGAGGAGGAGCCAGCGGCTGGTTACACGGTGCAGTCAAACCTCAAACAGCTATTACTCAAAGCGTTAAAAATTTTCAGTCAGCTGCATGCTATTGTATTCGAACAAAAAATTCATTTTCATCAGGAATGCCATTAATTTAGGGAAGTGATAACAGTAAAGGAGAGGCTGAGACATTATGTCGTGTTCCGGCTTCTACATCCCTCTTCCTCATGGCCAACCTGACAGACCATCTGACATCAGAGGGCTGAGTTTTTTTGTTTGTTTCTTTTCTTGTGCAAAACCTCATCAGGGTACTTCCCAGTTAGTGGAGCTCTACTGGGTCCCACTGCAGAGGTAATCAGCAGTGATCCATCACAGCTGTCACATCTGGCCTTGTACTGTACGGCTCAATATATTTCAGATGTTTTTCATGTATGACTTATACTTCAACATAAACATGCTTTGAATTTTATGAACCTAATAAATTTAATGAATTAACCCGGCCTATAAAAACATAACAAAAGCACAAATAAGTATTTAGGAAAAATTAGGTCACCTCATCTGTGAATGTAGTAATAGTCTATTTCCACTTCCATTACATTTATTGTACACTTTTAGCATGCTACCTACAGTATTTCTGAATGTCTCTTAGCCTGAATCTTGCTTAAACAAAGTCGCTAAAGATAGCATGAAAAGTGCCTTTGTTGTATTTTAGTTTTTCTTGGCTCTGTTAGGCACAGCATGAAAGCAAGAAGTATTTGGCCCTGTGTATCTAAGTTGTCATTTGGAAATTTCAAGTTTGGGTTTCTTTCCTGCACGCTGAGGTTTAATTTAAACCATGTCACCCACCTTGAGCAATGATGTCATATCCCTCTGTGATAGCTCTCTGAAGTTGCCAGTGAGTTAGTGCCATTCTCTCCTCTCATAAATGTTGAGCAAGTGCAATAAAGAAAAATCTAGCGCTTGTTCGTAGAGAAAACTTTGTAATTTATAGGACAAACGCCAGAGCCAACGTTTAATCCTCCATTAACGTAGAATAAAAAAGAATTAAAAAGGCTTCCAGAATTTAATTTGAGCTCAGTTTAGTCACATAATCATTATGGTTCTTCTGATTCAGGCTTTCACTTCCATTTCCAGGAAACTGCAGTTCTTGCTCTACAATAGCAGGTATTGTGGTTCCTCATCTACTCGTGCCAACTTGCAAAGTTTTCATAGATGCGTGGTGGGAGAGAAGACTTTCCATGTTATTTTATCCTTTACCCTTTTGAGAACTGGATTACTGTTCATAATGGACACTGCAGAAATGCGTTCTTCAGATGGCTGATCGACTGGCTTCCAGCACCCCTTCCTATTTAACAGATCTAACGAGGTATGTAAGCTTTGTTTGTCAAATGTGGTAGAAATTATAATTGGAACTCTCACTCAAAGGTCCCATTAATACTGAAAACGAAAGAAAGTAAGAGATCCATCTGTACCTACTTGATATTTCATTCCAGAATCTACAGGAATCATTCTAATTTACCACCTGATACAGGTGATACGATGGAACGGAAGGGACAGAGTGCAGCCAACCTGTGGTGGCGGAATAGGGACTGGTGTCATTCAGAAGAGAACCTCAATTGGAAGATGGGGAAAACTAACGTCAACTTGACTAAATTATACTTTAGCTCTATGGTACATAGAATCAAGTTTTATGAGTCTTCCATTAGATACCATTTTGTTGTGTTAGCAGTCTCCATGAAGCCCTCTTAATTGGAAAAAAATGAGATTAAAGAGTTAAGGTTTGCAATATAAGTTACTTTTACGGCTGGTACAGAAAGAGGAACACATCCTAAGAAAAGAGGGAAGAACTGATTTCTGGGGAAATTTTTGGTGATATTGACTCTAAAGAGAGCCTACAATGTAGCAGGGATAAGACCAATACTGAGATGTGTAGAGGTAGGTGAAATACTGGCTTAAGCAGCCAAGGCCCATATTGTAGTGCTGGATTATGAATATGTTCAAAAACTGTTGCACCATCCAAAGTTTCAGATGTCTAGAGAATTTGAAAATATTTTGGGAAACCAAGTTTTCACAGACATCTTTTATGTCATCATGATTGTGTAAAATAACTCCACAACCTATGTCAAATACTGAATAAATACTTCTGCGATGTTATGCATTGGATAAATATTCTGGATTTGAGACCTAAGGGATGTTTGTTCTAACATGACAAACTGGTAACAAACTGGTAAGTAACGCTGATGAAATTTAGATTTATACATTTTATTTTCTCTATATACAAGACGGCTAGATCAATTATAGACCATTTTAGACAAGCCTGTCAACTCTAAAAATGTTTCTATAGCAGAAAATAAATACTGTGTGCTTTTTCTTAGCTTTTTAAAATCTTGCTTACAGGTACACCACTGAAGATTTTTCGATATTGCCTTTGTTTCTGATTGAAAAGCAATTGTTCTTTGTATAAATTATTTTGCCCTGTTCCTTCTTGAATGGAGATTTCTGCATGTGAACTTGACAGGTGCTAGAAATTTTGTTTGTGCTTCTCACTTGAGAAGCATGCATTGCAGATGTGTTTTTGTTTGTTTCTTTTTGTTTTGTTTGTTTGTTTGTTTTTGCTTGTTGTGATATTGCATATCTTACTTACCCTGGAAAAAATAATTTGAAACATTTGGTTTAATTCCCACCTCTAACATTTTATTCCTAAGGAAAAGAAAAACAAAACCAACCCCCCCTCCAAGATTCTTTACATACCTTCCCTGGTCTGCGTAAGTAGCATCTTTTTCATCGATGCTTTTGATGGTTCTGTTCTGTTACTTTTCTTTGAACAACTGGGAACTCCTCTTCATTAAAACAGAATGTATCTTTCCCCATTCCAATTAAATCAAATCTTTTCCATAGAAGCAGCTCAGCAAGTGTAAGTATGATCTCTGCCTACACCTGTGTTAAACCATTTGCACTGGCCTGACTGTTCGGTGAAGACTGCAGCAGTGTAATTCTGCAGTCAAAAGTATAGCAACCTTTAGGTGTGTCACTCACGCTAATATAAAACTGTGTAGGCTGTGTAAGATTAGTCCACTGTAAAATGTTCAGATGACTTCAGCGCGATAAAAGAAGAACCCATGAAGGAAGAGAGAAACCCAGTTTCTGAGAACAGGAGGGATGTACCTCAAGGCTGGGTAGGGAGGGATTTGTCCCTCCGTCGTCGTGCTGCGATGGGACTGGCAGTAAGTTACCCCTTGTTGCAGTCAGTGTGCTTTCCAGGAGCAGTACGACTGGTGGTTCGGTGCTGTCTGTGTGCCGGTGGGGCTTGTCTCACAGGGAGACTTGTAAATCCAATAGCCAACATGAGCTAAAAGGACAAATGAAACGGAGCTATCACAGGTACCAGGCGTTTGATAAGATTTGTCTGTGTCACAATGCCATGATGGGGACATCCTGTAAGTTTAACCCCACTGGGGAAAAAACCACTGAAGTTCCGCCCCGTGGGCTGACACAGAGCTCCTGCCTGCACTGTCAGACGGATATCTGTTGGCACCAGGCTGGTAACGTCATTTCCAGTCATTTGCAGAATCACAGACTGGCTGAGGCTGGAAGGAACCTCTGGAGAATGGCTTGTCCCAGCGCCTGTCCAGGCAGGGTCACCTAGAGCAGAATGCCCCGGGTGGTGTCCAGACAGCTTGGGACTGTCTCCAAGGATGGAGATGCCACAACTTCTCTGGGTTAAGCGGTGCCAGTCACCCTCACAATGGAAAAAGCGTTTCCTGATGTTCAGACAGAAACAAGACATTCCATGAGGGCTGTTTGTTTAATGTAGATCTCTTGTGCTCAGTGTCCTCTGAAACCCAAGTAATCTTCCTATGGCAATGATAATTTAGTATGAGTATATAAATATATATATAAATATAAAGGTACGTGTATATATATATAAACACACATACATACTGCATATACTCATAGTATATATACACATATTGTCTATACTTATATATATGTAGGTACACATAACTATATATATGTGTATGCATACATATGTACAGCTAGAGCCAATATGTGTACATATATTATGGGTATATACAGTATGTATACACACAAATTGTCTCTACATGTACATATGTATGTGCACATATATCCATATATATGTATGTGTACATATGTACAAATAGAGCCAATATGAGTATATATATTATGGGTATATACAGTATATATGTACACTTATTGTCTATATGTGTACATATGTATGTGCTCACATATCCATATATATGTGTATGTGTACATACGCACACATAGAGGCAATATGTGTATATATATAATGGGTATATACAGTATGTATACACACAAATTGTCTATAAGTGTACATATGTATGTGCATATATATCCATATATATGTGTATGTGTACATATGTACCCATAAAGCCAATATGTGTATATATATTATGGGTATAATGTATATATGTGTATATATCTCCATACATGTGTGTATGTGTACACATGAGGGCTCCAGGTCTAGGCCCCTCAAGTGCCCGCAGGCAGGGCTGGCCACCCCTGACCGCAGCGGAGCTCTTGCAGCGTGATGCTTGGACTGTACCTGGTGTCTGAAGGCACCAGGACTGTTGGAACAGTTCTGAAAGGTATTTTAAGGCAGGAGAAGCCAAACTCGGCAATTTGTCAGTCCTCATTACTTACAGGGAATAGCCTCGGCACCTCCCCCCGATGCTGATTTAGCAGAAGCTGTTTTCTCAGTCCCAAGCCCCAGCCCAGGAGGTAGACAATCTGGAGACCAGTGTTCAAGATCAAAACTGTTCAGTGCATACACCTCCAGAGTATCTGGGGAGCACTGGCTTTGAAATCCAAGCTTTAGTGACTCTGTTGTTCATTAGATAAATTAGATGACTGTTCCCAAGTCTTTTTTTTTTTTTTTTCTTCTTCTCCCAGTGATATACTACTATTTTTTATTTTTTTTGTGATGTTCTAATTAATGTTCACAAATGTTATCAGAATGGGAATAAATAAGAAGAAAATGCTTTTGCTATTAGATAGTAGCTTGCAGAAATAATAACATCAAGCTGCCAACTATGCTTTAATACACATCGTTATCTTCCATATTAATTTGTTTACATCCAAGTGCAGAATATCTGTAACTTAAGTAAGTTTCCTTTTCTCTGCTGGAAATCTTTTGTACTTCACCCCATAAATGGAAATGTTTTCACATCCTCCCTCAAATGTCGAAGGCGGCATGCATGGCAGGGTACTGACTCTGGGTGATGTATCTCCCAGGACAGAGCAACAGGCTCGACCTGGGAGTACGTGTATGCCCACTGTGCTATGGAAGAAGAACAGAGGTCTTAGTAACAGATTTCTTTAATTGGTGTTTTTGGGTCAGTGGCAATGCTGTTAGAGAGGCATAAAGCTTATCAACATTCTAAACAACATTTGTGAAAATGCAAAAATATTTACTTTCTGTGTTGGTAGCCATTCTGTCATATTTTAAATTGTATTTCTGACAAACCAACAACAACAACCAAAAAAAGCCTGCTTCTCCTAATAGATCATTCATGTTTTAATAACGAAGAGACTGTATAAATCGTGTATTGTGTCATAAAACATTAATACCAACTGTAATGAAGCAGGTACATGTACATTCCACCTACGGAAAAAGAATAAGTGAAACACAACCTTTCATGTCCTACTTAGTATCTATTAACACCTAAAATTATGTTGATTTTTTAAAGGACTCACTGACTTTTAAAAAATTTATTTTTAAAGCATTTAAATACCATTAATAATAATAGTAATAATAGTAATAATAATAATAATGGAACATTCTTTCACTATCTAGATAGCAGGAGGTCTTTGAGGAAAAAGAGATGTACCTGTCAGTGAAGGCAGCACCTGGCAGAATGAGGCACCTGTCGCAGACTGCACAGTAGTTGTCTTTGGCACTTCGTTTTCATGCTTTGTTTCACATTTCTGTCTTTTTTGGTTTCCTTATTTGTTTGCTTTTACTGTTTAAGTGAAAATACACACTAAGCTGTGGAATCTGCATGTCAGGGATGGGACACACTGTATCAACACATCATCACAGGCAAGGAAATAACAATAACACATCTCATTGTGTAATCCAGAAAACAGAGCTGAAAGGAAACCTGTAGTGCTCTGCTCTTCTGTCTTCCTGCTGTGCAATCTCAAATCCCTTTTAATAGACTCCAAAATATCACTCAAGCAGGCGATGCAGGAGATTGAGATCTATTAAGCCAGGTAACACTTCATTTTCCACAAACCTCTACATGAGCAGAGGTCATTAGAGAGAGAAAAAAAAAAAGGTACTTTTAGTCATGTAGTTAACATTTGAACGTTAAATGAAAAATGCTGTCTCTTTCAGTCAGCACAGCTGACTTTGAAGTGCAGATTGATTGATTTATTTAGTTATTTATTTTTAAAGGGTATATCTATGACTAATATCCTGATGTACACAGAGTCCTTTAGTTTCACATAAGAAGCGATTAGCATGCTGCCCCAGCCATTATGGGATAAACTGCGTGACATGAACAGTGTTAGACATTAGAGGAACAGGCCAAGATGATGCCCATGAAGTTCAGCAAGGAGACATGCAGAGAAGAACCCCACATGTCTGCACAGGCAGACCGCCATCCTGCAGGCACAGTCCTAGGAGCCTAGGTGGACACGTTGGGGTGGCTCACCAGTGCATTCTTGCAGGGAATAAAGACCAATCATACCCCCTGGGCTGCATCAGCTGGAGCATAGCCTGCAAGCTGTGGGTTGTGTTTGCTCTCCTCAGCTTCCTCCTCCCCACTTCTCATCTTGCATTCTGAAGTTTGTCTAGTTGCGAGACCTCTGCACCAAAAAAGGTCAACAAACTGGAGAGAGCTTAGTGACAGGCCTCCAAGATGGTTGAGGAGCTGCAGCACATGACCTGAGAAGAGAAATGTTTGACCAAATTTGTTTGGGTTGGATGAGAAAAGGCTAAAGAGTACAGGTAATAGTTGTAATTCTATAATGCTAATAGCAGTCATCAGCTACTTGAAAGAGGAGCTACAGAATGCACGAAACCAGGCTCATTCTGCGTGTGTAATGAGAGGGCAATGTACAGTGATCACAAGAAATACAGCTGGGCAGAAGGAAAAAGTTCTTCCCTTTGTCAGTGGTTAAACGTTGGGACAGGTTGCGTAGAGCAGCTGCAAGAAAACCATTCCTGAAGACTTTGAACGTTCAGCTGGGCAAGGCTTTATGGTGTCTGGGCTAAGCTAGTCTTGCTCTGAGAAAAGTTTGGAGCAGATGACTTCCAGTGGTCTCTTCCAAGCTAAATTTTTCTTTGATTCTGTGCTCAAGAGTTTAAAACTTTATTTCAGAAGACTCTTTTGGAGTTTTGTTTCAGTTTTTTTGGTTTTTGCAATGGTCAACATGATCCAGAATTGCCTTGCTTTTCCTTAAAAATACGAGCTCAGAAAAATTGGGATAAGTACAGAGCTCCTTTCAGAGTTTGATTTCAGAATATTTTTGTTTTAGCTAACATCTGATACTAGCAACCCCATCCGGCATTTCCACAATCACCCCAAATAATTCCAACACTGGAATTTTAGCTATGATCTCCTGCTTGATTAGAAAGGATAAACAGGAACTACTTAACAACACTGCTTTGCAGAAGGCACTAGGTAGCTTCTTTAGATGTTTCCATAGATGCTTTTCATCAATTGCCACCTAAGCATCTCACAAGCCTCCGCTGGATTGAAAATTCACTCATCACAAGAGCTGCTTTACACAAGAAGGCAAAAAAGAAAGGTAATTCTCTGTATTTCAGATTGCCATGTTCATAGGACTTGCTGCACTTCCCTGCACCCCTGTCCTCCCCTTTTCCCTTTACATCGCTTTTATGGCCCTGTGTCTTTTGTCTTTAAATAATCCAGGGTAGAATTCCACAGTTGTCTTAGCTATCAGTTACCGCATCTTGTGCATTAAATACTGAGTGACCACAGGCATCTGTTGTCTTCTTCTTACAGAACGTGAGATCACAAAGTAGAAATGAGACATTATTTTAAGCAAAAATAATACTTATTTGAAATAGCTAGGAAAATGCAGAGAAAAAACCTGGGTAAGTCTACAAGCATCTCAGTCTCATGGTAATGTGAGCAGCCTGAACTTTTTGAGTCATATGTTAACAAACCTATCTGTTTTCCTCAGGTTGGGTTCAATTATTTTTAGAGCTTTAACAAGCTGTTCTTTGGTTTAACTCCATTAGCAGAGCAGCTGCTTCTTCTGGGTTATTCCTTCCCTCCTGAGGTCCTTAATCATACAGCTTCCATTTGAAATAAACCGATATGTAGTGATCCAAGCGTCCCAACAACTTGCAAAACATACAGTGTACATAAGTAGCTACTAGCAACTTCCAGTTTCTCTCACAGACGGACAGTAAGTGGCTGTCTCCTGGGACCAAGAAGGAACCAGGATAAAACAGCTGGTTTTCAGCATCCCCGTGCCCGGAGCTGCTCCAATTTGCACAGCACCTTCAGCCTGGGGCTGCGACAAGGTTCGTTAGCTGAAGGCTGCAGGCGAAAAATGCCGAGCCCGGTTCAGATAAGTTTCCAAACTTTTGAATTTTAATTGTCCTAACCGTGAATTGAAAAACTGCTGGGATATACACGTTGACTCTTAGGTTTAAATATTGAAGGGAGAAAACATGCCCTGTCAAAATGGATGAAAAATTACATCAGGAGTTAAGTTGATTAATATTTTTCATTATGCTCCTCTGCGAGGTGACAGTTATTGAACAAAAAAACATGACATTTGCGTAAAATTCATTTTAAATGACTTGACAATAAATAAAGGGGAAAAATAATTTAAAAAGCTAAATAGGTCTGAAAACATTTTGAGAATGTTAGTAGAAATTGTGTGTTCCTTACAATTCCTTGTGCCACCTCATGTTGGTTATAAAGACTTGTGAAGTTGGGATAGTTAACGACGAGATGATCCAGACCACTTGTGTGGTAAATTACTGGTCAAGAAGGCCAAGATGGAATGGCTCAGAGAGAGGTGGCTTGGGCTGCGGTCACTGCCAAGCAAATTAATTATTTTCCTAAAATGTTTTTCCCTAGGGTGACCCTTTATCTTCATTTTAAGCAATTTTTTTCCCCACAATCTACAGTTTTTATCACACTCAAACACATTTCTTTTATTCAAAATTATTCCTGACCTGTTTATTATAAAAACTAGTCATGTCTCGATATTGTGTATAATGTACATATGCTACACATGTTATTGTATATGATATAGATATTCTATTATTATAGGACATTGTCTGTAATGTATTTCTTGTTAAAAATACACAAGAAGTCAATGATGTGAATTTGGCTCTCATTTTTAAACATGCATTAACATCATAACGTTTTCATGAGTTGCATTAAGAAAAGGCATAAATAATAGTTTTTCTGACAAGCATTCTTTGTTGTCTCTTCATATTACTACTAAATCTGTTTTATTTCTCTCGTTATGACAGTCTATAGTTCAAAGATATTTTTTTTTGGTCTAAATTTATTTAAACTTCATATATTTAGGCTGCTCAGTTGCACATAGAGGTCTAAGCTATGGTATTTGCAAAATAGTAACACATTCAGTTCAACACTTTCTGTTCAGATCTGCCTTAGTCAATCCTAGCTTTCCCCCCTTTTCTCCTCATTTTAACTTATAAATAGCTTTGGACATATGCAAGGGGGTCTTGGCGTGGGAATATTTGTCTCTCAGAAAAGACCATACTAGACAACAATACAGTTTCATGCAAATTGACCCGAATAAAACGTTTATGGTATGAATAAATGCCTGTACTGCAACAGCCTTAGTGCTCCTCGCGCAGTTAAGCAGCTGGCAGTGGGGTTATACTGATTACTCATCCTGTGAGCTTCCTGCTGGAAAGAGGCAAAGGAAAATTATTTCTTTCTTGAACCAATGCAATCTTATCTTCTAGCTCATTCTGCTTTCCACATTTCTGGTCTTTTCTGTTCTGCTCTGTTTTGTTAAAATTCATTATTAACTTAAAGACCATTAATTCCATCAAAGTGTTCTCATTTTCTCAGTTTTCTTAGGAAAGTTTTCCTCTAAAATCTTGAAACATGTACTTGTACCCTCATGACAGAATTGAATAATTTTTTTTTTTCCAGTTTGAATGCGAACATTCTTATTTCATCAGGAAAAAGTAACAGGAGATTATGAGTAATAGAGTTATGAGTACTTACTTGTAATTCCATAGCAATTGAAATAGATGTGAACTTTCTGATTGTCATCTAATCAGTTGTCCAAGCTTACTTAAAAGAACTAGTTAACATTCTTCAATGGAGATTAATAACCCCCAACCAAAAAAAAAACCTCAAAGCCCACAAACAAAGCCAATAAACAAACTAACAAACCCCACAAAAAAAAAAAAAAAAAAGAAGTAAGAAATTTAAAAATTCCAGCAGAGAAGAAAGCACATGACTTGCTCACAGATAAAGTAAATTCTGTTTGTATGAAAGAAGATGTGTGACTAAAAGAACAGGATGAGAAAAAGAAAGAAAGAAAGAAAGAAAGAAACAGAGGCTGAGAAAGGGCTGGTTTGAACTACTATTTTTTTTTTTTTTTATCCTCCTGAATGCCTTTTTTGCATGCTTTTTATCAAGGTGAAGGAAGGTGTTTTGTATTAGGTGTTAATGGGTATAAATTGACCTTAGAAGCCTACTCATTGGACCAGAGAGAGGTGTGATGAAGTTCCTGTGCCAAAAAGCCTCTGCTTGTTTTATAGTTGGGGCAGCTGGCCTAAAGAAAATTGGTGTAACTTTCCTACATTGCTTTCATTTTCCTTTTTAGCTTTTCATTGCTGCAGTAAGCTCTATAAGCGACACATTTTTGATGTATTTTTATTTAAGAAGCAATTGCTTACTCTATCAGTGATGCTGTGAGAAATGAAGAGAGTCATAGAACACTTGGACCTTAATTTTCACTTATCCTCAGTCCCCTTGATTTGCTCTGGCTGTGTAAAGTGGCTTTAAAATTACGTTTACTATGTCTTAAAGGCTCCTAATCAGTATTGCTGCCAGAGAAAAGGGCCTTAGTGTAAATGAGAATCAGGCCTCCTGAAGAGTGTTTGCACAGCAGGTTGTCACTGAGGTTATTTAGCTGCAGCTGCTTCTGCAGCAGAGGCATATTTAGAAAATTCACTGTTAAATGAAATTCCGGCTTCCCATTTGCTTTGCACCTCCTAGGATGATCACAATCCCAAGTATAATGATGCACTACAAAGCCTGTGGACCTGTAAGAAATATAATGTGTCTAAGTAACCTCTTTATTTTTTTCTTTCCAGGAAGTGATCCTCTTACTGGGTAACAAGGCATCCAAGTGTGTAAGAAAAAGTGCGGTGCTGGAATGCTTTTAAATAGCTCAACAGTGCGGACACTTAATGTCTGTTATAATGTTCTAGAAAGGTTTAATTTCTGCTCAGTACTAAAAGACAAGTGAAGTTAGAGATAGACTTCAATGAGGATTTTCATAGGTAAGTGGAAAATTACAGTTTGGTGACGGGGGGGGGAAAAGTTAAATCCACATCTGTTGCAATTTTATTTCAATATCTGGTGTCTTATTCTTATCTGTACAAGACAGATAGAAGAATTGGAAAACAAATAATATTTCTTTCCTGTTCTTCCAGTACAGGTTGCTGATTCTTCTGTGTGTGGTTGGAACCTGGATGGATTGTTCAGTCGGTTACAGTGGCAAACGCAGCACTGCCTACAAAAGGTGTATCTATAAAGGAACTACACTGTCCTTGGCAGAAGGATGCTTTGGGGGTGTATAACTCCTCTCACAGAGGATAATGTTCTGAATCTCATAGGTTTGTCTTCTGAAAAGCAAACAGCTCTTCTTAGGTAACTTTAACAGCCAGAGAACAATGTTTTACTCCAGTGGGAAAAATTTACTATTCTCTCCAGAAAAGCAATACATTCTCTACGGGGTGAGTGAACATAAAGGTAGGAAAAGATCAGATTCATCCATGCTGTAACAAAGCAAAATTTGTATTTTGTACTCTCATTCAACATTCTATTACTAAAATATATTGATATTATGTTTGCAGAATACATTTATGGACTTGATCCTGTTTCTTCAACACTTGTTTCCTTATGTTCCATCTCATTTTTTGTTCCTATCTTTTATCTTATATCTTCCTATCCATCTCTTACTATCTACTGCTTATCAACCTTCGTCATTGGAGACAAGCTTTTACTTCACAGGAAGCTGTTGATGTCTAAATTTCAGGCTCTTTTGCGCTCTGTTTGTAGTGGGAAAGAGAAAACGTAGCTAATTGCTGTTAAAAAAAAAAATCCTCCTTTTCAGCTTTTCTGAAGCTTTAATCAGTTCAGAAACATCTGTGGAATAATTTGTCCTTGAAGAATGTTCATTGAGTCTTTTGGAGCTCCAGCCAACAGTCTGGCATGACGCAGTTTCACGTGAGTTTCCAGGCTGTTCCACGTACAGCCTGATCTCACATTAATGCAATCCTGCTGCATTAACCTCGGCGGCTCAAGTAACATCACAGCCCTGCAACTGCCATTTGGATAGACTGTATCTTAATTTCTGAACATTTGTGACAGATTTTCTTTTTTTTTTTCCTTATTCTTTCCATAAAGCAAACAAAGTAAACCTTGTTCAAGAAGCTGCTTTACTGGAGTCAGAAGGATGAGCTATGTGGATCTAATATTCCATTTTTTTCTAAATAACTTTTCCCACTCTAGTATTACAATAAATCAATATATATAGGTGTGTATTTGAACTTTGAGCTCTAACTGTCCTGTTGCTAGTTCCTTATAGCTCCTGGTACCCTTTCGTGGTGAGCTCCAGCAGTCGTTCCGTTCAATCGCTGAAGTCAAATTTCTCAGGTTTTTATGCCTGTTTTCCCAGGCCAAAGCAATTGGTGTTTTGAAGTATTAGGAAGTCTGAGGAACTATGTTTTTACTGTTCATTGACTTGTGGGTTTATGCTTGCAAGTTTACAAGATCTGTTTCTACAAATTAAGTTTTCTTTCTTCATTCTTTCGGTTTGCATTTCTTTAACAAACCTGAGGCTAGGCTGGGAGATCAAAACATCCCGTCCATCGTTCACCAAAAAAAACAACCACCAAAACAAATCCCAACCTGCTTTTGATTTAAATGTTTAGTTTGACTAAAAATTCTGTCAATAGCAGGAGTATTATGAAATTAACTGAATTATATATGCAAAATGGATGAGTTACATCCTTGAGCATTTAGCAGTAAAACACAGGACCATTCTGCTCCAGCTGCTGGTTTATTCCCAACCCAGACCTGTAGCAACCATCGTTAAAAAAATCTAGTGGATGTTTTCTAACTCATCATAAGGGATATGGTTTACAAGTAGAAAGGAAATAAAACCAAACCAGAGCAAAAATAAAATAGCAGCAGTGAAGAATACTATGCATGTATTAAAACAGAAAAATATTATTTTAAAAATTTGTACATCACTCCTATTTCTTCTTTTTGCTGCCTCCACACATTAGGAAGTTGTTCACTGAGACTTACCCAGCCGCTGTCTGTTGCTGGCTGGCACTTTGAATCAAAACCCACCGACTGGATGGCCGAATATTAAAGCAGCATTTCATCAGTGATTTCCATGGGAAAAATATTCCAACCTTAAATTTTTCAGAAGCTTTTGTAAAATCTTGAATAGCATTTAAGTTCCCCTGTGTAATTAAGGAATAGATGTACTTTCTGTACATATTGAAAATAGTTTCGTGAGAAAAAAAAGTTATTTTCAATTAGTATGTTTAATATAAGTATGTTGGATTTTTTATTGGCTTTTCAAATTAAATCTTTTATCACAGTCATAGCAAAATGATTATATAACTACTTTATTTAATGACACTGTTTTAGAGAAATATGAGAATTAAGTTAATTTCTAAGGTAAAACTTAATTTGGGTAAAAAGCGGAACAAAACCTGAAAAATATAATTTCAATAGAAAAAGAAGGTTATTTCTCATGAAGAGTTATCCTGCTTTCATTAACTTCTGAAGCAAATCTCATTCATCACCTGATCTCTATTAATATGATTAGAATACTTGTAGTATTAAGTGCCTTAAGCACTTTGCAGGCTGGAATAAGTCTGACTTTTCTCTCAAACTGGGCTGGTTGAGAGCGTCGCCTTTGGTTCCGTGACTGACTGTGTGAAGTCCGTGTGATGTGACACACTGGGAGGATGCGTTTTGAAGGGCTGCGTCCAATGGTTGCTGCAATCCAAGCAGAATAAATACACTTCCAATTGTGGGTGTAGGGAACTGCTGGCATTTTTTTTATGAAGTCCAAGTATGTGAGGTTCCCTCTGCATGGGAATCACAGTCACGTTACAAGTTCTGCTGGGTAGCATGTCCTGGCTGGTACTAATAAGATCAATTTTAAGCATGGATACAGGCTTTGTTATTGCAGAGAAGAGAGGGTAAAAAAAATGTCAAATGCTATACTGCAATCTCATTTACATTTAGGACTAGTTTATTTATTTTTATTCTGTTCTGGGTAGGTGTAACAAATTTTGGAGAAATGCCTCAGAGTTCTGTTTCCAGAAGCTGCTATTTAATATTCAGGAGGTTGCTTAATGCCACTGCCTTCTCGTGGGTAGAGCTGTACCTTGCTGATACTTCATCTGTGCTGATGACAGCTTCCTCCAAAAAACTGAAAACCTAAAGAAGTGTGAATATGTGGAATCTGTGATTCTTCCACAGTGTCTGCCCCAGTAGAAGAAACCTCTCTTACTTCCACAATTGGTGTAAAAATTAACAGATTTATAATATCTCTGCTTAGAATACTATGTAAGACACATTTCATTTCACCCTGAGAATGTAAAGTGGCTTGGAGAGATCAGGGAATTACACCGCAGGGTATGTAAAGCCTCTGCAGTGGCAAACTCCTCGCCTTGTTGGGGCATTATAGGCACATTGGAGCCTATTAAGAAGAATAACAGCTAACACTGAGTTTACTAGGACTGGTAGAAATTTATCTTTTGTCACGACTGGCTCTTTGTTTCTTTCACAGATTATCTGCTGTATGTTAAGAATGTACACCAAAGACTGAAAATGATGTATGGCTGCTTCCCAGGTAAGGCCAGAATTGCGATGCAGAAGTGTAAATGAAGCCGGTAAAAGAGCTGTCACAGAAGTACAAACAATGCACCCGAACAAAAAAGATGTTCTAATCCAGGCAAATTATTAAAGGATCCTCTTGAAATTCCACACTGCCAACAAAAGGATAATATAAAGAGTAATCCCAGCTTTCAGTTCCCTGATGTTAACTTTGAAAGTAATAAGCTTGAATAATCAAGTATACACGTAACGGTTACTCCAGCATAACTATATTCTCCCCAAAAACATTTAGAAATTTTTATATCAGACCATAAAACATCAGGGTCTTTTTTTTTTTTTTTTTTTTTTGAGGGTAAAATAAAATAAAATAAAGGACAACAAGAAATACTAAAGACTACATTGATGTTTTATAAATAGTTCCATATCCAAACTGAAATCTGGTATCATTTCATTTCAGAGATTTGACTAAAATCCAGTCTGAATAAATCCCTTTTTTCCACAACATTCTACCTTCCCTTTTACATAGAGGTGGGAAGTTCCTGTAAATTTCATATATAGTTCTGTGCATCTCTTTTTTGTTTGGGGATTTTTTTTCCCATCTGGAAAGCCGATTCAAATATTCAGATATTCAAATTCAGTCTGAGTCCACTGGGCTAACTTCTTCTGTTCGCCTGTTTACTTTGATTAATAGGGATGCTTGAAGTTTCTCTGTCTTTTGGACCTGTATTTCTGTATTTTCAAAGCTCAAACTAGACAGCTGAAATCTTAGTTTTCTGAGAGAGCATCATAGCGAGAGTCAAGTAATTGTGGGGTCAGTCCTTAGCTGCCATTGCTTTGCCTCAGTTCCACATCTGTAATATACAACATTGTGGGTTTTGTTTGGTAAGTTGTTTTTTTTTTTTCCCTTAATCCTATCATTTGCGTATTTTTTTTCTTAAAATGGACGATATTACTGGAAAATTGGTATCTTACTATGTTTCTCTACCATGTCTTTCAGCTTTATCTGGGAGCCCAACACTGTGATACAGACACTTCAATGAGTGGCTGATGATGGGCTATAACAGGAAAGTCTGATATTTCTGATGACTCTAGACAGGGATGAACGTTCTTCTCAAAATAATTAATTCTGAACCACATGTGGAATCTGTTGCTGAGCTCAGGCAAGCATTCGGTAGATGCTCTTACCCTCTTTTCTTGTTGATGAGGATGTGAGCAGACTGATATAGACATCAGAACATCTCCCCAGCTCAGGAGTTGCTGAGTCACATTGGCAGAAGCACAGCAAAGTGAGCCACCAGTGCAGGCTGTGTCTCTTCATAACTGTGGGCATTTCCATCACCAGCAATGTCAGGTACCTCCAGCGGAAATAAATGTGTTTAAATAATATGTATATACAGTTAAAAGAATGTAAAATAAATTGCAGCTGGCTTGGAAAACTATCATCCAAGCTTCAGCTTTCAATGATTTAACTCAGCTCTGTCCATCCCCACTGCTGTGGCCTCTGCTAACAGACCTTTAAGTACAGTATTTCTGATAAAGACATAATACTCTGAAGTCGTGTGGGAATATTTGAATTATGTATCCGTGAAGGAGATTTTGTGAGAACCTCCACCACTGGGGTTTTGTTCTTAAGCCTCTGGGCATGAGTAATCGGAGAGTAATGAAGTGCATCTGTCCCCATTAGCATAGCCTGGTGCAGAGGACGTGCTGCTAGCAAATTACCGGTTCGCAAAACCTCCATTTCTGCTTAAAAAAAAAAAAAAAAACCAAAACCAACCCTGGAATGTTCCTTATATGACTACAGTGTTGAAATACATCTCTATACCTATATCAGTGCCTGAAAAGCTGTTTGCTTTTGAGTTCAGAAGCATGAAGGGAGACAGCAGTGCCTCCCCTTCTGTTCCTCCTCTTCCTCCCTTTCCAAAGCAAAGCAGTTGGGTATGGGAATGAGGGGAAGGACAGAAAGGAGACAATTTTTTGGCTATGTTCCATTAATGTGCTTGAGTTCTCACCAAGAGTCTGCAGAAAAGAAATAAACTCTGTCCTTTCTGCAGCTAACAGTAAATCCATAGCCCTTGGGAACCTCTTGGCATTGCCCCCTGCACACGGTTGAGTCAAAAATGTCAACCTGCCCTTAAAGAACCAGCAAACAAACTAAACCATATTTTTTAACAATTACTAAAAGACAAAGGGAATGTCCCTACCAGGAGTTCTGTGTTTTGTTATTCATTGAAAAGCAAGTACATTACCATCTGTGTATATCAAATGTTTATGTCTGGAAATCAGCACTGTTTCCAAAGACAGCAGTGAAATTCAATATTGCTGAGTTTTGGAGAGGCTGAGATTCTGCTCATCATTCAAGAGCCTTCCCCATTGAAAACCTGTTATAGGTTCTAGGACAGCTCAAAACCTTGGAAATGTAAAGTTCTGAAAAGCCAAGGAAGTGAAAGGTCACTTAGTGATAATATAAATAATGTAGCAACCAAGATATCTCATTAGCTGAAGTATTTAAAAATTTCAGCCATTTGAAATAACTATATCTCTTGCATGTATAGCTTAACTGAAGATCAGGCCATATAAAAAAGATAAGAGATTTTGGAGAATCTGGATATATTTGGCATCATCTTTTCTGTAACAGGATCAGTAACCGTAAGAAGTGAGGCAGCAGGGTTCCCTAAGGCATAGAGCTGTGCTCAAGTGCTTGAAATTGTTTAGCACAGATACATATCTTAAGTATCAGCGAGAAAACACCTCAGCCAACCTTCTGCTTTTTACTGTGTATTTTGTAATATAACATGAGATGCTCTGCAGCATTTAGAATGACAGTTTTCTCTAGTAGATTTCAAAGTAGTGCACCAAAAAAAAAAAAAAAAAAAAAAAAAAAAAAAGAAAAAAAAGGGTCATTTTCTTATTTTTCAGATGAGAAAGTGGAGACAAGGAAGGTCAAATACTTTGCTGAGTATGAAAAGTCAAGACTTCACTTCAACATTTTATATATGTATTAACCAGTGAAGATATATGTGCCACTTCAGACCCAACCTCCACTTCCTTCTGGATTTAAAACACGGGTGAATGTTATATGAAGTTCTTGTGGTAAACAGTAGTTTAACCTTCCTGCTTACTCTCAGACTTTTGCTCTTATCTGAATAATGTTTGAAAGGAAAAAACCAAAATATAGGAATGAATTGATCTGCTATTAGACATGCAGCTGAAAACACGAAGTGGATAAAAATTGATGAGAAAGCTGGTAGGTGAAGGCTGAGTAATTCTGACTCAGAGCCTGGAGTTCCCGTCTTATCAGAATAATTGTCTTGTTACCATATCACCAAACAGGATCATCCGTTCTGCTTTGCTTCAGTGAGGACTTCTGAAATACAACAGGTATCTTAAATGCTTGTAGAAAGTTAGTTGAAATGGCTTTAAATGCCTGAAAAATTCTGTGCATAAAATCTGCAGCTATGCTTTTAATGGCTCATCCTGATCAGCTTAGCCACCAGAAGCAGGGCGTGGGAAGGATGCCATGGCCAACGCACGCACCGCTACCCACTTGGCTGCTACAGGTAAGTGCATTTTGATATATGCTCTTCCTTTAATGCTTAAACGAGGGAGAAAGTAAAAAGGCTGAAAACAATATGAACATATATTTTACCTTTCTTTTGTTCCTGTGCATTCTTTTCTATCCTCACTGAAAGTTTGCCCAAAGGCATAATACAATATAAACCCCCACATACTTCTAGTAAAATAGGATTTTTGAAGTTTCCGAGATCAAATCTTTGCTGTTAGCCATGACAGTAGTAACCTTTGTTCTCCCTGAAATGATCAAGTATTTATTTGATAATTCTTTTGATAGTTCTTTTTTTTTTTATCCTTTTCCCCTCTCCACCCTGCTAGCAATACCACCATAAAGCTTACAGTACAATTACACACAAAGTTTATTTTTTTAGTTTAATACTTTCATTCTTTACGTTGGAGTTTAGTGGTAGTAGTGGTGGTTGTTTTTTGTTGGTGGTGTTGGGGTTTTGCATGCTTGGTTTTATTTTGTTTTGTGGTGGTGGTGTTGTGAGGTTTTTTTATGAAAAGGTCTGCCTTCTTTTTGTTTCTCTAAAGGGATTTTTTCACAAAGGTGCTCCCTAGGATTTCTTCTATAGCCAGATGTAAATTAACAGTTTATACAGTATTAAAACAAAAAATTCTCCAAGTATTGTAAGAGTAAAATTGATTTAATTTTAATTACTATCATTTCTAATAATTCCACAGCTGTATTGATCACACTCCAACCATTTATTACCTGCTCTTGTGCATTTTCTCTTAGTTTTTGATAGCTGCATCAGATCAGGGAGTTACTTTTATTGCAGAACAACATAAGAACATAGCTGGAGACTGATTCGATGATATATAATGACTAGATTTCTAATGCATAGTGAAATGAAAGCATGGCTCGAGTCTCACTGGTATTGGAAGCAAACTGGAAGGCACGGAAAATTGCAACATGCAGGAGGGTTGATATGGGAACATTTTCTTCTTAGCCCAGAAAGTGAAAACATAAAATATTCAGTAGGGCAACAGTGTATGCATATATAAGTTGATCCATACCCTCACATGTGAGGAAATCCAGTTGTCACATAGTGGAATTGGAGAGATTACTACATGAATACTACTGACAACAATGTTTCAACATTTGTTCTAACTCTGAAATATTTCTTATTATATGAAATTAAATTTCTGTTTTACCTTTTACATCATTCCAGTGAATAAAGCCAAATAACTTAGTAAAGGAGAGTTAACATGGCTTTAGATGGCTGTGGATTTGTTCTTCAGTGAACGGCATAGAGGTTGGGATTATGATTACTATATAGAAGAACGAGAACTTTTCTCAATGTCAGTGTTCAGGTCCCATTTTTAGGATCTGACATTAGTAAACTCATTATGTGAAAAAGTTCTAGGTGGTAATTTTAGGGAAATTGGGAGATCTTTTATAAAAGGTCTGTGAGGTTAAAGGGTTGACTTGAAAATAGGCTTTATATCACTGACATTCCAGTATTCCGTCTGAGTCCTTACCTCATCAGAGCCAGTAGATGAAAATGAACTGATTTATTACAAGCAGCCATATTTCTACAATATAAAATCTTGAAACTTGACAGAAATGCATGGGAGAGTGAAGAAATATTTGTGAACACACACCTGCATCTTTCACTTGTTTTTCTCAGAGTCAATAATTCTCTCAAAGTGGTGACATGGTTTTGGTAATTAATCATCAATACCGTTAGTTAATAAACAACAAACACATAGGCTAAAATTGGTTTATTTAGAAATTGTTCTGATTAACAATGTATTCAGAGTGATAAGGACAGGTTTCTAAACAAATCACCAATTAATTTGGAGTAAACCATTCCCACAGCACAGACACAGTCTTAACACGCCTGGTATTCTTATAATTATATTCCAGCAAGAAGAATCCAAGAGTTAAGGCGCTCTCATCCCTAAGAACTACCTATTGATCAGACACACTTCCTCTGCAAACCATGTAATACCACATAAAGGTCACCGCGGACAGCACAAATTGCTTTTATTGAACAGTATAGTGAAGAGGCATTTAAGACAAAAAAGCACCTTTATGTTATTTTGGCAGGCAGGTGATTATTTGTGACTGTATAGTTCATGGTTCTGAAGCCTGGAATTGTAACGCTCTGGCTTGCCCGAATACCTACAAATATTTACTTGGAGAGTTCAGTATCTCCCAAATGAACCCAGCTGAACAACCTGTTTAGACAGAAAAATAAGGGATAAAAAGACAATGAAATGCATCTGCAACACAGTTTCTGAACACCCACACAGGTGACAGGAGTCACTCTTTAGGAGACAAATATACCTTAGACTGCATCAGGTACATTAAGCACATTTTGTTTTTAATAACTGGTATATCCTGCTTCAAAACAAGAGATTTAACAAAACCAGTATTTATAGTCACAGGTGAGTGTACCATAAAAAATAAAATGCAAAGCAAACAGACATAAAAATCCCCAAACTTATTGGATTAATTAAGAAAATGACATGGTTTGATCCTTCTGAAGCTAATTTGAATTTTTTTCCATTTCTTCTTTTAGTAGAAAAGTTACGCAGCAAAATTGAAATTGTTCCCGTATAATACTTAGATTGTACAGTAAAGATAACATTCTATTGAAAATCTCCCAAAAGCATTTACCAAATCTGAAAAGGGAGAAATGTGTAGTTTGGAAGGGAGCTAATGTTTCATGCCACAGTCCACCATCGCTACTGAGGCTGCTCCACCAGTCCAACACAGCTGTTAATGAGGGGGAACATATGGGGGGAGTCAGCGCCACCTTCTATCCCAGCTTCATTACTTTGATAACTGATGGGGGATAAGTCATCCAAAGAGGTTCCTGGGGGACATTCACTGTCTGAAGATCAACATGTATGTGTTCAAGCACGCTAGAGGAAGGACTCCAATGTAAATGATCCTGACAAATTGATTAAAAAAAACAAACTAAAATAAAACCCCAAACAAACACCACGACAAAGAGCACCCTGCCATAAAGAGATGTGGAAGGTTTTTCCTTCTAATAGGCATAATTGGCTGAAAAAATCCTGGATGGGGAATTAAGAGCTTTGCAAGAGTTTTGTCAGACATTTGCAGAGATTCTGCAGGAAAGCAGAGACACTGGTCAGAAATCAGGGAAGCATAATATGTCAGAATCACAGAACAGTTTGGGTTGGAAGGGACCTTAAAGGTCATCTCGTTCCAACCCCCTGCCACGGGCAGGGGCACCTTCTACTAGACCAGGTTGCTCAAAGCTTCTTCCAGCCTGCCCTTGAAAATTTAGGAACTTATGGGAACAGGTTAAGGGTTTCTATAAAAGGCAGCAAAGAGACCGAGGGCTATTTTGGAATGCCCTTCAGGCAAGTGTAAGCCTACTGCAAAGAAGAAACAGGTAATATGTTTTCTGTCTCCCTAAAGAATGCGACAAAAAGCCTTAGTTGTAGCAGTAGGAATCTAGAGTAATTATTAAAATAAATATTTCAACTGTGAAAATTTAACCTATGGAGACTATAGAACATCCAGCTTTGGAAGTTGTTAAGGATAGGCTAGTACCGTGTTGAGAATGGCCAGTGGTACCACTAATGCATTCTTGGCCAGGACAGTTGACTTTTTCAATTTTTTTGGTATTCTGTGCTTTCCTTAGGGCTCAGTTCTGTTTGTCATGACTTTTCAAGGTTAAATCTAAACATTGGCGACCCCCAATATTCATTGCTGCAGAATCTAATTTGAGACTAATTACAGGGTTCTTTACAGGAGAAGTTGAGGCAGCTTTGAGTTCATGTGCGGCAGTAGCCATTGCTATAACAAAATAGCAGGGGGGTATCAGTTTTAAACTTTCTAAAACCAAGAGGATGACCACCCGGGATCTAGAAGATATTTGTCTAACAATATGAAATGGCATATTCAGGTTCATCATGGGGTTTTTTATCCCTTTCTCATGTAGCACCTGTTGCTCTCTCAACAGGCTACTATATTAAATAGTATTATATATTAAATAGCAACTTCTCCAAGTCGAAAGTGAAAATATATATCCTTCAGAGAGGAAACTGCCGTGTTTTTTCAAGTTGTGAAAGCATAACACTAAATACTCAAAGAATATAAAATCCCCCCGTATCATATTCATCCTGGAGACTGTGGAACACTTACAGTCCTCTGCAAGTAAGAGCCTGTCTAGACAGCAAATGGGGATAGAACACAATATCTGTGGCCAGCGATGGCTACTGTGGCCTATGCCAAGAGCAGAGAGAGTGAAGGTGTGTAGAAATCCCCGCTAAGAAAGAAAATGAAGCAAAGGACAAACCCTTGAAGGGAAGAGGGGGCTGCAGGGAGATGATAAATGGCAGTGTGACTGGTTAGGGAATGAAACAACAGTCCCAAATCACTCTGCTGGAAATCGCCTGACAAACCTGGCTAAGTAATTCTGCCATTCAAAACCAAAAGCAGCAAGTGAAGTGTGACTTTGCTTTGCTGTCTAGCATACACAGATATGAAATGTGGAGACACGTGAAGATGTACCTTGTATTTTAACAGCTAATTGAACCTACAGTCCAAGCACAGACCTTCACCTCAAATACAAACTGAAGTGGTTATTCTGATGTTGTTTTTAAGACTGTTGCATTTATAGATGGTAAACTTGGATGAGTTTTTTTTCATATTTACCCCCAGCCATAACTCTCCAAAGGTCAGCGGCGTTAGGATTTCAAAGAACTTTAACTCATACTGCAGTAAGCAAACATCGCAGGTGGAAATCTGTACGCTCTGACCTACCTTCAGATAGAGTAGAATATTCTATTTTCATTCACATTCTTGAAGACATCTTGTTTTGGGTAAATATTTTTCTAAATTAGATCAAAATCAGGCCTGGTGTTAATAACTTTCACAGGTTTTTTCTTTTTTTTTTTCTTTTTTTTACCCCCCTGTGATGGAGATCAAATAAAAGAAAAAAGAAAAAACCAAAAAACAAACAAACAAACAAACCCACAAACTAAAACCAAACACAAAATATTAAAGAACAAATCTCCACAGTCCAGAGTTCTTCCTTGTTTGGTCACTACCAACCTAGCAAATACTAGCGAAATCTACGTTCGTAAATATTCTTATTCTCCACTTTTCTAAAGCAGCCACAATATTTGAAACAGAAATAACAAACAAAAATACATATCAAAGCTTCTAATCAATACCACCTGAAACCTGAAAGTATGAAACCCGATTGTAGCTGTTCAACAAAAACAGGTTCTTTTCCAGCCAAGCTTGCCTTTTAAGAAGCAGCTAAAGGATAAATAGAGATATTAAATAATTGGATTTTAAATCATTCAGTTACTGAAAAATAAACTGAAGATCCTTGATAGGATTTTGGGTCTGGTATTGATTTCCCTATTTTTAGCAGCAGAAAATCAAATACTCTGATTCACTATGGTATGATTGCAAATTTTAAACTTCTGAGCAAATGTGGAAAAAAAATCACTGTAACACAAGAGTGTCTAAAAATCCAAATAAAAAATAAAATAATTTTTTTAAAAAGAACAATTTCTGTCACCAGAAGTCTGGAAAAAATACCACTTTGGGAAAGACTGAAAGAGTTACTTGAGTGGAGAGTTTAAGGAACACAAATCACCAACATTTTCATATATTTTTTGCCCACGGTTTCCACATCCAAATTCTTCACCTGCAATTCAGAGTAAATAACAAGGACAAAATTTCTGATAGTCAGAGTGTTAAATAAATGCTCTCAGAAAAAGTTGGCAGCTCCATTGTTTAGAAACTTTCAGCACTAAAATAAATCGTAGCAGCAGCCCAATGCTGGCCTTAAAGACCTTGTTTTTATTCTCCTTCGCACAAAGCCACCTTCTGTGCTTGCTGTGCCTGAATCCTCCTTCTAGCTAGAACACAGCAGAAAAAGAAAAACCTATTTCAAGACAACTTTTGATGTTTCAAAATTTGCTTTTATATTTCATTCAAACAAATGTCATGCCTATCATTCACTTGTAAAAAAAAAAAAAAAAAAAAAGAAAAGCAGCTTGTGAGGTGGCAGTTCATGTAGTTTCATTACTAAAGGATACTAATCTAGGAAATATGAAATGTACTGTGGGATTCAGTTTGTCTGAGTTCAAAGACAAACTTTTGTCTCCATCCAAAGACAATCTTCATCTCCAAAGCGAGACGTGTGGGATTCGATGGAGATGCCCACACGTGGATGTGTAGTGCTGTTTGGAATACCTGCTGGTGACCCCCGGCTGTTGTTCCACAGTGACACAGGGCTCCCCTCGATCTTTTGTCACTTGCGCCAATTGTGTGTGGGTTTGGGGGTTTGGATGTTTTGGGGCACATCAAACACTATTATGCATGAATGTGGTGGCAATTCATCACATCCATAAAGAGGGATTCGTTTTGAAGTGAAGGTACTTACATTTAGGTGTTTGTATGGAACCAGGTCAGCAGCTTGCACTGTGGTCCATGGGGCGCAAGTCGGTGCAGCCAGGGATGCTCAGAACGCTCCTCAGCTCACTCCAAAGTAGTCTGTGCTGAACTGGTCTTTAGAGAGCACTGGTTACCTTTGAGCAGCTATCTAAATTCACATTTGAACCAGAAGAGATCGGGTCAATACAGTTAATGGAGTTGAAAGAGGAGTTCATCTTATCCTAAAGCAGGTGGCTATATACTTTAGACTCCACTGCCTGTGTTGGCTTCCATTTACTGGAATGGAAATCCACGATCCCATGTCAGAAGTAGATGGCTAACCCTGTAGACATCACATGTGGGTGGGAGGAATCCTACCTCTGCTTTTAAGTCTCAAATCAGGACAGCATTTTCATACTTACCAGTCTCTATAGAAATACTTGGATGCAGGTTCCTTCAGGTTGCAGACCAGACGGTACATCCGTGAACGTCTCCACGCACCGTAGCCTGTTTCTTAAGGAAAGTTTGAAACAAATAATACTCAGCCAAGGACTCTGTAGAGCCAAAGCCCGGCTTTTGATGAAAGTAACTTTTTGGTGAAAATCTTTTCCTTAAGCTCTATTAATATTACCCTGGTCTTCACATGTCCGAGGGGGCATTTTACAGAAGATGTCTAATAAGTTTTCTTCCTTAATATTCCAAGAAAATGAAGAAGTTCTGAAAGAAGTTCCAAAGCTTTTCCTTCCAGAGATCAGGCCTAAAACCACTGAAGTTTCCAAACCTTCTAGCTGACTAAAATAGACTTTAGGCAAGAGTTTAAACTTTGGGTAATATCGACCACTATGTTGTTTCAATTTAAGAAAGAGTAATTGTTTTTTTTAATTAAGAGAAAAGAGTATCTTTATATAAAATAGTCTATTAAGAGTCACAAACCCAGCATTTTCCCCAAATTAATGGACATGTACTTCTACAATCTTCTGTCATTATCCTTCCCATTTTTTTTTTTTTTTATCAATTCCCTGTTGCAGTTGGACATCTACAGTGACAATAAAGGTTAGATATACAAGGGATCTAATTACTCTGTTTTAACAATGGGTATATCTTATATGAATGACATTCTGGTTACTGGAATGAAACAAATGTATATATATCTGTACATACATATGTATAAGTAAGCAGAATGACAAATGTTTCTAAACACATTTCTCATTTAAAGAGTGGTATTCAAATCTTCTTGAAATATAATAGTTCAGAGGAAGGTTTCAAGAAAAAACACCCTATGACTCCTAGATATTAGTGACCATTTTCATAACATGTAATTTCACTATATGACTTACAGTTGCAGCTAAAAGCCTAACACGGCCTAAGTACCTCTTAAAATATCCTGCTGATATAATTAATTTTAACTGGATACAATGGTTTTAAATTGTTCTACAGAAGTTTGTATTTTTGGATGCATAAAAGATGAGTATTGGCAATATAATAAAGACCTGGGAAACTATGCATGTTTTAGATTGCAGACTAGTGTATAGTTTTAAGGAAAAACATATGCAAAACCATGTTGGAAATGCTACAAAAAAATGTCCCTTGAATCCTATTTTGCATACAGTGAGTCTCTAAAGGGAGATGTGTCTGGGGAAAGCTGCCTCCGAGCTACTGAAATTGGCTCTGAGAAGGCAACATATCACGATGAATAGGACAAAAGTATTATTTGGCTATTTCTCAACAGAAGGTTTTCATTATTTTCTTACATCTTGAAGATGAACCACAGAACAGAGACCTGGAGAATAAATTCTTTCCCTACATGACACTTGTCATGCTCTAGGTAAGAAATATGAAGACTTTGTTACCTGCCTCTATATTGAAAATTATTTTGACTTTTAGTTTCACTAGAGCTGACTTAGCTGGATTTTTGGCCATAATATGAAAAATTAACATTTTTCAACAATTTTATGTTATGGTATGAAGCAGGAGACCTCGACCACTGGATTTATGAGATGGCTGCAAAATGTCTTGGATTGTAATGCTGTAGAAAATAATCTGGAATTATTAGTCATGCAAAATATATGACCTAATAACCTGTGTTTACAGAACTTCATAACTTGGTCTGTGAATTGATTTCTTTCTTTTTGAGAGCTAAATTTGGAAACTAATAGAATGGCCCTGTCCTGGTTAATGCAAATTCACGTGTAATCATTCACATTTCCCTCTTCTTCCATGGACCATCATTGAAGGAAGATCCTTCTATAGTTAAAAGTTGCCTGGGAGGCTTGTTGCAGTTACCCAGTCCAGGCTCCCTTTAGTCAAAGCATCTCCAGATTATGGCAACAGGAAGCAATTAATGAATATTGTAGAGAAATTTTGCCCTTTAAATTTTTTGAGTTTTTTTTTCCTTTTTTCAGAGTAAACCTCATGTTCTTTTTAAAAAGCCTTTAAAATTGGGTGATGACATTTTAGTCTCACTGCCTAATGTTCTTCCATCTGAGGTAAAAGGCTCCAGTGAAGTTCTCTGAACTCTTTCCCTGACCTTCTCTTTTGTAACACTCAGTTTTATCTAAATACGTTTTGGTTGCCTGAGACCAAGCTATCTGTAGAGACCTGGAATAAATGGATGGCACATGAGCACTTTGTAGGTGCTTCTTCAAGAGGAGAAAAGCATGTGTGATAGAGATGTTGTAGTGATAAATGTATTTAACAAAGACCATTGAAAATTGCTAGAACAAAAGTAACAATTTCATTAATACGTGCCTTTCATCATGGACTAATGTTTTACTGCCCTAGAACGTTAGAGAACCTGTAAATACATGCAAGAAAGCTGAGGGTGATTGATAGGAAGTCAGTAAAAATTTGTGAAGTAACAAAACAGTGCATTTTCTACACGGAAAATCTTCATGTGCACAGCTAAAGCACACATCCTTCACAAATATGCCCCAAAGAATGTTCAGCAATTTAAAATAAATTGATCATACTAATGCAATGTAACTCAAAATTCAACCAGCATCAGAATCTGTCAAGTTTTCACAAAGTCAAAAATCAAAGACATTTTCAATCAAACCAGTTAGTTAACTTTAAGCTTAAAACCTTTTCATGGATGACTGCTGTATTTATTGCTAGCTTAGTGTTCTTGCTCTCGTGCTGTATTATTAGCCAGGAATTAAAGAAATGGAATTTGCAGCAACTGAAATTATACTGAAAAATATGGTTTCTGCAGTTTTGACCTATCTTGATAGACTGAAGGGAGGGTGATGAAAACTGCAATCTTAATAAATCTCCTGCAGCTAAAGATTTAAAACTCACACTGTTTCAAATTAGTGAGGACAGCAATATTTATTTGCTGCTGAATTCTAGCCAGCATGACATTTCAGCAGGAAATACTTTATAAGACTTCAACTTATGACCACAGAAGTTGCAAACTAGTGCTTAAACCATGCACAAGTAGGAAGGTTTGTATGCTGAACAAAAAGACAAGTAAAATTGATTGCCGTCTCTGTCTTTGATCTTTCCAGAATCAGAAAGCTACACAGTTGGTTATTTGGGTTGGTTTTGGTTTTTTTTTTTTTTTCTCTCCTAAATATTCTGCAGTTCCCAAAATAGACTACAAGCCAAGGAAGCCTAGAAAGGACAGGAAATAAAGACAGCACCACACACACGACTGTCCCTGCATCCTCAGGAGCAATGGAACAACATTACAGTCCATCAGACCCAGTGCTTTCCAGCAGGATGTCTGATTAAAATAACAACTAGAAACGTGTACATCTGGGTGACATCTTTCTTATTTGTTTTTTCTTTGCTTGTTTTCTTCTTTAAAGGGGGGTTGGAGGACTACCTAGCTGAAGGAAACTGAGAGTAAAGCTCATCAACAGAGGAAGCAGTTACCAGCAGCAGCCTCAGCCACAGCAAAGGATACAAGCACATCACAGCTCTTGCTGCTAGATTTATTTCCAAAACCCAGGCTGAAGCAGCTTTGCAAACCCAGAATTATATTCAGTCTGCTCTCCCTTCATGTCCTGACATTTGGTTGCACAGTGAAGCTAATCTATGCTTTCCAAAGTGGTGATATAATTGACCCGCATAACTACCTGCCTACCTCAGTACTCCCAGCTGGTTTTGAAACCACTTTAAAAGGTGTGGTTCAGGTTCAGTGGACATCCTACTTGAGAGACCAGCACATTTTCTTTCTATACTGAGTAAGTTCTATAGCTAAAAAAGATGCTTTTGTTGCCGCAGACTCATGTTCATATAGACCTCACCACTGACAAAGTGAGAGTGTGACAAAGAAATCCTCCAATGACTCCCACCACCCCACCACTGCCATGGATTTCAACACTTTAATGAGAAATTAGAAGTTTCCTGGGAAAAAAAAAAAACCACCAGCAACAAAGCTCATAAATGAATTTTCAGAGCCATGGGAAATACATTTTTTTATCGATGAAGAGCAGCACTGTCTGTTTTTTTGCCTAAAGTGTAACAGGTAGCTTGCAACCACCTTTTCATGTGGAACTACCTCATTTAGGTAGTTTGGGATTAGAAGAGGAACCTTCAATGAAAAAGAAGTATTAGTATTGCAATAGAAAATACTATTTCCTTTAAATAAATATGATCCACAAAATGAGGGGCAGAGGCACCCCAGAGGGATATCTGCAATCACTTGAAATTCTGTTAACAGGTGATGTCAGGCAACCTACAACAGTGTAAATACAGCTTATAGGAATAGAGATTAATCAGAAGTTTTCCAAAGCAATACTTTTTTACAGAAAAATAATCACAGAAATACGTCGAAATCTGAACGCTTTGCTTCGGGCGATATTTTTAAAGATCTAAAACCAGAAACATTTCAACACTTTGTGGTTACAACACTTTCCTTTTCATGCAGATATTCTTTTGCTGTAATAAAAGGTGAAAAAATGTCAAAACAAAATATTTCAATAGGCTGAAAATAATGAAGGACCCAACCCCAAACAATCGTGATTTCCTATTGTGAAACATTTCTACAGAAAGCTATGCTCTGTTCTTTTTGGGAAAAAAGGCATCAACAACAACAACAAAAAATCATATGATTGAAGAAATGCAAAACCAGTTCAGACCTGCATTATAAATGAAAGAAATGTACAGGTTATTGTCATTTAGATGACACAAACTCTAAATTTTGTGTGCTGGCCATCTTCCAAAATGGATAATTACATTCTGCTTACCTGATATGCTCCTGCTGTTTTTCTTGTAAGATGTATTCTTTGTTACATCCTGTTCCAAAATATTGTTAATGATGCTGTCTTCACAACAACAGTATTTTTTCTTCTTTTAAAGCATTTAAACCCCCACTTTCTATAGAACGTCTTAAACAACAAACAATAACAGATAAGTTCTGACACCCTGAAATGACTAATTCTGCAGCAACAGATCTACCTGTCTCCTTTTAAGCCTTCAGCAATATGAAATAAACTTGGTAAAAAAATCCACACCACCTGTCAAGCTAGAAAACCCTGGTTTCAAATAACCACAAGACCAGCCAAAAGCAAAAATGCAATCTAGAGAATTCCTCTTAACCGACGCAGCTAGTGTAAAGATTATGATCAAAGATTAAACTGGAAGTTTTTCCTACCACAAAGAGGAGGACTTTATTCTTGTGTAAGCTTTCTTTACCGAAGTCTCAAACATTTGAAATATCAATGGTACTATGTAATTATTTAAACAAATACAAATCCCCTGCCCATCTTGATTAATTTTCCCACCCAGTCCCGATCAGTATTTGTACTGGTTATTAGAAAAGCTCAAAGGTATAGGAGGAACCTTTTACATATATTAGTTTTGTTTAAAGTTTGGAATGCTAATTTGGAACAGTTCCCTATAGTGCTACCTCAAAATGCTATTCCATTTCTAAGGTTGTAGGTCCAACCAAGTTTCCTGTCCAGGGACCTCCGTCACTAGAAATTCTGTTGGACTGGGTTCCATCTTCACCTTCCAGGGGAAACATCCCACGCATGTTTGCTCAAGCATCTGTGCTGGTAGGCTTTAATACCTCTTCTGGAAGACATGAGACTTTTGTGCCATTCCCATACTCTGCAGCTGCTGGAATTTCAGCTATTCATATTATCCTACAATTCAAATTCTAATAATTAAAGGAGTTATACTTTATTGCTAAGATTTAGAGTTTAAACTTAGGGATGGAGATTCTCTTGTTAATGGCAAATGGAACAGATCCTGGCCTATGGGTTATTATAAAATAAACATGCAGAAATAAATAAGCAGGCTGTTCTCCGGGAAGTGGGCAAAAGTCCTTTTGCAGGCAGTAGCGCTGAGTGGTGTTTGGGTTTTAAGGATGGAGAACTTGAGCAATATCTTTCCCCTTGCCTTGCCTTCCCTTTCTTTCCTTTCCCTCATTTCAGCAGCTGCGGTTGTCAGAGCTTACCAAATGAGCTATCTATTATAAAGGCAGAGATCTGACTGTTGTTTTCAATAAATGTGAAAACAAAAATGTTTACACGATGCCTAAATTTTGGCATATGCCCTCAGGAAAGGTATCTCCTTCCAGTAGGGATTTTAAATCTGGTATTTAATTTTCATTTTCGAGTCTATTTAGAGCAATGTGTTCTCCAAATCTTTGGCATGCCTGGCTTTCATATGATAATCAGACCTGCCATATGTTTAAGAGATTTGCTTCTCACTTAACTGCTTTAACTTGCAGGAATAATCAGCATGACTCAAAGCCAGATTCAATAGCTTGATGAAAAGAACACTCACGAAGCAACTGTCCATCAGTTTTTCATACTGTGACAGAATGGTTTTCATTTTTCTGCAATTATTTTAAGCAGTTGTTGTTGTGTGTTCACAGGATTCTTTTTTAAACTTCCCTTTGAGAACAAAGCGGAGTTAATTTCAGTGGATACCTATGGCACTTCTATATTTGCTTATTGCTTCGTGGGCACGATAAACAAACCTCAGGTTTCCATAGGCTAAAATAGTAATTTAACACACTGCAAATCACAGGTACAGCCAATTTAGCAGTAGTATAGCACCTGTCCCACGTCACCACGTTGTGGAACTTAGATTTGTGTCATAAATCCAAACCTAGGGCAGATATGTTTTGTTGAATGAAAGGCTTGACCAGGAGGTGCTTGGCAAACCAAATGTAACATCCTTGGGTTCCTGCTTGACTCTTGGTCCAAATTTAAGCAGTGGAAGAAAAAAAAAAAAAAAAAAAAAAAATTTTGAACATGATTTATGTACATTAAGGCAGCTATTAAATGTCTTCTTAGGAAAGCCTAGGTAATCCATTTTAGGCTGGAAGGATATACGTTGCATGCCTGATGCAAAACTTACTGAATCTCTAAAATCAGTGCATTTGATTAAGCCCTAAATGAGCTTCACCTGCAGGTACATCTTAATATAAAATAAAAACTTATGGTTTTCTCTAAGAGGTAACTGAATTTCTTATTCTGTTTCCATTCAAATCGTAGGAAGGGAAGGCAATACAGATAACTAGCAAATATATTTCCATTAAAACTATAATTATATATAAACATTGTTATTTCCATTGTGAAGTCTGAATATTGCGCATCAGCTGTGCTCATAAACTCTATTTAGTGTTTTCTTGCCATCTACCTGGAACTGAAACTGCCGTGTTTATTTATTGGCTGCACAAAAGTCTAGGGTATATGATACCTTTCCATTTTTATCATATTTAATCAATGGATATATTTGCACATATATATTGTATAATTTTTACTTTAAGAAGAAAAATGGTAATATTTTCATCTTACTAAGCACCTTATCACAAAATTATACTTATATTATAGATTTAATATTAAGATCAACATAGAAATATCAGAAAAATCTCAAGATAAGAACTGCTTAAGTTTTCTTGGAAAAAGAAGCTAGAAGTTGTATTAACACCCCCTATAACTTAACTGCAAAAAAAATACTTTGCTAACTATTTTTCTCCAGGGATCTGATACATTAATATCTGAACTGGGTTTTTTATGGATTTCAGTGATTAAGCATGACTTTCTTTTTTTGGATATATTTTAGCAAATAAGTTTGCTGCTTCTTATATAAACGTCCTTCCAGCCTTCAAGGAGGCATAAGGTGGCATCAGCTGAATTATTTTCTATCCCTGCTATCTTCTAACAATTCTATCATGTCAGAAACCCAGTAGAGCTGGTTATATAGCATGTAAGCATATAGCACTTTATAGAGAGATACATAACATATACACAGCTCCGATTTGCTTATTTTGGTGCCCTTTTAAAACAGAATTTTAGAGCGCACAAGAAGAGCTCAGGGAACTAATTAATACAAGAGCTGATCACAGCCGACTGACTGAGCGAGAGTGATCAGAGCACAATTGCATTTAAATGTTAGATGCTATCAAGAAGTACAGTCACAGAAGAATTCAGGAAAGGAGGTACTGGCAAAACATGACAGGTCCTGATATCAACATGAAAGGTTGCCACGTCTTAGAGGTAACACAAATGTTACTTAAGGAAATGATGATATGTTTGCAGGAGAGGCAGTGTAAGCACCTCACACCTGCCTAGCCCATTTTTTTTTACACATCCCACTGAATCTGCCGGTGTTGGCCGCTTTGACAAGCACATGAGCCCTGCAATATGGTGTTGCCATGGCCAGTATCTGTCCTAATGCTTGTAGCTTTGGTTTACCTGGTTTAGCTCTAATAGTAATTTCTCTGGTGGACCTGATGTCTATGTCTAATTTGTTTTAATTTTTATCTTGGGATGCTGCAACTCTGTGTTTACACAGTAGTAACAAGCAGATTTTTCAGGTAGAATGAGATACTCACAACTCACACAATGTAGCATAGAGAAACGCAGACCTCGTGTGATAGCACAGGCCTCAAGAGGTGCAGCCAAAGGATGCTGCAGTACTCTGCCTGCTTTATTATTCTTTGTATAGTGATCATTCTTTAATTAGACTTAAGATTTCCCTTATACTAATAAATTCATGGCTTTACTTATGCACAATTACACATAAGGAGTCCTCCATTTTTTGCACATAAACAGGATTATGAATGTAACGTTCATATACTTACAAGCTATTTTTAGATGTTCAGATAGATGCTAAATAATTTGGCACAGGGTCAGGGAGAAGGGTGGACTGTATCTAAGGTCTTTGTATTTTACAGCAAAGTCACTTTTCACTCAGCCATTATAATTCAGTCCCATTCTTAATGTCTATAAGATTTTCAGTTTTCTACAGTTGACACATTTTAGTTGTAAGAGAAGTAATACCTATTACTAAGAATATAAAATATTTTAATTTATTCATGATGAAACATGTTATCATCCCTATCATAGAAAATTCAGTCACCCTTGAATTTGATCCTATAGACAACATGACCAAAGCTTCAGGAAAAAAAATCTTATTGGTAATGCTAATTTTACCTTTTGCTTTGATCAAAACATCTGACATTGGAAAATCTAGTTATTTGCTATAAAAGGAGCACTTGTTTAATCATTGTTGATGGTCAAAATATTAGATAAATGTGAGAATACAGGAAAAATCCATTTTCATAAAAATGACATTAAAAAGTCCTTTTGCAGTTCTAGTTCCACATATCCACCTACAGCTTTACTTTAAAGCTACTTACAGCTATCCTACTCCATCAACACCTTAAAAATATGACCCTGATTTCCTACAAATAAAGAAGATATAATTAGAAGAGGCATGTATGTGAAAAATCAAGATTAATTCATGTCAGACTTTTTTTACGTGCTACTTTGCTTACATACATTTCTTCCCATTTATTTCTTAATCTCCACTCTTCGACAGATAAAAATAATCCCACTGTGTGCTATGTAAAATAATTTCCAGTCCTTTTTTCTGAGTGCCCTGGATTCAGCGGTTAAACCATGACACTGAGAGATCAAAGTAACAAAGTTTATTGCCAAAACAGGTTCAGTCTTTTTTTTAACTCCGTATGAGATTGTACTTTGAAAAAAGGTGGTGATGAAAGAGGTAGAGAGACAGCTGGAATAGGTGAAGATATATAGGATCAGAACTACATTAAGTTTATTAAGTCCTGTGGAGCTCAAACTGGTTTAATGTTCCCTGGACTGAGCAAGCTGTTCAGAGACACCTCCCTGGAATGTCTGGGTCTCCTTACCCGGAGAAGTGAATCCAGGAACCAGGGAAGCTGTGGAGATGTGATGAGCAATTCCCCATTCCCCAGCTCAAGGCTGTAGTTTGTTCTTTTATGTGCACTGTGAACCCTGAGGACATTTTCTCTCTTTTTGAAAAGGCCAAAGGATCCTTTAGAATGATTCCCTGTGTTAAAGGAAAGTTCATTTATTTATCTACTCAAAAGGCAGAATTAGTACTCAAGTGGCTTCTGCCGTTTGAAGCACCTTTGCCTACCTCTGTGTCTCAACTTGTCCAAATTGGTGTGTCTAGGTTACGGCAGAGCCTGAGGCTACCACTAAGAAAGCATCTTCAGGTGCTTGACTCTTTTTGCTGAACAGTTTGCTTGCCACAAAGAAAAGAAATTTAGTCATTACCTTTAGTGAGTGTATCCTCAACACTCTGGATACACTGGAAGCAGAGTCATGCTATAAACCTGACTTACTTCCAGTCTAATACCTTGGGTAGCAGGAAAAGTGCTGTCAGAGTTTGGGATCGGGTAAACTGGTCTGGGACAACGGTGCTTAGAAAAGTGACTTTCACCAAAGTCTATGTAATTATAGGGTTTGGTATTCTTCTCTCTCTAATTTTAGTGCCATAAAATTACAGTTTGACTTTTAAGGAGGAAGACACTAGTGGAAACACATCTGCATTACAGGATACAAAAGAAGTCTTCATCAGTTGTTTTTTTGGTTTTTGGTTTGTTTGTTTTTAAATCTGGTTGATTCATTTTCTTCCAACATCATTCTCACAGTAATTAGTATAGAATTTCTGTACTATGGAATGTATTTAATATATTGGTAAATATAAATTAATCAACATCTGACAGCTCACTGTAACTCAGATTTAGCCCATTCTTTTATGTAGAAAATTGCATTTTAGACATTTAGAAAACTGAAAGGCATTACCATTTATTTGCCATAAGAATACAGTAGTAGCATCATCTGGGTATTCGGTATAGTTATATGTGTTAGCATAATTACATGTTAGCATATTGCTTTTATGTATGTAATACCAAAATTCCATGTTAACATGTTTGAATACATCTGTTCCCACCACATGTGCTCAGGAGCTGCTGAGCTGGTTCAGATAAAATAGCCTTGACGTAACTTCTGCCTCTGAGACAGGTATTTCTGTGCACCCAATTAGTTCTCGGAGCTCGTATTAATTGCACATTGCATTGAGAGAATTGCTTTTTCCTTGAGAATGCAGATCAGAGTTTTTCCTCCTTTTGCCACCCCCCAGACAAATACTCTGCTTTCTTACATGCAACAGATGTAAAATGCTCATTCCTGACCACCTAATACACTGCAGAGACCCACATCTAACAGCAAAGGCCACTGTTTCATTGCAGCCACTGATATATTTTTAAGCATAAGTGCTAGGTTCATACATTAGGGTCTTGTAGCGGTGGAGAGAGAGTTTCTGCACCGTATCGCCCCCCAATTTTCTAATATCCTCATTATTTTGTTTACAGCCTTTCGTTTTTTGCAGAGTCCTGAGTGCAGTTCATATAGTGCAGTCTGGGCAGGAGTGCTTAGTAAGGCACTGACTGATGTAAAAAGAAAAATTACTCAATTCTTTTTGCACTCCAAAGGCACATCCACTCCACAGGCATACTTGTTGAGAAAAACCAGCACAAGGAAAAGGGTTAAAAGTCTTGTTAATGCTTCAGATCCTGTTTACCTTTTTATCAAACGGGAAGCCAAAGAATTAAATGAAAAAAAAATACCCCCAAAAAACCCCAACCAAAAAAATGTAGAAGAAAGAAAGAAAATAATAATGCCTTAAGCCTGCCTAAGTAGGATGAAATGGTGTAAATCAAGGACGCTGTCTGATTGGTGGCTGAACAATTATCAAGAGGTAGATAAAGTGCTGTCTGCCATACTCAGCTTTGTAAACTTGAACACTTTCATACCTACCGGCCCCCAAAGGTGTCTGCCAGATGTCTTGATTGAAAATGTACTGCACAGAAGAAAATTTAAAGTGCAAGTCAGTACATTAAAACCCTGAATTTATCTCTAGTGGTTTCATCACAAATGCTTGAACTGCTTAGTGTATTACAAAATGAAATTAAAATAAGAAAAATGTATTTTGAAAAGCAAAAGATAATTCTATAAGCCTTGCATAAAAATATGGCTTTTGCCCCACACACAATTTTAATCCACAAAGATAAATGTAGTTTAAGGCTGAATAAATAGGCAAGTGCTGTTTTAAGTAGATAACTTTATAAGCTTGCATACTGCAATGTAATTACAGGACATAATACCCCATTGTACAAGATCAATATGCACTTGAGATCGGGGCAGGCTCTATTTCTGAAATGATATAGCTCACACTGATTTCTATCACATTTTCGGTATCGATCTGATGCAAAGATACTTCACAGCTTGTTACTTGCGGAGGTCTGAGGGCTGCCTGCGCCTCCAGAGCAAAATTCAAGTCAGGGCTGTCTGCACACCCGCACGAGGTGCTGTTAGCAGGGCTTGGCCACGGGCTCTGCTGCAAACAAGCTGCGAGTTCATTTGGAATTAGCAGTCTAAGCTCTGCTTTAACAATTTCCAAGAAACTGGTTTTCACTAGAAGGGCTTCAATGCAAATGGTGAGCGCAAGAAGCACGTAGCTGCAGCACGTTACTTTCTCTTACGTGGTGTTTATTCTTTTATGTATGAAGAAGCTCTTTACAGTATTCCAAACAGAAAATGCTGGTGGGGAAATTCTGGCAATGATTCTCAATTGGCTTTACTCCAGCTAGATAGAGCTGGTATCAGCAATGGTTTAAGTAAAAACAACTGAGTTAAGGGAACTATAACGAGTCATTGCAGCATTCTTTAGAACAAGGCAGCCAACACAAAAGGCCAATCCCATTTTTTCATCCTCTATTGGAATTAAAAACTCCAGAAAGACACCTACAATCTTTCATCTGCACACAGGTCCGAGACCTCTTGCTTCTACCCAGGCCAAATCTCCTCTTGCTCCTTTCACACGGGAGGGACAGGCTGTTTGGCCAGTGGCACTGACAGTGGATCATTGGCAGGGGCTACAGGTTGGGCCCCAAAACTCCAGTTCCCCAAACTACTGCTAAGCTTCCCCACAGCATTTAGAGTGCACAGATTCCACTTATATAAGCACCAGAAGTTAAAGCTTTCCTCAAGGTATGACGAGGGAAGGCAATACTAAATAACGGTGCTTAAACTGGATCGGGATTTTTAATGTGGACAGAAGTTGTGGCCCTTATTTATACTAATGATTTATAAGCAAATTTGTTACATAAGAGGAATAGAAGAGATTTATTTCTCTCTTCTCCCCGTGTATCTGCATTTCAAATGTTTAGGTGTTAATTTGAGAGAAAGGGGGGTTCAAATATTAATTTTTGTATTTGAGATCTTCTGATCATCAAAACCATGAGGCATTAAGCTGTTTTGAGGTGGGTCATCCACTGTCCTTGTGAGGGACTCTGGAACTGTTGGGCCAAAGCCAGTGACTTGGGTGCTGGCTGCAGTTGTTGTGGAGTTGGAATAATTACAGAAGATGTTTCCTATAAAATATATTCATACGCCTCTCAGAGGAAACGAGTTGTGTGTGGGAAGCAGCAGGAGGAATGGGTACTAAAACCCAAGACGGAGAGGTAGGCTCTTATTTCTGGGCTCTGCGAATCTTGAATTCTTTGACACAAAGCAGAACAGCTTCACAAGAAGAGATGGGAGTAAGAACCCTCCCCTCCACACCTTGTGGGAGGTGAGATGTGGGTTTCGGTGCCCTGGGCTCCCACATCCTCTGCAAGGTCTCTGATGCTCCAGTATGCACTGAAAGGATCACTGTAATAAATCCTCCTCCAGCTGCCTCTTACAGAAAGCGGTGACTCATCTTCCATTTGCAAAGTGAGGTGAGAGACACCTGGTTCATCAAGGAGACCTGGTGAGCAGGGATGTTTCTCAGTAGCACAGGGTTCACTGTGAATGCACTGCTGCTTTGGCTTTCTCTGCTGGCTGCTGTAGCACGTTCCCTTCTGAGGAAACTGTTAGATATTTTTGGACCCTATTCTGAGCTGCCTAATTTTCTTCAGTCTGATGGGAAACCCTGATTAATTCAGTCCAAGAGTGTAGATTCTGTTATAAGGATCAGAGATCTCAGTCCCTTCTTGTACCTGGGGCTGTAACTTTTACATATTTTTTTAATTTCTATGTTTATTTTTCTACAAAGAGTAATGGAGGTTCTTAAACTTAAAAAAAAAAATATGAAAGGGAAAATATGTTGTCTTTTTCTACAAAGAGTCACTGACTTCTATGAGGATACATAACCAGTACTTTTATTTTATAAATTACCTGAGGCTTTCTTGTGAAATTTCCAGAAATTCCCCTTTTTGGTCAGAATCAAAGTTGCAAAAGAACTCTTCCATCTAGAATCCTCAAAAATCAAAAGTGGTTTAAAAAAGGGGAAACTTTTTTTTTTTTTTTTTACTGTGGGGTTTTTGTTTGTTTTATAAGTCTTAGTAGCTTAAACTATCATTTGGCTTGACTTCCAAGTAGATCTGATTTTACTTTGTCTATATAGGTTTGCCCATTCTGATGGGGAGATACACCTTTCCATGAAGGCATAGCTTCTTAGATTAGGTAAATCAATATCATTTAATTGACTTTAACATTATGCTGATCTGCAGACACTGAGGATCTGGCCCAAAGCTGAGCTAGTTCATTTTAATACCTAGATTTTTATTTATTTGTTTAATAATCTAAAACAGGCAAGTTATACTTTGTCCCAGTTCCTGGTTATGCAGTACAGCTGACACCCAGTGCTGCTAGCACTGCTTAATCACTAGATACTACAGACAGCAAAACAAAAGATTTGTAATTTACCCCCATGCCTCCCTGCATCTTAAATCCACAAGATTAAATGCTTAAATGTTCCTCGAATTTTTAAACTACTGTAGAGACTGCAACATTTACTCAGTTGAATCATTTAAGTGGCTTAAGGAGGTTAATGAAAATGCAAAAGAGCCTTACATTTGCTAAAGAGCAGCTGTAGGCTGATTTTCAAAAAATAAAAGCTACAAGATCTTAGATATTTCAAGGGAACATTGCAAAACTCCTTTACCTGATCTATTTCAGAGTAAAAGGAGAAAGCAACGGTCATCAGCCTGTTTTAGCAGCTTGGATTTCTTTATTAACCAAGATCTCACCAAATGGTGGGGGCTTTTTTTCTGTGTCATAAGACACACAGCATTAAAATATAATGCACAGAGATGATTTAAAGAAATAGTACACTTGCATAAGCAGAATTTTTGAGATCTAACTGGAAACCAAGAACGGTGTGACCACCACCCTGTTTTACAGAGGTAATTGAGGAGGGTTTTTACTTTTGCTCAGTTGTGAGAGATGGGGACCAACCTTTTTGCTGGAATCTCAGCTGTGCTGCTACTCTGAACTGACCTGGGAAAAAATGTGAATTTGTGCCTTAAGCATACTTCTACAGTGAACTTCTTCAAGCAACCTCCTTGTTCTTCGATAAACCTGACTACAGGTACAAATTCCTAATTCCTTCATTATGCTTGAGAATGTTTCAGGTGTTTCTCAGAAACCAAGTATGAAACAAAGTTGTTGCCATGTCTTTCAACAAATGAGATTTGCCACTACAAGATGGGGTTAAATATGGTCTGTTTGTAGACTTAATGCTATGAGCCAGTGCAAAGATCAATTAGTAGACTTTCCATTTACTTGCAGTTATAAAATTGCTATCACACATGCACTACAAAAATGGAATAGAATTAATGATTTCTTAGATGCAAAAGAAATCAGCTATCAAGAAATAGTAAGAAAGCAGCATCTACATAAAGGGCTTTTTGATTGTGTAATTAGTTCAATGTTAGCTGATGTAATCATAGGATGATAGATTACCTTCTGTTGCAAAAATACAGACAAAATGCTTTCCAGTTTTGTGCAATATGATCTTGGAATCTCCACACTGAGATATATTTCATCAGTTTTACAGATGAAGCAGCAATTCAAGAAAACAAGTTATTTCTTAATATTTCCTGGACAAAGTACTGCTGATGTTACTGCTTTTTCCAAAATTCACTGGATACAGATTGCATTCATTAAATTAAACATTTTACCGAGTCCTTTGGAGAACTGATGTATCTGTAGTCTGCTTTTTGGGGTAGGGATCTTCCAACTTGCTTACATGTTCTAACTAGACCAACTCAGTTTCTCCCTAACAACCTTCCCTCAGGTGAGGTTGCCTCCTTTTGGAAGCCTCATTAATTCTGTAGGCAGAAATTATGCAGGCAACCCAGGTGTAACTATTTTAAAAATACTTAAGCAAACATTTGCCATTTCAGGGTCAGTTTGCATTCTGGACAAATGCTCAGAACTGCTTTTATATATATATATATATACTTACTGATTTATCCAGACTCCCAATTACTTACCTGCTTGGCATCCAGCATCACATCTCATATCTCACCATTTGTGCGGATGTTGTATGTCATCACTCCACTCTAATAAACATCTGTGATCCCAGATTCTCTTAATTCTTAGCAACTGTGTAAACAAAAATGCAAGGATAATCTTGGAAGGAAAAAATAATAAAGAGGGGAATAAACCTTTTCACCTGTGAAACTTCAGTCTGTGCTGCTAGAAAGAAATAGGTTTAGCTTGGCTCCTATTCATTTCTTAACTTACATCCCAAAATTGTCATGCATAATTTGATCCAAATGGATTGCTTTAGTTTCAGTGGGGAAACACACAGCTTAGCTAGCAGAAAAGAGTGAATCACCTGTAAGTTATTGAGAAGTCAGACTCTCCCCCTGGGTCAAGGTTAGGGTAATTAGCTGGTCAGCCCAAACTGTGATTTGCCTGAGGAGAAACAAATGAATTTGGTTTCCACATTTTCAGCATGACCCTTGTTGCATTCTTTCTGAATCCAACAGCCTCTTCCTTATACATGACTGAAAAATAATTTTCCCTGCTAAAATAGTAATACTCCTTTCAGAGACAGCGGTGGGTATCAGCAGTCTGCTCCATTCATGAACATCTCTAATTCCTTGCCACTCTGCTACAGTTTTCGCACTTTTTACCATTGATTGCAGACAAAGTCAGCCATTACTAGATTATTCATACTTTTTCAGTTCCCCATAATTCTCTCAGCAAATACAGAAACACAAGTTTCTTGCTGCAACACATTGCCCAGGGTTTTGTAATACAAGCACATTTATTTGTGATTCTTGTCCCTTTCTCAGCAATTTTTTCATATTGTATCTTTAAATGCTAGATATTTGTTGTAGCTTTATGCATGTGTAAAAATCTGTTTAGCAATCACAGACCTCGAATAATTTAATTGCCTCCAGTAAAGGCCCAACAGAAGCTTCCAGCTGACCTCATTATTGTACCTTAGCCTGTGTCTGGGATGATGACACCAAAGGATTAAGTTCAGTCTAAGCAGTCTGTTTTACTTGGTGCACTGCCCTGCCAGAAAAGTTCCAATTAGTAGTATTTGTGTTTGTGATCCTGTAGTCAGAACCTTCATTGCATATACACATGTGCAGGTAGGTGCATACAGCTTTTAAAGTGTGAGAAAACAGGAAAATTTAAGATTACCTTAATCTTACCTGTTTTGAGCTGGAGCTTGGCCCAGGTACTTTACAGATCTTCTCCTCAACCTAAATTATTCTGTAATTTTCAGATAGTAACAGGTTCTGCTGACTGTTTCTGCCTTAAAAAAAGCTTCCTTAAATCTTTGAATTGGGGGCAAGTATTTCTATGATGACTCGGCAATATCCCCCTCTATTCACTCCTTTCTATTGGCTACATGTCCATGCATTAAAAGTGGTAAAAAGGCTTCTCATACATTTAAGGTTAGTATTGCCATTAATGGGATAAAGTTCTTCTTGTGGTAGTTACTGTACAAACACATACGCAGTCAGCCTATACCATTATGATACACAAATTCTAAGGATCTGTTTTGGAACTGGAACCATCTAGGCTTTGGGCCATGGGGCACTGCTTCTGAGGACTAAGGAATGGAGGGGTAATGTAAAGTAACATGTGGGTCTGGCTGACAACAGCGGTGGACAGTGGAGAACAAAAGGTATTGAAGTGAAAGAATCAAGATCATGTTTTCAGTCAGAACTAAATTAGCACAGAACTTGGTCGATGCAGCTTTTTGCCTACATTTAGATGTGCAAAATCGAACTGATATCTATCTAAGAAAGAGAACGTTTTAGGTTCCTACTTATTGGGTAGGACTTGTAGGGATTATGAGTCTATTATAGAAATTAGAAGAGTTTGAGAAACCCAGCATCCAGCAGGATTTGCTTTGCTCCATGATGAACCACACTGGTGGATTATTACTACCACCTCAACTCCCAGGCCTTATCCAATTGCACAGGGTCCAGGAGAGTAGCCATAAAAGCACTTGCAGGATTTAGTTTTATTAAAAAAAAATATCCACAAACTGCATTTGTGCATGTGGGAAAATAACCTATTTTTGGGGAAAAGTTATTTAGGCCTTCTGTAGGGAAGGATTTCTGTTTTCCTATTAATCAGTCAATATCCTCAAGTCAAGTCTAACCTTTCCAGATCATGCCCTGTGGTTACCACTCAATTGGCTGTTTATTTGCACAGTTCACTTCATTAAGATATTATACCATGAGCTACCTTGAACTTTTACAAAGCGAGAGCCTTGTACATCAGCAAGTCTATGTCATTTTCAGCCCGCTATAGATGTATCTTGTTTCTGTTTGCTTTCTTTCAGTAAACAATCTGTCTTTTTTCCATTTCACATTTTCCTGCCAAAAATATATCACAGTTGCTCGAAGTAATGTCTAGGCAGAACCACAGGGTGAATTTCTTTGTTGCCCCTTGGGGGAAAACATGTGAACACTCAAATACATATAGGCATACTCTATCAGCTACAGCCTGTGGCTTAGCATCAGTCAGCATAGATTGCTTCAGGACAGATTTTCTGGGCTCCATTCTTATGCTGGTTTGTTATCAGTGATTTGCTGATGAAACGGTATTTTTCTGTCCCCATTTGTAATCTTTAAATCATTGACAAAAGGCCTGAAAAACTGCCCAACACATTTGGCTTTAAGTACTTTAACGCTGCCGCTAAGTTTAGAGGAAGCAATTCTCAGTTTGAAAGCAAATGAAGGAAAGCCAGTGTGCTTACATTGTGATTATCAAAGTAAATTCAATACACATTTAGATTCCATGCCAGCCCATTCAGAATCATTTCAGCTCATTGGCAAATTAGTATTAGACTACATTTAGACCTCATCAACAAGCCATTCAATTTAAGCTTCAGTACTTAGGTTTAGGATAGGATGCACTAGGACAACACAATCTTAGTGATATTTATGTACCACTGCAAGTACACCAGGCACTTCAGAGATCAGGATAAATATGCAATTTTATTCCTAAGGAAATTGGTATCATGGACAACTTATCTGATATAAAGATATCTTCTGCTTTTACAACATCAAAAGGAAGAGTTTAAGATGTTTCCCTCAGCTTACCACAATGTTTTGAAACAAAGCAATGTTTTCCTGGTCAGCTGTGATGGCCGCATCAAGACAGTAACTGGGTTATCTGCTAGGGTAATGCGGCTGTCTTGCCTCACAAGATCATGACTGATACCACGATCAGCCTAATCAGATAGATGTAATTCTCTATGCTGTATTTCCCAGGGTTCTGTTAGGGCATTAAAGGTGGCAGAAGCCAGGCATCACAGAGCAGTTATGTTCCAGTACACTAATGGAATTTGCATGGTCCAGCTCCATGAGCAGGGAGTGAGTGACAATGTGCCTCTCTGTAGCTACCAAGGGATAAAATATTTAACATATGTATGTGCTCTATACATGCCACCTCGGTATACTATAGTCAGCTGGTATCCATCCCATGTCCAGACACAGGGTGCCTGTTGTAGGTTGGCCCCAGCTGGCAGCCCAGCAGCCACCTAGCTGCTCACTCACTCCCTTCTCTCCAGGGGGAAGGGGGAGAAAATAGAAGGACCAGGAGTGTGGAAGCTCACAAGTCAAAATAGAGACAGGGAAATCACTCACCAAATGCAGTCATGGGCAAGACAGACTTGGGTTAGGGAACTTAACTGAACTTCTTGCCAAGTAACATAACCATGTAATTACAGATTTGGGTATTGGGAAATAACCAACAAAAAAAAGACAGACATTAAAACACTTACAGAAAGCATACCCTTCCCTTGCTTTGCCAGCCTCAGCTTCTCTCTGTAGCACCCTTCTCCCACTTCATCACCTTGAGACCTACACTCAATACAGCCACCCCAGCAGATTTGCTCTCCCCAAGGTATTTAATTCCCTACAATATTTAACATCTATTTCAATAGGTGGGCAGGGCTTCTGGGGGAGAGGTGGGTGGGATTCTGAGGGCTGATGTGGCCCAGCTGGGCAGCTCTTTCCCCACTCTTGAGGGCATGAGGCAGGCTGTGATTTTGAGTAGGTTTGGATGCCTCGTCCTTTCGAAACTGACACAAGTCCTTTGCCTGAACAGCCACTATTTTACTACCTTGATAATACAGGTAAATATTTTAAAATCGCTGTGAGTTTTGCCTATGCCACACTTTCTAGAGGATAAAGTGTAGACCACAGGATGCTTTTAGGGCCACTGTGAGAGAAGATGGTAAAAGCAGTTGATAGGAACGTATACATTTCTCTCTTGAGTTCTTTGGTGCCTCCTGGGATCAGAGTTGTCAGGTGCAAACTAATAAAAGAGTATAGCAAAAATTGTTCAGGTTTCACCATCCTTCCAATGGAATTTCACCCAAGAAGAAATAAAAGGATCCAGGGGATTATAGGTCAAGTAGCCTAGTTTCAATACTCATTAAGAAAGTGGAACAAATCAATTAGGCAATCAATTTATAAGCACCTGAAACATAGTAAGGTGATAGGAAATAACACGGACTTACCAAACACAAGTTGAGTCAGTCTTTGTCTTTGAAAAGGGAACTGGCCTGGTGGATATAGGTATCTTGTGTATCTCTGTGTTAGCAAGAGTTTTGATACAGTCCCATGCGATGCTGTCACAAACTAATGTGGAAAAAATGGTTTAATGGAGCAACAGCATGGGAAAGGAAAAAAATATTTAAAAAAATACTTTCAGAGACCTGTCAAGTATTATCCTGGAAGAAAAGATGAAGCAGGGTCCCATGCACTAGGGCATTCTGGGGGCAGGACAGCTGCAATGTAGTCAATGGCATGCAGATGTAGTCAATATTTTAATTAAGGAAATGAGCAAAGAAATGGTAGGTAAACACAAGAAAATTTTGCAGGACGCCAAACTCAGAAGAGATGCAGGGGAACTGAAGGCCAGGACTAAAATGGTTTTTCAAATTCTTGTGATGGGTCTCATTGAAACACAGAAACATACTTTTCTATTCAATATTAGTGCAGCTCAGTCCTTGTACTGGCTAATCTGCTATAAACTGCTATTTATAATCTGGATAAGCATAAATTTGAGGTGAAGCTGAAAGAATTGTACCAGTTTAGCATATAAAGAAGACCAAATAGAGGTAGTAGAGTAGTCTTGTAATATCTATGTCATATATAAGAAATGCAGTATCAGAATCAAGAGAAATTTAGTTGGAAAATGATACCACAAACTGGAACAAACATTGCATGGAATTTTCAGAATTTGTGTGAATAAACAGTTTGGTTTGAAGACTTTTTCTTTTATGCTGTTTTCATCAGAGCTCAGATAGTTCTCTTTAGTGATAGATTCAAGGACTAGATGTAGCAGATTCTCACTCGGAGTATGTTCTAGATAGTCTTTTCAGGTTCATGTTCAGCCCTACAGTTCAATTTAAAGAGAAAGTTAATTATTTTCCTGTGAGTTTACACCTTCAAAAATATAGCTTTATTTATTGATAAAAAAAAAAAAAAAGTCAATTCTTTTCACTTAGAAGTGTTTTCTCTTTCAAAGGTGGGTGATCTGCAAAGGTTAAGCTTGCTTGTTTGTTCACTGACTGGAGACAGAGAAAACTGCTTTACAAATAATATGAAAATTCATTGATGATTTACAATTTTCAGTTCCTTCCCTGTAATTATGTTCATTAATGGAGTACTGATTGTATGGCCTTTAATCTGAAAAGTGCAAAAATTTATGTTTAAATCCATCCATATTCATTCCAGAATGAAAGCTTGTTTGAAAAGGTGAGTGTAAGAGACTAACAGACATATGTATGTATATTTACAACACACATTCTTACATTTACAAATCTGCTTGAGAGCTCTGCTGATGAGGGCTCTGGAAACTGTATGTAAATGCCTGTAGAAGGTTTCTTTAACAGGTTCCTTTATATTTTTAATGAAAATCTGCCCTGGCATATACTTTTTTTTAAGATCTAATGTTTTTGAAAAAGGGTGAAACCCATCAAATTTCAAAAGTAAGTTGTAAGGATAACGACCGTAATTGGTCAGAGCCTGCGGTGGTTTCCTGTGACAGGGATGGATATGGAGGCATTCCTGGAGATGTCAATACAAAGGTTAACAAAACCTGCCAAGGAGCCAGATGCTGCTGTCAGAAAGAGATAAAAATGATCTTCGGTTTTATATCTGTTTGCTGTGGTTAACATCAGCAGTACACCATCACTGCTTCTCTCTAATTAATCTAGTGGGAAAAGCCTCATAAAATACATTTGTTCAAAGTAACATCTGTTTTGGATTTCTTGCTCTGTCCTCCCTTTAATTTCTCATAAATATCTTTTATTTCATTTTATTGTATTTGCCTAAGTTTACTGAGACAATAAAGATGTCAAGGATTTGTATTTGTTGAGTGAAGGCCATTTCCAGAGGACAGTCCCCTAATTATCTGCACCATGTGCTTTATTTGTCTTATAAAAACATATTCAGTGACAGTATGTTTCCTCAACATAAGAATCCCTTTCTGCTCTTGAGCTATCTAAGGAATATTTGTGAATTATGTGATTCCTGCTTTTCCATCGCTAATTGATAATACATTTGTTCAGAAATGAAATGTGTTCGTTATTTGACTACATTGAGGATCATTGAATAATATTAAGCAAAGAAATTATATGCAACATTTTTTCCTGTTGAACTGTTAATTGTAGCTAATTATCTTATCTCACCTTATCTGACCTCCCATTTTGCCCACCACTCAATCCACATTTACTCATTTCTCTTGAATATGAACCACATAACCATTAAAAAACAAACAAACAAACAAAAAAACCCCACAAAAACTAGTTCCCAGATCACTGCAGGCTTTTACATAACTACTCCCAGGACTTTTTTAGTATGCCTGAATGGTCTGTTAAGGACGAGAGAACTCCTCCAAACTAGTCCCACTACCATTCCTGCCTCATGTGCACCAGGAGCAACCCCTCTGGACCGCAGCGCGCACCCCCCAGGGCACCCTTCCAGCAATGCTGGATCAGGTGCTCCTTAGAACGGCTGGTAGGTTTTGGCTGTGTAAATGTACAGTGGTCCAGGAGAGATGTACAAGGTCTCCTGAGTTCATTGTATTCTTTTCTTTTCTTCAGCTGCAGCCAGAGTTTAATGATGTTTATAACCCGGGATGTCCAAACAGAACAAGTATCTGGGTGTATAGCTAAAAGCATTTGACCATAAAAGTTTATTTTTAGAAAACAATAGGGTTAATGGACTGTCCCCTCAAAAATTTGACTTCAGCTCCTCATTTTTTTTTTTTTTCTAAACTGTTAAAAAGAGCTCAGTGACTTGTGTCAGGTGTGTTTTGGCTGTGTAGCCTTCTTCCATACGGACTTTTGTCCAATGGGTAGGATGTGGTGAGTTTTCTTCCTCACTTCAGCACTCTTCTTGCATTGCACTTCATCTCTCCTGCATTGTGTGCTCCCCTGCCTAAGATGGGAATAATGCTTGCATTATTTTTACAATTACTTGTTTTTATTTGTAATATTATATCATACAGGGACTGTTCTATAAACTGCAAAATGTTTGGGTTTGCCATTGCTATTACGTGTTTGTATTAGACTGGCACAATGCGATTCTGATTTGGTTTCTAGGTGCCACAAAAGAGATCAATTGTAAAACTTTTCATGAAGAAAAATATATTTCTCCCTTTCATTTAGTAGGAGAGGGAGAAGTTGCAGCTTTGAAGCGTGTTCCAGTCATCATGAAACCTGTATTAAATTTTATGTACTGTTTGATTTAATCAGAATTAGTAAAATTCTCCTACTGCATAAACTATGCTTGTACAAGCAAAGCAGTATAAAACAGTATTTCTACCTCAGTCAGTGAGAAAGTCTCTTAAATTCATGTTTTATTTCACTTCTGAATTCAGTCTTAATATATTTAACAGCATACCCTGATCTAACTGTCTCTCAAGAAATAAAGGTATATTTTAGTCAAACTTCAATTGCTTTACCTTGAAACAATAATAAAGCACAATTAAATCAATGTCCTGTGGAAGCTGGGAGATTATTGCACTGCGGATCCCTCTTGTTCTTGCTGTCTAGGTTGTATAGATTAAGCTGTAACGAGAGAGCAAACTGCCTTTAATGTAGAAATTTCAGCTTTGAGCTGCCCTATGAGGCCCATGCAAGGAAGAGACACACTCCACTGCATGCTCATCTGGTAGCGAGGTAACATCTTCACCTAGGCATGCAGGACGTGTTCCTGTCCTGTAGGTTGTCCATCTGAAAAGTGGGACCAGTGGTACATTATAAAGTACAAATTTCTTCCATAGACCCTTGCATTTCAATAGATGTACGTATATAACAAAGTATATTCTGATATTTTCAATTGGTGCACGGTCGTCCTTAGGAGGGAATAGCTCAGATTATAACATGAACTCTGTAGGTTGGTATTTATGGTTGATTCTTGAGAATCTCTGCTTTCAATTTAAAATAGTGTTAAGAACTGTAGCAAAAGTCTGTATCTCTGAGTTCAAAACTCTTTTTTGCGTTCAAATAACTTGAACTCCCAAATTCTTTTTTTTTTTTTTTTTTTTAGTTCTTTACTAATATCACGGCAACAAAAGTTACAGTTCAGAGCAATCTTAACTCTGTGTGCCACTTTCACTTTTCTCCAGTAAGAAAGGAGTTCCTGATGCCAAAGCACAGGGAAGAAATAGTAATGTGTGTGTATTTTTTTCCCCTAAAAAGGAAGATTATATTTATTCCACTCTAAATGGACTATATTGTCTTGCACCAATGTCCTGTAGTTTTCCTATGTCTGTATCTTGGTTTGATTTCATGACGGGAATATTTGAGCATCCTACTGATCACAACCGCTTGAAAAAGAGGAGAGAGAACCTTTCCTTTCAGAAGAATTTCTGTCTCCAGTTCACTAGTGAGAGTGGCATGACAGTCTGCTCGGTTGCTTTCTCTCTGGTATGCAAACTGGTTTTCTCCCATTTTTTCCCCTTAGTACAGCCTCTGCCTTTCTTTGACAGAGCCTGGATTTTGAAGAATTTAGGACTCAGTCCCATCGCCTTTGTTCCGGTGTCAAGAAAGATTTCTTCACTCTCAGGTAAAAACGGTGTAGGCATGATGGATTTGCTCAGCTTCCTCGAAGCGTAAGCAAAGCAATGGCATACATTTCTTGGGGAGGATTCAGGAATTGTCATTAGCCTTCTACAAGAGTATCGCACCGAGCGTGAATAAAGATCAAATAACCAATTTTACCAAGTCAGGGAATCCTGGGATTTCATCAGCGGAACTTGAAAGAAGACACATAGAGAAGAATCAGTTTTTATAAACTAATACCTTCATTTGAGCTCCTTTCACCTATTGCATGGCTGTAAGATGGTAGGATAAAAAAGACTGATGAGAATATCTTTCGGAGCAGCCTGAAGACAACCCTATCTCTGTAATGTATTATATGATGTAAGTCTTGTAACTTGAGCCTTTTAAAGGTCTGGAAAATTAAGTTAATGCACTGAATCCTACTGCTTAAATTGTTCCTGTTATTTCAATTATCTGTATATTCAATTACTTACTGAATTTTATTTCAGTCAATCAGCTTTTGCTAGGAACTCTGTCACCACCATACTGGCTCCAAGCTTTTTTTAGGCTCTGTACTGGTGGGATGCACGAGCTTGTTTTTATGAAGTCTCCTTCGTTCCAAGGGAACTCAATGCAACTCTTGTAGAATTTCAGAGAAACTGCAAGAAAAATCGCCAGGCTTGAATCCTGAAAGCTTTTGAGTCAGGCAACAAGCTGCCCGGCGAAATGAAAATCAGCTCCAGTAGCTCAGCCAGTAGAGGGAACTCTTACACAGTACAAAGTCAAGCCAGGCATACGTTGTAGTATATTAAGAATGTAAATATGCGTAAATGTGTACGTTACAAAAGTCTTACAATAGTTTTTTGGATTCTTTGTACGTGGCACATTAGCCTTTGTGGGTTTATCCAACTGCAATTTAACACAATGGAAGTATGACCATGCTGATTTCATTCCAAAAGTCGTCTCACAAATGAACGTCTAGGGGGAAGAAGAGGGAACATATGACTACTCTCTTCACTAAAACCTGCAATTTGTCTTTCAGAGTGGCAAACCACTTTTTTTTTTGGTTTTTTATTTCCTGAAACATTTGTTTTAGAGAATTTTTTGTTTTGTTTTAGAGATTTTGTTTTCAGAATGCAATTGTTTCACTCTGAAATTTTCAGTGCTGTGACCATGTGACTTAATTCAAGTATTTTGTTTCCTATGCTCAAAAAAATATTGCTGACTAAAGGGAGAAACAGGTGTCCTTACATTGGCCCCAAGGGCTGGAGTTACAGCCATGCTTAACATCTTCCTCATAGGAAGAGGCATCCACATTTCTGTAACTGGGTTTGGGCATTAAGTACTTTAAAACATGTTTTCAGCAAACACTAAAGGTTTTTCCCTGTCTCCTAGTTGTTGTGTTTTGTCTAGACCCACCATTTGATCACAGCTATCAAATGTTTATAACTCTGATAGTTCATTTTCGGAGCCATGGGTAATCACCTGAGCGGTGACTGTTCTTCATCGCGTAATCAACCCAGACACAACTTCAGGACTCCCTTATTAAGGGTTTGCAAGACCACTTAGATTTCACAGAATAAAAGGCCCTTTTCTGTTTGTATCTGATACTGGTGGCAGCCCTGAAGATAAGTATAACATGCTGCTTCTATCAAAAGCAGCTATTCAAGATCAACCCTTATAATTAGGCACATTGCCATCTATAACCCTACATCTCATTCCTGTCTGCCAAACCAAATACAGGCTTTACTTTTCTTTCGCATGGTACTTGTAAGATTTCTTCTTTTATGAGCTTTGCACCATTGTTGACCTTCTACAGAAGAAGCTTCTCATTCTTTTGATGGCCTTAACCAGGTATTTTTGTTGATTTTTAGTCTCATCTTTCCTATTTCTTCTTCTCCTGGCTTTGGCAGGCTCTCATTTTGTGGCTGGTAGACGTGGCCTCTCTTCTGATGGTTATGAATGAGTGTCAACCTTTTTTTGAATCATTTGTGGTATCCTCCTTCCAGCTATGGCAACAGAACAAGAGAGGTAAGCAGTAGATGGGATTCTGGTTCCTTGCTGTTGTAAATTCAGAGTAACTTTTCTGAGAACACATCATCCCGCATTCAGTGAACAGATATTTTGTCTTAGCACTTTCTCATTTCCTGAAGAAAAGCAGTATGTTTCCATACCAACCGGCTGTGATGGATGTTTTGACATGTAAATAAGTGATTATTTTTTTTTTTAATCCCTCTCATGTCACTCAATCACTAAGGCTGATAATTATCTTTTTCAATGTTTCCATGGAGTTCAGAAAGCTCTTTTCAGCAGAGGAAGCTGAACACACAGCACTTGGGTCTCTGCTCTCTTACAAAGCGTTTTGTGGGTTTGGAGGGTACTGGGTATTGAACCCTCCATCCTTCATTTCCTTTCTCTCACTTGGAATATTTTGTGACACATTTCCAGGACTTCAAGTGATAACACTCCAGGCCTTTTGCCCTCGCAGGGGAAAAGCCATCACACACCCCTCTGAGCCTGCTACCTGGAATCCCAGCAGAAACACCCCAGCTCCGGCAGAGCTGTGTCCCCTTGTGCCCAGTGCTACAGCCACCCTAAGCACCTCTTCCAAGCCAGCACTGCCTGCTAGCCTTCTCCATGTTGCTCTCTAATTTCCAAACTTGAGCTATGCATCATTTAGGGGTGTCATATGGACATGTCAAGCCTCATCTCTGCTAGTCTGGGCATCCACATTGACACATACATCATTTTAATGTTCGTAAGAGTATGTTTAAACCACAACTTGAGTAAATTGAAGCAGAGATCACCATACTCAACTCTGCGTTGAGGGACAGAGGGTAAAAGATGTCTAAACGTGATGTTTTCACACTGGTCAGGAAGATACACTCTTTTCACTTACATAAGGAAACAAAACAAAATACTGCTGAAGGCAGGCTGGCAAAGTCAGTTTTGTCCTTCATGCGACAGGGTTCTTTGTGGTCCTTGCAGTAAATCTTTGGTAGCTGGTTAGAAAAACTAAAAAAAAAAAAAAAAAAGAAAAATTATATCACAGGTAGTACAGTGGGAAAGAGCTAGGAAATAATGGAAATCACCCCCTGCTCCCCCAGTAGCCCCTCTCTAGCCCCAGCAGATCAAAGTCTTTCTATTTCAGAACCAAAGCTTCTTTATATTAAATACCGAGAAAGTATGTTTAGATAACATTAAGGGACTGCCTTAAACCATAAAAGTCAGGAAATTCAGAATTAAGGCTGGCACTCAGATCTTAAATCACGCAGCGGGGAAAGGCAGGGGTGGGGACAGGAGGGCAGACCCCGGCACAGCTGCCTAAGCGGGGACGGAAAGCGGGACCCCTCTTGGCATCTTCTTGCCTGTGCCACTGGAAACCTATAGAGTGTGTGGTTTGAGGGGTTTATTAATGTCTGTTATGCCACTGCTTGCCTTTTCTTCTGGCATATTGGCCAAATTAGTGTTTTGGCAGTTGCAGAAAGATTTCAGTGCAGGCTCATCAGAGATCGGCTATGCTGTCTGCAGCCATCCTATTGGGGGGGGGGGAGAAAAGGCAATGTAACTAGTCAGCTTGGTTTTCTTTTTCTTCTGAAATGCATGCTGCTCTTAGCCACATTGGTATCAAGTTATAGCTACCCGGTTCTGAAAGCTAGCTTTAAAACTTTTTTTTTTTTTTTTTTTTTTTGGTTGAAATCCCAGTTATATCCTTATAGATTTTCCTATGCAACTTCAATAGGATTTGGGTTTTCTCATCTTAAATTTTTGAGCAGACCCTTGTTAAAAAACCCTGAATCTCTTCACCCTGAATGTGTGCTTCATTTCAGTCAAAACTGAAGTGATTCCTCTATGTAGACACATATAGCCTGTATAATCACAGTATGCATGGCTGGGATAATTCACAACAAAAGAAAAAAACAGTATAAATGCCATAAATGCCACAGCATTTATTCACTATGAACAAAAATTTACTTCTTTACAGCATTGTGAATGAAGTCATCAATTATAGTTTTAAATAGACATTAATGTGTGCTTGATAAGAAACACTTCACCCATCTGTAAGACTAAAAGTGGCAACTCCGAAGAGCCTGTCACCGTTAGAACTTATTTTCCTTGTGTATTAATTTTTATATAAGTTTTCAAAATTTTCCTGGTATGCTGGTATTCAATGATGCGTCTCAGAAACTGCAATTCCTCTTTATTTATTAAAATCAGAAAGAACACAGATGTTAATAACTTTAAACATTAAAACTTTCAAATATTGTTTCAACATATATGCGTATTACAAACTATCTACAAAAAAATGGCAATGAACCTTCCTCTTTGATGAAATTACTTTAAAATACTGAAATATAAAATGAAAATTAAACTGGAAGTTGTATTGCTTACGTTTCCATTTATTCTTCATGATCTGAACAGGAACATTAAGTGAAAGATGATGGGGGACATCACTTGGTCCATTGGTTTTTGGTTTGTGGGGACAGCAGCTGAGCATTGCTGGATGCAAAGAAATTTAGCCCCTGTCAGTGTTGCCTTCTTCAGGAAGACAAAGTGCTGAACAATCCCAGAAACGTTCATTTACGTTTTGAATCAAAATGTTCGTCATTGTATAAAAGCCATTTTTGTATTGATCTTCATGTTGCCCACAGTGAATTAACCAGTGGGATAGTCTTGGGAAGAAGTTAGGGTGTTTGGAAACTAATCAGACTATAATGACAAACAAGTAGGGAAAGCGTGAGAATACATGGACAGGCGCTCTGGTGGAAGAGCAAACATACCCATGCAGGGTACAAATAGAGAACACGAGCCAGGCATGACGGTGCGGAAGGGGTGATATTTGTCCAGTAAGGCAATATCTGAGATAGATACATAAACATTTTCAATTTTTCAATCCAGATAAGAAACTGACACTCACAATATTTTACAAATTGTGATTTTTAAAAGTTTTGATTGCTTTTCTGTGGATTTTTTCATCAGATTTCAGACATTATAATTTGAATAAAAAAATAATAACTAGCCCGCATTTCAAAGGAAAAAATATGTTTTAAACCTGAAGCAAATTACAAAATTACTTTTATTTCCACTTAAACACATAAAAATGAAATGTTTCTACAATTTCTAAATTTCTGTTTAACATATCTTTTGGTATTTTCTGCTCACTTAAAGAAGAGCTCTCCTTTTATATGGAATACAGATTTCCTTTCCCACGTGTAGCAGTGAAAGAAAAACACATGAGAACTTTCTGGCTAGTTCTGCATGGAAGGAAGATTAAGATGTTACCTCACACAAACCAGTAACCAATATCCCACGGATTCTTATCAACTTTTTTGTCCAGTTTCCCTTCCATCCAATCAAAACTTTTTTGTGTATAAAAACTTAATTATATAATAGAAGGTACAGGTTTGATGTTCTTTATAGGAATTAGTTCCTGTGAAGTTCTAAGCACTAAAAATACTTGAAAGACATTGTTATTTTTCACTGGAGCTCAGCCACATACATGCTTATATCTTGATCTACTATTGCACAGCTAGTACAAACATCAGCTCCAAATCTACTGAAAATTGGGAAAGGTTTTATGCAGGTGAATGTTACATAAAACCTAACTATATTTATAGTAATGTTTTAAAAATTTCTATCCACACGGGATTTTTTTATTAGAGGATATTGAAGTATTTGGTGACATTAACTAAACTTCATGACATACCAGTTACATATGTAACATGCACATGTTATAAATGTAAAGAATAATAAGTGCACTGATATGATGTAAACAGGTGTCTTGGAAACTTATCTGAAGAGAGAGCTCTAGCAGCTGGTTAGGATACCTAAAGCAGACATGAGCTGTAAGGCCAATGTATTTTAGTAGCACGGCTGTTGACCTGTGGTTTTTAATTTGGTTTGTTGGTTCGGGGCCGGGGGGGGGGGTGGGGTGGGGAGGGGAGAGGGGTTAGTGGGGGTTTTTTTGTTTTGTTTGTGTTTTTTTTTTTTAAATTATTATTATTTTGTTTTATTATTACACTTGTAAATAGGCTAGCTCTTCTGCAGTTCTGCATGGTGCCAAGCAGACGAAGCATGTGTGAGTTTTTGGACCTATGAGTAGGTGCCACAGCTGAGCTAGAGCAGAACTCAGCTCCTGTTTGCGATTTCCTTTGGACATAAGTAATGGCACACATACAGAAGCAGGCGCACACTAGCACACATGGGTATACAAAACTCAACATATTAGCACTGGAATGAGATCAACTACTCCAAATGATGTCTGACTGACATTGTTTAATGCTAACATAGCAAACCCAGACACTATAGAGGAGGAACAAATACAAATCAAAGACATTTTTAACATAAACTGAAACCCCTCTCTCTACATGATTATTCTGATTAAAAGTCAAATTTAGTCCTATGTGAGAAAAAAGGATAATTAAAAATGGCCGTAAAGTTATCTTGATTACATCTCACTTAAATGTATATAGTTCATATTTATATTTTGGTGCCTGTCCAGGTGCTGCTGTTAGCCTTTTAGAATCCATAGCTAAGAGGTCTCCAGAGTAATTTTTTTTGCCTTTGTTTAAATAAGTCAGAGATATCCATCCTACATATGAGAAACCTGGCTGCTTAATTCCAGTTTCAGGCAATTCATACTGCACAAATGTTAAGTTCTTAAGATAAAGATTATTGTGGAAATGCTGACAAACCTTTTTCTGGCACTGCAAACAGGGATTCTATAATCAGAATTAGGTTAACTGCCTTTTATCCTTCCTTATTATGATTGGCTTCATCAAGTTAAAACAACAATAAAGTGAAGCTACCAACATACATGCAATTGATCTTCACTGCTTATAATGTAGTTAGTTCTTAATTCCCTTGCTAGGTCCTCTGGATCTGCTTAAATTTTGAAAGCAATTCAAAGAGATGCCTTAATTGTTACAATATGCATCTTAATGCATGTTGTAGGAATGTCAGCAGCAAACACCTACACGTTCCCCACTCTGTCCCTGCTCTCAGTGTCTGTGTTCTGTTTCTAGCTTTCACACACCCAAGCCTGCCATCTCAGCAGACCCACAAAGCAGGTTAATTATTCTTCTATTAGAACACACACATTCTAGACTTACCATTTGACTGATTTATGTGAAGCATACACTTTTCTCTTTTCTCTCTCTCTTTTTTTTTTTTTTTTTTTTTTTTTTTTTTGTCTTTATTTCCACTGTCTTGGTATATAAAATTGGCAACGTCTTTGCAATAAACGCTGTATCTTTTTTTTATTTTATTTCTTGATTATGGGTTTGATCCCATATGCTTTAGCAACACCCTTCTTCAGGCAAACTTGTAACAGAAACCAAGGATCAAGAGATTTAGTGAGCACATTACTAAACAAATCCGACTTGACTGAGAAATTCTGTCCAACACTCGGTAGCACCATACATAGCACAGTTCCATATGGTAGCAGTCAACATCTAGAAAGCCTCCTATTCTCTAGCTGGGTTTTGTTGGCTGCGCATCCAACCTGCAAATTAAAGACACGTCCACAATATCAACCTAGCTGTGTTTTCCTTGAAGTTAAGTCTTGAATGCTTGCAAATGCACCTCTTGTATGCAGCTGCTCTCTATTAATAGAGTAAGAAAAGATGTTTTTGTTATTCAGAGTGATACAGGACTCAGATACACTAGTACATGCAGTTACTGAAACAAAAGACAGAAGATAAAAAATACAAAATAGAAGGGTTTAGAGAAAACGTTTCTCAAATATTTAATCAGAATGAAAGAGGGGTAGAAAAATACAGTAATCTTGCACTTTTCATAACCTGCTCCGTCCTATGACTTATCCGGGCAGCTAAAACACATCAAGTGAGAAACCAGCCTGGTTACAAATCTAGACTTGAAAGTTAGGAAGCCAAAAGATACTACAGAAGGCTTTGTGTTTTCTTTTTTCTTTTTTTAAGAAATGGTCTCTTCTATTTTGAAAGTTATAAACACGATTATTCACTAGAAGTCTGTCACAAAGAATCATCACTTTTTGTTTGCACAGCTTGGTATAAGGCCCTGGGAAACCAAACCCATATGATACTACAAAGCTAGAACAGAACTCAGCCAGACTAATTCAAGTTATATGCTTTTAGCTATGATGCTGAACTGAGCCAAAATGCTATCAGGTCCTTTAGAAATCTCATGCTCATCTGTGAATTTTTAATAGCAACCATTGCCATGTAAGCTCAAAACCCCTTCGAAAGAGTCTGACTTAGTGAGAAGCACTCTGGTGTTTATGGTGACAAATACAGAGTTTGCATACTGAAAACTAAAATAGCGCATAAATCTATGAACAAATAGCAACATTTTGAAGTATAAAAGGTGTTATTAAGATGCAAAGAAAAGAAACAACATAAAAGTGTAAGGGAAAAGGTTATAAAACTACATTAGGAACACAAAACCCAGAGTCAATATTATACCAAATGTTTTAAGGAGACATTTCCATTTATTTCAGAGCGTTTCCAATTAAAGTTTTACCGGGAAGAAAATCCTTGGCATTAATTAGTTCTTCTAAAGGAAAGATAATCTTCGATAATTAAAGGGTTAGAATTAATCCTTTTGAAAGACAGAACATCCACCTTGCTGACATTAAATTCCTCTTTTGAACACCTTTCAAAAAGAAAGAAATTATTTAACAGGAACATATTCTGCTGGAAATCATCAAATGAAGGAATTTTCAAATTTAATTCTATTTGCAATGATTGGAAATACATTATATCAGATTATCCTTAATGTTATCTACCATAACACGCAGTGTCATCAGGCTGTACTTATGGTCGTGGCTATTGTAAAATTGCTGGGCTGGTGTGATGGCACTTAGGGATGTCAATGCTCCAGCATTTCTGTATTGGCAGTAAATAGAATTTCATACAGGAGATACAATTTGTGTTTCAGACCAGTACCACAGGAGGTGAATGAAGTTTTTCAGTCAGCCTTTTCTTCTTGAGTTTTCAGCTTCCCCCCTCTCGCTACTGTGAATTTGCCTCGGTGTGTGATGTATAAAATGAAACAGAACTCGTGGAAAACTGAATTTGCCAGTTATACACTTAGAAGTTATTACATCTTACATAGTTCCACCATCGCACCACAGTCTTCCAGCTCCCTTTCATAAGCTACCACACACATCAGCTCCTAAGTCGGCTGCTGTTTTCAGAGAAAAGATACAAAAATGTGGAAATCCAACTGCTACAAGCATGTGTGCTCTCTGGGAAAAAATAAGCATTCGAATAAGTGCATCGGAGCAGTAAGATGCCGTGGAATGAATTCGGAGGAGGAGGAGGAGCAGCCTCATGGCTGGACACCAGTTTTGTATTTTCCTTCCAGGTTTCCCCACATCAGTAACACAGCTAGCAGAGAGTGAGCAAACACACACAGCAGCCAACCCAGCTTAGTCAAAAACCTATAAGGAAAAACAACATTCAGGTTGGGAAGGCAGATATCGCTGAGGATGATCAAGCACCCCTCCCAGCCAGGAAATGGAAGCTTCTAGAAAAAAAAAAAATATTATCAAATTCTAATGGGATTGAAACACTAGATATGATAAATTTGATGGCATACTGTCCCTAAAAAGATGGCAAAAGGCAGATATTTGAAATTTAGTGTAGACGAGGTTATCCCTCTATTTTGAGGAGGAACAGAGGTTTGGGGCAATTTGCTGGGGGTGGTGGTGTTCTGTTTGGTGGTTTTTTTTTGTTTTGTTTTATATTTTGGTTTTGTTTGGGGTTTTTATTGTCTTTTTTTTTTTAATCTTTTTTCATCAACTCCAAATTCTAGCTACAACATGTCTAAATTAATCTAATTGGGTTGTGATAATGGACACAAATTCTTTTCAAGCCAAATAAAAGCTTAACTCGACCTTGGATCAGGAGCTACATTACACTTCCTATTACATTTATTATATTTGGATGAGATGTTGGTAATAAATCAGTCAGCAAGTGAACTCCACCCATCCCTCTGTTGGCATCTGACTTCAGAAGACATCCCATTGATTTAATTTGAATTTCTCACGGGACTATAGTGGCCCAGTCTGAATGTGCATCAGTTGGGAAGATAAAATCCTCATTCCTTGAACCCTCTTTACATACATTATATACTCATTATATAACCTTTCCTGCTTCTTCATTCAGCCACACCTCAAGCATACTACCTTGGTTCATGGGCAAATTCTAAACTCTGAATGGTCTCACTGGAACGTGCTTAAGTGTCTTGGGTGAACTGGACTCCTTTCCTTTGCCTTCTGAAAATTAATACAGCAAAGTATGCTTGAAAGCTTCTGAATTCTAGCCTCAAATAGCAGGGCTCTGGGTTTAAAACATGGTTTGCTGCTTCATCTTTCTTTGTGATTTCTGCATCCTCTCCTGGTAGACATTAATCTTCCACTCTTTAATATAAAATACTGAAGGAAGGAAGGGGCACCAATTAAGTCTCGGTTGATCTCGGTAAAGGCAGGCAATTTCTCCACTAATCGAATTAAGGATTGTGGAGGGCAGCCATTTCAATATAATCCAAATTTGCTTCTGTAATTAATAAAACATGTCTCTGATGCCAACCAGTCAAAACCATAATCTTAACTAATATTTGACCTTAAGGAAAGATTCTTATTTCTAATACATGGGCAAATGTATTTTCAGCAGAGTATATTCAGTGATATCAGCAACTCTGTGTTTGTTTGTTTGATTTTTTTTAATGTGTAAGATGGTATTTTCTTAAAAAGAAAGAAGATTACACTAGATGGTAGTATAAACCCTCAGAAATGGATAACTTTTTGACAGAGAGAGACAGTAGATGTAATGCCTAAAGGGCACCACTGGATAAATAACGTAGCATTAAAAATGTGAATCTATCCTTGGATACAAACTTTACTTTGTGTTTGGATGCTGGCGCATATGAGGAAGCTGAAGGTATGGTTTTCTTTCATATGTTACAGCCATATCACAATGAAAATAAAAATCTTGTCCTTCTATTGTTGTTCTAAATTTCCTATATATTTTGTTATAGGACTACAATTTTGGCAGAACATGTGCACCAGCACCCCTGTCCTCCTACACATTTTTAGTTGCCCATATGGAGGTGTCAGATATAGTCTAAAAGATAGCAAAGGTATTAACATTCCCAGCTGTTACACTTGTGACCCCTTCACAAAAAAAGACAACACTTCTCCTTGTGTACTAGTGTGTTATTGGGAGACAAGGTGCAGAAAACTATGTTTGTGCAGCTTCTCAGGTGACACTTTTACCTGTGGGACAGCATCACCAGCAATGGTTAAGGAATGCAATAGTCTCCTAGCAGTCATCTGTCCTGTTTTCTTACCATTTTACCAGTTTTTTCAGTCTATTGCCTGAGATCTAGAGCATTTGCTATCAAACCTATAGAGAAGCATGACGGTTTTTATATGATGCCGTCATTTAAGAAGTAATTCTTTTCACTTTTAATGTCTGTTGACTCCAAGTCAACAAGATACTAAATTTTATGCTCAAGATTCTTAGTTTTAGTATGTTGACTTGATGATTTTAGGTTTAACACTTATTAACAAAGTCCACAACTTATTTTTATGAAAACATCGTAACATAGATTACATGATACACATTTAATTTGGCAGGCACCAGACTGGACTTAAAGTGATGGATGTTTGAGTAATGTTGCTCACATTATTTTAGAAATACCAATTCATATTATATTTAGTTAAATGAAGAATGTATATTTAAAAATAGGTACATGACCTTAAATGAAAACTCTACAGATTAGCACTAAATGTTGATAATTTAAATTCTCTTCATGAATATTTTATTAAATGACACAGACTCTGTAAGTTCACAGTATCCTTGCTTTCCAAAGGTCTCTAAAAATAAAAGACCTAATTCACTAAAATAATAGCTAGAGGTTTATGCTGGAATGATACTAAAAATGCCAAGGAATTCCATCGGTATTATATGGGAGTAAAGTCATAGTGATTTAAACCTGAAGAATTATAATGCCTATTAAACTTATTTCGTAAGCAAAAGGTCTAAACATCTGAAGAAATAACTTAAATATAACACAAGACACACCCAGCCAGCCAGCCAAGCCATGACAGCTCACTTGGAAGCCTCTCCCTACAAAACACACAGCTCTCCTTTGGCCCAAAGAGGTGCAGGGTGACATTAGCACTGCAATTAATAAAGCTACAATGACCAGCATTTGCAGTATAAAAAAAGTTTGTGCAGGGAAAAGGAAAAAAATAGTAATTCAGAAATGAAAACTAAAGGGGAGGGGGGAAGAAGCAAAAGACAAAAATCTACCCACAAAATACTGTTACTGGAAAACAGATGTTTAATTTCTTAGCCGGTGTAAATCAGTACAGCTTCCCTAGCATGAGCAGTGTTGCCAGTAAACCCAATAGTTGGGAATCTGGACTAATGAAGAAAAAAGGTTGTTATGGAAGAAATGAAAGGATTACAACAACAGAAAATTCAGAAACACCCTTTATTTTACTGCATAAACACCTGTACTTCTTAAATATATGTGTATGTATTTGAAACCAAATGTAAATTTTAGATGTATTTTTTAATTTTTTTAGCATGTGGATAATTTAACAACACATGGCCCAGGTGAAGAACTCAGTGTTCTTGAAAATGTGGAAAACGCTTGAAAAAGAACATACTATCTTCTCAGGAAAAGGCAAAGTGAAATAGAAGTGCTGTAATGAGTACTCACCTCTGCTCCGACAACGTAAATAAATCAAAACTTGATCATATGTTGGCAGAAATGGCACTGCTGTATAATTTCCAACAGTTGCAAACTTGATCTGAATTCTGGATAGAAGACTACAGCATCCTTGCTATTCCAGCAGAATACACCTGTTACATGTCTCAGTGTTCAACACGGATCTATGATAAGCATCAAAGACCAGGGAGGTGAGGAGAGCATGAAATAAAGGGTTTCCTACTGTGAAAAGTTTACCATTCTCATTGCATAGAAGACAATTGTGATAAAATAGGCAAGCAGCTATTATGTGATTAATAAAGATGTCATCAGATTAGTAATACTGGAAGCAATTTTTATTTCTTTCTAAGATGTAATACCCAGCAAATGCCTGTTTTCCCAGGTATATGCATACTCACGTGCAACTTGTGTATTAAATAACAAAGAATAAAGATAAAAGAAGCCTCCTGGGTGACTACTTATATTTCTTACCTGATCTGATCCCAGTTATTCCACTTATCCCAAAATCTCTCATTTAATTAGCAAGTGGTGTTCTTCATTTTCTGTTCTAATATACATGCAAACACATATGCACATCTTCTGGTATGTTTATCTTCAGTACAGTTGCTTCCCTACAACCACTGAGGTACCTCTGGCACGTCAGCTTTGTAGTGTCTGCCAGTTGGTGGTACTAGCAATAGCTACATTTATGAATATACATGTTTCTGCTCTCTGCATCTTCAGGATTTAAACATGCTTGCTAGGAAGCAGGGTTCTGAGGAAAGTAATAGTAGACCTTGCACAGGTTATATTCTGCTCTTATTATTCTTATACAAATTATTACTGTTATTATATTTATTGTTCCTTTCTTCTGTTCACTTCTGGCCTGAAAGAAAACTTCCTAGGTTTATCTGTCTTTTGTAATTGTAATAATCCCAGGAGTAAGACAGAAGCTGACAGCAACTTGCACCCAGCTGTTTGCTCTAAGCAACAAGCCTTACATGCCATCTCAGTGCTACATCACTCTTTCTGGCCCTTGGCTCTGGCACTTTGGGATCCACATTGACTCAGATACAAAGAAAGATGTGAAATATCCTCATTCAGACTAGTCTATAATCAAGAAATCAAATTCTCAGGAATCGAGAGATGGGGTTTGAAACCTTTCCCACTAAGGAAAAGTTAAAATCCAGACTCCTGTTTGCAGAATGAATATCTAATATGTTTTTATACAAAAGGTGTGAGACTATAATTCTGATGCCCTGTATTGGTTTCACATTATTGGTCTCCAGAACACTTATAAGGATATTAAGCAAGTTGAGGTTAATCTGCCAGTGACAATAAACAACCCTGCTAAAGCAGAATTTTTATTTCCAGACAGTATGTGTTGCTGGTACTCAGCCCTCAAGACTAGCGTACCTTTTAAATATAAGCATTGTATACAAATCTCTTGGTATTAAGAAATTAAATTTCACCAAAATCCTATTTTAGGAAACCAAAGGAGGAATCCTGAATATAATTTCTGCCCCCTGTTCCCTGTTCATCCAGTGGCCTGCCAGGTAGCTCCCGACAAGCCGTTTTGCCCTCTGCTACCCTTTGCCTTTGTCTCCACAGACAGTTTCAAAAAAGCAGGAATGATTCAGTGCTGTTGTTTGTGAAACATCCAGTTTAAATGATCCCTGACCGAGATGCTACTGCAATAAAATCCTTTGTTGCTTTTTCTTATTTTTGTGGTTGTTGCTGAGAACATGATGCTCCCACATTTGGTGAGGTACTGCCAAAGCCACATGCCTCTGTTGGACAGTTGGGTAGTAGTAGTCAGAAAGATCCATCAATCAAAAGAGTGGAGAAAAAAATATTTATACTGCAGATTTTCACATTGTTTCCATTTTCATTTTGATTTTACATAAATGTGGTGTCCTGGTCTACTGGATGCTGTTTGATCACTTGGACTACAGTCAATACATTCTCATATATGGTTGAACTTTTCCCTGTCTGCCAAACGTATCACTACAGCCTCCTAGACCTTGTCCTTACACTAGACACAGCAACATGTCCTGAAAATGCCTGTCATGGCTGATGGGTGCAGTATACATCCAGCACAGTTTTTTAAAGTTATGTATTTATTATTTATTCTTTCTTACTTTTCCTTTTTTGAAAGCCTTCTTTTAAAGCATATAGCTCAATGGAAACATGTCAAAATTGTGTCAGCAGTTACAAGAAATCGGGTGATGCAAAGCTGTGTTTTTAAATAAGATACAATAACAACATTATAAATACATTACACAAATCAGTGGTTCATCTGGATCTTGAATATATTTTTCTCTGTAGTTTTTATGCCTCTGAATGCAGTGGTAATGCTGCTTATATTTGTCATGCTTTTATTTTATCTAATATATCTGTTTATTATTACACCCCTAATTAATATAAGTAGACGTAATTATTTTTTTTCTAACTGATGCAAAAATCAGGAAGCAACAAATATTTTGTCTTAAGACAGTGGAAGTGTTCAGCTACAGCTATGAAGAAAGGGCATGACTAAGAAAAATGCTAGCAGTGGCTGTGAAAACATTGGTGAGCAAAGCTGAGATTCAGCTCTTTGTCAGTTCATTCAGTTTCTACTTTTACATGGCCAAAAATATCAAAGATCTAATGCAATCACTGAAAGCATAATACTCTCTTATGTCATATTCAAAGCACAGCTGGTTTTGCATTCATGCACCCATAGTCCAAGCTGCAAAACATTTCAAACATAGGAATAGAAGGTGATCCACTCCCCAATTAACTTGTGTTTTATGCATAAAAGGAGTGGTAAGGGGTTGATAAAATACAAAACCCGTGATACAATATTGGCCAGATCAATATGCAGTTATGAATGAGTACATCAGCAAAGTGATACCGACATTTTTCATAAGCATCGTGGTGCAGAATTTTAAGGAGAGAGATGAAATATGGTAACAGCTAGCTGCTCTGAAAATATTGCTGAGAAACTCCTCCCATACCTGAGAGGCAGCATAAAGTTTATTTGGAAATATAATAAATAGTGGTGCATCCATCTGAGGTGTGAGCTGACATTTTATTGTAAGTACGACAGCTGGGTGTTTCAAGGTTGTGAAGGTCCTTGAAAAGGAAGGGAAGTGGGTTACGCTTGATTGTAAAGAGATGATGAAGTAGCTGATGGAAGATCTTGAAAAGGGAGGGCAAAAGCAATGAAGAAATTCATTTGAGTGGATGAATGTAAGTGGGTCAGCACTTACAGTGGATGTCAAATCAGAGATAAAACATTGTATTAATTGAAAAGATAGCAGATTACTATCTAGACAAGAGTTTTAGCTCTGTAAATTGGAAGAAACTGCAGCTTAAAGAAGTGCAAACGGAACTGGGCTCTTGAAGAGCCAGAGAGTGAAATCAAAGGCAAAAAATGGCATGTAACAGCACGCCGCTGTCATGGAAAAAGGACGTTATATTAGCATTATTCTACTTTAGAGCCTCTGCCAGTACTGTTACCGTGAGATGACGTGATGGGAATTATTTTCATTTGACAGATGAGAAAGTTGTACTGAAACAGTAAGCAATGAGCAGCTATTTGATGGAGAATTCTGCTCGTGCATTACATTTTCCATAGAAAAAGGCCTTGGAAGAATAGGAGTAAGTGATGGAAATGGAGGGTAGGAGGCAAGAGAACATTTCCTTTGAAAGACTCGCCATGTTACATAGGTGAAGAGTGACCAGGAAAGGACAGAGGCAAGAAATCAAAACCATGCAATTTTTCTGGAATATCTTGGTTAACGACACTGAAGACAGTTGACCAGTCAAGGAGTGTGAAAGCGGTGTAATGGTACCAAACGTGACTAGGTTTCAAAACTGCAGGAAGAGTAGCCTGGTGTCAGGTAACAAGTGATTATACAGCTTTAGTACCTCCTAAATTCTATTGCTGTTAGTGTTTTTAGTTAGTCAACCTGAATAAATTAGAACAAGGAAATATAGTTGTCATACAGGGTTTATAGGAGTCCTCATTAACAGGTTCCTTTTCATCACTTTTCCATTTCTAACTTCATTCCTCTTTCAGAGATGCTTATCTAAGACATGATAAATCCAGAATGCTCCTTCCTTTTTAATTTTTTTTTTAAATTAAAATTTTATTTCTACTTTTAATATGTATTAGAAAATAGGGGGTTAAATATGGGTCTCCTGACTGCAGCAAAAGATTTTCTACAAGAAGTAGTTTAGGGTACAGCATGAAATTAATATTTCAAAATTGTAGAATAATATCAAAAAATTGCACAAAAGAGATGGAAATGCCTTTGGGATTCCAGCTTTTTGGAGCAGTGGGTCTATAGCAGGCCCACTAATGACCTACCATTACCTGTTTCTCATAAGCCAACAAATGTTTCATCTATAGAAAAGGCTATGGATGACAGGCTTATAAAACTGGCAAATTGACTATTCAACAAGGCTATATGAAACATGAAAAAAAATAATAAATCAAAATAAATCATAGGAAATGACGCTCCTTTGGACAAGCAGACTCCTTAGAAAAATACACTGCTCTGGTTATATCAGATATTATTTGATGTGCAGGAGAACAAGCATCCAGAATCAGCCAGAGATTTTTAGAAACAAAACCCCAGAGCCTTAGCATACTGCTGAAATGCTAGAAATGCAGAGATACTTGCATAGTAGCAGATCCTAGGGGTTGAGGGGTTTGTTGGTTTTTTTTGTTTGTTTGTTTGTTGTTTTTTTTTTTAATTACCAGCTAAACAACAAGTCAAGGTACAGATTTCTGAAGGCTTTTATGTGTCTAAAATATATTTTCAGTGGAATTTGCAGTAGGACTGACAACCCTAGCTTCAATGACAGTCTGGCACTCCAGTGACTCAAGTACCTTTATTAATCTTTTTCAACAGGACTTCCATACTTTTAGTCATTTATCTTTGGAAATCTGGTCCAAGAAAATTTTCATTAGTTACAGATCTTGCAGCTGCTGTCTTTGTCATCTCAAAATCAAAATAGTGTTCATGCATCTTTCATTTCTGTATTTCAATACTATTTAAACATAACAGCAAGTCCAGAATACATATACTCATTTGTTATTTTAACACTTTTTGCCAGAAAACCTTTACTTTTACACTGCTGCACCTGTTGCTTTTTCATTTCCAGGTAAAACTGAATGTGAGATGTTTAAATGTTTGAGTCCCAAATGCCTTGAAATCCATCAATCTCAGACATTGCACCAGTAAAGACTGCTGTTTTAATCTTGTCGTCCTTTAATTTTTGCTTTGGACCTGAAAAGTGCATTATAAAATGGCCAGTATTGACCGACTTTATGTGTTATTGTAGAACTTTTAATTTTTTTCCCCAAAACCAGATTGTAAGATTACAGATTTCAACAGTTTTCCATGTATGTATTGATACATCTTTCAGCTGTCTCTCTAGCAATGACTTCTCCTCTGTGCCACTGGGAAGTGTAAATCATTGATGTTAAAAAGTGACTACAAATTCACTTCTCCAACAGCAGCTGCTCCCTTCTCAGCTAAACTTCATTCCTGGCCGGGCTGTCATGTTAAACTCTGAAACAAAAACCACACTCCACGAGAAAAAAATGCTAAATTGACTAATTGTGGCTAAACGCTTGCTGGGTGCCAACTCTATTAAACACTTTCTGTGACTCAGGCACTCTGTAGCTGAACAAAACCAAAATACACCAGCATAGATGTAACCTGTTCAAGTGGTGATTCCAGCGAGTTTCCAGAGAGCTGTTACAGTGAGAATATTGGGTGTAGCTAAAGGCTGAGCTTCACTGCCTGGTGGCAGGGTGGGATGTGTTATACTGGAGCCATAGAACATTTGCAAGAATGTAAAACTCTGCATAAATTAGAAGAAAGGACCTTACAGAAGCTTCTAGGAAGAACATTAAAAAAAATAAAATAATTTGATTTTTTTAAGCTCCAAACTCAGTTTCAAGACATGCAAAGCAGCATGACAATTTCCTCCACGTTTCCAGTTTCTCTGATGCCTCTTACCCCTATCGTGCCAAACGCTTTGTCAGGTTTTGAAAGCACTCTCAGGAACAGTCATTTGCCTCTGCATGGAACTCCCAGGTCCTTTGACCAGCCTAATACTCCATACAAATACAAGTATTTGACATTTCTGCACCTACTGATAACTGGAATTGCTACTCTAGAGTATATAGCTTTGCCAAATCTCTCAATTTTTGCATTCTATCTGTAAAAACAACTAGTTATATATATATATATATATATATATATATATATATATATATATATATATTTATATATATGAAATAAGATCTATATACGGTTTGTTTCCTTTTTGTCTGTTTTAGTTGCTTTGTACCAGGTAGTTTGGATTGAAATGGCTCAGAAATAGAAACAATGGCAGATGTCTTGTCAAACAGCTTTTTTTTTTTTAAGACCATCATTTTTTAAGCACTGTTTACTAATAGACTATGGCAGCTGAACTAAACAGAAGATGATACCAAAGAAACAGTTCAGTGGCAAACTTCACTTAAAGGGAAATTGTAAAGGTGAATTATCCAAGGAGGAAAGCTCAGGGTTAAATACTATGGCTCAGTGCACTCCTTCCAATAGTAGTGCAACAATGCAGTTTGTATCCAAAATTAAATTTGGATACATTTATATCTATTTTTTCAGGCTTCATAGTTTTTGAAGACCTTTGGGACAGTGTTCTCACACTGTCATTAACCCTTTCTCTGCTTGTGCCCTTTCCTGCATTCTAAATAAGCCATAGAGAGATAATTACCATCTTGATTAGAAGGTCAGATAAGAAAATATGTGTATAATAGTGGGACCAATGCTGGGTACAATTAAGCGTACTGTAAACTGGCATCTCAGTTAAAATTTCTCAATTGTCCCTGTTAGCCGAAAATTACCCTCCTTAAATAGGCTTTTAAAAAGATAGTTTCCATAGTTACTTCATGTTCCACTATTAAAATTCAACCCAAATGAATTCACTGCATGTATATGTATAAAAATACATCTAATATTTGTAAAATGTTAATTTCTGTGGCATTTTGAAGTCTGCGCAACTCCAGTCCTGAGTATAAGCATTTTGTTAGTTTTTTCAGAATCAGACACAGATGACTTACAATTTTGTAGCAATAGGTTAGTCCAGCTCCACTGAAACAACTGTTTTAGCAACCAATTAAAAATAAAAGAAAATCATAATTACAGCCAAAGAAAATTCTGTAAAATTGATTGTTTAATCTTTCCTTCCCAAGAAGATCGATGTTATTTAAAATTTACATATTTGTTTTTAACTTTTTTAAATTTTTATTTGGTTTGGGGTTTGGGGTTTGAGGTTTGGGATTTGGGGTTTGGGTCTAATCAAGGGGATCCTTCTGCAGCACATAACTTCTTCGATGGTCAGGAAAAGAGATGGCCCATAGCACAGCTTTCAGGGATCAGCATTATTGGCAAAGGGAGAGGTGGTAGAAGAACGGAGGTATGTCTGATTGCTGGCGAACAGCAGTAGGCAGCAGGAATTCCTGTTTGCAGAACACTCTCTCATTCTAGCTTAGAAAAGAATTTTTTACAAGTTCATTTTTCTCTTAAAATATATACTGAAGGTCTTGTTCTTTGAAAGAAAGATACTAACTCTGCTTTTCAAAAGTCTTGGCTAGAATATGTTCAGAATTAAGATAATAGCTACTTTGCAGGGCTCAGTTAAAAGAAATATTGCATTTTTATGAAGTTTATTCCCTATGTATATTTATGTGTACATACACAAACAAAGTGTTTAGTGCATCAGAAAAACCTGAGCTGGAAACAGTGCAGTCTGAAATTAAATCAATGCATGTTCATTTTGATCCCATGTGTTAAATCATGAATTGAATTCAGGAGATTAGATCATTTTAACTCCTATAAAAGGAGGTAATATTTATATTTCACAAAGCTAAATCCATCCATTATGAAAATGTTGTAAAGAAACTGAATCTATGTTCTCAGGTATATGGACATGACAATTATACCTATTTGGTATTATGAATAAAAGTATGACATTAAAGATCCAGTTCTCCTTTTAAACAGATATATTCGTTGACTCTACACACTGCCAGAATAAAGCCTATTACCCCATGCTTGATATTGGTCTAATATTATTTTTAGTCTAGGGAGCAGAAGAACGTGAGAAAGAACTGAAAGGTACTTAAAAGCAATGCCCCAGGCTTACGACCTATTTATTGCGTAACACTTTTTACATTTACATCTACACTTATTGTATAACACTTTAAAGAGGAAAGTGCACGTATTCCTCAATGAACCTATTATTAGCGGATCACTTTATTGCAAAAGAATAAATTTCTGTATTTATCTTAGCAAGAGTAATGGTATACTCAATATAAAATGAAGCTCACAACAAAAGGTGTGAGTACTCTTACAACAGCCAGGCATTTGAACACAATCTCTCTGCTGAACCTTCCTAATGTTTTCCTAATGAACATCCTAATGTAAGTTTGGGATTTTGCCTCATAGCATGAACATCTTGAGCAAAAGGGTAAACAAAACTGAAATCACAACAGAAATAAGAGGTTTTATGGAAAGGCGAAGGAGGACTAGAGGAGTGTGATAATGACACCAGCCCTGTTGAGCTGTGTGATGTCTAGAAAATCTGCCTTCATATTCTTCTATTAAAGGTGAGAAAATGTTTGCCATTAGATTAGAAGGACAATCAATAGGTGGGTCAGATTTTCACTGATCTTCCTTAAATTAGTAAGGCAAATGTGTACTAACATTTACGTGTACATACAAAGTCACAGATTTGTGTTCTAGAAATAAGTACCTGAGCAGGTTTTTGGGGGAGTATGCATGGCAAAGCACATCAGTGCATGTCTAATAAAGAAAACTTCATTTTTCAGGTGTAACTGACAAGCCACCAGTCAACTCCTTAAAACATCACATGTCTTTATTTTGCCACCTTCCTTGTCAGAAGTGCATTATCCTAAGGTAGATGTGTCATAAATACATACATAGGTACATCGTACATATATGCATACGTCTCTCTGTGTGTGTAATGATAGAATATTTTAGGAAACTATAAATATATAATGTATAGGTCAGTCTTTTAAATCACTGCTTTCATAACAGTAGGAAGAGCCAAAATCAAATACATCTGACTAAATCTGTAAACAATTTAGTCGCCTGCAAGTTTTCAATGTTTTCAATTTACAGTAATCAGTAACAGTGCCTGTCTTATTTAGCATGCATAAAAATAGTTTAGAAAGAGAAATTCAAAGTTAACAGTTACATTTACAAATGATAATAACTTGGAAGAATTTGTGAATACCAGTAAAAATGCAGCAATACATCAAATAAACCAGAACAGATGAGTATGATTGGCTAAAGCATTCCAAAATGAGACTGAGCCTAGAAAAAACTCAGCTCAGTAGCAAGTCTGGCATACGATGATATGAATAAGAGATAATACCTGATGATACAAGTACACAGGAAACAGAAATACTGGAACAGACTATGATGTGAATGTAAAAGAGATTGAAGACAAGTTTATAATGAGGTAGAGTTGCAGTGAAAAACCCCAATGCAATAAGACTGCTTCATTCAACAGAGTAAGGGAACCATTAAGTGAAGTGAGTGCACAAGGTGAAAGGGACAAATCCTTGTCCAAATAAATCCTGATGAAAAAGAAGCAACACCAAGGTAAATATAACCTGTGGCATTTGAATATAGCACCAGGATTTGCGCCATCCAGTCTTACATGCGTTGTTGAAGGATATATCCTTCTGAGGCATAACAAAGAAGGTGTGCTGTGTTGAAGAAAATGCATTTGACAAATACACGTTTCTGGATGGTCTCCATCCATCCGTGTTAGAGAGTATAGAAGGTACACAGTAAAAGTTCTTGAACATTAAATGTTGATGATAAGTGAAAGGAAAAAAAACAATAACCAACCCACAAGGAGATTCAAAAGGTATTCTTTGGCATTGGATAAAGATTTTACCCAGCTAACAGCTTCCTTCAGTTTGTGCGGTCAGAATTTTTTCTTTGGCAATGAAAGAGCCCTCTCTGAATGTAAATGACATAACTGCATTGCTTCTGCAATAGGCACAGAATCTTCAGAGCTTGCGTTTTCGATTCCATTAAAAATGTTGAAATATTTCACTCTGAAAACATATTAATTTTCTTCCTCACCTCCCCCTTCTTCCCAAATGCATGAAAAATTCAAGAAGTTTGGAAGCAGTATTCTTGTGGCTGTGCAAAAACTTTTATTGGCAGCTTTTACATTTTCTCTTTAGCAAAAGTTGGGGTTTTTTTCAGTCTTAATGAACTCTGGATTTTTGACCCAGGCCATTATTTCTGCTAAAGAAACAAACCATCTGGACAACACTTCTGCGGGTTGCTTTGTATTTATTTAAATTAACAGTAGTGTATGTCATTTTCAACCATCACCAACTCTTTCCATTCAGGTGAATTCTCTGAAGTCTTTAAACTTTATGGCTTGAAGTATTAAAGCTATAGTGAGCACATTGAAACAATTACACTGAGGTAAAGGTGGTCATAAAAAGAAGGCTGTGTGCCCTCTGAAAAACATGCGAAAAGCAATCATGGAAGCAGAAAGAGACAGGCCACAACTGAGGGGAACCAAAATCTGCAACCATATGCAATTGAAAGGGATATATTTGGGGAATACTTTGACTATTTTTCATTTAGGACGAGGATACTAACATAGAATTAAGATAGTCCAGAAAGTACTTCTGTCCTTTTGTTGGTATTTAATTGTGACACATTCTGAACTCTTTCCATAGCTTAAGCCCAGGGATTTAGCATCCTCTATCATGTGCCAGTCCGTGATACAGGCATGACCTCCATTACTGGCGTGCTACTTTAAGATAAACCACTTTTTTTCCAGACCTTCTCTTCTTGGTTTCTGCTTTTTATCTTTCTGCTTTCCTTTTCTTGCCTATTCAGAGGAAACAATAACAAACATTCTTGTATTCAATTATTGGAAGAAATACCCTTCTGCTGCACATAGCACCATCTCTAACATCATGATGGCAAAGACATTTTTCCACTACACTACCGTCTTATCTCAGGTATTTCACCTTCATCTCTACAAACATTTAAGAGAAACATGTGTCTTTCATGTCTCCTATACATTTACACACACACATAAAGTCTTTTTAATTGCACTGCTTTAATAAGGATACAACAAACTGGAAATGGACGTAAGCCATAAGGCTTTACTGAAAGGCATGAGCATCTTTGTCAAATATTTGTATGACAAACCCCAAGTTCAGCCCTGCCAAAACCACGTCCAAAATTATTTTATATTATGTATATAGTTATAACTGGTCATGAAAACAGCAATTGATACTGATTATTAATTGTTTGGGATTTTTCCTTACCATCCATAATGACATTTTTATACATACATTCATTTTATGTGCAGTATGGACATCATCAGTCTATGCCCACACTTTTGAATAAGAAGAGAGTTCGCTAGCTCCATCACCTTCCAGAAGTTGCTGGGCTGCTCTGGGTAGTTTGATGGCTAGATTGACAAGTTATAGCAGGGTTGCCTGAACTTCCCTTGCTGCTATATTATCTACTCCTCTGCTATGATAACGTGGAGGACTGGAACAGGAGTGGAGCCAGCCCCAGGTAGGAATTCCTCTAACTAACTTTTCTGTAGGCACAACTTCCTTTTGCTTTTCCTCCCCAATAAAGGTGATTGTTCTGAAGTTCTACATGTGCAATCAGAGGGATGACCAGTTAGGAAGACTTTTCATTTCTACATGTAGAGAATAGACTCGAGTGAGCAAAGAAAATCATGGCAAATAGCCGAGGAAAGTGAGGACATGGATCCTAAAATAGTAAGAATTTTCTCCAAATGTTATATGGAAAAAATCCCAACACATTAATTATATTTATTGTTCTTTATGGAAACTTTGCTCCTTCTGTCCTCAATGAAGAATCAGAAATAAGGAGCAAAAATACCATGAGTTCTTTATTACGTTTTCTTTTAGGTTCTCTTTTAGGAGAGTGGTGTACCCCATCTATGGGAGTGGTTATTCTTAAAAGGGAGTAAGGGAGTATGATACCTACCAACTTTGCAACACGACAGGGTTAAACTCAAGACTTGTATAGATGAGCAGCAGCCAAATGAACACAGTGGGATTAGTTCCACAAACACAAAGTCTGAGTTTGGCTCCAAGAGACTGGTTTGTTTAGACGGGATACGGAAAATTCAAATTACTAGAGCCAGAATTTCACTCTTTCAATCTTTATGTTTATCTACTCCAAACCTCTGAACATTGAAAAGTTCACCTATCACTCATCAAATCATGTTTCCAAAATAGACAGGATTCAAATGCTGATTTGCTTTCACAGTTCAAATTATTTCCTAGTCTGGCTGATTCATTCCATGGCTATATTTCACCATCAAAGGCCATTGTAGAAAACAAACCTTACATTGCAGAGGCAACAAGTTTCTTTTAAAAAAATAGTACTTAGGTACAGAGAATCTTGAGTTTCCAAAGGCAAGGTTTCATTTAACACGTTGGCCTCTATTTCAGTTCTGCGTTTTTCTGGTGACTTGACAGTTTAACAGCTGTTGCCGAAAATTTCCATAAATCTGGGTTTTGAAAAAGGAAGATGAAAATACTCTACTTCCCTCCTCATTTCCAACAAAAACAAGGACATTGGAAACTATTTTTTCTCTACAGGAGGTGAAGTTAATCACAGAAAAAGAATAATTAAATACGTTGCACCATCTGCCTCACATCTTTTAGTGGCTTTCTCAGGAGTCTCCACACAAGAAGTAGGATTGATCCTTCTGTGATTTTTGCTAGAAAGGGGGTAGATTAGAAAGGCAAATTCAAGGCTATAAATTCCAGGTGCTGGAAAGTTTTTTAATTTGAGCTTGTAGTGGGGTATCTCAACGTCTCACCAGCATTCCAGTGTATGTTCATACCTTTCTATGTTTTTTGGGGGAGGCATCTACTAGCCGGATCAGATGGCACCACATGTAAGGAGGTTATTGTGAATGTCTGCTCTTGGTGCTCAGATCTCCCCTATGGCATAGGTTCAAACTATTAATTTCATACTGGGCACAGGCACCTAGAAATTAGGCATTGCACTGAGCACTGGAAGTGAATTTTTACATTTTGTCTTTTTTTCCTCAGTACCCCTATTTTATATTTAATAAATACAAATAAAGATTGTTAGCAGAAGTAGTTTGTTGCATTGGTAATGAAAACTATTGCAATGTGTCCTGGCTTCAGCAGGGATAGAGTTAATTTTCTTCTTAGTAGCTGGTACAGTGCTATCTTTTGGATTTAGTATGAGAATAAAGTTGGTGACACACTGATGGTTTAGTTGTTTAGTGTTAGTAGTGTTTACTCTGAATCAAGGGCTTTTCAGTTCCCTGTGCTCTGCCCGCGAGCAGGGGCACAAGGAGCTGGGAGGGAGCACGGCCAGGGCAGCTGACCCCAACTGGCCAAAGGGATGTTCCATACCACAGAACGTCATGCCCAGTATATAAACTGGGGGGAGCTGGCCTGGAGGGGCCAATTGCTGCTCAGGAACTGGCTGGGCATTGGTCAGTGGGTGGCGAGCAATTGCATTGTGCATCACTTGGTTTTCTTGAGTTTTATTCCCCTCTCTCTCTCCTTTTCATTACAATTGTTATTTTTATTATTATTAGTAGTATTGTTATGAAAATATTCATATTCAAATTGAATTTATGAATATGCATTATTAATAAATAGAAATATTTATTTCAATTATTAAACTGTTCTTATCTCAACCCATGAGTTATACCTTTTTTCCAATTCTTCTCCCATCCCACCCGGGGACGAGGTGAGTGAGTGCGCGGGTGACTATGGTACCTAGTTGCTGGCTGGGATTTAACCATGACACAATGTCTTCAGGATTACCAAATTTATATCACAAATTTCTATAAATAAATGAAACCACCACATGCACAAAATTAATGTTTCTTGCTGTGTTTCCTCTTCAGACTAACATAGGTACTGCCAATATGCTCAAGGGTTTAAAGTTAAAAGGTGTCTGTGAACATGGAAACCAGCAGAAACACTAAGCCCCAAGGTAACAACAGTTTAGAAAGGTATCGCTGTATCATAATCTCACACCTGTGACTGTCATTTTCTGGTGGTTTTAATCACTTGATTTGACTTCAGTTGAGCTTGTCCTTGCACTGAGAATTTAATAATATAAATAAATAAATAAAACATTCTTGATGGCCAGACTGTTTTTTTGCTAGTTACATCCTACTGTGCAATCCCATATGCAATCCACTTAAGACATTAGGACTTGGACAGAATTCCATGATCTGTCTTTCCTTTATAAAAATGTGTATTCTAATGATGGGAAGATTTCCTGTCCCACATGAATTCACATTATAAGCCTTCCTCCTGGGAAGACGGGATGCTGAATGATCCGCAGGCTGCAATGGATGAACTGCAAAAGATGAGGAAGGCATGTCAGTCCTTTAAGACTGCAGCCAGACTTAGAAAAAGCAGAATGAGACTTGGTCAGAAAGAACAGTGTGAGACTTTGGACACTTCGGGTCTATAGGGAGAAGCCATCAGAGACTTAGCAAATATAAGCAAGTAAGTATGAGTAAGAAATACAAAACCTGATATACTCAAGTTAAGTTGCTAATCCTTAAAAATCCCTGAATCACCTTCAATTCTTAACTCAAATATATGCTTTAAAGTTCTGACTCCTTGTGAGCACAACTTAACAGTTTTACAGTATTTCTGACATTTGAAATAGTATCAAAATGGAAAGAAGTTATTCTGTGTATTATTTGTAACTCAAGCATTACTTTGCTACATGTTTTCTCTGACTTAAGCAAGGGTGAGGGAGTGCACTGGAGCTACTGCTTCACACACCTTGTGGCACTAACATATTGTACTACCTCAGAAATAAACACCAGGGTATTATCTGAATGTCTTCAGGTTTTGGTAGAGAGGCAGCACATGTATGGTGCTGCTTCCCTTATTGGTCAGGAAGGGACCTTCCACACAACTCAGGGTAAAGCTCTGAAGGTAGGTGAGAATCCTGGTCTCTACCCAAGCTTCTGAACTAATGAATGTTCAGAGGACAATATGCTTTTTTTATTAACTCAAAGTAGACATGGTATGAATTGGCTATAAAAGAGCATCAGACCAAACTGAGGATGATGAGCTGCCTTATGATCTCATGTATTTCTAAACTGAAAGAGGAATTAGTGAAGAGAAAGAAGAGCTGCCCAGGCATTATCAATCTAAATGTGTTATTTATCTTTTGCATATGTATATGCATGTTTTACATTCTACTAAAATAGGTCATGTCATAAAAGGCCTATTTTTAGTGAAAGAAAGGAAATAGATCTCAGGGTGATCGGTTCAGATGCAGAAACCATCACTGCTTTCTGGCTAAGAAGATTGAGCCACACCTACAGTGGGTTGATAATAAAGTTTCAAAAGAATCAAGACTTCATTTCTCTTTCTTCCCACTCTTCTCTGATAAAAACTTCTGATTAAGAGTTTGACCTAAGGTTTTTTACCCATGTATAAGAAATGTATATTTCTAGATAAACATTCAGTAGAAAATGCCACAAATTGGCTGCGGCACTAGCTCCTTGTATCAAACGCAATCATATACAGACATGGAAATCGAGCTTAAAAGCTTATACATCCTGAGCACTGTAACCTTTTGGTACTGTGGTGAGGCTGCCAGCAAGCTATAACCCAACACATCCCCTCAAGTGTCTGTCTTGTCCTTTCTTCATTGCTGGCTTCCATCAGCTGAAGCATTAAGTGCTTGCCCGAAATATTGCTGCAGTTATGTAAAGCTTTTTAGGAAGCATCGCTTCAGACAGATGTTTAACCTCCAAGCCCTGAAGGGATAGCTCTGCCAGTTGCCAGGCTCGTCAATTAATTTTACATTGACAATCATGCTAATGTAGTTTGACACAGAGGAGAGCTTTTGCAGCCAGCCAGCTACATCAGATAAATAAGGTAGATGAGTGCAGTTCACTGCAAAATTCATCTGAACACACAGCACATCACAGTGTACATCTCATAAGTAGCACTGCTCAAATTTGTCTCGACTACCACCCCAGATTATCATCAGAACTATTGAAAATCACTTTTTTGCTCACCTGTGAACTGTTTTTTCCCCTTTCTTTTGTTGTCATAAGTTACCACAAATGTATACATGAAATGTGAGCGTTTAATATGGCTGAATACTTGGCTTACAACATAAACTGCCAAGCAAGATACGTACTGCTGAGATGTCCCTGAGATAGATCCTTTCAACTTGGGCCATCTCATTCAAATCATGTCAACAAACTGGAAGGACCTCAGAGAAAAGCAACAAAAAAGACTTTAAATAAGCTGAGTGTGTGCAAATTGGGTTAATAATAAGTGATGCGGATATGATGATTAACTAGAATTACCTAACAAGTAAAAGCAAGCACAAAAGCAGTTGCAATATGAAAGAAAGAAAGTAGATACTAGATTAAAAGACTAGAAAGGGTCAGCTATGCCAGAGTCCAAAAAATATTTAACATTAAAGAGCAATCTGGAATCAACAGGTATTGCCTAATGAGTAGCTTTAAATATGAATGTCCTTGTCTCTAAATTCCGTAAGTCTCATTACTGGGAATTAATATTATTAAGTTTGAAAGTGATTGAAAACTGCAGGGTCAAGACAACTGTTGGGGTTTTCCATTTTTCTGTTTTCTCTTCCCTCTTTCCTTTCAACCCTGAATTCATTCTAAGCAAAATTCTCACTTAAAAAAATTATTTGAGCATGCCTAAAGCTTTAATTTCCCTTAAGATATTAAGTAACTATGAGAGTGAGGAAATTAGAAATATTTTCCTTTCATAAGCCTGCAGAAAAAAATCTGAAATTCTAAAACGGAATGTTGTGATGAATGTAAATAAGCCTAGTGTAAAACCTATGAATATGAATTCAAACATCAGTCCTTGGCACTTCCCATCAACAGGATACCTTTATGAGTTTGACTGTGAGCCTGATTATGTCCTGGTTTTTCACAGTCATGTAGTGCAGCTAAGGATGTAACCCCCTCTGTTTTTATATGTACATACTGTTTGTTAAGAAGAATAAAAAACCCAAACAAACAGAAAAAAAATAAATTGACAGGATAGCATAAAGCCTGGGAAAGTATTTTAGGATTTGTATGTAAACAAGGTTTATTTTTTCTCTCTGGGCAGACTGTTGCAATCCTTAACCATGGAGAAAATCACTCCATAAGTGTCTTGAAACATCTCTCTCATGCTGTAAAACAGAAAGACTTGATCATTGTTTTTTATTGTTTTCTGGCATGTAGGAAAGGCAGGATCACAGTGTAAGCAAGTGGCTCTTTAGGCAGAAAGTGGTTAACACTTGATGGTACAGTGTCTGATGCACATTGACAGTGATGGCAACAAGGAGCAGATAGTTCATTACGAAAAGAAGATACTGAAAACTAAACCATAGATGTCTCTAATGACAATATTTCCCTGGTTTTATCCAAAAATAGATTGTTTCTCCTTCATGTTATCTTAGCACACAGACTCTCAAGACAGAGACTACATTTGGCCTTTGGTAGCCTGTGGTCAACAATGTCAAGCAACTGAAAAACTGCAGAAGACACTTACAGCCTCCATAGATCTCAGCTGTAACAACGGCAGCTCCAGTTCTAAAGTTTAGATTACTCATAATAATGAACAATATCAAAGCCCCCATCTACAATACGTCCATGAACTGCAGGTTGGGGCCATTTATCTATCACAATGCAGTTCTGGTCTTTGTTTCAGCCATGCATATAATAATAAGAATAATTACGATTTTTTAAAAAAAATAAATGTTCCTTTTTGTTATTCTGAGTAATTATTTTTTTATTACTATTATGCAGATTTGGCTGATTGAAAAGCTAGACAATATATCACAAATTGCTAGGCTGCTATCGGAGAAATTAGAGATAGAACTGAAATGATCCACAAGCTTTCTTGGAAGTCCAAATTTATTAATTAAGGTGTATTCACAAATTGTATTGAATTAAATAATTATTGGTCTGAGACTTGTTTGTAAACCATTCTGTGTAAATATTTCAGATTTGTACTATGTGTTAGGCAGCACTGCAGGTAAGGGGACTGGGAGCAAAAGAAGACAAATTCACAAACAAAAAAATTAATTATTAAAATTGTTTTCTTTTGAAAAGAAGCCATGACGTTTAGTGAAGAAGTAACAGTGGTGGTTGGAGAAAATCTAAAGTTTATCCACTATTTTAATAGCGAAGTCAGAGGGACAGCTGTGACTGTATAACAGATCTTAAAAGACAGAGATCCCTGCTGTACAAGAGCAAGCAGCAGGAGGAGAGGGTTACTGATCAGCAGTGATAAGTGGGCATGGAGAAGCGATACAGTGCTATAGATTTTGGACAGAGTGTTTAGAAGAGGTAGGAGGATGGAAAAATGAAAATAATCTGGAAAAGAATAGATGGCTGGAGGTGAAGAAGCTGAAATGGGTTAGATATTACAACCTGTGCGTCTGGAAGAGAAAGCTGAATAGTTAGTCACTATGGGATATAATTAATTTGTTTATTGAACAGTTAGGTTTGAATATTATTGACTCCAATTATATACTATTCTTCCTGCTCCCTGAATTGCTTGCTTATATTCTTAAATAGTTGGGGAGAATGTGCTTTGATTTGCATATTCAAAGGGCAAAGTAAAATATACAGGCAGAATCTGCATTTTTGTTGATTAGTTGAGCAACTTGCAAGCACTTGTGGTGGAATGTATTATTCAAGAGTATTCTTCCTGGTAGAATGTGTTTGCCAATATAGTTTTGTAATCTGAACACATAAAAAGTTATATCCAGACAATTAAAGTAAATATGTTTGGAATACAAATGCACCATCGGGTGTTATTTTCTCACCACGACTCCCCCAGCTGTCCATTTGGGAGTCCATTTTAATATTCAGCCTTCTCTTGTGGCTCAGAAAAAAGGCAAGATATTCATAGTGCAAAGCCTCAGATAACCCATAGTATCTCCATGCGCTAAGCGGTAGTGAGCTCTGAGCAGCTCTCGAGAATTCTCTGTCCCTTGCAAATAAAGGCAGAATTTGTTGTAAACTTGTGGATTTCTGCCATCTTTTTCAGAGAAGCGAGGAACGAATTGATGAGAAGGAAGTAATAAAAATGAAATGTTTGTTAAAGAAGCTCAGTTCTCCTTTTGTGCTTCTGTTTTTAGGAGCAAGCTTTCTACCACAACTTAGAAACCAAACATTAGAATTCAAAACTTTCCCTCCTGGGGTCATTTCCCTACTCTTCTTTATTCTTCTCCTCACACTGGCAATGAATTCGCAACTCTCTGCCAGACGGATCTCTAAAACCCTCATCACTCTTAAAAAGAAATCCCGTGTTGGCAAGTCCTGACACTGGACAAACATGTCAACAAACACTGAGGGAGTGCTGCCTCCAAGCAGCAGAGCACACTAGGGCTGTGTTTACTCGAGCTTGCCACTACCAGGCTTCGTTAAGAGTGATGACATTTTTAAACACCATCTCTGCAGTAATATGTAACACAAATCAAATCTCGCAGCCACACAAAGCCCTTTGTTCTTGCTCAAGACTTGTACCAGCTTCTGAGGTTAAAGATACGAACACTTTTTCTGGCTGAAAGAAAATAAGTAAATAGAAAAGTTTTCCTTTGATACCAGTGGGTTTCGATTTAAACTACAAAACATGGCATCGTACATTCCTTCTCTGTGCCCATACAAAAAATATGAGGTTGATATACAGAAAGCACACAGACCAAGTATATATATAATTATAAAATACATATGTGACCACTAAAAAAAAATTAAATATTTCCCACTGTTAACCAAGAGCTTACTTTCTGAACTTCAGCCTGCCTTTGCCAAACAGAGAAACCCTCCTTTGACCTGTAAAGCCTTTTTCCACCGTCTTATTCAGCAGAAGCATTGATTCACGTTTGCTCTGTCATTTTACTGAAAGACATTCTTATATATGAAAATAGACATGAAGGTCCACAGTATTTCCATTTTAGCCACATAAACACCCAACATTGTGACAGCAAAATGCCTCATGTGTCCATCTATTTTGAGCAGCAAATTTCTAGACTCCGCTAATTGTGCAGAGAGACACTTTACAGAGTGAACTGTATTGTAAGAGGATGGAGATGACTCACTTTCTCTCTGGAGAAGGGGCTGACAGTCCAAACTAAGATTGATACCAAGGTGAAATTAATACAATTCTACAAATAATAGAGTACAGCAGAGCAGAGCAGAGCAGAGCAGAACAGAACAGAACAGAACAGAACAGAACAGAACAGAACAGGAGCAGAACAGAACAGAACAGAACAGAACACTTCAGTTGGAAGGGACCTACAATGATCATCCAGTCCAACTGCCTGACTAATTCAGGGCTGACCAAAAGTTAAAGCACGTTGTTAAGGGCATCGTCCAAATGCCTCTTAACATTGACAGGCTTGGGGCATTGACCACCCATCTGGGAAGTGTGTTCCAGTGTCTGACCACCCTCTCAATAAAGAAACACTTCCTAATGTCCAGTCTAAACCTCCCCTGGTGCAGCTTTGAACTGTTTCCCATGTCCTATCACTGGGTACCAGGGAGAAGAGCTCAGCACCTCCCTCTGCACATCCCCTCCCCAGGAAGCTGCAGAGAGCAATGAGGTCACTCAGTCTCCTTTTCTCCCAACCACACAGATCCAAAGTCCTCAGCTGCTCCTCCTAGGACATTCCTTCCAGCCCTGCCACCAGCTTTATTGCCCTCCTCTGAACGCATTCAAGAACCTTCACATCCTTCTTAAACTGCACTCAGCACTGCACTCAGCACTCCAGGTGAGGCAGTGGGATGACCACCCCTTTGGCCCGGCTGGTCGTGCTGTATCTGACACCCCCCGCGGGGCGGGTTGCACCCTTGGCTGCCAGGGCACTCCGTGGGCTCCTGCTGAACCGGCTGCCCACCAGCACCCCGAGGTCCCTTTCTGCAGGGCTGCTTTCCAGCCACTCCTCTCCCAATTTACACTTGTGCCCAGCATAATAGAATATATGATATATGATATATAATAGAATATATAATATATAGTGTATATATAGAATATAAAATGTCTATTATATGGTATATAATATATAAATTGCATATACTATATAATGTATTAATATATTGTAATATATAACATTCTAAAATATATAATTAGGAAGAGTATGTAAAAGGAGGACCTTTTTTGTTTTTATGCTCACCTAGGTTTGTTGGCTTTTTTTGTCAGGGGGTTGGAAGGGAAGTTTCTTATAACATAATAATACATTATCTTCCCTGAACATCAAAGCAAGGACAGAACTCCACTGCAGCAAGGGCTCCAGTCCCAAGAAACACCCCATGAATTCAGGTGTACACCTACACTGTGTGCGCTTTTCAAGTATCTTCTACCTGTTGCTAAATTATCTCCAAGAAAACAATATGCAGGCTTTCATTTGCTAGCTTTGTGGGTAGAATCCTTAAGGAATGTAGAGGATTTTTTTTCTGAGTGGTTTTATTATTAGCAGTTCAAAAAAATGTTTTCAAGTGAGAGATTTAAAATAGCTGGAAAAGTTGGGAAAACACTTTTTAAATGTGAACTACAAAATTTATTACAAACCCAGAGAAAAAACAAGTACATTTACTATGTGGAAATGACATAGGCTGCTGTTTTCACATGTATGTGCCTCTGGATAACAGCCCTAATTCCTGTTTAGGCACCAAACCAGAACAAGCATGTTTTCAGTACTGAATATCTGCAAGGCAATTATACCAGAAATTACACTGAGATAAAAATCTCTTTAGCAAGCGTACATTACCTAGAAATAAAAATAGCAACCAATGGCATCTGGATTGGTAGGTACTGATTCCATTTGAAAATGTAAGGGCACATCGAAATTCCTTACTTTAGAATTCAGGTATGGCTCAACCAAATAACAGCACAAGCCTTTAACCTGACACATATACTTAAGTAAATAATTATTCAGAAAGGTATAAACTTACATGCTTCTTATTTTCAAAGGGATATAAGTATGTATTTTGTATGTTGTGTTACTGAATAATGACCAAAGTGCTTAAGCTAAGATACTTGTGATGGAAAATCTGGCGCCAGTTCATGGTTACATGAAGGAACAAATTCCCTATAGAAATTTTCCTTCCTAAAGCATGCAGATGGCTTGCTAACAGTAGGGAAAGATTTTCAAAACCAAAACCTTACGTAATTTCGTAAACCATTTGGCTCTGGACAATGTCAGTAGGGCCAATGTTTGCTTGTTGATGATGTTCACTGACGTGGAACACAGTTTATCAGTTTTGGTGATTTTTGTATTATCCAGTATTTGCTAATGTTGTCCTTACTTTGTTAAGGTGGATTTATTTTTTCGTTGTGGTTTGTTTGTTTGTTTGTTTTTGGTTTGGTTTGGGTTTGGTTGGTTTTTGGGTTTTTTTTGTTGGTTTTTTTTTTTTTTTTTTTTTTTTTTTTTTTTGTGTGTGTGTGTAAATAAACAGGATTTGGTTTTGTGAAATTATCATCATTCATGTATGGGATTTTCTCCAGTTCTGCATTAGCAGTTCCTTGTTTTTTCCTGCTATACAAAATTGACAGTAGCCAAAATGTGCTGATTTCTAAAAATACACTGGAAAGAAACAGCAAGGGAAGGAAAAAAAAATCTCCATATATTTAGGGACAGGGTAACACTACCACCAACAATGAAAACTTTATAGGGCTGCACTTTATTAACTCTGTCCATTTCCAGCTACTAATAATTAGCTCAGCACAAAATGATCGCTTACCATTCAGCAGAGAAGGCAGCATTTCTCCAGGAGGGACTTTGTTATTGGAGACTGTTTTTATAAATGCATAGTTTCCTTAATTCCAGTATAATGATCTTTCCTGACTTAGTTATTGTTGTTTTAAGTGGCTAAAATAAACACTCTCGTTCATGTACTTTCAAATGAAAACATGAGCGTTCATGGCTTTATATTACTGAAACTTTCCCTTATTGCCCCTAACCCCTCCCACACCCCACACCCCCCTTTTTTTTTTCAGACTACAGTCTCTAGGTATTTTGATAGTTTATTCTTTCTTCTCATGGTGAGGTGTTGTAGTAAAATGCTCCTTTGGCAGCTACCAAAATATGTCACACTGACTGTGACCTTTTCAAAAGGAAACACTCCGAGGAGCTTGGATTGTGGAAACAGTGCATTCTGTCCTGAAAAGGGGGACATTGTAGAAGAAGAAATGACAGGAAGGAATATATATTTTTTTCTTCATCTATATTTATATTTATATATATATATATATATAAATATTTTTGACCTTTATTTTGATACTTAGACGTGCCTCTTTAAGACTACTGTGCTGTACGCTCATATTGCTAAGACAAATTATTACTTTTTCAGTGTGTAATGTTGTTACGAGCAGATGTCTTAGAGACATTGGTTACTGTTTTGAACTCAATCATTTCCTATGTCAGCCCAACTCAGAGCAGAGCAGCTATTGGGGGGGGGGTGGGGGGGGTGGGGGGGGCGCTGCAGGGGAATGGAGGTCCAGAGCAGTGTAAACACAGCATTGTCACTGGGTAAAGACAAGGTTTTACTTATATTCAGTGTTTGCTAAAATTTTCTGTCAAAAACACCCACAACATAACTAAGACAATATCATGATGGGAAAATTCTACGCAGCAAAGCTGTGTCCCAATTTTTGGTCACTCCAAGGTAGTGCTGCAGCTTAAATCTTGGGATAAAGATTTTGGATCAAATTTGTGTGGGGAAGCATTTTGTTAAATTAGAGAGCGGTTTAATTTGAGGAAGCATTTCTGGCTTCTTTGTGGAAAAGATTCTGTATCATCTCTGAAGATCTGAAGTCACCACAAGATGGGAGGACGGAACAGACATCTGCAAAACCCAGCTAGTGCTTGGCTCTCCCAGATCACTGGTTACTTAGGGGAGACTTCCCTGCCCAGCAGCCTATTCTAAGTTCACTGCTAGAGCCTGGGAATTTCAAGATTCTTTCAGGCTAATTAACTTTGAATATATTGTGGCTGCGTGCAGGTTAGCAGTTAAGTATCCCTTCAACAGCCTTCTAGGAAGATATATGGGCTTAGCCTCTTGTTTCTGTCCTGTGGAGGGATATTTTTTCTGTAGGGGACTGCTGTCACTTGCATTTCCCCTTTCCTCTCACCTGTTTACATTCCACAATGAAGTGCTTTTTGTGGAAGCCGCATTTAACCTGGTGCTTGTGAGCAGATAATTACAGTTACATGAGTAGCTAGATAATCTGATTTAAATCCTAAAGTTTCAGCTCATGATAGTGTTTTTTTTAGAATTTGCAAAGATCTCCTTGATATTAAAACCAAACAAGAGTGGAGAAGGGGCCTATACCTATGCACATCTAAAAATTTATTATAATATAAAACTTTTCTTAAATTTTGTGCAGAGTCATGTTAGAATCACTTGGGAGCTAGATAAGCAAAGTGACACATGGGCTCATGAATATGCTTTGACTTAAAAAGAAAACTTCCCATAGTCTGGAAAAAATTGGATTGAAAACCAACACATGAAATTTCACTTTTTAATTTAAAAAAAAATAATCACTTTTTTTTCCTGTGAAAATATCTCCGAAAACTGGATAAATATTTTTTCCAGTTTTCACGTTCCTTGATCAAATACCACCGACAGCAGCCACTCCCTTTGTATTAATATCACAGAAATGAAGCCTTCTCTTGATATATGCACTTTGTCAGAAAGTTTTTGATGAGAAAAAATTTCAATGCAGTTTGTTTGGCAACCAGTTATGGTCACAACATGTTATGTAGGCATAACGACGGTAACAAAAGCACTTTGTTTCTGAAATCTAAAATTAATATATCTTCAAGCAATCAGTTAGAAAGCCATCAAGATATCACTTGGGTGTCTCTCAGTACTGGTTTGACCAAAGCTTTTTTTCTTGTAATGTCTGGCATGTAGTTCATGATCACTCGATACTAGGTGCAAAACAGTTCCTAAAGAATCAATAAAAGTTCTAGTATCCTTGAAAAATTTAAAGGTACTATTTCCAGCCAAACAACAACAAAGAGAACAAACAGTAGTACAGAATGCTAACGCAAAGAATCAGTTAACTATCAATATGTAATTAATCTTTATTCTTATTGTGTGTAATATACTCAGACTTTCAAAAAACTATCTTGAGTATGAGGTCTTTCCTTAGAGATCCTTAATCAAGAAAGGTTCCAGTAGGTAATAGGAAAGATATTTGTGAATTAATTATTGCTTGAAAGGAAATAAAGTGTAGCATTACATAATGATGTTTTATGATGGAAGAAGATTAGCAATAGGATCTCAGAACAGTTTAGTGCTCAGAGAGTTCAGAAGTGGTCCATACAAAAAGGTTAACAGATCATTGGGAAAGATGTGATCTAGGTCTATAAAAGCACAAGTGCTGTGGAGTTGAAAAGTTTATTCTTCATTTCACAGTAATAAAGAAATTAGTGTAGTCCCAGAAAAATTATGGGATAGCAGCTGAAATCAAACTAAAAGGAAATAGCTGCCTCCTGCCCGTCAACCTGAATCAAATATATGATATTCAATAATCACTGGATATTCTGAAAACTAGAAAGGCTTTAAGGATTGAGTGGACAGTCTTGATACTCTGCTTTTCACCCCTAATAACACTTGCCAGAATCCTTCTGTTATAGTAAATACTCGACATCTACCATATGCTGCCAAATGTCTTTCTTTTTGGTAGCGGCCAACATTGCATGCTTTACAAATTTTGGTTCTTCTAGTTATCTATGTAAAATAAAATCCCTTGCTTTCTGCTCCCACTGTCAATGACTGTGACTATTCTTGTCATTTATTACACATTCCATCATCACCAAAAAGTGAATCCATCCAGATTCGCTTCCCTCAACTGCACAGCAAAATGCAGGTGTTCTGACTTGAAATGGAGTAGCTGCTCTATTTTAGAAGTGTCTATCTTTTGATAATTCATTTTTTATTTTTTTAACTGCTAAAGGATCAGGGGGGGCAAAGTGAGAAAATCTGCTGGAGGAAACCAAGATCTTCACATCAGTACACAAAAAAGAAGCGGGAATAGTATTTTCCCATGGTAAAGTAATAAATAGAGTATTTCCTACTTCATTTTGCCCCTACTTTTAGTTCACATAACTCTTACATTAGGAATAACCTTTTCCTTAAATATCTGGATTTTGTATACTCCTACCTTTGGCTTTTCACGTGTCGCTGCCATCACTATTTGTCTTATTACATTGGCTTGCACAACTATCTTGATCCTAAAATTTGCATTCCTTTTGTTCATGGCTACTAATTCCTTCATCTCCCAGTGCAAAATCATATGCTGTTCTTAAGATGTTTTCTGTGAACTAGCAGTTGTGTTATGAGCCTCTGCCATGTTCTGTACTCGTAACTCCTTGAAATTGAACTATTCCGCTGCGGTTCTTGTATCTTTGTCCCTGCACCAGGCATTGATTGAGGCTTTTTTTTTTATTTGTATTTGGCACAGCATATATGACTACTTACACGATGGTTTGCAGACTCTGATTTCAAACTCTATATGCCTTTCTTACCTGGAAGCCAAGCTTCCTATAGCTCAGCTAGAAAACCCTTCATTACTTTTTACAACTGACATGGCTAAAGCCAGACATCAAAGACAAAGGCATTGGGATGGGTTTGGAGATTTTGAACTGTTAGGACAGAGAGTTTAAAGGAAATTATTGAGTGTTATTATTGATATGTCAATGTACACTTTCCACTGAAATTAATAAGTTATATATATTTAAAAAAAAAAAAAAATTATTTCCATGTTTGTATTTCGAGGCTGTTGATCAACTGTGACCTGGTCATAGTCTTTCTTTCCATGTCTGTGTATCAATTTTGTGTCTCAGAAAGGGCTAATTAAAAAAACAAAACCATTTTAAGTTCTCTAAAAGCAAATTGTCAAACTTCCCAGTTACAACAAAGCAGGAAATTTTTGCTGATTCTTCTTATCCCATATCTGATGTGGAGTTGAAGACAGGACTTAGAGGTGCTGGACTATTTATCCTATCCCTTTCAAGATGTTAAAATTCTTGAAGAGGCAAAAATGTGTCTTTCACAAGATCTCTAACTTTTTTTCTTCCAGGAAGAAAAAAAAAAAAGGGTGGGGGAGGGGAGCAGAAACCAACTTCTAAGACAATTTATTCTCACCAGCGCTGTCACAAGTTCTAAGACAATTTATTCTCACCAGGGCTGTGAATAAGCTTGTGGGGCTTAGAGTTTTATTACTTACTTAAAAAGGTTGTACAGGACTCAGTAACACTGGTTTTATGAACTTCCTTAAATAGTATAATTATACTTTCTCAAATAACAGGCCCTAATATTTCTTCTATCTAACATCTCCTTAGCACGTTTGAGGACTGTGTCTACAACTGCTAGAAATTATTAAAAACTGCCTGTTTTAGACTAAAATGGAAACAATGGGCTGAGCTGCTTCCAGCCTGTCAAAATGAACAAAGTTTCATCATTTGTGAATGTAAAGTTGAGATTTCACCCTGTGCAAATGATTTAATTTAGCGTCAACTAGATTAAACCATAATGATGTACATGTAATATAAAAGGACCTCTATTACCTTCAAAGAACAGTTTATGTCTCTGAAAAACATAAAATTAAAAGGTGGCAATCCTCTTGTTTCTGACTCAATATTGCTTCTGAATATTCAAATGGCCATTATTAACTGTGGGCCACACAGCGTAGCTGGCTGGACTGCTAGCTAGTCTCAGGGATGGAAAAGAGGGACTGTATAGATTTTAGTACATCTGGTGCTTACAAAGGCAGATGAAATTGGGATGTCCAATACTGCCCTCAGGGTATTATTAAGAGATTCTAGATAACTAGTCACACAGAAACAAAGGTAACTGGAGTACATCATAAACAAAAAGTTTAATTTTCCTGCTATATTCTTCTGTGGCAGAGAGTCAAGTGAATAAAAAACACATCATGGTATTTATGCTGTTCCTCCAGGCTGTTCTCATGCAGGTCTTCCAAAGAAAGTGTATCATTAATAGACTATAACTGTAAAACTACAACACTAGAGAGAAAAAAAAAAAAAAAAAAAGAAAAGAAAAGAAAAAGAAAAAGCAATCCCAAACCATATGTAATCTGTTTCTTTGTAAAGAAAATAGAATATAAATCACATTACATGTAACAGACAGCATTTCATAATAAAAATGCCTCAACACATAATCTTACTCTTTTTCTTAACTAACAGAACCTGAAAAAAATTATCCAGAATATCTTGGGATGTAAACTGTGTTCGGGTTCTTCCTACTTTTATTTAAACTGCAAGGTACCTGAGATACTACTCTTCCAGTGATACAGTCTTTTGGTCCCCTAGTGTAAGAAAAGAAAAAGTAGAGCAAAATATTATTATTTTTTTATCCAAATAAACCTTTTTGCTTTTTTGAAGGGCTTAGATGTTTCTTGCATTCAAAACACAGTTCTCCATTCCCATTTGTCACTGTACAAAACAGCTTTGAGCAACCTAGTCTAGTGGAAGGTGCCCCTTCCCACAGCAGGGAGGTTGGAACTAGGTGATCTTTAAGGTCCTTTCCAACCCAAACCATGCTATGAAACTATGATTCTGTGATATGAGAGATGGGAGAAATCTGAACTTTCTTCTGTCATCTGTTTCTCTTTCTTTCCTTTTTCCTGCTTTATTCCTCTTAACTTAGCTATTTCTTTACAAATTTTTTTCTCCCCAAGTATGGTCAATGTCTTTTGAACTACAATATCATTTTTTTTCTTACCCTTTCCCTTGAATAGGAGTTGTCCTAGATTTGAAGAACCACTTGAGCTACTTAATTGTTCAAAACTCAGTGATAAGTCAATGCAAAATATTCTGCAAAGCTTTAAAAAAAAATCTTCTCTTCAGAGAATAATTCATTTAGTTTCAGGATGTTAACCCTTTATAGAAAACAGTCAAAAGTTCCCTGCATTGCCCTTCTTGAAAATTTGTCTTCTTTTAATGGAATTTACAATTGTATTAAACTGAAAATACCTTCCCCTTGTGCACAGAAAGAACATTAATATCCCAGACCCCCTCTTCCTCTGTCAGATTGGCCACAAACATTTCCTCCCTTACCTGACAAACACTGAATGAAGAGGAAGATAAGCACTGCTTGGAGAAGCATAATTTGTGTTAAACTGAGAAACAGTCACTCCTGTAATTAGTAAGTGGCTTCCAGTCCAACCATTTCTAAATTAACGATCTTATGGGAATGGGTGGAACGACTGGGCGTATTGGCAAATGAATTCAAATACAGAAAAATCATAAAATAATTTAGATTGGAAGTGACCTATGAAGGCCATCTATTCCAAACCCCCACTCAGAGCAGAACCAACTTTAAAGTTACATTAGGTGGGTCAGGTCTTTATCCAGTTGGGTTTTTACAAGGAGATTCTATGACTGCTCTTAGAAACCTTTCCCAACAACTACTCTCATTACGAAGATTCTTTTCCCCTATACTCAGGAAACCTATATCCTTGTAGGGTTGAGGAAGTTTAGGTTAAAGTGGTATAAAACGTTGAGCGAGGGGGAAAACGAAGGAGAAAGACTAACTGCTGAAGCAGGACTCCAATAGCATTAAATTTAAATGTATGAAAAAAAAATCTGAATGATGTGAATAGTGAGAGTTACACATCTAGAAAGATTTTTCAGTTGCATTGGAAAACATATATAAAAGATAGATGACCAGAACTATTACCACTTAACTAGAAAGCAAATAAAACACAGAGAAATTGCACAATTTGGTCAATGTCATATAGAGAGGCTACAGCAGAACCTACATTTCTAGACTAACCATTCTGATATCTTGGGTTAAGCCTGTTTTGAAGTTTTAAAAAAGGGAGTAAGATTGTACCATTCAATAATGGATCCATTCAGAGTGGGGATGTATCTTAGCCATGATATCTTTAGGCTTATTGGGGGGAAAAAAATTGAAAAAGATTGGAAATGAGAGGAAAAAATATCCATCTTGAAGGAGAAAATTTAAATTGCTTTCATTTCACTAGAGTAGTGGTGTGGGGAAAGGGAACAATCAATAGATATTTTCCATTTCTGTGTGATGTAATATTTTTCTCCAGCATAGTACCCTGACAGTTCAATGGATGTCAGTTACTGTCTTTCTTTTTTCTCATACTTTCTTGTAATGCAAAGAAGCAAAATAGGAGTATTTTCTAGGAAAAACAAAGGTCAGGTTTGACCAGGTGCCCCAGAAGTCTTACTCTAATATATCGTCAGATGTAAGTTTCCACTTTGAATATGGGCTTGCGTTTAAAGCCATTCATCTCAAAATCTGAACTTGGACTAGATTTCTTTTTGGAATTTGGTGCTCTCTCCACAGCTTACAATCCTGGAAACCGCTAGACTAAACTCTACTTCTTTTTAATACATTCCTAGCCTGCAGCCTCATCTTCTGGTTCTGTAATTGATACAACGTCAGCTACCATTTAACCCACTTCCACTATATTAGTTTTCCTATAATCTCCTTGGTTTTTGTCAGAACTCACATTCACCATTTATCAAACATGACTTAAAATTTCCAGCAGTTCTTTACCTTTATCATCTAATTTTTATCACTGGATCACTGCTGAACCCAGGGGAGGAAGTTGTTACATGCAACCGAAACAGATACTGCCTCTGCATTTTCCAAGAACAATATTCCATAAATGAAAGTTCTGCCCTGCAAAGTAATGACTAAAAAAACCAAAACAACCCCAAAACAACTAAAAAATAACCCAAACCCCAACCATCATACAGGAAAAGTGTTTACAATTCAGAAGGGACCTGAACTATTGTATGGAGTTAACCTATGGGGAGCATAACTTTAGCAGCGTGTTTTGTTAATCAACACAGCGTGGTTACTTTCAGAATGAAGGAATTGTTATTATTGCCAACAAAGAATTTTCCTCCTCCAGGTTTATTCTGAACACTTAAAGTCACCTTAGGATGTATTCACCTGAATAAGATATGCACATGCATAAAATATGATTTCATTTTCTTTATATTGCTTAAAGGATTTCCCAGTGGCCAGGTAAATGAGTATATATATTTTGAAAATCATGTACAAGAGGTAGCCAAAAAAACCTCTCTTTCCCTCACTTCTATTAGCTGGCTTCTTTAAGCAGTTTGCACGTGTCGATTAATTAAGACTCATACATAGTCTATGAGATTAGACAGTGTTATTAGTTCTGCTTTACACCAAGGATCTGACACACTAAAGGAAGGATAAAGACAGTACAAGGAAAGTAACTTTTTTGGTGACTAATACTACATTAAAACAAGGAATCACCTGAAATGACCACACCATTTCCTTTCTATTTTGACTTTATAATCAGCAACGAACCCATTCTACATCGTTCGCTAAGTTCTTTGTTCATATTTTCTTAAGAAAGAAAAGAAATACAACAGGCCTGAGTTACAGCCCCGACCAGCTGGAACCAGGGAAAGGGGAAGAAGGGAATGGCTGTGAGCTGTGACTATGAGCTGTGACCAAAAAAAATGTCACATTTACTGTTGGTGAAGTAGGGGAGGAAAAGAAATCAGTCCACATCTTCCTCATACCTTGTAAATCCATCCTGGCTCGAGCACACTGTGAGACCAGAAAGCTGGAAGGGAGCTGTTTGCCGGGGCTCATTGCTACTCAATACCTTCACTTTCCAAAGCAGGAAGAACCTGGAACACAAAGAATTTGAAAGGCTCTTGAATTTTAGGAACTTAGTATGCTGTTCTGATATTTCTGGCCCAAGTGTAATGACAACTCCAGTCATAATTTTTAAAATTCCCCCAACCCCTTCCCAATACTATTCATAGATATCCACTATTCATGAATATACCCCTCCACAGGCAGGAGCCCGCCGCGTGCCCGGGTGGCCCAGGAGGCCAGCAGCGCCCTGGCTGGTGTCCCACACGGCGTGGCCAGCGGGGCCGGGGCAGTGCCCGTCCCCCTGCGCTCGGCACGGGTGAGGCCGCCCCTCGAGCCCTGGGCTCAGCTCTGGGCCCCTCACGGCCAGAGGGACACTGAGGGGCTGGAGCGTGTCCAGAGCCGGGCGGGGGCTGGGGGGGCTCAGCCTGGAGAGGAGGGGGCTGGGGGGGCCCGGTCGCTCCCTGCAGCTGCCTGACAGGGGCTGTGGGCAGGGGGGGTCGGTCTCTGCTCCCAGGGAACAAGCGACAGGGCGAGGGGAAATGGCGTCAAGGTGCGCCAGGGCGGGTTTAGATTGGGTAGGGGGGAAATTTCTTCATGGGAAGGGTGGTCAGGCACTGGGACAGGCTGCCCAGGGAGGTGGTGGAGTCACCATCCCTGGAGATGTTTAAAAGACGTGTAGATGTGGTGCTCAGGGACATGGGTTCGGGGTGGGCTTGGCAGTGCTGGCATAGCATTTGGACTTGATGTTCTTAAGGTTCTTTTCCAACCTCAATGATTCTACAGTTCTATGATTCTATGATTATCAGTGCAAGGCGCTCAAGATGAAAGTACAACCAAGATACAGAATGGAAGCTGGATTACTTTGTCCAGATTTGCCACTCTGCTGCTCACAAGGAATTTTCCAATGTACTGAAGAGCCTTAGAAACCGAAATTCCATCCAGGCATGCAGTGGATCTTAGGCCATTTAAGGTTGTTTTTTTTTAAAAAAAAAAATCTGTTCAAAACTCAAATATGCTTTGAAAGTTCTGATTGGAAAACTGAATCTAAAATTTTCCACAGATGTAGAATTTTAGTAACATACTATTCATCTGTCTATTACCCTGGAAATTCCATCTAGTGCCTGAAAATATATATATGCTTTTTTTTTTCCTCTCCTTATTGCTTTTCAGATGTAAGAGTAAGCAGCTTTTAAAACATATTTCTTTGTTCTGAGTCCCCCAGAACTTTTTTAGACTTCAGCAGTTTCAGTTCAGGAAATACGGGATTAAGACTTTCTGGGGTTCTCCTGTCCCTTAATTTCTATGCTTCCTTCCCTCTCCAACCCTGTCTGCAGCTAATCTATAATAAAGGTTAATTTTGAAAAGCCAGCTCCATAATATTTACACAATGAAGTCAAACGCTGAATGAAACACACTTGTAAAAACAACAGCGGCCTTTTCCTTGTGCAATATAGGATGTGGTCAATCATTTGGCAATTCAGTTTTGGCACATCATGAACTATTTATTTGTTAAGTCCAGTTCTTGAAACTGCAAAAGCTCTGGGAGGTTTTTTCCTTTCTTTTCTTTTCTTTTTTTTTTTTTTTTTTTTTTTTTTTTTTTTTTTTTTTTTGTTCCTTTCTATTCCCTCCACTGGAAACTATTAAATTTGCAGAGCCTGATGTTTGTTTCACACTGAAACATGCACTATTGTATCGATAAATATTTAATGATGTTGGAGTTCAGTGGATATAGCCTCATATGTTTCTTTTAAAAGGTGTTTTATAACCTGGTGAGTGCACTGTGGTCAATTGAGCAAGAAAAAAACAAACCCAGAACAAAAACTTTCCACTAAAAGATGACACAGGGTTCAGTTTCAGTTTGAAGAGGGTGTGGAGGAAACAAGGAACCATATATTTTTCTGAGTCTCTCAATCTTGCCACTGCACAGACAATTCCATTTGGGATAAGCATCAGGGGCATTATATAGATCATAAAAGCATTTGAGCTAAGAAAGGCAAGTGCTAGAATAGATAAAGTACTAAAAAGGAGTTTTTGCAAACAGCACACATGAAAAAAAAAAAGGAAAAGAAAAAGATAAAAAAAGAAAGTAAAATTCACTTTTCCTTGAACCTCTGCACCTTCTGTGATAGATTTGGTGTGACACATGCACACTTAGACTTTAAGATTGGTTTAAATGCTCATGCAAAATGATTTCAAGTCTTTCTGGACAAACATTTGTTGAAATGAAATTTTAAATATGATGTTAAATTATTTAAACAGAACTGCAAAACTGTTATCATGCACTTCACCTAATGTTGCACTTGAAACTACCTGAAATAAACTTGGCAGGAGCGAGCTAAACTATAGCAAAACAAAACCAAAACCCCACTGATAGGCAATAAGAAAAATGTCACTATCGATATTATTTTAATTAGATTTGCTTCATATTCTAAACATGTACAGCTCCACCAACTTTTTAAGCAGTCATGGAAGCTAAAATTTACCTTATCTAATTTTAAGTGTTAAACTTATAATGCCTTAGTAAACTATAATTTCTAACAAGAATCTTAAAGACTTCTTAACTGGTTCCCTTTTCTTCAATTCAGCTGCAAGTCATACTCAGGTGTAATTTGATGAATCTGGAAAGTTGTTCATGGTTCTTAAGAAATCTTGTATGGGTTAGTAGGCAAGCACAATCTTTACAAAGAATCAAGGCAAAACGCACAAAACCCCTTGTAATTCAGAAATGACATCGGAAATCGCTGTCAGACGTGATGAATAAGATCAGTGCATGACACATTGCAGACAAAGCTGCTTTCTTATTTATGGTTAAGACTGAGCAGCTATTAAGCTTACTTAATAACTTAGTTATAAACTAGCTGTTTTAAGACTAATTGAGGAATCTTTGATATTACCTCAGCCTCAGTGGGTTTGTTAGGCAAAACCCATACTGCTGTGCCTGAAAGGTGCTTGGTTCCACTTACACAGAAAGAATAAAATAGCAAAAGGTCAAATTAATGTGCTGCTTTCATGGAAAATGATACAGTTGAAAAATAAAGGCTAGATAAGAATAATGAAAAAGATGCTTAAAGCCATGGTGCCAGGATAAAAGGAAAACCAGTCAGCTTGTCATGAATCTTCTGAGATCATCTCTTTTACTTCATGGAGTTTTAACTGTAGGACAATGAAAATAGCCTGAAATCAAGTTTCTGCTACCCAATCAAAGACCACACTCGTGTATCAGTAACCAGGCATCCCAAATATATATTAAAAAAATGCACACATTCACAATTAGGACCAGCGTTCTCTCAGTAACTAGTATTGATTGAGCACACTGTGTTAAATATGGGGAAAACCTCATTCACAATCATGTCATGAGTTAATCAATCTGCTATATCTGAGTTCTCACGTCTTTATAGATTTTTGTTAAACACTTTACAAAATTTAGGTGTTGAAAGCTGTAGATTACTTTAAAATGCATTGAGCTGGTTGCAGGCTACAAACAGCTTTGGGGTATTAAACTAAACTCCTGCTGGGCACTAGAAATACTGTCCAGAAAATGACCTCTAAATAAATGAAGTGGGGTTTCTGTGTCTATATTCATACTTTGCTCAAATCCTCAATTCACCATCACAGGCAAATAGCTGTTTTTTTCTCCCAGCATTAGTCAAGTGCAGACTTGAACTTGACAACCAAATGGAGTAATTTGCACTGATGATTAGTGTCTTTTTGTTTCCCTTTAGATTAAAAAAAAAAAAGAGAGAGAAAAAAAAGGGAAAAAATTATGGCTATCTGCAACTCTTACTTTATGTGTAATTACAAGGACTTCCTTATCAAATTTTTAGAATAATTGTGTTATATATTGAATTTTTATTGCAGAAATCTGCTTTATCTTGATATTACTAGCAAATAGTAGCTGGTTCCTGCAGCTTTGTCATAATACAGATGATCTTTCAGAACAGACACATGATTATTGCTTTCTCTCCCTTTTACTTTGCTGCCAAGAACGGAGTCAGGAACCCCTGTGACTGTGCAAAACTATACTGAAGAAGCCCAAACATGGTTGTTAAATGTCAGTCAACAGCTCGACACGCACTATAGAAATGAAGCTAGGGAGAAAAGTTCCCATTAGTATTTACAGACTGAAATTATTGAGTTAAACATCCACAGGTCAGAGGGAGGTTTAGAAATTCTGCTGTACATTCCACTGCTGTGAAAAGCACTTATATGCAATTTTCATATAGGAAAAACACTACTTTCATGAGGGCTGAAAAGTGGGGCTTCTGTGAGTAAAGACCATTTTGTTTCCAGAATATGTTGCCTTATCACAGAAATTATATCATTTCAGTTTCTATTCAAAGCTATGGCTTTCAGTAACTTGACCCAAAGAAGACTGCTTGAATGTAAAAGACTTTTCCCTTCTTTACTTTGCAATGGTTGCAATTTAAAATCGGATGAACTGAATTCAAGTTCTTTGTTTCCCACCAACTACAGTGAGGGAACGTTGTGTCTCACAGGAAGCCATCAGAGCCAGTACCTCACGCAACTGAACTCTACAACTTTTATGGTTTTCACAGAGAGATTTATCAAGTTTTTCTGGCTTGGGTTTTGGCTGAAAGCAAATGCTGTTATCTTCAGTGTATTTCCAAAGGGAATGAAAATGTGAAATACTGTAAATTGTTCAAGGGAAATTCTACCCACAGGATTGCTAGAAACTTTAAACCAGAAGCCTGGGTTTGTTTTGGTAAGCATTGCACCGGCCCTCTGCACCTTGAAAGATCAACATGTTGCAATGAAGGATGTGTGTGTTTCCATGATAGCAAGAGAGAGAAAAAGAGATTGTCTTATACTTCTGCCTCACCAAGCAGATAAAGTACCTATTGCTATCTTTTGAGAAGGATACCCTGTAGACCAAAGGTTAAAAGAGTAAAACTTTGAAGCTCAGAGAGCAGATTAGTTCCAGTTCCATGTGCATGTAATTTTTCAGTTTTTTCTGATGCACGCATTAAATGTCTCTTTTGACTGTACCACAGTACTTTGTTATTGTCATTAATTTGAGCCCTGCTTGTAATTGTACATTTTTCCTTGCTATGTCTTTTAAAACATCGCTGAAAAGCAAAGAGGTGGAAAGAGCATTTACACTGGTGGTGGCAGGAAAACTGCATCGACTGGTGGCGTTGAAAAAAACTACATTTTGCATTTCAAGCGAAGACTAAGTTACATGGACATTTGCAATGCAATAGAAACATGAGGTAAGAAAAAAAATATGTAGCTGAGAACAGAAAGAAAATATGCAAACGATATGAAGGAAAGGACAGTGCCTCGACATACTGTGTTTGCAGTATTTATTCACACAGAGAGGAAAACCCATGACTGAGCATCGTATTTCACTCCTAACTGACCTAACGGTGTGGGATACAGCGATCCCACATTGGCAAGAGATCTGTTTTTTCCTTCTGATGAGCAGGCCACATCAGTATCTTTCTTTACTCTCTAATTACATAGAAACTGGTCTGAAAATTTGCATTTGTACTCCAGCTAAGATTTCCACAATCCCCTTTCTCAAGCTAGCTTTCTCCTCCAGCTCTCTCCCAATCACTGAAAGTACAGCACACAGCTGCTACATTTTTCTGTCATCTCTCCAATGTCATATTTGTTTTGCAAAACTTGAGTTTGAACTTGAAGTCTTTTCCACAGAATTTGCCCTTGGATGCAGCTTGATCTAATTACCCTGGCTATTTTTTTTTTGTTCCTATTTGTTTAGCTGTCATTTCCATAACCTAAAATGTTTATATTAAGAGATACATAAATCTCATAGGAAATGGCAGAAAATAATACAATTTACTAGACCGTACTATTACCAGAATTATCCCTGGAATATCCAGACTTTTAGTGGATGAGGTAACATTCTGCCAAACAATTTTGTCTTTTACCAAAATTGATTTGAAATCAAATGAGACATGAAGAGCTAAGAAGACCTCATTTAAAGTCATATCGTGATACCAGAGTAGGATTTCTTCTGCGCTTGCAGTTCCAACCTGCACCAGATACTGCATACGGATAAGGAAGAGAACATATCAGGGGGATGAGGGAAAGGAACAACTACGGGGAATAATCATTTCCAAAACCATGTGAGCAATCTGGGCTAGGTCATGCTTTAGTTACAATTAGAAGAAATCTCTCACTCTCACTTCTAAAAGACAGCGCCAGCTGGTTCTGCACATCAGCAATGGAAGAGATTTCTTCTTTAGTTTCTGTAATGCTGTTTTTCAGGGAGACAAAACACTGAAAAAGACCAGCATGAACAAAAGTTACCTTGTGAACTGGTACCTGCAAAGACACATTAATTCAGAAAATTTCAGGTCTCTGTTTGAAACTGTTCTCAGATTCTTGTCTTTCATTTAATTAGAAGCAGGGCTATTTTTGGGTGTGTGTGGTGTGTGTGTGGGGGTGTGACAGTGCAAAAAAGGAACTTGGTGTAAGTCAGTTGTACCTGTATGCACTCAGACTTTGATCCACCAGCTGACAGCATGCAAATTAGCAGTCATATCTGCTGGCAATCAATACAGTGATGAAAAATTTCTAGTCAAATGAGGCTTTTCGAAATACTTTGTGTCAAAGCAGCTTAGTATCATACATTGTTGCATAAACTGCTTGTACTTGACAGAAATGATCCACCTTAGCCTGATTATTCCCAATGATTGTCTTTAATATTGCATAGTTTTATTGATCCTTGTGTACAAGATTCTTAACATCTGTGAAAAAGCTACTTAGAGGTGAACAGCAGCCTGACTCTTTTCAGTGTTAGCTACAGTTGACGCCTCTGTGTCTGTGAAGGTCTCCATGATTTGGAGCATATGGTAGATCTTACATTACTTTGATGATGATAATGATGATCCCCAGCATCTGGAATCCCAGAACTCTCCCTCTGCTCCGGAGCTATGCACCTGGAAAGTAAAGATCTTCAGATCTCATGCTGCTTCCCTGTGTGACAGATGTTGCCATTGCTATGTTGTTTAGGGTTTTTTTGGAGGGTGAGGGCAAGGCAGGGGTAGGGTTGAAAAGAGTGAAAAACGGGCCCCTTCCTCAGGGTAGCTGAATAAATCTCAAATGGGCCATGGAGTTGCCTGTGTCTTCTTGATCTTATTAGAAAGAATGTGTGTGGGCAGGAAGAGATGAGACGGATTTCTTGTAACAGTGCTCTCTGGAGGATCACAAATCTGGTCATTTAAAAATGATTTATTTGGTTTTATTGCTCTTGTATTCTACCATTCCAATTTGTCTTTGCTCCTTTCGTATTATTCTTGACCCTTTGGTGAAACACCCCCATAAGTCCCGATAGTTCCCTTTAACAGTTCAAGCAAGCCTTCTTTATTAATTTAAGAATTCTGTTGCTTCTTTTTTATTATTATTTTTAAGTGTTTATTTTCCTAGAACTCTTTCTCATACCCTTTCCCTTTCAGTTATTGATTTATAATTTCTCCAGAGATATCAGTAATGATGGAAGAAATTATGGTGTCACTTTGAAGAAGACTATTTTGCATTCTGTTGAGGATCTCAAAGCAGTTTCCTAACAAATGGTCTAAGCATTACAGCTCCCCTACGCGTCCAGGCAATATTGCTGTCTCCATTGTACAGATAAAGCAGAGGCAGAAAGTGACCTACTAGGGTAACACTACAAGCCAGAGAAAATATTTTTAATGTTAGCAAAGAAACCAGACAGATGGTCACAGAAGCTATCCAGGAGATCATACTCTTTTTATTTAAACTGCCACATCACTGTGGCAAAACATTTCAGCAGAAGCCAGTCATTTATTGATTTGCATCTGTCAGAAGGGAAGAAAGATAAGAGAGAAGAGAAGAGGAGAGAAGAGAAGAGAAGAGAAGAGAACAGAACAGAACAGAACAGAACAGAAAAAGCAGATAGACATAGAAACAGAACAAAGTAGTAGAAAATCTCGACATTTCATTGTCAACCAAAAGAGGGATGGGGAGCAGATTCTCCGGCTATTTTATGCTTACCATGATTTCTTTGATTTATGTTTTCTCATGGCTGGTAAGGAAGGTGGTGCTTTGTCATTGTCCAAAGCAGGCATATAAATTACACCTACAAACTGTTCATACATGTGGCAATGCCATCTCTGCAGAAGTGGGTTTACCATGGCAACAACAGGGTTTAGTCCTTGCCTCCCATCAGCATCAGCAGGTGCAGCATCGCTGTCATGTGCTGTCACAGATGCTGGCTGGCACCTCAACCACCTTCTTTCCTCTGTCCACCCCCCATTTATATGAACAGTGAATCAATGAGCTACCTCAAGCTCTGAAGGACATAGATTAAAGAAATCAGATGAAAATTATACAATAGCTATGATTTGTCCTTTGTATTAATCGCATTCCTTAAAACTTACTGCCCTTGTCGGATTTCCAGATCTTCCTGTGGACATCCTTCAGCATGTGCTCCATTGCTCTGCGTGACCTTAGCTCTGCTCAAAATATGAAGGTGTCAAGGAGGGATGGAAAAAATTGTGCTGTTGAGGAATAAGCCTAAGAGCTAGAAAGAAAAATGACAAAAATGTATGAAGGAAAAGGCCAATCCAGCAAGAAGACAGATATGAAGTATTATAAATATGTTCAGCCCACCACTTCCCTGGCCAGAAGAAGACACTGTCATGTCCTTTGATGCTAAAAGTTAATGCTTGCATTTGATTTAGGGCCAGGACTCTCTATTCATTTTAGGTAGGCACCAGCTGCCAAAGGACTCCCACTCCGTATATTTTACTTCTGGCTCAGAAATGCATTTTATTAGTCCATAAATTAAGCTTATGGAAGATCTTCTAGCTTCAAAATCACTGGGGGGGGGAAGGGTAGAAATTTTGAGCTTTTTTCTACTATGATTCAGAATACTGCTGCCACTTGTAGGGGGTAAAGAATGGGAAAAGCTGTACTTCTTCATACAATTTCAGTGGTACAGCTGCATTTTGTAAAGAAAGCAGCAGTCATTAGAAATATAAACAGTTTGAAGGAATTACCACATTCTGAGTTTGGGAGCTTTCTGTAGTTTCTACACTTCCCCTAAGATAAAAAAAGATATTCTTTTTTAAGCCCTCAAAATCAGATCTTTAATTAAAAAAAAAAAAAAATCAGAATGTTGTCTTTTTCTTCTTCTTTTTTTTTTTAATTGATGTATTCATTTATTTTTATTAACCAGCTTTTTAATGTTGTTACATTTAGAATACCTGTTTGCAAGCTTTTCTTCACAGCAGTTGGGGCTTGGAAGCAGGCCACTTTCAAAATGAAGGGTTTGACTACCATGTTGTAAAGCTGGGAATTTTATAGAGAAGCACCTGAAGACATGTAAATAATGTGACAAAGATTAGCCAGGAAACCTGAGATAGTTTAGGTATAAGCCTGCAGCCGGTTACCTAAGAAAAAAACATTAATGTAACTCCTGAAGATGCTGTGCTTTAGTTGTACAAGCGTTGTGCATGTCTAGGCTACACATATCAAATAAGTAATTACTTTAGATCAACATGCTACATCATGCTGTAGCTTCAGATGCTTTGATTACAAGCTTTAGTGAATCATTTTTCATTTCGCATGTGGACAGCTAGCAGCACAGCATCCCTCTGCAGTTTGGGCATAGAGCCATTTGTAGCGCTGAGTCCTGGTTTCAGGATAGAGTTGTTTTGTCTTAGGAACTGGTGTAGTGCTGTGGTTTGGATTTAGTAGGAGAATAACGTTGATAGCACCCTGATGGTTTAGCTGTTGCTGAGCAGGGCTCACCCTCAGTCAAGGGCTTTTCAGTTCCCCGTGCTCTGCCCGTGAGCAGGGGCACAAGGAGCCGGGAGGGGGCACGGCCAGGGCAGCTGACCCCAACTGGCCAGGGGGACATTCCATACCATGGCATATCATGCCCAGTATAGAAACTGGGGGAAGAAGACGAAAGGGGGGACGTTCAGAGTGGTGGCGTTGGTCTTCCCCAGTCCCCATCACATGTGCTGGAGCCCTGCTGCCCTGGGGATGGCTGAGCACCCCCTGCCACGGGCAGCGGGGAAGGAATTCCGGGTCTGGCTTTGCTTGCACACGGCCTTTGCTTTCCCTGTGAAACTGTCCCTATCGTAACCCAGGAGATTTCTCCCTTTCACTCTTCTGATCCTCTCCGCATCCCACTGGGGGAAGCGGGTGGGGGTGTGGGGCAGCAAGCGGCCGCCCGCGGCTGGGCTGGGTCGAGCCGCCCCGTCGCGCAGCACCGGGCTCCTGCGGCCGTGGGGGCCGAGGCCGAGCCGCAGGCGGCGTTTCGTGGCACTGCCATCTAGTGGTCAGTTCTCTGGCTCCGGCTCCCGAGGTCGGCTGCTGCGGTTTCCATCTGACTGCTACGGAACCTATCATTGCTCTTTGCTAACAGAGGAAAACAGCCCAGGTAATTAAGTTGAGTTAGAACTGTGGTCTGACTCATTCCAGCTGACTTCCTTTACTAAATTACATTTTGACTACATTTCTGTAGAGTGTGTAATGTTGGTTCCAGTGGTTCCTCAAACCATATCCAATATAGTTTATGAAACAGATAACAAATAATAAAGGAAGCAGACACCAGTGGTAAAAGCAAAGCTTTGGGAATCAGTGACTTTGGTTCTCTTCCTGCTGCGGTAAACAGCATGACCTTGAGTAAATCATATAAACTTTTTGATACTAGTTATCCCTTTCTAAAATTAGGCTTACTTTAGTTTAGGGGTGGGGTGGGTTCTGAGGTTTAATTAAAGAATGTCACGCTAAGCACTTTTAAAAATTGAAAATTAAAGAGCCTAGAGAAATATGGAGTATTGCTGTCTTTAGCGTTATCTGTTTGCTGGTGTGATGCATTTCCCATTTTATTGATGGTCCGCAGTTGCACACCTCCCTCAGACACTACCCAGAATAAATCCTTCCAACATAGGGGGGAGGAACACCGAGTGTTTATGTTTTCCAGTTGTGAAAATTCTCCCATTCCAGTAAGGTCAGGACATTCATTTTCATAGTGCTCCCAGTTCCTGAGGGCAGTTTATGCTGTTTAGTTCATTTTGCTTCTCTGTCAGAGACTTGTTCTCCCATGACTGCCAAACATTTGGAGCAGTCTTTTTTTGCCTTTTTCTCAGTCCAAAGAACTTCAGAACTACATAGATTTATCCCTTCGTATAAACAATTCTTTATTTATTTGCTTTTAGATTAGACAGATCAGCTGTGGCAGTGGCAGAACGAGGTATCATTAACCTAAACCTTGCATTTGTGACAGGTTGTCGGGTTTGATCATGCCATCAGAAGCTGAGTGCTTTTGCTGACTCACGGATACAGGCTGGAAGATGTGCCCGCTCACAGCTCACACCAATGGCACAGAGAGGAGGTTGTCTCATGAGCACTGAAAAAGTAAAAGAATAACATCTCCACCTGAGAGGTAGGAATACAATCATCACAGCATTGCTATGCACAAGAAGGGCTTAGGAGAGGCACTCAACTCCTAAATAAATTAAAGTGCAGAGGTTGTGGCTTTGTGTTGCACCTGGGGAATAGGTAGGAATGAGAGAAGCACTTTCCTCAGTCTGAGTACACTTGCATTAACCACACCACTGTGATGTAGCTCCTGAAATGGGAAGAAACTAGCAGAGAAAGTTTAAGAGGTAAAACTGGCTCAGGAAAAAGGTTTATATACAAGGCTTATGTTAACCATAAAAAAACCAACCAAACAAACAACCAACCAAACCCAAAGAAGCAACCCTAAATTCCAATAGTTTGCAAATATTCTTATGCTACTTCATCACATATAACCACCCATTTAAGCGTTTAAGAGACATTGGATCTGAAAACATGGTGGGAACCCTTCTTCTATGTAGGAGAACAAAGGCAATGGGTTAATTGACATAGATGATATGCAGCTGTGGCTTTGCTTCGAAGGCAGTGGGTTGATTGACATGGATGATGTGGAGCTGTAGCTCATTCCTCCAAAGCTGTTAAATAGCTCTGAGGAGTATAGGAAGGGAGACTGGATGGAGGAGGGGGAGCCTGGAGAAGGGAGAGCTCAGATATAACAGAGACAAGGATCAGTGTGGTCTGGCTTCGGAAGGATGGGAAAAACAGCATGGACAGGAGAATCTGACCAATGGTAAAGTCTTTTTGCAGCTTGCTGGTTTTGTTTGTGCTGTGACTCTTCTAAACTATCTCTTTGTATATCCTGAACTGAAATAGAGGTGTTTTTTTTTTAAAAAGGTAGAGACTGATTGACCCAGTGATGATGATGGTATAACTTTATGTCATGCTAAGTTTTTGAAATGGTCACAGCTTTAGGTACTTACTACAGACATGAACATAGATCCAGAGATGAGTAATAATCCCTAAAATATAAGTGGATGCCACTTGGATTTCACATTACAGTGTAGAATCCAAATGTCCAAATCAAATAAGTGTAATCTGTATTTGGTGTCTCAGTGGGTAGAATTTAGATGCCTTAAAATGACAATGCAAATATCATACAGGCTAATAAAAAGCAGACAGAAGACAGAAAGGTGTTGATACCAGCCTTCATGTGTCTGGGGAGAGTTGTTGAATAAGAGAGCTCTAGAAAAGTTGAGATCTGTAAGAACCCACAAGCATTTTCTGGACAACAGATATTTACACACATACAACTCCAGGTGACAAAATCAGGTTGCTTTTTTTTCATTTCTGATCATCCAACATTTCTAAGCTAATGCATTCTTAAAAAAGGAAGAGGGTTGCAAAGAAGAAGGATTTCCTACAAGCTAGCATTAACTGTATTTTCCTGAAAAATAGGTGTCTCTTCTTCAAACTACTAAGAGCAATGGATCTTCCATTCATCAATGCAAGACATCGGCTTGAGAGCCACCACCACTTCTAAGTAAAAATATCCATATCAGTGTAGAACGTGACTCTTCTCAATCAACAGCTCAGGAAAGTCTCCTAAACTATGTCTTAAAGAACTTGGTAGAAGTTTCTCGAGCTTAGTCATAGGCAGCTAGACAGCAGTAACCTCTAAAGGGAAAGCATTTCCTTAACACAAGCTTTTTCAATCCTTGAAAGATATGAAAAATGACTGTTCTGTGTTTCAGTATGCTCTCATGTTATTTTGAGTTTTTTTCCGTTCTGTGAGGTGTCCCCCTAAGTCATCCCGCACCCCACAACACTTTGTGATTGCAGAGTACGAATGAGCTGCAGGTGCTTGGATTTTGTGATTACTTCAACCTTCTCTGGATTAACAAGCTACCTGCGAATTTAGACACAGCTACTATCTCCTTTTCCTGAGCTGATAATTATTTTTTTTAAAAGCTGACTATTTTCATGTACCCACCTGCATGCAAAAAGTGAATAATACTGATTTTTTTCATGTTGTAAATCAGAGCAATAGTCTTGAAATGATGACAAATAAGATTGGAATCAACATTTCTTATGAATAAGAAATTTAGAAGTAGTTCAGAATTAATCATAGAAAAAGGCTAAATGCTTAGATCTTTGGGCTATGTAAAGTAGAGCAGCTATTAAGTTTCTCTTGGTTTTGGTAGAAAGGCATTTGTGTAAAAAAAAAAAAAAAAAAATATATACATAATCTTCCCAAGGTAAAAAGACTCATTCAGTCCTTCGGGGCAAGATTTAAAGCCAGCATTTGTCTCTGTGATTCTCCGCTGGCTCTGTTCCTTACTGGCAGCATAGCTTCTCTTGAGCAGAGCTGCCACTGTGACTATTCAGTATTGTTTGACTTGAGCCGAATTAATTTCTGGCTAGAGTTTTTGGGTAGAAATTCAGAATTCCTGGAAGGCTTGGAGGCCAGCAACAATAGCAAGCATCACCTGATATGTTATGGTGCCAGCTCCAAATTCCCACCACAAGCAGTTAGTTTCTAAGAATGCTAATGAGCAATTGGTGGAAATTAGCTCCTTTTCAGCTATAACAGCAAAAGAATTTTTTTTTAAATGAACTGACATTATCTCAAACCATAATCATAAATTAGACATTTTAAATGCCTAGAGACCTGCCTAGACTGCTCTGTTTTATTTATACTTTTTGTGGCCTGGTTGAGATTGAAAAATCCTCCTGAGCATGCCATTGTATTGCTTAGATTTTCTGATCACAGCTTTTCATCCCTCTCAGACATGTCACAACCTTGAGGAATTATGGTCATTTAATCAGCATTGAGCATTTCCATGTTCAGCCTTCGAGCAGTGATACCAAAACTCCTATTCACAAGTGACAGCTGAATTCACTTACTCTATTGCCTTCTGTGTAGTGGTACTTTACAAATCAGTTAAAGTTCACCTTTCTCAATAAAGCTGAGTTTATCAGCCCAATGACCTTCTAGAGGCAGATTTTTTTTTTCTTGGCTTTTTTTTTAGTGTGTGTGTGTGTCAGTTTATAACAAATGATTCAATATCAGTATAAACCTGAAGATCCTAAGAGAATAACAAAGGATTAAACTTGGAGCTGAGATATAGTTTGCAGAAAAAATTTGCCTCTAGAATGTTTAAAGTAGACTATCTGTGATCAGCCTGCAGATACGCTGCACAACTTCAGAAGCTAGTTGGCTATCTGGTCGGTAGCAAAATAAGACATTTCCAAGAAAAGTTTCTGCCACGTTATGACCTTAACTGTGCTGGGAACCACTGAGGAACCAGCTACAATGCAAGGTTCAGTTCTTCTATACTATGTCCCATTGATGGTTTTCTTCTCCAAACTTCTTTATGGCTTAGTTCAATTAAATTACAAAAAGCAGTAGAAAAGTGCTCCTATTGCAGACAAATGGATACATCTACACTGCCGTGCAAAACCAGCCTTTCTGACGGGGGTGGACATCTGTCCACATTACACACATAATGAAGTATGTGTCTGGTTCCTGCAGAAAGATCTATGTGGTAGACCTACAAGAAGATGTTTGGTGGTTTTTTGGGTTTGGTTTTTTTTTTTTTTTCAGGTGCTATTATGCTTAGAGAATACTCCAGACCTTCCATCACACCAGAGGCTCTTCATATAACTTGATCATCTCCACCTACTTTTTTTTTCACTTTGGAATTATATGATCAACAGAGGCTCTGGCATTACCAGATCCAGAGACAAATAAGGTTAACTAGAACTTAAATTCTGACAAGGTTTGGACTACCTACATGGCAGTGGATATTTATAAATCTGAATCTCAGGAGTATCCCTGATTTTATAGGCATTGTATGATCCCAAAGCTCTCATAGAGATATGTGTAGGCAGCATTTACGTGTGTGAGGCAAGAGGAAAGGAGGGTATCCATTTCCAATAGCTATGCTGCAAAATCCATCCACTGCTGTTGTCTAATACATAAAAATCATCAGTTGTTAAACTAAGGTCTGCAATAGGCTGAAACATTCCTTGAGAAATTAAAGAAGGTGATGGGTGAGCTTGCAGAGCATAGGATTTTAATCAATGAGTTTTAGGAGAAATGTCATATTTAATAAATGGAAGCTAAAGAGAGATTCGGTGGAGTGTAGCATGAACTTCAGCTCAAATGGTTTAGAGGAAAGAGTTTGTGCAAGGAAATGTTTCATTATAAACTCTACAAATATTAAAGAAGTGTAAAGCTATGCTTTGAGTGACACTTGTGTGGGGTAAGAAATCTCTTATTTCTTGGTTTATGCTTTTTTGCCACTCAGGGGAAAACAAAAAAGTTTTTGTGAACACAGGAAAAAAAGGCAAACTGGCCAGTCATTATTTGGAAAAGGAGGATTATTCATTTTTTCCTAACTTCTTCCAGTCCCAGAGATTTGGTTTATGTTACATCTGAAAAAGATGGCTGAGAAAAAAAAAAAAAAAGAGGACTCTTGCATCAGTTCTACCATTCATACTTGGCAAAGGGGAGAGGATTTACATGTATAACTCCTCATTAACATTAATGGGAGCTATGGGTGTAAATCCTAAGTTCATCAAAAGGTGTCATAAAAAATTCAGTGGAAATTATACAGGGAGTATGCACACATGCACTGACAATAATTTCAGTTTAATAAGGTGTATTTACCAAGGCAGAGGTAGTTTGTTTTACACAGGTATAGGTAGCACTGTAAAGAAAACGTGAGTGTGACTATAATTAAGACACTTGTCTGGGCTTCAGGCAAGTTGAGATCAGTCCCCACCGCCATAAAAAGGGGCCAATCTCATTTCATGTAATATCTCAGTGCCTCAGTCACGTAGCAATAGATATAATAAACTTCCCTTTCACTCACACTTCATCCTTCTTGACATTTGAGATTGTCAGCTCTTTGGGATTTGGATATGTTTTAGCACATGCAAAAGCCAATACATTTGCAGTCAAATGTAAAGTAATCTAAATTAGGTATAATGCATCAGTGCCATTTAGGAATTTCAAGTTGTTGAATGAACCTTGAGACTATGCTTATTGCTGTGTATCAATATTTCTTTTTTTTAAATATATTTTGGAATTTAATTTTACTGGAGTTTCTTCCAGAATTGCTGATTTATACATGCAGCATTTGCCTCACCAAACTGAACCAGTGGCTCATCATATCTTCAGAAATGGATTTCCTAGAACAGCTGTCCACCCGAGTTTCACAGGAAAGGAATATGACAAGTTCATAGGATAATTCAGGCTTGAAAGTATCTCACGAGGTCCCTAGGGAGATCCCTTCCTCAAAAGAAATCCAGCTGTCAGGCCAGACCAGAGCTCAGGGCTTCATCCTGTTGGGTCTTGAAAACTGCCAAGGCAGGAGCCTGCACAGCCACCGGGCAGGCTGTCCCACTGCCTGGCTGTCCTCACGGGGGCAGAGGTTCTTCTTGCATCTTGTCTGGACCTCTGTTGTCTCAGCTTATGTTGCCTCTGATCCTCCAACCCTGCACTGCTGTGAAGATTAACTCTGTCTTCTTTATAACTCTCAGTCATTGTTAATCCAAGTCCAACACAAGTATTGGGGGGCTGCTAGGTTGTCCCGCCACAGCTGTCTCCTCCTGGCTAAATGAACCCTGGTCCCTCTGCCTATCCTCAGAGGTCAAGTGCTCCAGCACTTGACAATCCTGAGGTCTCCACTGAACATGCTCTCGTTCATCAAGGTCAATCTTTCTTCTTTCCCTTTGTTACTGCACTGAGAAAACTCCGCAAATATTGAGTACTGAAAGGTTTGACTTTTAATCATGGCCAGTCTGGCTGGAGAGCTAGAGACCAGTCAATTCATGGTCTCACTTTACTGAACTCTTCAGTACACTGAGGTCTCCTGAGCCACTTGACATTTTTCGAATTGAAGCAGCACACCTGCAATTAGATGTGGCGTGCTTTATCACAGAGATTTTGCTTCAATATTTTCTTGTATTGCTTTCTTCAGTGTAAAGGAAGCGTAAATCAAAATGAAAGGTGAGTTGCGCTTTTTGTGCATGACAACAGGAACTTCTAAATAGCTCGTGTGACAGACTTTAACATACTACTGTGCATAACTTACTGTAAATATAAAATCAGCAAATATTCTCAAAATATTATATTGGGCAAAAAATTTTGCCATTTTTTGCCATTTTTTACCATCTGACCCACTTATCTCAAATGCAAGACCTTGTGTTTATGTCTTCCCTCTGATCCAGGACAAAAATGTATGCACAGGCCAAACCGGAGCTGTGTATTCTGCACAGCGGTGACAGTTTTTGTCCATTGGAAGTTCTGTACAATGAAGGCTGACAGTAAGAACTGGATAACAGAATGTTGCTCTACCCAAGGTTTGTTTCATACCACCAGATTCAACAGGAAACAAGCAAAGAGTATATGTATAAAATCATGCCCAGAAACGTTGACACAGCATGTGGAAAACCAATAAGGAAACCTGAGTGCTTGTTACAACTGCCTTCTAGCTTTCTCCAAGCCACTGCTGAAATTTTCAAAACATCTGTACTTTTGGTTTGTATGAGAAGTGATAATTTTAAACCTCTTTGACAGAACTCAGGTCCTTTAAATATTTTCTTTCTTTGAGAACTGTAATAGAAAAGTGAGATTCTGCCACATTCTCAGTTTACAGAATAAAGTGCCAGCCTCATGGAACTCAGCAGAGAATAGCAGCCAGCAGGAAAATTGTCTTAGTGCTTCAAAGGCACCTACATCATTTAATGAGAGAAAAAGTAATGAGCTAATAATAAGGCTACAGAAGCTTTCTGGGAGGGGTTGGGAATAGTGTCTTATTTAAAGCTTTATAGTTATGACTGAAATTACATTACAGTCTGATTTATAAAAACTAGGTGAAATCCACAGGCATGTTGTTATGAGATTACATTGCCTTTACGTCTCAAGACCAAGTTATGTGATATATACAGAACATACATGGACTGAAGATATTTTAAGGTGAAACAGACTGATACCAACAACGTTACTGAGAAAAATCTGAAGTGCTAAGGATTTTATTGAAATCCTGAATTCCCAGAGACTTCATGTGTATTTGATCAGGGAAAGTATCAACAAAGCTAGAATTTAGTTTAGCTAAAAGTGGCAAAAAGGTACCGTTGTAACAATTATGTTACTATAGCTGTGCTTTTATATTGCCCTGTCAGACAGAGGATGACATGAAAACTTACACTTCCAAAAGGTCACTGGAGTATTTGCCCAGATCGCCTCTTGCATGTCAGCTTTAGCACTAAATCTGCCTTTCAGAGAGTCAGGATCAGTTGTGCCAGCTTGAAACAATACAAATTTTACATAAGCTATCATTTGCACCAGAGCTTCTGTAAATATCTGTTATTACAAAACTAAAACCATACAATTCCTGAATCTAAAAGATTCATAAAAATCATACTTTTTCAGGCCAAATAATTCTTTTTAGATTCTCTTCAGTCATTACAGTAGACATAGAGCAATCAAATCGCTTTAAGCTTTTCTCTGCATTTGGATATATTAGTTTATATAAAGAAACATTTTATATAGGTGTGTGTAGCTGCAGAATATAGTTCAAAACCCCACATGGTTCTTAAAATGAAAAGATGACTTAGTCTACCAAACTTTACCCACCTTGATAGCATTCTTGGACACTAGTGCTTGCTTCTAGTTAATTGCTCCTTTCTGGGAAAGAGGGCATATCAGGGGGAAGAAAAAAGAAAGAAAGAAAGAAAAAAAAAAAAGCCAGACAAAGCATCCTGATTTTGTGATGCCTGCCAGAAGGAATACTCCTAATGGACTATTGAACTGGAACTTATATTCAACCTAGTTTGCCTTATTTTTTGTTCAATGACTGTCAGGCAGTTGAAAAATCATAAAGAAGTGTAAAGATCAGGATTTTCTCATTATGTAGATTTTTATTTATTCCAGCCAACATCCCTTTGGCAATAAGGTCAAATAAAACATTTTCATGTTTGTCTGCCTGCAAATCTTACCTACCCTATGTCTTCTTATCACTTCCTTCTTTTTCTGTGTCAAACTAATCTGAAGTCTGAATTCCTACTTAAAGTAACAGATAAACACAGGTCACATTAGTTACTAGGCTATGTAGGTTTTTTTCTTCTTTTGTAAGGTTATATCAGCATTTGTGGGGGAAACACAACACCCTTTCCTTTAGCAATGAATCACTTATTTCCTTTTTTCCCCTCCTCTTTCTCATTCATATATTCCTTCCTAACCTCTCCCACTATCTCAAACACTCGGTTCCGCTATTAATGGTAATGTCCTCAGGCCTAAATTAACTTTCCCTGACCTTGAAACCATTGGTGTGTTGATTTAAATATTATTTTTCCAAGAAACTTTTGCCTAAGTGCTGACTATTCTCTCGAAAAGGAATGTCTCACAAGGCAGTTCACTGAGGGATCATAATGCCACGGACCAAATGAATGGCTTGGAGAAATTATATTGTTTCTGTTGAGTCTAATAGATTAACCTCTGACTTTTCCAATATTTAACAGTTAAAAGTGTTGGGATACACATGGCTTTTTGATTCTTTTAACAGTTGTTTCACACAAGTGCTTCTCTTTAGAGATTTTAGTTTCAATTATAAGATTTTGGAATTCAGTCCTCTTATTTCATCTGGTAACTATCACTTTCCAGAAGCAGTTAGGATTGTCATTAGACAAACCTTAAGCTAACTTTCCTTAACAGGATTTTATATGCATATTTTAACAGATTAATTTTGTCTGCCTTTCAAGAAAGTTAGACACACTTAATAATTTAGTCCATATTGATTGATCATTTACATTAATCCTGTTTTAAGTCCATATAGTACTGTGAAATATCAGGCTATTCAAAGCATCTCTTCAAATACCTTTGTCATGCTGAGATCTTTACTGCAAAGTCCTGGACCTTAGATCTACAGGAACTTGATAATCAGTCTCAAAACATAGTAAAACAATTTTTCTGTAGACCTAAACGGACCAAACTTTAGTATCTTTCCATAACAATATAATCTTAACTATCTTTCTAGTATTTTGCAAAACAATTTTTGACAGCCAGTAAATACTGGTAGTCAGCTGATTAATGAAAACATCTCCGCTGGCTCTGTGTCAAAACCTAACATGAATGCCTTTTAAATTACAGACACATTTTGAACTTTTCACTGACATGTTCTGAATTTTTCATTCATGCATGCTAATGAACAAAACCAAAACAGTTTATTTTTTCAGCCTGTGGAAGTGTTAATCCATCACAGTATTTCTTCAGGCACAAGTAGCATGCAGACAAGTAGCATGCTGTCCACTAATAGAAGGATTGATAAGGGTGACTAGAGTGATGGCTTGATCAAATTACAAGTAATTTGTTAATTACAACATTGCTACCTAAAGCCAAAGGATCAAGGAACTTCTCCTGGAAGCTAATCTTGTGGTTGCTCAAATGAACTCTAGGGAAGGGTAACCACAGACATTTTTTGCATTCTGTAGGTATAAGACATAGATGGTGTAACCATCAGATATAAAGCAGCAAAGAGCTTTTGACATACATTCCAGTACAAGAAACCTATCCAAGACTTGGTATCATATTATTTTCTGATATCATGTGTGTTATTTTAACACAGAAGGCAAAGCTTGAGGTGATTAAATGCTGTCCCATCAGTGTAACATTGCATATTTGCTGAGGAATTTCTGTTGAAATATCAAGCACATTACAGAGAAAAAAACCTGTTATTTTGACTCCAGTACAATACCTTGCATGCTTCCTGAAAGCCAAGGTTGTAAATTATTTATAATAAATAAAGCAATTATTTAAATTTCCATTACTGTAAAATAAAATCAAGATGTATAGATGAGACTATCTCCTTATATACTACAGTCTATCTCCAGTCTGCTCACATTTTTTTTTTCTTTCAGTACTTCAAGTATGTTAATTTTAAATATTCCAAACAGTTGTTGAGATTATAGTCAAAACAGTCTCATTGCTCCATCACAAGGCTGTTGTCACAATTGATGTCTAATGTATGCCCCTTTTAATCAATAATGTTGCACAAGTTATATTTATTTAGGAGACATACAAAGTTATTTCTTGAGGTCATTTGATTAAGTGGAATGCTTTCAAATGACAACACAATTCTTTCTATAGCAGCAAATGCATTATTTTTGGATAAACCTTTTGGAAACCCAAGGAAATAACACTGCCCAAAATTACTGATATATGTAAACTTTCTTATTTCATACTTAACTGGTTTTCAAAAACCCCAATCCTATAGTAACATCTAATACACAATATAACACAACCTTTCAGGTTTCTTTACAAAAAGGTTAGCTCACTTAGATAAAAAGAAAAGGGGGGGGGGGGGAGGGGGGAGAAAACTTTCAACGCCTCAGGTTAGGATACTTGGACTATAGATTAAAGTTTGAAATATATTAATATTTAATTCGGCCCTTTTTCCTTCTAATGTAGACACATTCCTTAAAAACAATTCTGGTTGACAGGAAAAATTTTATGCCCAGTCATTAATAGAATTAATGATGCTCTGTATAAATATTGGAAATCTCATGGCACTTTGTGTGGGACATGCACCATTTCTCCTATCCCGTACCACAGTTGAACATATCAGATGTTTGTTGCCCCTTAATCTTAAAGATGGAGGCCTCCCATCATGATATTTTTGTTTTATTTATGACTTACCCTTGTTGATGCAGCACAAGCTAACCTTTCACATTGGTTTAGCATGCCTGATGTTTCTGTTTACTACTGGGGCATAAGACGTAAGATACAGGAGGTACTATATATGTTAAATATGTGGGAACCGATGAATCTGTGTATCTGAACTGATATGCATGATGAATCTGGATAACAGTGTTGCTAGTACTGACTGCAGTACTCAGTCATGCAGGTAATGCTTACTGTAGATTGGAAAAAAGTTATTGATCTTTGTTTCCATCTTCCTTTTTTCTTTTTTTTTTTTTTTCATTCAGCGTGAAAATGCTATTTAGAGGTGCAGTTTCCATTTCTTTTCTTTGGAATGATCTTTAAAACTGAACAATATTAAAATAATCTGTTTCAGAGAAAGAACGCGTGCACAAGTAGGACAGTAAACCAAGAATTTCATCGCATAGCTGGGTAGAGTTCTATAGCAAAATTGAAAAAAATCATACTTCCTCCGCTGTGTGTGTTAGCCCTCAGGGTCTCGGTTGTACGATGAGCAATATTTAACCTCGGGGAGCAGACCTATATTGTACACATATGTAATGCACTAGAAGTGAAACAGCAGAGCGACAACTCTAATACGTGCTGCAGGGCAACATCCTACAATGACAATGGAATTGCTCTGCGTCTGGAAATTCAGGGAAATCAAATAACTTACTGTTATGTGGCCGTGAAAATCTCATCATTTCTGTTGTTTTCCACTCTATCCCTTGCACTTATTTTATTAAAAATGATTTAAGTTCATCCTGGAGTAGCCACAAGCCATTTAGGCTCTAGACCCAGATAGAAAACTATTGACAGTTCAGCGCAGTACTCTTATAATGTAAAGCAGACTAGAATATGGCACTATTGCATTGCTGTGCATTCCTAGTGCTGTCCTTCCTCCTATTTCTTCTTGCTTTCCTATATATTCTCTACCTTCATTTAAATGCTAATCTACTCTGGCAAGTGGGCTACATAGAAGAAACATAGTCAAAATGAAGGACAACTAACTTTCATGCAAGACTAATACTTGGGCAATCTTCGTTAGAATGCAGATAATACACAGTCAGCTGGGGTTTTGGAAGGGATATTCCAAACAGAATTTAAGATTTCCTTTCGGAGTAGTTATTTTAAAACTCTGTGATTACAGGCACAGCACTGTAAAATGTATCACAGGAAAGAAACTTCTTTTGAAGCGTGCATTTAGGATTGATGATATTTACTTTTTGTATTGTGACATTTTTCTGTCAGACCTATGCATGATGGCTTCTGCTCTAAAAGGATAATACCCTTTATATAAGATGAAAGACAATAGGGAGATAATGAAGAGAGAATCACAGAATCGTGGAATAGGTTGTGGTGGAAGGGACCTTTACAGGTCATCTAGTCCAACCCCTGCAATAAGCAGGGACATCTTCAACTACATGAGGTTGCCCTGTCCAACCTGAGCTTGAATGTCTCCAGGGATGGGGCATCTACCACCTCTCTGGGCAACCTCCGCTGGTGTTTCACCACACTCACTGTAAAAAAAATTCTTCCGTGTATCTAGTCTGAATCTGCTGTCTTTTAGTTTAAAACCATTCCCCCTTGTCCTGTCTCTACAGGCACTAGTAAAAAGTCTTCACCAATGGATGAGAGAGAAAGGGTGCAGAGTAACGTAGCAAAGTTCCTTTCAAACGCTGTTTTGTTTAGGCTGGGTTTACACTGTTGCGTTTGGTTTGAGTGGAGAGGGAGTCATGCCTTTCAATGTCCTGCAGCATGCATGAGAAAGCAGAACCAAATATTAACTTGCTCTAAAAGTTTTCAGCTGCAAGGTGGTGGATTCTTCTGGTTTTCCTTTACCTACCTTTGTACTAAATATCAAGCACTGGAGGAAAAAAAAAAGTGCTTCTCTGTGTTGGCAAGCACAGTGCAGCAAGGGAGGGCTGTTCTGGGGTTCTGACTTCCTGGAAAACAGAAATGCAAAGTTCCAGATTTATTTCCAGGACCCCACATTATTAATAGGCTGCTAATGGGTTCCTGAATACTTAAGCATTCAGAAATAAAAATTCACTCTTTGATGCTCATTTGGAATATGATCACTTGATTCAATGTCAACCTATATGGCTGTTAATCTCTATGGACTAAATTCAACATAGCACATGTAGGTCAACAGACAAAACTTCCATTGAAATCAATAGCAGAAATAAATTACTCTGGTATAGCGTGTCAGTCTGCATTTGATTTGCTGATGCATGATTACACTGAACTGTTAGCTTCATTTACTTGTATTGATTGTTACTGTGAAATGCTTACTAATTGCACATCAGATTTTTAAAGGTGCCTAATGGCGTATTCTACACTAGTGTTAGAGCCCATACATTGACTGTCTGTAAACTACATTCTAGGGAGTTACACCTCTATGCCATGCCTGTTTTTTTGTAATATTATGGGCTATATCATTAGCTCTATGGAAGCAGAGTTGAGAATCTCATCTGGAGGGATGGAGGAAAATCTAGCTCCATTTTCGGTGCTTGAATGCTACAGGCAAGATCAAAAAGCTTTTCTTTTCTTTTTTTAGGAATGTGGGATGCAGGTCCAGACATGGACACAACAGTCCAAGCAGTTTGTGTCTCAGATCTGAGTTACGAAGAGGTTTGCCACTATGTCTAACACATCAATAGTTAACCTGTATTTACATGCTTAGGTCTTCAAGCAGAAATGAAAATAGTCAGACCCCTTAGATCCTGACCTAAGCCAGAACTCATTCTCCATCCCTGCCACCTTCTGGGGAGTGGGAGATACACGCTCTTGGGGCACTCGGGAAGGAAAACTTCCCTAGCAGGGCTCTGGTTACAGAACTGCTGTCAGCAGCATTCAGTGGCCATAGCTGTGAAGCTCCAAATTCAGTAACATTGATGTGAGTTGGGTTTACCCATGCAATTAAGAAAATCAGATGCAGCTCCACCCATCACCTAGAGCCCAGTCATGCCTAGAGGAAAGAATTGTCTGGTTAGGGTGAAACTGCTCAGACCTTCAGGAATTAGCCAAAATTGGGAAGTGGGTATTGTACAGGTTTGGGATTCTGTATTTTTTAGTGGCAACTTACATGTATTGCAATTTGATTCCAGTTTCAGGTATCCACATTTCTCTCTTGTTATTGCTATTTGTGTTTGAACTGAGACCATTATTTACAAATGGAGGCAAAATGCACAGAAAGATTTAATTTATGTACCCAGCCTATGTATGGATTTTCCCTTTGGAAAGTGTTTTTACTTAACTCAGTTTGTACCTAGTCTTTTCCCAAGCAATATTCCACCGAAGTGGAAGGAGGCTTGTGAGTGGTATGAGTAAGAATAAAACGACAATGAGAAAGAGCCAATAAAATCACTGGAAATTTATCTGACCAGTTTGAAATCTAGAAACAAGCTTGAACTTTAGCTGGTTCTTATTTTATTCAAATCACTTTGCTAATCCCTATAAAAATATAAATCATACATTTCAAGTATCTAGAGTTTTGTCTGCTTTGCTAATGTGCTCTATCTGGAGACTGTTAAATCATTCTGCAATAATATTGTCCTGGGTAACTTTGCGAGCAATGTGAGTTTAAAAGGGTCTGATGGTCAAAACTATCTGAAATGTGTCCAACGACCACAGAAATGAGATCTAATTGAGGCAAACACTGGAGTAATGTGTTAAATCTGCCAGGCTTCCCATTATAACACCAGGTAAAAATTCTCCCTTGGCCATTACTTGGCATAAGAGTTCTCAGGTCTGAGGGAAAGTAAAACATCCAAATACTCAGCATTTTTCTGAATCACAAAAATATACAGAAAATGTCACCTTTATTCTCTGCTTCTGCAAATTTGAAACAAGAGGTTTATTTATTAAAACTAACATTTTGGTAGTAAATACTCATAGCCAACTGAATCGGAAGTGTTGAGGAAAGTCTGATATTTCACTTCAGACTTACGAAGGATTTGAGGGTACATCTTATATGTTTACGACTGTATAACAAACCTCTCCAACAGCTTTTCTTTGCTGTCTGGGTCTCTTGCTATGGGGAGAGGAATCATTTCGGGAAGCAAATTGATCTGGCAGCCACGAGGACACTTTGCTGTGTGCTTTGGGTGTAGCTAACCGGTCCCGTCACCTTGCCTTGCTCTCTAGCTGGAATCACTGGATTGGGCTGGTCCTCTGGCCACGTCTTCAGGTGGAAAGTGGCCATGTCCTCTCCACCTCTCCAGTTTGCCAAACAGTGCAATAGGGTGGAAAAAAATCCTTGTGGTCTGACCAGTATTGTTTTGAAAACCTTTAACTGCTTCTTGGGCTACGTTGGTACAGAAATGACTAATGCCACAACTGTCTATTGGGAAAGCACAGAGGGCAGTTTTATTGCACCTACTGCAGCAAGAAAAAGTATAAACCACAAACCACAAATCAAGCTCAGGATTTGGAAACAGGTGAATTTTTTTCTGCCAGAGTCCCAGACAGTCATAAAAGGAGGAAGGAGTGACCAGGCGACAAGCTCTATGCTCAGTCAGGAGTGATCTGGATTTCCAGCAGAAAACAGAGTAGTCTTCTTCCCCCCACCCTCTCTTGAAACTTCAGGAATGCTTGGCTGCTTCTTGCCGCTAATGTGGAACTGTGAACATTTGGTTCTGAGCCAGTTCTGGGGAAAGAATTGCTAAAAGAAAGCTTTCTCCTACGGTATTTCTCTGACATAGGCAGAAGTAGAAAATACTGTAAATTTTATGAGAAAAATTATTCTGTGGTGATTCATGCCCCAAATGTGAAGGCCTGTGTATCGAAGAGAGCCTTTGTGTACTTAGCCACTGTATGGGAAGCTGGGGTTTGGTTCTCTGCCACCCCAATTTTGCATCTATCCTTTTGGATATGGAGTGAGGCGGCTGCCGAAGTGGGAAGTGCGCCAGCAATCCTCACCACCTGCCACAACAAGATGTTGTGGCTCTGAGGAGCTCTACATCTTCTTTAATTTATATTCACAGACAAATTAGCCCTTTGCAATGTGGGAAATGGAGGAACCTACTTTTACGCAGGCTGAAAAAGAGGATCACTTCCCTGAATCTGAACTGTTCACAGTTGACTTGTTTCTATACAAATTTTATGCACCAGATGATGAACTTCAGGTAGTTAAAGGGAAGTATTACTAATATTAAATGCATTGCTAAGATCTCCTTTGAAACATGTTTTTCTAATCAGATTTCTGATTTTCTATGCTCAAACAAACTAATTTTGGAATTACCAGGGAAAAGGATAGTGAAATTTGGAAAAGCAGAACAAAAAAACCTAGCAGAGGCTAAAGGATGAGAGATTTATGTTTATAACTAGGTGTGGGGGCAGTCAGAGAAACACCAATGATTTACAAAACCTATTCAAGTAAAAGAAAAAGATATAAAATATCCATGAAAATATTTAAGGAAAAAATCAGAAAAACACTGTCAGAGAGATGTGGCTATGAGAGTCACCAGGGAGAAGAAGTGGGAACAAGAATGCCAATGGCCTTTAAGATAGAATTTGAATAGGCTTACAGGCTATGATTTTTCCAAGCAGCAGTGAAATATAGGAGGCCCTATATTTCTGGCTACCTTTTTTATAAAAACATACAAGAATATAACAGTAAATATGAAGGAATTCTCATTATTTATTTGAGATATTAGTAGAAACTGAGAACCGCTCTCCACATGATAACGAGAAGTAGGATCTTCTAGAAGCAAAATGACAAAAACTGTCTCAAGCAAGACTGCCCTTCAGAGCAATTTATGGGGACAACATAGCTGCAGTAAGTTTACACATGGAAGAGTGGACAGCTTTGTCCTACTGGAGGCAACGGAGGAAGGGAGCTGCCCAGGGAAGGCACCAGTGGGTGCAGGATGAGTAGCCATTTCATCTTCACGTCAGCATCGCGCTGTCTGCAAGGGCTCTGCTGCTTTCCCCAGCACCGTGCAAAGCTGGGAACTCTTACATTGAGGACAGACCCTTACTATCCTGCCTGCTGGCAGTCAGCATGGATTGCATGTACTGCAAACACACATTTTGCACTGGTTTTGCTTTATGAAAGAGACAGAGGACATGCTCAGAGCTGCACTTGATGCAGCTAACTAATCTCGAACACCCAGCAGGGATGTTTGACGTAAACAGTTGCAAACAGAGCTGCCTGCACATTTTCAAATGGATTTTTATTTAGATGTATACACTTTACATGCCACTGAATATATTCACAAAAAACTACCAGTTTTCTTTTTTTTCTTCTTTTGTGTTCCTCTATTTATCAATTCCTGCCCATATGGAGAAAAGCGGAGAAAAGAAAGGATTAGTGACAAAAATAACATTAAAATAAAGAGAAGTTATCAAATAAAAAAGGAAATGTTTTCAAAATCACAGCAGATTAAGAGAAATATTTGGAAAACATCACTGAGAGAACACTGACAACACTAAAGAATTTTTCTTTTTTATAATCTGGGTGTCTTTATAAGTTCTGAGCAAAGTTTAAAGCAAAAAACAGGCAGAAAAAATGTCCATCTTGTTACTAAAATATAAATGCCTATTTGAGTGCCTAAAACATTTCAGCTGATAGGCAAATCAAGAACTAATTTCCCAGGTAAGGTTATTATTGTCTTTCAGAAATACATCTCATTCTCTAACGTAACAAATATCCATATTGTTTTGAAATCCAACCAAAAAATGGAACACAGCAATGAAAGAAATGTAAGAGATTTGACTGCAAATTAAGTATTTCCTAAGCTATCATATTTCACAGTTAGAGGAGTAGATCTTTTTTTCCTGTTTTTTTTTTTCAATACAAACCTTTATGTGTAGACTTCTTGTTTCTATTTCCATGAATGTCTTTTATAAACACTTGTAGGACCAAATTCTGCTACTTCTCTTTCTGTTCCTTCCTTCTGTCCCCATCCTTCTATTTTTTTCCAATCAAAGAGACAGGACCAATTGTTAATGAAGGCAGAATTTGGGGCTTGCTTTGTACTTCTAAACACGTCTCTTTTCCCTGAGACCAGATCTAATGTATTCCCTTGTTGAATTTAGAACAGAGCCATGGAAACTGAGTGACTTACTTAAGTCTTAAAGAGTTGCCATCTCATTCAAGGCATGAACCTTGAGTTTAGTGTGTGCGCCACAGCTGCAAAATTCAGCCCTTATGAACCCACGCTACTCTGGAGTGGATAGTAGATCCTACACCATCTCAGTAAAAAAACCTGGTATGACAATTTTTTTGTCAATTTCTTTAATGTGTGTGAAAAAATATTATTGGTTTAGTAATGAAAATATTAAACCACAGTCATCCTTCACAATTCACTGGTCTGCTTTCAGTTGAATCCCCATAACCTTGGAAATCTGGAAAGCTGAAAATGTGTAAGAAAGCTCCTTTTATTTTAATTTTATATAAATTATCTGTTGCCCTACACATCTGTAAAATTTAAAATGAATGCAATTTGTACACTTTAAAAAAAAAAGTTAAAATTGAGTGAAATGTACCATGGTTTTCAATTGCTTTCAATTACCATTAAACCTTTTTGAGAGCAATTTGCATAATGTTTCATAAACATGTAGGCAGATTAACCTTTTTAGTTAATTTATTCATTAGCAGTAAAAATTCAAAGCGCCTCTTATGAGAAAATAATGTCTTGCTGTTAAATTACAAGGAAACAAAGCAATTGGGACATAGTTGCCTCAGTTCTCCCTGTGTCAAAGCACAGAATAGTAGAAAAAAAAAGCTTTGCCTGTTAGCAGAGTGTTGATTAAATCGCCTGTTTGTGAACAATTAGCAGTATTACAAGAAGATTAGGTGAAGTATTAATTAGAGATGGGGTAGAAGAGTCCTGCCTGGAGCAGGTACCTGCAAATATGGGGGAAGGAAGGATGAAAAAGTACGAGAAACAACACAGGGTTTGACTCTTTCCTGCCTTAAATCTCATATTCTGTGACAGGAAAATGTGGAGATTTTTTTTGTCATTTTGTGGTCCCTTTGCATGTCTGTAACTGGCTGCTTGGGATAGAAAGGAATGGCCACATTCCTTTCTCCCCAGTGTGGTCTCCATCCTTCGTTTTACCTCTGAATGAATGAATTCTTCAAATGTTACATCATTGTCCACATGTAGGAATGAAAAAAGGGGTTGAAGTTTGTACACAGATGTAGTACTTCACTAGCCAGGTTCTTCAGTCATTTACTGCAACAGGTGATTAAACCCTTTGCAGGAGCTGAAAATGAATCATTTGGAGATTGGCCTTGAGGAACTGGTGGGTCTGTCACTTTGGGTAAGATTATGCAACATTTGGTGACACAGGCAAGAACAGCAGGTAGAAAGCAGCCTCTTAGCTGATGAAGATAGAGCTTGAATGAGGAGTCCAACAATTTACACTAGTTTTGGACCTATCCTTACATCTCTTCATCAAGAAATAAAATGAAACCTTTCTGCACATGTATAAATGCAGGCTGATCTCAGCTGACACGTGCTCTGTCCTATGTGATAATGCTATCCATTGTCTTTGCAGCGTATCCAAAACAAATATACTGTTACAATGAGTGTCCCCATCTTTATCTTCTTCGCTCAGATATACAAGTGTGAATGTGTAGTTTGACACATCCACAATATTACACAACTCTGTTAAAGCTATCATAACTTCCAATCTTAAATTTCAGGACAACTGAGCTGATATTTTTTACACTTCCCTCTATCTTTATATGGCTTTACATCTGGAAGAGATATAATAATCAAGATTTCAAAGTTAAGGAAATTCCGCACACCCTTCTGGTGACTCAAATTAAGCAGATTATACAGATGACATGAGAACGCAGGAATCGCAAAGTGCACAAGTACACAGAAGTATTAGATTACCTAACAGTAATTATTATTCATGGTTCTCTTGCACTGCTGTCATGTGCTGCTAATGGAATGTGGTTGACTTAACTGATGCAAGCCAACCACAAAAGCTGCAACAATCTCAAAACAGTGTCTGGAAAGAGCTCATAAAAATAAATAGATTCTCTACAGAAATTTAAAACAGATTAAATGTTTAAGGATGACTCTTTAGCTTTTAAAATGTTTGCCACTTGTCTAGTTGAGCTATCTTTTAAAAAGCTGTCCTCTCTTCCAATGAACAAACACAACAACAACAACAAAATATCACAAAATGAAACGACGTATTCATAATTCAGGGCTCTAAAAGTCTAGAGAAAGGCACAATGCTTTTTCTTAGAAAGGTCCTATGTGAACCCAACACTGTATTTGCTGGGCTTTTTTTTTTTTTTTTTTTTAATGCTTTATTAACCACTGAAAGTGGCTTTGAAATAAAATTGTAGCACAAACGGAAGAATCCTGGACTCTGTCCATATTTATGGTCAAATAAGTATCTCACAGAAAACAAACAAACAAAAGAAAAAACAAACAGCCAAACAACTCTTGTCACAATTACTGGAGAGTAGATTCAAATCACAGATGAGTCTCAATTTAAAACCTCTTTAGTGTTGATGTTTTCTCACTCAGATCAATTTTGCTCCCTGTCAAGCCACTGTCTGAACTCCCATTAATGATTATCCAAAGGAGGGAAGACATTTTCCCAAGATGTATCTGTCTTCCCTGGGTTTTGTGTTCCACTACAAACCTATGCAGGTGGTTATATTGCCTTTCAAACACAGAGGTGAGACTACCCTCCCCTTACGGCTGTGCATTGATTGCAGAGTAACGTGCAGGTGTAGCTCTTAGATGATAACTGGGGACTGCAGAAATGCCCACAGTGTGAACTGAGGTAGACCCCTACTGATTCCTTTATCAATAACATCTCATTAACAGGTTGCCCAGAGAGGCTGTGCAGTCTCCATCCCTGGAGGTTTTCAAGACATTACTACATGAAGCCCTGGCTTACCTGGTTAAATCTCATAGCTGACCCCATTTGGACTAGGGACCTCCTGGGCCTTACTTTATGACTCCATGATGACAAGGCCCTTCCAAGAAGGGCAAGAGAGATTTGTGACCAGAAAACTAATCGGGCACTTGCAGCAGACAGAAGGAGCAGGGCTGTATCACCAGGTGTGAGCCCTCAGTCAAGCAACACTGGATATGATTTTGCTGAGTATGTGAGAGCTGCATGCTGGTTTAAAACAAAGAAACAAACAAACAAGACACTTTTCATTCCATATCCACCTAGCATTTTTATTTGGTGTGAGAATGATCACGTTGTTGGTGCTTACATATCATTAGTAACAACCGAGTTAGGTTCTAATAGAAAGACATTTATTCCTTTTTCTTGCTGGCATTTCAGATGCTTCTTTGCCTCCCTGCCTCTGATGATGATGTACAAGGCACTCAGCTCATGGACAAGAAGCAGGATGGGGGTTTGGTCACAGAATAACTAACCACACCTGGTTAGACTTATGCTCCCTGGTCAGACTTATGCTCCCATACACGTTGCTAAAGCCTGTCCTGTGAGAATGATGCAGCCCCAGACAACAGTAGAGAAGCATGCAATGTCAGGGATTGACACGGTTAAATAGAAACCCACCAGGAAAACGGGGGTTGTGTCTTTGATAGGTAACACATTCTAGGAATGACTATCAAAGACCTGCTCCATGACTAAGAATTAGCAATCAATGAGCCTAAAAATAGAAATAGTCTGCCATATACAAAAATCATTATGCTTACTATTCTGCAAGGCTGGTAATGTAGGGTATGCTTTCTAAGAAAATACCAAGCCCTTCACATATACGACTACAAAGGTTGTCAGACACCCTCTCTAGACTAAATGGATGTTTCACTGGATGTTTCTGCCAGGTAATAGATCTGTATTCTTTCTATATCTGTATCAGACACATCATTCCCTACAAAGTGCTGTGAAGTAGCTGAAGCAATCACCTTAAACGTGATAGTAAATTTCAGTTATATGAACCCTGAATATTGAATGTAGGAATAAAGCCTACTTCAGGAATACTTTGCTTTGACTTTGATCAAGAAGTCAGGTTGTAAGATCATAAAATGTTGAAGTCAGCACCATACAGGGTCCTAATCCTCCTGACAGGATCCTGAGTGCTGCTGTATTCTCAAAACCCTCTAAGCAGCATTTAATACTGTAACTATGGCATTTGGGTTTTTTTTATGGGAAAAGGATTGTAATTAAAAGGAAAGCAAAGCTCACAGCCATTAATAAAAGGGTTAAACACCACGCCAAATGGCAGCACATCGACTTAAAACACTGGGGGAAAAAACAGAAACCTATTTTAATTTCGAAGCGCCTGCCCTGGACAATTGCATATCCACCTTGACAGGAAAAGCTTCTCTTAATGTCTCCTCTTGGAGTCGCTTCCATTATTCTCCATCCGTTAAGCATAAATCGTAGGAAATTAGACATATTTTAAGGGTCACAAGCTCATTTCCCTCTTACAGCATGGTATAAAGTGTTTAAATGTAATGTAAACTAGTGTCTATTTAATCCAATGGCACCTTATAAGCATTGTAATGCATTTGTTTATTTCAACATCCAATTCCAAATGTAGACTCCTCCTGTCCCCCAAGGAAAACACAGACTTGACTGTATGTTTGCAAAGGAAATACCAGTGTTCTACCAAAGAGCTCTTAACAGAAACTACTGAGCAAACATGATGGAGATACAGCCAAAGGGATGACCCTGCTGTCATAGATGAAATTAGATGGTCAGTTATTTTCTAAACCAACTTTATTTTGTCAGAACACATTAACTTACCCAATTTCAGCAAATACCGTATTTTTAGTCAAAATAAGGTAATAGTATCTTGTGTGCCACAGGACAGCTTACAGTTAAGTGGTCTCTGCACTCACAGGCCATACGAAAGGTTAAGATTCAGTCTCCTCACTGTCTCAATAAACCCAGGACCTGGACAGAAATCTCTGTCTTGTCCTCCAAAGTGCTCTAACTTCATTATTCTGGATTGGCATTGTACCCATTGGATTTGCTCCATGATATATAAATAGATATTCATTATTAAATATTTATAAGGGAAAGTAATTAAAACTGTTTTCTATATCTTTGATGAGCTTTCCTGTCACTGGAACACAGAGCAATTATTAATCTTGCTGTCCTACAACTCATCTTCAACAAGAAGTACCGTGGAGTCTGGTCTGCATTGTAGCCTGGTGCTATAGGATGCTCACAGTTCAGGCCAGTAAAATCCCAACCAAGCACAGACAGGACTTCAGCCCAGACCTTCACCAAGTTTTGTAACTATTAGTTGGAGTATCAGCTTTTATGTGTCCAAGGGAAGGGCTGATGCAGGCACCTGTCTCACATCTGAGTGCAGAGCTGGGGGAGGCATTGAACTCTTTCGGTGGAGGGGGAGAAACCCTTGCTCATATGCTCACATTTCACAAAGTTGGCTACTGATAGGACTCTTATTTTTTGGTACCTAATTCTCTTTATAAGCAACGCAGACTCGTTGCTATTTCAGCCTCACAAAGACTACTGGATAAAATGGCTTCTTGTCTTGACATGACTAACTGGTTAGCAGTTAGTTTAGCTTTTGCAGTTGTTTTCGTTTTATTCTCAGTTGATTAGGTAGCTTTTGGAATATATATATGTGATGTGTGTATACATATATCCTATACATAAATATATAGAGGCTTAAAATTTCCTGAATGTTTAGCAGATGTAATTATTCCCTTTGAAAATATCTTCTGTAATGTACTATGTATTCCTTGTTAAATCTTTTACCTGTCAGATGAAGTTCTTATTTTTTATATATTATAGCTAGAAACATGAGCACACAGTTCAGGTGCCCACAGAGATGCTGCTTATAGTTGTTTATTCACACAGAGATATAGAACTAATGACAGAACAATCTAATGGTCTGCATCATCTCCTTTTGGATTATTTATGAATAATCTGCATTTTGGTCTACCAAGACTGGAACAAGGAAGCAGAAGCAAAAAGAAACACACCAATAACCCCGCACTGGAAAGTGTAGGATGGTGCTCTGGCACACCGCAGCACGTGGCATGTTCGGGGAGTCTGTGTATTTCCGTATGTCCTACAAATTTCCTTCCTGTCCCACTTTCCTTCCTTTTTTTCCTTCCCCCTGTTCTTTCCACTTTTCTGACTCCCTGTCTCTCTCGCCTTCCCTCCACTGCATCCTTCCACCCCCCTTAAACCGCTGACTTGGTCAGGTACCTAACCCTCAGGTTTGCAGCGTGAGATCTGAAGAAGAGTAAAACCATGAGTAGCCATTGAGCTTACGGACTTCCAAAGGAGCGGAGGACACTCTGTGCCTAGCAGTAGATATCCTGGGACCTGAAGGTTTCAAACACTTCCAGATTTTGGTCTTGACAGAACTTGGATAGACGTCTCTTATCTGAAATTTCTGAATAATTTTGTATTTACAGGGTGCATTTCGATCATGGACACCTATGTTCCTATTATATGGTAATCGCTGTTTCATGGTGATGGTGTTTTATCTTGTTGTGTCTTCTCTGTGGGTAATTCTTGAGTTATTAACACATGCTGTAAAATAGTGTCTGTATGTGTGCACGCATGTGTGTATTTTACTCTGGCTTTGTAATAGCTCTGAGTGAATTCACCTCTAAGGATTTCTAAAGTGATTTAACATTCCACTTCCTACAATAACAGCATATTTCCACAGGAACACTTAATTATTCTAAAGGTTTATTTGGTTTCATACTCTTTTTATCTGTCATGTAGCTATTTTATGCTTCTTCCACTTATATGAATTTAGACTGTTTGTTTTAAGTTTCTATAAACACAGAATAAAGAAATACTGAAAATAGCCATTAGCTTAGAGTGCTACATCAATTTAAAACTTGATTTAGATGTTACCATAAATGAAATAAATGGAAATCAGCACTAGGTGAAGCAGAAGAGGCTGAATATAGCAAAGTCACTGGAAGCTAAAAATCTACACAGCTGAAAAATTCAGGGTACAAAAACAAAATTAGGGCTGCTGAGGTCTCTGAGGGAAATGAGAAGGGGCTAATGTTTTATTCTTCCATTATTGGGTGAACATTTACATTATTATTAATAGGCCATGTCTCAAGCAGTTGGTTTTAAAATCTAATCCCTCAGGAAGAAAAAAAAAATCACGCTTTCTGTAATGGGAGTAAAAAGGAATAAGGGGAAAAAGGTGAGAACATAAGGATTTGGTTCTAAATGATGAAAGCATAATACTGAGGTTAATAAAAAATTCTTCGGCTATATATGAAAATTCTTCAGCTTTGTTTGAGACTGGAGCCATTTTTAACCACGACCTCGTTATCATTAAGGATTGCAAGGCCCAGATTTTGCTTGAAACATTAAAACCCAGTACAAAATGAACAATAAACAGTCACAGTATCTGTATTAAAGATCTATATTCCGGTGTTGAACTTGAGGACTGGAAGACAGATGAACAGGAGCTAAACTCCGCATTTTCCTTATACCATGTAAATATGATTTCTCATATTCAGCCCTCAGCAAAGCAGCTTGCATAAACCGCTTGTGCTGACCTTCATCTATTGTGGTGCTGGGTTTTTTCTCACCCTGACAAATTCCTCCGAAGTATCTATTTTTTATCTGTGCAAGGACAGTTATTAACTATAGCTCTTTGTGGCAGGATGAGTGGTAGGGTACTCCAAATACAAGGTGTGATTCTGGCCCACAGGTTTCTGGGATTTATTTTCTGAATTTCAAGTAGTCATCGGAGGACCTTCCAAGTGTTGTGAGTGCAGCAGACGAGCGGCCTGAACTCTTGTTTTACATCAACTTGCAACGACCACAACAATAAAAAAAAAAGAAGGGCTGAAGTCACTTTCAAGCACGAAAATCCCAAACTGATCCCAACAGAGGCAAGCCTGGTGACATCTGTAACACACGACTGAACATGAGGCACAGCTTGCCAGGCACTTAGTTGCCTTGAGACGGTGTTTTGCGAGTCACTCCACCAAAAGCAGGAGGGATACTTATAAAGCAAGTACTATATCTAAGTGGTTGAACTGCTTCCCAGCTCTGTAACATCTGAATACCTTTCACATAAACTGGGTCACAAAGGCTGCAGAAATTCATCTGCCCTTTGGCACTTCTCTTTTGAGTTACAGAAATGCTTCTTTGCATGAAGTGTTTTGATAGCTCAGGCGGGAGCAAGGTTGGTTTATATCATGCATACGCCTGTGTTTCAGGTGGAAGTCTTTTATCAAGGACAAAGATTTGGCAGTATTCCTGAAATGTAATGAAACGCCAGCTTTGTTCTGGAGCCTTTGGAAGTTTATTCCACAACCAATTCCACCGGGATGTACTTTATTAGCGTGTGTCAATGCTAAATACAGCCTATAAGCAAATTAAGCCCCTCTTGCACATTCACAGAACTAGGACAGAACACCGTGGTGCTGCCCAAAGAAGCAGTCCTCTCCCTGCTCTTATCCTTGGGTATTTCTCACCTCTTCTATTCCTCAGCAAGAGCTTTCAGGTGGATACTTGGTCCCTCAGTAGGATCCAGGAGCTAGCATGGCTAAAAACTAATCTTTGAATCTTTACATTATCCCCTTTGGTCAGTTTAATTTCGAGCCATCTCAGATGTGGATTTCTGAAATAAGTGTGGGAAGAGGCCTAGACTGCCTGTCCGTCTTCACAGCTGTTGAGATTTATGCAGGCTTCAAGTGACTATATAACCACAGCTTAAATTAGGTTAGTTTTCACTGAGCCTCTGCTCCAGACAAGGGAGAATGCGTGGCTGCTGTGGTGATTTACCATCTGTAACAGGGTAACGTGGGATCCCTGAACTGCCTTCTGGAGGAACCTGAACATAGATGCCTGAAGTTAATACTCCCCTTAATGTGAATACTCACTTTATTTTCAACTCTCACATGTTTTAGTCAATGCTTTATGACTACTCTGGTGTAAAGCTAGTAGAATCTGGCCCAGTGTCCTATGAACTCATGCTGGCAGCTTGCGAAGGATGTAACCTGATTCTGACATTTCCCCTTCTACATTAGAGGGTTATCATCTATTTTTCTTTGCATAGGTCAAAAATGTCTAAAGATTCACCTTTCAGAATGAAAAGGACCCATGAATACCAATGCAACTGACTACACAACATCAGTGAAAACATTTCCACCTCAGTAAAGAACCAAATGGGAAAAGCTTGTCAAAAACACTGGCATGCACTGTGACTGAAAGTGCCCTGCAAAACCCTGTAAAATGGGAGTTCCGTACTACCGCTGGCGTTCACTCAAAGTGTATTGTATTGTCTGTTTTTTTCATTCTCTCCGTGGGGCAAGAAGGTGACATATTCCTGCTGTCGGAGTTCACTTTTTGCATCTACGTGTTGTCACACCTGGGCTACATACAAACGTGCAGCCTAGGAGAGCCTCTGGGCTCCCAGTCACCCTGCACCCCGACTGACACCAGGGCAAGGCTGGGACTTGTACTACATGCCCTTGTTTCTGCAGAAATGAAATCCAGGTGGGGCCACAGACAGGAGCTACAAAATGCTCCATCTGGAACCTGAGCAGGTATTTCAGCACGTGCTAAAGACACGCTCTCAGGTCACATTAAAACATGGTCCTTCCATAATTGATGCTATTTTTTTAATAGCTTCTCCAATTTGTACTTTTCCCAAAGCAAGACAGAAGTTGATATTAAATGTACCATTTTCTACCAGGAGATTTCACCTATCAATATGCGGCATAAAGGCTCATAGGATAATCATGTCTTTTAACATTCAATAATTACACTTCTGCAATTCAATCAATTTGGGACTCAGTATAGACAGGTTGGATTGTTTCTATTAATTGCAAAAAAAGCACAGCCTTATTAAATACATTTTAAACATGTTTCTTTGCTTCTAACCTTGCAAATCACACAAATGCACTACTACATCTGGGATATTGCTGGTAGGCTGCTAGTGTGTGCTGGCTTTAACACGGGAACAAATGGCAAAGTGGAATTTGCCCCTTTCCCCCCACTCAGACGTGCAGCCTTACACCAGTAACAATGCTCTCACCGGTTTCAGAAGCTCCGTTTTCCCGTCTCTGGGGGCTCTCCACAGAAAAGGAAGCGTGGCTTGTCCAGCCCTTCACATCAGGCCCGTGCAGAAGGCAGAGGATTTTTCAGGAAGTTACCGTTTGATGAATCTAAGGGGGAAGAGCCTTTGAAGTAGATGAGGCATGTTCCAGAGGATATCGTGTTGGCTGTGTGCCTGTTATCAAGGAATTGTACAGGATGCATATTCAAAAAGTTTCCTGAAGGGAAAAGCAGAATGTGTTGGGCTGTCTGGGCAGATTTGAGTCATTTACCTGGAGTCAGGGCAACATCTCAACCTTTATGAAAGACAGACATGGAAATGTAGATTTTTTTCTTCCCAAGGGGATAAAGGAAAGTTGGGCTGAGAGTTAAGACTAAATGTCAGAAGCTTCGACTGTCGTGTTAGCTGATAGAAAATAAGAGAAACCTATTTTAGAGGGGGAATGAGAAAAGGGTAGGGGGAAAAAAAAAAAAAGACAAATATGTTAAAAGGAAAATGTTTGGAGGGCACATGTTCCTAACAAACTTTAATTTGGATAACCTTGTAGCAATATGCCTATTTAAAAAAGAAAGAAGAAAATGAATACAACAGCCTTCTTTTTGACTAAATAAAGAAAAAAAAAATGTGGATTTTTATATAATGACTGATACAACAGAAACTATTACTCAAATGACAGACCAGTATGACAAGGCCAGATATAAAGACTTAAAGTATGCGGATTGGGGAGTTTTCCAGGGACTAAAATACAAAAGCAAGATGCATATTTATTTTATTGTGTGGCCATATGTTTCCATTAATGAAAAAGACCAGAGAAGGCTGCTGAAAGCCAAAGAGATAACAGGAAAAATGTTGGTAAGGTATCTTTGAGGGAAAATTAAAACAAAACTTTTGGAGCAGATGGAGACTTAGAGAAAACAATATGTTCCCTAATATATATCCTCAAACATTTTCACTGGAAAACAACTAACCACTTCTGTTAGAGTCTGGCATTACAAGGGTTTTGAAGCGGTTGGTTCTTCTGGATTTCAGACTCTCTCTGATGCTGGAATAGTTTATTTAGAATGGAAAATTTAGTGGAAAACAGAAGTAGCAAGTTCAGACCTATATTATGGAAAAAAAAAGAGACCGAAATGGAAATCGTCTTTTGTACAAATAACCTGGAAGAGAAAATAATAGAGTAGCAAGATATATGATTATAGTTACCACTAAATTGTATATTAATCAATGTTTCTGTCAATAAAAATTCCAAAATCAATGCAAGCATCTGAAAACTCATTTCTATATGATCTAACAGACAAGAAAGAAAGCTGTAACAAGTCAGCTTCTGTCAAGAGACACACTAATCATTCTGCTTATTCTGTTAATGAACTCAGCAATGGCCAAAGGATTGGAGATAGTAATTAAAAGCTAGGTAACTGCAAATGTGTAATTAACACAAATGTGTATCTAATTAAGCAAAGCCTATCATGTGATGCCAGACTCAACAGAGGATGGTAAAACCTGGGTTTGACAGCTGATGGGCCTGATGAGTTTTTCAGCATTTGATCTGCAGTGCAGGGTGGCAGCAGTGGATGAAGTGGTGGCTTGTCTTCTCCTCTCTGCTCCAGACACATTGTGGAGAACCTTCGGGGGGAGAAGTTTGGGTTTCTTCTGGGTACCAAGTCTGTGAAGCTGGGGCTGCCGTTTGGACTCGGGTAAGTGTGAGGTATGCGGTAAGCTTGCAGCGTGGGTGGAGGCTGGAAGAGGTATATTTGTTACCTTTGGGTTTAGATATCTGTGTGCATGTAGCTTCTTCTGAGCTGTGTACTCTCACCCCTCTCCACAGTAAACAGGGAGAAGTGACACTTCTTAGGGGTGGTGTATTTGTTTAAGGATATATAGAAGAATCACATCTATAAGGGCATGAATCACACTGTACAAACACTTTATGGTTGGCTACAAAAAAAAAAAACCCAAAAAAACAGCTGAAGGAGGCTGGAGGAGGTGTGGGTGCTCACATCTGGGTGGATCAGCCCAGGCTGACAGCAGCAGGGGTCCTGCTTCTAGCAACAAATATATCCATTGCCATCTCTGAAAGGTGATGAGGCAAGATTTCTCGTGACCTAGGCAATACTGTGAGGCTTGCATCAGACAGAGCTAAACGTGGTCAACTGCAAAGCAGGTGAAACAAGAGGGACCATCTTGTGGAGACCAGGAAGGGAAGATTTATTTTCAGGTGTTTATTTAATCTGGCCCATTGAACTGCTGGGGTCTATGCTGTTGAAAGCGTTGCTTTCCTGTTTCTATACGTATATGCTTATGACTTCTGAAATACAGACTTTATTAAGTATGAGACTGTTGATGCCTATTGGTATTTATGCTTCATAAGTATAAAGTAAAATATGGGGTGTCAATTCATACAAAGTTTTTGATGAGTTAGGGTCTGGTCACACCAGAGCCACTCCTGTGCTGCCCTGGCTCCTAGGAAAGGCTCTGCGTGTGCGTGAGGAGCTCACGGAGCCAAAGCTGCTGCTGAGGTATCTCTGCTCTGTCAAGCTTGACTCCAATAAGCTTCTCTGAAGACAGAATAGGATCCAGAAAATCTTGGTTCTTACTCTGAAAAAGACTTCCCATGTTTTCTTGGTGATTCTCATAAGAATCTAGGCACTACAGACAGTAAGAATTTCAGAAATGCCTTTCAGAGCTCCCTGATATTGTGAAAACAGTCTCCACAACCAGCTGCTCATGGCTCCAGCATTCAGCCCTTCACGCTGTTACAGATGGCAATAATATTTCTATTTGCTGGCTTTTCTACACAAACTGTAATTGTTCTGGGCATGAATGTGTATGTATTATGAACTGCTCTAAATACTGCAACATCGACAAAAGCAAGTAAATAACAATTACCTGTGCATATGGAGTTTTAAAGAGATACAACTGCACACTAACCAACAAAGAACTTACTATTGAGTTTACGTGGTGAGGTTTTGGTAGCAAGGGAGCTGCAGGGGTGCCTTCTTGGCTTCTGTTAGAATTAAGTATGTATATATACTTATATATAATTCTTTTCAAATATATTCAGCTAGAAGGAAAGTGGTTGTAATTTTTTTTTCTGGGGGTTTTATGGAACCACACAAGAATTGAGGCAGGAAGGCACCTCTGGAGTGCGCCCAGTCCCACCATTCTGCTCAGAGCAGGTTGCTCAGGACAATATCTAGCTGGGGTTTCAATATCTTTAAGGATGTAAACACAGCCTCTCTGGGCAAGCCTTAAAAGAAGAAATTATTTTTTCTTGTGTACAAATTTAATTTTCTATATTTCAGTTTATTCCAGTTGCCTCTTGTCCTGCTACTGGACATCACCGAGAAGAGCCTCACTCAGTCATCTTTATGGTTTCCCACAAGATATTTACACACATATTTACAAGATGTGGGTTTTTTTAAGTTCACTTTTGTTGCAGAGCAATGAAAATATTTTTTGTCATTAGTAATTTTTTAATATCTCAACTATAAGCGCATTTAAAAACTTTATGTACAAATTTTAACTTTTAAACATTCAAAATAATCTTTTAAACATTTTCTTCAAGCCTCTTACAAATTTAAAAAATTGCTTCTACCAATTATAACAAGCTTTTCTTAGATTAATAATATAGTTATCAAAAAGTTTCTAGCATAATACATCAAATGATGTTTTAATTTATCTAAATCTCCACTAATTATTTGGCTAGTTCTTAGATCAGGATCTGTAGTAGAAGTTTATAGCTACCTCTGTGTGATTTTGGAGGTGAACTATAGGAGAGATGTGCATTTCTCCTGTTGCGTGTGACTTACTTTAGGCATTTTCTAGAGGTTCCACTCATTGTATGTCTTGTCACTTCTTCTTTTCAAGGGGTTTTGTAGTATTTTTAGTATTATAAGTATAGAGAGATCAAGCCTGGCTTCAGTGGTTAGGATACTTCATTAGCTGTATTTGTAGATGCAGCTCTACCAATTATAGAGGAATGCAACTCCCAGCTTTAGTTCTTTCTGTTTCTGAGCAATCATTAGTCACAATGAAAGTGTAATAATAAAAACTGCATGCTTAGTTTTGACATATTATACCATATTTGCAAAGAGCTGAATAAATCTATTGAAATTCATACATCATATTTTAAATCAATAGTACTAAAACTTGTAAGCCCATTTTTCAGCTCACAGGATGCTTATAAAATATTTTATTTTTAAGCATAGTCATTATTATTCAAAACAAGAAGTATATTGGAATTCAGACTCTACATTCTGATATTAATTTATAAAGTATTGGACAGTCATAATTCAAACTGCTGCGAATAGTTCTGATTGCTTCCATAAATCATTTTATTAATTCTAGCTTGAGTATAAGCTAATAAACAGGTCCATACTATGCATTTTCTTGAAGCATAATTTTAAAGTTTATCTTAGGAAGGGGTTTTCAGCTTTCTGTGATTAATTCAATTTTTATAATCTTAAACAATGACTTTTTAGACAGAAAAGCTTCCCTTCATAATCTAAATTATCCTTTTTGGCACTATTTGTTTAGGATTCATCTATAAACCACTTTGAAATGTGGACACTTCTCAGATGGAAATGAGTTGGTTTTAGACAATACCCACAAGTAAAGCACAACAGCTTCAAGCAGGAAGCAAAAGTGAATAAAACTGCAATATAAAATTTAGTGTGAATATAGCTCTGCAGAATAAAAGTTATCATGGAAAAAAAAATTAATCCACAGGTTACAACAAAGCAATTCTGTTTTATTGCCTAACACCCACACCTGTACCCCCAAAAAGAAAGGATTTTTTTTTTTCAAATGCTAGTGGAGCTACAAACTATACTTAAGAAGAATCAAGATGGCAAAGATCTTAATTTATACAATCTGAGCTTAGCAACCGTTCTGTTTGGGGCATGTGCAGGTTTGTACTTGCATAGTTCCATGCTTCCTGACAAGATTGCCACTGTCACCTTGAAAACAAAATCTGCTTTCAGTCAGCTTCAGAGCATCTTACCAGTTCCATGTCACCCATCCAGACCACCTTCATTATTGTTTAACACTGTAGCCCAGCCCTTCCAGTAAGCTACATCTCAATGTTTGACGAGTTCTTTGCATTAGAAATTAATTTGTGGTAATCAGCAGGAAATACACTTAGCAAACAAGGCATTAAGTTTCTGAAAGAAAGTGAACGTTTGGTAACTTAATAATCTTCCTGTATATGTATGTTGTCCTAGTTTCAGCTGGGGTAGAGTTAATTTTCAGTAGCTGGTGCAGCGCTGTGTTTTGGGTTTGGTATGAGAACGATGCTGACAGCACCCTGATGGTTTAGCTGTGGCTGAGCAGGGCTCACCCTCAGTCAAGGGCTTTTCAGTTCCCCCCTGCTCTGCCCGTGAGCAGGGGCACCAGGAGCTGGGAGGGGGCACGGCCAGGGCAGCTGACCCCAACTGGCCAGGGGGACGTTCCATACCATGGTATATCATGCCCAGTATAGAAACTGGGGGAAGAAGACGAAAGGGGGGACGTTCAGAGTGGTGGCGTTGGTCTTCCCCAGTCCCCATCACATGTGCTGGAGCCCTGCTGCCCTGGGGATGGCTGAGCACCCCCTGCCACGGGCAGCGGGGAAGGAATGCATGGGCTGGCTTTGCTCGCACATGGCCTTTGCTTTCCCTGTGAAACAGTCCCTATCTTAACCCAGAAGCTTTCTCACTTTCATGGTTCTGATCTTCTGCCCCACCGCACTGTGGGGGGGAAGCGGGTGGCTAGGTGGTGTTTAGTTGCCAGCTGGGGTTTGATCCCAGCCAATACTGTTATTTCAGTTCGAGCTGCAGGCATCCTTACTAAAGCAGTGGATCAGAGGTCAACTAAATCACCAGAAGCCTACCAGCTCAGCACTCGGGAGTGTTATACAGGCCAGGCTAGCAACAAGACCATATATTTGTTGTGCACATTGATAGAAAATGTTAAATTATGACAATGATGTAAAATAAATAACCGTGTATACGTGAGGCATTTTCAGTATCATTACTTTTATACAAATACCTCCAAAACACTCCTTCAGAAATAGTGCAGCAGATAGATCTGTTAGCATTTAATTACCAGTCAAGTTAAATTACTAACTTAAACTAGTAAGAGAGGAGAGGGCCAATAGATGCATCTCTTGTAAAGTGAGACTGTGATCTAAACATGCTGCTGAAACAGTTCATATTGAATATATATAAGGGGAATATTCTACTTGTTCTGTGCTGTCTTACGGGTAAGAGAGAAAAACTGGCATTTTTATTTTTTGCAGTGGTCAAGGATTCAGCAGGTTCCAACATGAATGACATGATAGTCATGGAGATGATTTTATTTTGTTTCACGAAGGTAGGCATAAAGGAAGAGGCAGGGTATAAATCAAAAATTTATTATTCTAACTTCTGCACTCCAGGCTTTATCACTGATGCTCTGTTTCTATGCTAGCTCCCTGCCACCACCACCCCCCAACAAACAAAAAACTTCCAACTTTTTTTCTTGTGACATTATAGAAGAAAAAAAGTATTTCTGGGAAAAGTATATTCAGCGTACCAGTATTTTTTCAAATGGGGGAAGAAAAATTACAGCTTCAAAAAATTGCCAACTAACTCCAACTCTTAACTGTGTTCTCTGGGAATGTGTTTGCTCTTCAGTCATCTCCATATTCTAGTTGCAGGTTGTATAGAAGTATCTAATTTAACCTTAAATTGGCCCTAATTTAGCTGCTTTTCACTTTAAAAAATAAATCCCAACATGTGAAGTGCAGAGCTGCAGCAGGATTGTCAGCTTTCCAAGGTACACGGTCTGGAGCTTTGGCCTGGACCCAGGCCAGTGACCAGGGTCAGGGAGTGAGCTACACTAAAATTTTAAACACTCACAAAATTTGACAGCTTGGCTCAGCAACACTTCTAATTTCAATATTGAAATACTTCTGTGTTGCACGATGTTCGGGGCAAATACTAGGAGTGTTGCTTACCCTGGGATTTTGATTTGGGGTTTTCTTTTAGGTCACGGTAGTTTTTTTGTGAAGTAGGGGTACCTTTTGGAAGAGGCATTTAGGATCTTTGGAGGCCACCTCCTATTTGGGGTCATATATCCTTTGTGGGAAAGGGAAGAAGTGGGAAACATGATAAAGAGAGACTCCATATCCATGCTGTGTTCTGCAGTATTTCCATTTGTTCCTGTCCAGTGGCATGAAAATTGCATGTCAATCGCCTCTGCACCTCAGATATTTGAAAGTACTTTTATCACGTGCTTCTGTCATGAATATCTCAGAGCTACATGCAAATACGCACATTCAAACAAATGAATAACAAACGTTACCCCATCAATCGTTTAGGCTGGAAAAGACCTATAAGATCATCAAGTCACAAGCTGTACTTCCGAGGTGTTCTAAAATACTTGACTCTCCAACCATTCTATTGAAAATGGTCAGTCTGCCAGTGCCTGTATGTATGATGTAGCCTCATAATCTAGGAATACTTCGTGTCCAATGGTTTTCTGTGTCAATTCCACTGCAAAGTACCTGAACCAATATTTTTCTTGAATGTAGTTCCTCTTTACGTCTTTCAGGTCTATGACTTTTCCTGGCTAAATTAAGTTAACCAACAGTATTTCTGGTTTGAAGAAAAAAGCTTATCATTCTTTAATGAAAGAGAATTGCTAGCTGCGTTTTTTTTATTATTTTTTTTTTTTTTTTTACTTTTTAACTGCCAAAACCCAATCCAAAACTGCGATTTATGGAGACAGCCTTGCTCTCTGGTTCTCTTTCAGGCTTGTCACTGTCTGAACAAGAATCCCTAAAGCAGTGAAACATTAGAAATCACTTATTTATTCAACCTTTTTAGAACAAAAGAGTTTTGTAAAGATCTCAGCAAACTAAACATTTCTAAACTTAACTTGTACAGTTTAACTAATTTAACTAACAGGTTAGTTTATTTCACATTAAAGTTGGCTGACTGTTCTACCAGAAATGCTATCCAGTTATGGCCAGCCTAGAATGACTGCTTTTTTAATAGGAGCCATAAAGACCAGGCACCAAATACTTAGCTGCTTTTTTTTTTTTAAGAGGAGAACATATTTGCCTTGACTTATTAATTTATAATCCTCTTTTGCATGGCCAGAAGTACAGCCATTAATGTAACAGATCACTCTCGAAGTTAATAAATGCTGTCTTTAATGTACTTCTCTCTAGTGTGCAACTAGGCATACAATTAAAGAGCAGAGGCATACACTTGATGATGGAGCAATCCCTTTTTGACCCTAAAAATGACCTCGTGACCATTTGACAGGGAAGTGACAGCAAAGCCCTTTTTAGAGGGACACTGTAAAAAGTGTAAGACATGTACATTGACCTGTCACAATGTACCCAAATGAGCTGTCATTCACTTTTGAGGATATTGGTTTGTACTTTTCATCATCTTGTCATTACAAATAGTTGGGTTTATTTTAAAGCATGGCATTACTTATTGCGAAATTCCCAGCTGCTGCTCTTAGGTTTTTCTTGGTTTTTAATGTTCTGCTATGTCAACATCTACTATTTTACATTTTATCACCTATGCATAGAAACTGATTAAATTCCTGCAGATACCCTGGGAAACTTTGTTAGGAGTCCAAAATTGTTGAGGAAGATACAAACAACCGAAGGGGCCTTATTGTCACAACGCACAATACTTCTAGTGCATTGCTCACTGCAGTGTTGCCCAACAGCCATATTTTGTCTTACTCTCAACTTAGATATACCACCATAGAGCTGTTCATTTCAGCAGAGCTGAACTGATTCACGTTGTCCAAAAATTTGGTCCAGAACTGTCTTACTGAATCTGTGCTTTGTAAAAATTTCTTCTTTCTTCCAGTCCCCTGGATTATACGTATTGATTGCAATTAAAATTCATATGGGGCTTTGTAATATAATGTTGCAGAGCAAAATATTTTCAGTTTGCAATTAGAAGGAATACAGTTCTCCAGGAGAACAAACACACGCAAAGTGTTTTCCAGATATATCTGTCCTTGACCATGTTACAGAATTCCTCCTGGGCAAGTAATTTAATCATCCTTTGCCTCAGCTTTCTACCTGAAAAATGGGAATAGCAGCATTTTCCAAATGCTTTCTATCAATCTTGTCTGACTAAAATATTAGTTCTACTGTGCAGCAAAAGTAATTACATTTTTACTCCGTAACCATTTCCCAAACTCAACCAAAAGTCTTATAGAAATGAGCGTAACGGAAAACTTTGGGCCAAATGTATGGCTTTTTCTTACTTTTGACATTTTGGTGGGAAAAGTGTAGTAGCATTCGGCTCGCTTTTTGAAATCTTTTTCAAAAGATAATTAATGAACAATTAGAATTAGAAACTAGGGAACAATTATGACATTCACAGGGGAAGAGAATCTGCAGACAGAACTGTCTGAAGGCCTCTGAACTCGCCTGTGTAACACGGTGAGACACAGGTATCTGTCCTCTCACTTTACTGATTATATTCTCTTCTCTCAGAGAGAGAACAGTGAAGCGATAAATCTGCGTCTGTTCTTTATGCATAGACAGAAACGGGGCAGAATATGTGGGAATGATATGTTAACTCAAACATTAATCTGTCATGTTAATGGATCTATTGCTTTCCCTACCAGAGAAGGCCATACTTTAATATGCTACCTTGACCAGATTTTCTTCGTTTAACTCCTAATGTGCAGTATTTAAGGGTACCACTGCGAATACTTGTATCCAAGTAACAAAAGCTGTTTGTTCTGTATGCTATTTCTCGTCCATTTGATGTGCTGTGGTACATCAATCAGTAAGATTAAATAATGTTATTTTCATAAAATCTTGGATGCTTTAATATTAATCTTAGATTATTTTTCCAACTAGCTGGGTTTCACTGCATTTATTTCCTCTACAGGTTAATTCCGATTTCAGACCAACAGAGTTTTACTGACAGAAACTATTTGGTCGGGGCATTTCTCATTCCACCAGATAATGTCTGTGCATAACTGAGTTTATTCACTTTTCATTAATTATCCGTCAACTGCAAGGAAGAACACTGGAGACAAAAAGTTAAGTAAAAAACGAGTCACACACTAATATCCCTGTGTGGGTAACACAAATAGGCAAATTCTTAATTAATGTTTACTGGAGTCAGTAGTAGCCTTGACATCTGTGGAGTTGGGACCCAAATTCTCTTGTTTTCTGACCACCAGTTCTCCCACAGGGTTTCATTCCCCTGTTCACCCTAAGGGTGTGTGTGTATATGTGTGTGTGTGTATATATATATATGAAAGCAAGGCCTTGGACGCTGCAAGGTTGGCTTCAGGATATTTTCCTTCCTCACAATAGTATTTAAACTTTTAAATTTGTTGAGCTGCAGAGCAATTCAGCCAGCAGGCAGCACTTAGCTGTGTTCAGAAATCACCTCAGTTGTCCACAGCCAGAATTACTGGGCATGCATAACGTCGACCGTGTTTTTCTACGTCACAAGTAACATTTGGAGTTTTCTGTCAATATGATCTACAGCTACAGGTAGGTATTATTTCTGAGTTCTCTTTCCCAAACAATTTTCAACAATTTTGCTCTACTTTCCTAAACTATGCTGTGGTATATTTATGAGACCTCTTGAGATAATCTAACCCAATTATATGCTGAAAGGACAAGAATCTGTAAATTTCAAGAACACATAATGAATAAATTATTACATAGAAAGACCAAAAGTATTTCAAAGGTGTTCACTATGTGTGATTAAGAAAAATGTGATACTAAAAAAAAAAATATATCTTACTCTTGAGATTAGCTGACTACAATGAACCGTTTTTGATGACAATGCAGTTTACATATATGGTACACCTATGTCCAAGTGACTACTGACATATCCATATCGGCTAGAGGTAACGACTTATGTTTTGTTTAAAAAAAAAAATAAAACAAACAAACAAACAACAAAAAACCCACAAACAAACAAAACCCCCTCCTGAACAAGTCTATTGCATGACTACAAATTTGTCTTATTTTACTTGTTATTTCTTGCATGAAGTTGTTATGCTGTAGGAAAAGTTTTGATTTGCATTCAGATTCTTGAGCCAAGTTTATAGCAGACTGACTCAACATAATCCAGTTTGTGGGAACATTCCCTCATATATCACTGAAGTGCATCTCTGGAGTCAAATTTGTCAACTATTTTAACAGCAGGCAGCAAAGCTACACAGCAAATTAGAAAAAGAAGTCAAGAGAAAAGCCATGGGTGTGGTCTGAATATTTACGTTGGGAAAAGCTTTGTAATTGTAAGTTGAAAAGAGTAGAAAATTCCAATTAAACAGAATTTGTAAGAAGTAATCCAGCTGGAAAGTAAAAAGTACCTTGTGGTTTAGGCTTATTGCTAAAAATAAAACCAGAAAATACTTTTTAACTGAATTATAAGGCCATTTTAAATAGAGAGTTAAAATGCTATCAGTACATGAAAATTACTTCTCCCTGCATCTTGAATTTTCAAGCTTGTAAGGTTTCCTTGCTGAAGGAGACCTTCCTAGCTCAAACCCTTCCTGTTTAGCCAACAGCCGAAAAAATCATACAAAACCTTGAAATGACGCAGATCTCTGTTAGAGGAATGGTTTCTTTCAAGCGAACAGCACTAATGCTTCTCGGGATACTGTCATGTGAAAACCTACACTCTGCAAAGGCTAGCCTTCTTATCTTTCCATGGGACATTGTTGTCCCACTGTAATGCAAAACAGCCTTAGCATCGTGTTGAAAGCTGGCACGCTGAGGGGAGTTCATGAATACAACGTTGAAGATGTAGATACAATTGAATTTATCCAAGGTTCACAAAGCATTGATGTGATAGTCCAAGTCAATATATCACAGCACCTAACAAAGAACTGTTAGGTTAAAAGTGAAAAATTAGATTTCTGAAAGGGTTCCCTCACATAATAAATTAGTTGAGATATGAAATATCCCAAGAGTATATTCTTAGGTTCTATCCGTTGATAAAGATGCCTATGGAGATTTGATTGAGGGGGGGGAAAAACAGTGTAATTTTCTCTTTTTACACGAGAAGCGAAGCCAACAGGCCAAATTGAGGACTGTCTGGAAATGAAACATAAATGAAGAAGGCCAATGAAAACATAATTACAACAATTGGCCTAGAAATAACAACAGAATTTATGAAGATCAGCATGAGCAGGGTGGGCCAGGAAGAGCTCAAACTCCCATTTTAAGTTCTGCATAAGTGTGGGAATTGCAGAGAAGATTTCCTCACGTGAAGTCTCATTTAAACCAGCCAGAAAGAGGGGGTGGAATTCATGCACATCCCAAGAGTAATGGACCACAGTGTGTTTGAAATAACACATGATTGCTGATATCGAAAAAAACAAAGCAAGAAAAACAAGTGTCCAGGTGCTTTCCCAGAATCAGACTTTTTACTGCAAGAATTTACATGTCAATAGGGCAAACATGAAAGGAAAATAGGGAATGGTGGCACTGGTGTTGAAAGGGAAGAAATACAAAATAATGCAAAAAATAAAGCAGTCTAAGTTTTCTCTCTTTCCCTGCCTTATGCAGTAAGGTATTACAGTGATGAGAAACAGAAATACTTTGAAAAGTAGATTTCACAATATGAAATTTGCCTATTGAAATTACAGGATACTGTACTTCAAACTGCATGTAATAACAAGCTGGTGATGTTTCTTCTCGCCAGTACTATGAGAAAGGACTATAATAAAGTGTATTACAAAAATATAGAAGTTTTGAATTATGTGTTTGAAAGTCTCTGGGGATAGCTTAAGGATGTTCATCTTTGGCACTCTGTAGCACAGAAAATCAAGTGAGCATGAAGTGCTTTGGGCTGAAATCAGTCCTCAGCAGTTCAAACCTTCCTCTTCTAGAATTTTGTTTAGGAATAGTGGGAACTAATTTCTTCTTGCCATTAGGAGAAGAAAAAAAAAAAAAAAAAAAAGAAGAAAAGATGAGGCTTCCTGAGTTGCCTGTAGACCAAGCAGCTGTCCTTTTCTACTTACTGTGGAAACTAGATGTCCTGAGGGCTCTGGCTAAAATTCAGAGGGAACCAACTGTCTTTCTCAAGGAAGCTGGGTCCTGCCTAGCAAGCAGCACAGCACCATGTATCACAGGAAGCCAAAGACTAGGACAGCTGATATGAAACCCACAGGTTTCCATAGATGTGTTGATGAAACTGTCAGTTTCTTGCCAACTTTTTCAGTTATAATGTGTATAAACATTTTCACAAAAAGAAAATATTTCCAAGCAAATCAGACAAGGAATTTGGGGTTTAGCTTTTGAGGTAGTCACCAAAATTCAGTCTCTAGGGTGCCTACAGATCAACAATGAAATCTGGTATTTAATTATTAAACTGTCAACTCAGGTACTGGAGACTCCCTCCCTCTCTGCACTCGTACCAAATTTTATGCCGCTCCATTTTTTTTGCTGCTCAGTGAGACTCTACCTGAACTTCTTTATTAGCTTGGTTATCTAGATTATGTGGATGTTCTTTGAAAAAAGTTTCATAGAATCCATTTCAGTGGTCTTTTATACTTTATCCATTCTGTTGTCTTTTGCTTCATCTGTGGAATTCCTAAACTTTATTTGATCTTAATATGAATGTGAAGAGATTTTGAGATAAGATGTAAAATATAGTCACACGTAAATGTGATTTATTTGTCTGACGCCTACATATACTAGTAAGTGTATTTTAAAAATAATCAGAAAAGTGTTGACCAGCAATTGAAATAGGAGGGAATATCATATGATAAACAAACAAAATGGGCCAAGTTCAACTTGGATATAATTTCTTTTATGTTAGTGGCATTACATCAGGGATTTATTCCACTCGGTATACTCAGCAAACAGAACTTGGTACAGGGAAGGGGTTAGAAGGTAAGCAGGTACAAAACACCTAGAAAAGTCCCTAGAGTAAAGATTTGTAAATTCACAGACAAATCAAACACTGCCACAGCTGCAGTGAGAAGAGAGGGCTGAGGTCTGGGCAGAAAGCAGAAGGTTCAATAGACATGCAGATAAATATACGTACACTGCTGCGATCCTCTGAGCCACACTACTACAAAAATGTTATGGTTTAGCTTTTGAATGAATACTTTGACACATCCAAATATTTAAGTAAGGTTAATTGAGGATGTGTTTTGCTTAAATCATATCATCAGGAGGCAGAAATAGTATTCTGGACACCTAAGTGACCCATAGCAACAAAAAAGCAATAACAAGTAGCCGGTTAGAAAAATCCAACAGTTAAAAAATGTTTCTGTAGTATCCTCACTATAACTTTGGGAGCAATAGATGGCAATTTTTATGATTTTACTTGGTGATCACTGATTTCCTACCCACCCACGTTCTTCTTCAGGCACAGGAATAAACTGCAAAAACAATTCATTTAAAACAATGGATTCATGTCTGATCTGCACAGAAAGGAAAAAAAAATGTGGAAAGATGACCCAGTATTTCAAAAAGGCACAGACACTAAAAGCCAAATAAAAAGAATAATAAAAAACATTGTGTCTTTTATTTCAAAATATCACAGCTTTAATGATAGCTAATGATTCCTGGCTTCTGATTCTTTAATGCTTTAGTTTATGTTACTGAGAAAACAGTAACAGCTTGGTTAATCGTTAAGTAAATTGCACAACATATGAACTTATAAAGAATGTGAAAACATATGCATTGGATCACCAAATTCAATAACATCTCTTCAATTTAATACATGTTTAGGAGAAAGTATAAAAACAGTGTAAGCATACTATGATAACCCCCACAATGTGACTTCCTAGATTCTGGTAATGAGAAAAAAGAATAAAGGTGTGTTTCAGAGAAAATATGTGGAATAAACAACTGAGAAACCAGTTTTTGGTAAAGAACCTCAGTTAGCAAGAGAGTGATTCAAAATCAGAAAATACCATTATGTGTGTGAGGACAGGTTATTTTATTTCCTAAAATATAATCTATCGTTTGATGAACCGTATGCTGACCATCAACATGTTGTTGACTTAAATGCTCTATTCCTTCACAAAAGCCAAAGACAAGACTTTCCCCACAGCATTCAAAGTATCCTCTCTCAGGACTGTTTCTTGTGAGGGGAATTCAATCTCCATGCTGTAGTTAATCCTTGACCTGTCACCTACATCTGCCAAGGAAAGTGACACTTGTGTCAATTAGAGTGATGTGTGTTGTGACTTGGACACAGCTCTGCTGGGACCTGGATTGCAATCAGCAACAAATGACGTGGAAGGCTTTGAACAGATCAGATCAGATAGTCATGAAATTTTAGCCGTTAGACATGAGTTAGCCAAATTTGAACTAGTAACTGATAAGACAGTCACTCTATATTACCGCTTCTGTTATTCTACTAACGATTTGCTGATCCTTCCAAGATATGTCAAGGGTCATGTGTCTTCAAAGACGTGCACCTGGGTACTTCAAATTGTTTCTATTGCATAGACAAGTTTTTTTTTCAAATTGTTTCTATTGCACAGACAAGTTTTTTCATGCCATTGTAATCAATGCGCATTTTGCTTATAAACCCAGCTAAACTGAATAAAGAATCAAAACCAATCAGAAAAAAATATGTAATTATAAAGGGCTATGTATTCTAAATGCATTACATAATATCCTCCCCCCCCCCCCCCCCCCCCCCCCCGCAATATTTTATTTGAATCTCTTTTCTGCTGTAATTCGGTATAATAGCATTAGGACCATGTGTACTGTTTTGGTCTTCGATACAGTTATCACTGATTTTAAGGTGAGTTATCTAGAATTAAGCTCCAAGTACTGTATCTGCCATCAGAAGTTCTGTAGGCATTGTTAGTAGGCATAAAGTGTCTTTCAGTTTAGTTCAGGGCAGTCTGAGATAACAAACAATGTTACTGTTAAAAGTGAAGATTGAGATGCATCTTTATAAATAACACATGACTGGACATATGGGATCATTTTCACAAGAAAATGAATTCTTTATTTTAAAGAGTTAGAAACATAAGGAGCCATTTGAGAAGGATTTGCCAACAGAGCACTAAAACAACACTGTGGAGGGTCAGAAAATCTGGAAAATCATTTGAGAGGATAGGAAATATAGTGGAGTATTGTATATGAATAAGCCAGGAGGAGCAGTTCCAGAAATAACTTCTGCTCACCTGTAGGAAAGACTGGATTAAGCACAAGGCTAAACAGATTCCCACTCCAGCTCTGAAGGTAATTATACTTACAGAAAAATATACAATGTAAAGTATGAAAAATAAAAGCGTGTACATAAATCTGAAATAGAAATGTTTATTCATTTTTACTTGGTATAAGGATTTGAACCCATATCTAATAAAAGTACAACGGTCCTTTACAATACTCAGAAATATGTGAACTTTATGCTTTATTTTATTTACTTTATGCTTTAATTAATCTTGGGGACAGCGTATCACCAACTTCTCTTGGAAGGCATGAAAGACTGGAAGGAAAAGTTCCATATTAAGGATTGCCACTGCTCACCAGGGTTTTCTTTCCACCTATAAAAAAGGCCACAAATAAGATGATACCTGTGAAGCCGTGACCATTTCTAGACACATTTCCACTGCAATACACAAGCTTCATCTTTGTGCAGGCAAGAGTGAAGGAATGCCCATGGCTTCAGATCTTTAGGTCAGGAGAGGACCTGAGCTGGGCTGACTGGGTTCCACAAAGGTGAAAAGACTCGGTGGGTGGCATCATTATTGACCCAGGGATTCAGCCGGGCACACCCGGAAAAATCCACTAAATCCTTTCCTGAACAGAAAATAACAAGAATATTTCAAGACCAGTCATGCCATAAATATTTGTGGGAACCAAACATTCTTTTATTTAATGAACAGTGAAACTGAACGAATGAATGATCTTTTCAGTGGTAACCCGCTTTTAGCCCCAGTTCAGGAGTTGGTTACTTTAAACAAGATATTAAGATGTTCTTTAATGTAATGCTTATTTTATGTCACTTAAAGTCCACTGAAACCTGTAGAATTATTCTTAACTTATATTGGCATAAAAAACTTTAAACGCGATCAAAATCTCAGATACTTGTCAGGTCTGGGCTTTTCCAGTTATGTTTCTTTGGTGTGTTTATGTCTGCTAACTAACGCTCTCTCATGCACTTATAACTTTATGTTTCATTTAAGGAATTTTGAACTTTGGTAAAAATGTAGAAAAGACATGCAACTACTGAATATTTAGTATAAAAATCGGCCACTCTGTCTAGAAAAGAAATTAAATCAGTCTTTATGTGATGTTCTAGATGCATTCAGCCAAGCAAAATTATCAGCTGATAATGCTTTGAGGATTTTTTACTAAAGGAAAGAAGAAAGCAAGTAGAATATTTTGGAATGGGCACTTCCTGGGAGAGTTAGGGTGGGTTTAATAACCTTCATGATTTTGCAACTTTGCTGACCACCAAAACACAACCAGTAATAAGGTTGTTACAACAGCAGCACTATCAGCTTCTTCAATAGCTGCAGGAGATGGGCAGTGACAGCGTTGTTGTCAGGCTGCTGTCACTCTCTAAAACCCTTCTCGTTAGTTTAAGAGAGCCTGACAATGAGCAGCATGGCGTGAAAACCAAAATGTAGCAGCACCCTTGGGAAAGCAGACAGCAGAACTGAAGATCTGTATATCAGATACCTAGATACCATGTATAAACAAGTTGGATTTTTTTTCTCCTAGTGTTATATTAATAAATAGCAATCCAAAGAGAGGTACCCTCTGGGACCTTTTAGATTCTCAGATTATTTCTGGTGACTCTGGTGAGCTTAGGGGTCATGGGACATTGTCTGCTCCAGATGGAAAAAAAGTCTGAAATCCTTCATGTTGAGACTGTGGCATTTTTGAGAAAACAGCTCTAGGATTACCTGTTTAAAATGAGGTTGAACAATTTTAATTCAAGGAGTAATCCACCTCTCTTTTGTGGTTTTTTTCTTTCTTGGAAGTTGAATGAATCATTGCTATAAAACTATTGTCTGTGGGCACAGCACAACAGAATGAATTTCATTTATGCACTGTTTAATACACTTTTGTTCTGTATAACCGAGTGAAAAGTGATACTGAAGTTTATACTGCGTTCTGCTTTGAGGCATTTGAAACAGGCATGTCTGAGGGATGCAGTTTTAATGATACAGTACATTAGAATTCATTATTCTCTTAGAGATCTGTGTGCTCTGTAATGCATACACAGAAACGCATACATGGGTACAGCAGACACTATCAAAGGAAAGAAAAATCAATTACTTTGTTGCTAGTGCAAAAACCCAAACCCTTATCGCTATGCTTTGCATGGCCAACGGAGTGCTGAATTATTACCTTTTCTGTAGGCGCAAAAGACTAGATCTGCACAGAATTCACGGCGACTCCAAAAAGCGGCAGTGTTTCTCTGCACCTGCTGCATCACAACTCCATAGTGGGATTAGACACAGTAAAATCAACACCACATGAAGCACATGAAAATGCTGCGTGGACTAGCGATGCTAAAAAGGTTGAGTGCTATTGATCCGGGGAATCTATGCCAGGTCTCAGTACAACCAGCGCCTACAAGTTTTTTCATAGGAGGCATAATTGCAGATATATGAACGCTGTTTTGACATTGCAAATGCTTTGGAATGGCCTTCCTTTTATTTTATTTTTTTTTGTTTACAAGAAATAGAAAATTGCTCTCCAATCAATTTCTCAGCCTATTGCAAATAGTTAACAATGCTCTCTAAAATAGTTCTCATTTTTGTAACTCAGATCTGAACCTGTCTGTTTCTAAACACCTCAAAATCAGATCAATAATAAAAAAAATAAATTTAGAAGAGTGGTGGCGTATCAGCTCTAAGCAGTTACGATTCATTTGTTTGTTGTACATTTTTAAACACCAGTAGGTTAGTTATACATGACAAGCAAATGAATTTCTTGGGTTGGGTGCACGTGTGTTATTCCTCCATAATGAGAAATAGAACACTGAATGCAAACGCATCTCAACACAGAATGGCTGCAAAACCCTGGGACTGCAGGTATCAGTCAGCCAATTCCGCCGCGGTAGCACAGATTTAATTTTTAACTGAATATACATTAAAGGACTTTTTATAATAGGACATTATCAAGTGCTTGTATGTAATTGTACATACCTGCAGTTTTCTTTATTTTTAAAAGCTTTTAGACACTTTTGCTTTGTCAGTATGTTTTTTCTTCATGGGACAAATGGTGCTATTTCATTCTGAATTAATATATTCATTCATTCAAGAAAGCTTGACTTGCTGGAAATGTAACTTATCTTGCACGAGCCCCAGCTCACAGTCCCTCTAACTGTTGACACTGTTGTATTCTATGGGCCTGATTTAATGTTTATGTACCTTTGTAGTAAGAGCTAGAAGAATGTATATTCAACCAGAATGTATATTCAATCAGGAATAAAGGTCCCCTGGCATATAGAAAACCTCACCAAAGGAACAGCGAAGTTGGTATGATATAGAGAGAGATATGTAAAGCATATGCACCCCTGTGCAGTAGACTGCAGTGGAGGTGTATGGGTTCCCTCCAGGCTTTCCATAGGCTAGGTGAGATACGTTGCATCAGCTTTACGGTTAGCTCAGGGTGTTTCTTCAGCCCAGCAATGGAATCTGCAGGGTAGGATACCTCCCTGAATCAAAACTCGTTTCCTAATAGAGCAGCAGTCTCAGGGAGGTCAGGTGGGGACAGAAGCAAGAAGGAAGGGTTTGGAGAAGGAGCCAGGAGTTCTGTCTGGATACCCGAGGCTGGCATGCCAAATGCAGGTCCTGTAGCTTGGTAAATAGCTTTCTTAACTTAGCCAGCATCACCAGCTGACCCGCTAAGCACTGAGTTTTCAGGGCGTCACTATGCAGCATAGAAATCAGAAATCAGTAGCTTTCTATTCTATTGTTATTTGAGAAGAAAAAAAAGGTAAACAAATTAATTATTTCTCTGCATCTATTCTGCTTGGCAACATTTAGCTAGTTTCAATTTTTTGACACTGACCAGTGTTGCTTAAGGGAGAACGAGCTCAGAAATTATTTAGGTAGCACCAAATTTTGGTGCATAACGCTGCCCATCATTTTTACTAGCACTAGGACAAGGAAAAAAATAGAAGGAAAAAAAAAAATATAATTATGCATCATTCTGCTGCAGTTACGATTACTGACCTGCAAGTTGCAGATCAGCAGAGTGGTGAGCTGTCTGACCCAGATTATGTGAACGTTGACTACCGTGCCACCGTGGTAATAAAAAGCAGTTAATGTTGACCAATTTCATAAATGTCTCAAGCGCTCTCCATTGTTCATTCCTGAAATCCAACATACTTTTCTACTTAAAGTGAAAGTTAAAACTAACAGAGGTCTAATTAGATTCATGTATTAGGCAGTGATTTTTATGAGGTAATAAAATTGCCTGTCATTTTCTAAGGTTGAAGGATATATTGTCTTTAAATATTTTTGAAAATTGCTCTCTCCAGTTTTAAATGGGAGTCATTGGTGAGCAGTGGGATAATGAAGTGTGGGAAAAAGATGTAACTATGATTTAAATTGCTAAATTTTATGGAAAGATGCAAAGCAAAAGAGCTCATTTGATACCTGTGAAGGCATTTTTTATTTCCCTAAGCAAGTTAGGACTAAAGAATGTTTTTCAAGTGAGTTCTCTTTTGTTCCCAGAGATTTTTTTTTATTTTAGCACCAGCTGTATCTAGCATACCTAGTATAAATATTTTATTAGTATTCTTTCCATTCACAAATACACATGATCTTAACATACAAGCATAACAGTCTTCCCGAATGTGTGGTCAGAATCAAATTATCTGGGCTTGGAGACCTTTTCTGTTATGGTAAGGGTCTATTCCTGGTCACACATAATGATGCTGTGACCTTAATTACAAAAAGTTATTAAAAACCAGTCCATGTTTTTTGATTTCTGGCCTAGGTGTTGTTCTTCTCAGTGTACCTGGAAAAAAAATCTGGAGTAAGATAACTTTTAGCTAAATTAAGTAACAGTTGTTCTTCAGAATCTGCAGGGATTGTTTCTCTCCATGCTGTTGTTATATGAAGATGTTGCTGGAACCTTGTTTCTTGGCTGTTCAGCTTGTACTGAATAATTGTATTAAACCCTCATTCCTTAAAATCTGACAATCACGCAGCCTCCGTGCCACCACGTGTTGCAGAGTTGCATGCAACATGGCTTTGATGTCAACGTCTTATATTTTCACATTTATTCTGGGAACAAAAATCTGATAGATTTGATTCAGTTTTCAGTAGTAGAAGTCAGGTGTGGACTTTCTCTCTGGATTATCAGATGACTAGGTAAACTAATCTGACTGTCACCAAGAGATGTATACTTACATGATGGCTATTGACAGCAGCTACAAAGTGAAGAATGCTCTGGGGGTAAGACTGAAAACTGCACGAGGTAAACCTGGAACATATAAACCTGTTTCAATTGTCTGTTGCTACAAAGCATACTTTAATCCAGTAGATTCGGTGTGTGTTTGGAAAAATTAATTTAATCCCATTTACCACGAAGTCATGAAACCCTAATAACACACATTTGACTTCCTAGATATACATCCACAGATTTTTTGAGACAAACCCTGCTCTTTTCCGTAAGAACATCTGTTCACGTAAATATACTTAAATGCATAAAAAATCCTGAAAGTTTAAATAACTTTTCTAAGGTCTGGATGGAGAATTAACCAGTCAATCATTAACGATTGTCAGCTATAAATGGAAAGTCACAGGGCTGAGCTTTTCAAAGACAGGCATGTATACCTAAAAAGCAAGACAGCAAACTTCTATCCTGTTTGTGACCTAAAGCAAGGGGACTGCAAATCCTATCGTTTAGCTTGCAAACTCATTTTCTTGCTGCTCCCTTAGCCCTCTTCCCTTTGAATACATCATTTGCGTAGCTACATTAAATGCTTCTTTTTGGACACATGATGGGAAGAGCGAGGTGACAACCTTTAGAAGGAGCAGGTCACAGGAGACCACGAGGTGTAAAATGCCAGCATTTCAAACAGCCTCGGGAATACTCATGGGAAAGCCTAACGTTTATCGCTGAAGTAATTGATTGGATTTCTAAATATTGTGGCTTCATAGAAAACTTTGAAAACAGGAAATCTAAACCAAGGTTTATTTTTGGTAAAAGACATGTATTATCTTACTGTTCTCAGGCCAAACGGGTGCTGGAGAGGTGCAGGATTGCTGCATGTGGTATTATGAACTGGCTCGATGAGGAAAAAAAAAAAAGTACCAGCTTGGAGAGAGGTTTCTTTCCCTCGGGAGCCTTTGACCGCTCTTGGGGACGGCAAGCACGCTGCTTCTCGACAAGGTGACTGTTACAGTGTAGTCTAGCTCTTTATAACTTAGTTCCCTCTAATAATTAAATATGTGCAAACTTCAGGAACTTTACTGAGTGCATGCATGTGTGAGAGGATTAAAAAAACAAGCAGCTAGAAAGAAAGGCTGATTTCAGAAACTGCATTGATTCAAAGTGACTTTCTCTTTATTTAAAAGGAAAATTGTTACATTGAAACTATTACATATTTGTCTAATAGCAAGCAGAATGAAAGTGCAAAGGTGACTTTGAAGTTCAGTTGAGAAATTATCTTCAGACCCTGGAAAACTATTGTAATACATCTGCCTGATGCTGTATTCAAATTTCAGACAATAAGAAAATTGTAGCCATCTGCATACTGCTGTTTTGTGGGGGAGGCATGTGTGCACGTGTGTGTTGCAAAGGTGAAATTCTCATAGTTTTACTGGAGATTCACTTGACTTGAGGAAAATTCAGACTGATGTTGCTGCCTGGCATGCTCCCTACACCGCCAAGAGTCAATAAAGCATCTCCCTTACACAGGCCAGGTACTGTACCATCTCCTTCATCTGCATGAAATCCACTGGACTACCACAAGTTTCATTGATATGATTATGTCAGGAGGGTTTATGATAGCTATGGAAAACCTATGGAGGTTTTTGTTGTTGGTTTTTAAAAAGATATATATTAATGTGCCTCTTACGCTTAACTGAAAACAGCATGCATTAAATACTTGCACTGTGCTTCAAATCTGCCTCAGCTGGTACTAATAGCTCAGCTTGGAATTGTATGGCACTATACACATGGGTATTGCCGTGGGGTTTTGAATCCTTCTGCAGTAATTTCTTTACTTGCTTCTGAAATTACAATCACTGCCTAACTTAATATAAAGAGGATATTTTCTCACCTTTTGAATGCATTTTTACATTTCTTCTTTCGACTCAAATTGTACTTTCTGGAAAATTGAAAATCATATCACACTGGGAGTGAGTGAGGGACTATAATTCATGATTTACCAGCTTAATCTCCTGTATACAAAATCTTCTCAGTATAGATGATCTGTGGAGCATGCCAAGCCTCCAAGACAGAATTCACATAACAGGCAAGGCAACAATAAATTCCTATAGTAAAATTAACTGTGCTTGTGTAGGAAAACAAAATCATCATAAGCTCTCTCTGCAAAGAGAAGCAATATGCTTACTCCCTTCGGTGCTACAGGAATGAGACCTATATAATATGAAAGAACAGTTCTGAACTGAAAGAATGACCTGGAAGATTCAGTCTTTGTGAGTCTTTGATGAATGCCGTAAAACTTTCTGAGAAAGTACTTCTTTGCAGCTAGCATTGGTCTTTTTCCAGCATCAGCTATTATATGTTTTAGATGTGGATGCATAAACAGGTTACTGCAGGGCAGCCTGGCATGGGTAGAGCTTTCTTCACAGTCCCTATGCGGAATCATACCTCTGGTGCATAACATTCTACCAGAACATAGTAAATGCAATGAAATACCCATATTGCATTGTGTGAAGCCCCTCTTTTTGTCAGCTATGCTATTTCACAGATTCTGTGGGACATTGCAGCGTTACTGGACAATAGACGATAGGTTGCTTTTGAATTATGCCTGCCTGAATGTTGTTTGTGTATCGGTAGGCTGATTCTGACAGCGGACGTTCTGTGTTTTCGAGAAATACCGCATTTTGTTTATGCACCACATCAGGCTCACCGACAAAGACTTAAGCTGCAACCTCAAAACCAACATTATAATAACAAGAGTGTTTTACACCAGATTGCACTCAGCCTCGGCAAGCACCTGATTCCCTTTAATGGCAATTGCTAGTAACGAGGCTGAGACAGCATGGGGTGAGCTCACGTTAGGAGATCTTTTACGCTGCTAGTTGCCAGAAAGTGCAGTTTGGTCAAGTGTCAAGTTCTAGAGAAATCATGCAAAATGCAATGCCTCTGCTTCTCTCTGCACCACTGTGTTCTGACTGAAACCCAGGATTTCCCACATAACAGGTAGGTCCAAGAGTAGCTGAGCTTAAGGAATGTCCTTTTCTGTGCCTTTCGTTTATTATATCTTTCTCCCATATGGCCACACGGATCTGGTACCTAACAATAACATTATTTAGTGAAACCTTTCCATCCCTGAGAGAGGCAGTGTCTCTTCCTTTACCTGGTTGCCTATTTTCTCTGGATTCAGAGGCACTCAACTTCTTTGTGATGTCTCTGCCAAGTGTCAGTAAGGTATGGAACTGTTAGTGAGACAGGTGGAAAGGTCGTGTAACTGGACACAGTGCATTTTCTGGAGAAACTGTTAAAAATAACCTCCAAAATGCTAACTGAAGCACCCAACTATAATTCCAACCAAAACCATCAGCTTACAAAAGGTCACAGACCATGGAGCACACAACAGAGTATCTGTCCTGCTTTGACTTTGATCTTCCAGTTTCAAATCTAATGTCAGTGAGGGTAACGATTCCCTATGGCAAATACTCCCGAGCGCTGAATATCTCCTGCTTTGGGGAAGATAAGCCACTGTGAGGCAATCTATAGTATTTATGAGTCTCTCCCCCACCTCAGCAACCATGTCTTTTAATTCTAGAAACAGATTTTTAGAATTTTGTGTGTAATTCTGGAAATAGATGCACTGAGAGGTTCAGGCCTTTCTTTACATTTCTTTCAATAATGAAGTCTGTTGAAGCAGGTCCTGTGCCTTCATACCTCTTCTGTTGAAAATGATCACGTGCTATACATTTCAGATACTGTGGCTCACAAAAAAATCCATGTCAAAGAATATACAAAGAAAATACCTTCTTTTTTTTTTTTTCTTTTAAATCAGCTCTATTTATCAAATAGGTAATGTTCCAATTATGTTTTAAGAGTACGCCTGTTAAATAACTGCAGAACACAAGTTGTAGTGTGTGCCAAATCTCTACATATGGTGAAACTTTAAACAAATACTTAGTAGGATAATAACTCACAAAGGAGTTAAGTGTCTTGGTTGTACATTTTTTCCTTCTGCAAACTGTTAAACTTCTGGTGGTTTTTTTTCTTCACAAGGGCATGTCATTTTGCTAATGGATTTAACACCACCATTTGGTCCAATTTCCTCATGTCTGCTTCAATCAGCACACAAACCACTACATAGGAGGCAAAGCACAGAGATTCATCTCCTTCATTTCAGGGCCCTCAAGGAGGCAATCTGTTATTTCTTTTCCTTTGAAAAGCTGTATTTAGTGATGGGCAAAGAGATTGAGGAATAGCGTGCAGTGAGACCTTCCCTGGAGCAGAGCTGAGTCCAGAACCATTGAGATAAATGCACTTTCCATACAAACTACAAAAAAAAAAATACATTGGCTTTTCATATTTTTAGATTTTCATCACAGTTTTCTCTTTATCGTTATTTATTTTCTTGCTGCTTTGAACTTTCTTTACTTCTTTTCCTTAAATTATAAATTTAATTTTCACTCTCACAGTCTTTTGACTGTCTCCATCTGGCTTAATTGAGACCTGTTTCTGGGAGCTGGTTTTTTGAATGCAAGATGTACGTTGGGCTTTGTCAGTTTTCTTTTCTTGTGGAGTCCTCCTCTCAAAGCAGGTAAGTGAGCAGTGTAATGCTCCATATAACAAACCTGATTAGAACAAAGTAATCAAAGTTGATTACCTGGCAAGCCTCACCTTTTTATTATATATTGTTTCTGCCATGATCAGCTCAAGGCTTTATCACTACAAAAGCTGCTAGCATGTGAGAAAAGTCTAATGGTCCATCTAGTCTTTTAATACCTGAAATTTAAAAGGTATTTTCTCCTAATAGTGGAGCGCTACTTTATTATGTGCTATGGAAAAAAAAAAAAAAACCACAACAATGAACAACCAAACAAAACTCCACTGTAAAGTGATTGAAGTAAATAATTATTAAGGAAGATCAACTAATAACTGAAGTTGTTTGAGACAAGTTATTTTGCTATCAGAAGGCAGTGATTCCTCAAAGACACCTTTCTTTGCAGGAAATGCCATGACTGTTCTGAAAGGTATGGTGGTTTTTGGTCTAAAGTTAACAGGAAAACATAAACCAGTTCAGAGGAGACAGTTTAGCCAGTAGCCTGGAAGGACATCACCTTTTTGAAATCTTTGTCTGACTCAGCAAGGACTTCATCTCAGTCCCCCGTACCAGAGGTGGATCTTTAATGCTCTTCAGGAGAGGATCTCTTTTGTCTCTCTTGAGATTTATCTGTGTATTAATAAGGGGAGAAATTTGTACTTAAGTCACCTCATGAGTGATTCTCTTTTCACTATCTTGGAAGACAATATTTCCTTCTGTTTCTAGAAGACTCTTTTCAGGGTGGAAATCTGTTTTCCTGCAAAAGAATCTACTATGTCACTATTCACTGCTTTCTGAGACATTTCCTATGTGTCTTCTACTATTAGAAGAGGTGTGTTAAATTTTTACTCTCTCCTGCTCTGCTCCATTAATACTAAAGGCTACAAGCACCTACATGGCCAATGCTATTCATTATTTTTATATAGTTTGTACTACTGAAAAAAGGGGGTTTTACATGGTTTTATTAGTGATACTCTCACCCTTTGGACTTTCACTTTCTATTGAATTTGAATTTTACTGGCTGTAATGCTTCTGGAAGGCAGCTTCCAGATATCTGTCTGCGAGTGATTGCAGCAGCCAAGTAGCGACAGGAGCGATGCTTTTCTATGTCTCCACCTGCAGAACAGAAAAAAAGATTATATATAGACTACTCTGGCCAATCTCAGCTTAATAGAGTATGAATACCAACCCTGTCTACTAAAATTATGATAACAAAAATGTGTTCTTTTTAGTTGTCAGAATACTTGAAAATGACTGACTAGGAAGAAATTGTTATCTTTTCATAAATAAGAGGGAAAGGTGCTAAAAGAGTAGACTGTTATTTGAATATGTTTCACTGACATGAATGCTTATTTAATATGATGAAAACCATTCATGTTTTTGTAATTCTTGATTTTATATTCAATTTTATGTCATATACATGAATATTTTTGATGTAAAGCCCCCCCCTATTTTAAATGAAGGGGAAAAGAAGTTCAGCATTACATTAATTTTTATGTATCAAGCTGCTTCAGAAAACTATTTTGATTTATGAACATTGAATAGATGCAAATTTCATATTAAAAAGTTTGTTCAAAGGAATATTCACTGTTTTGATCATGTGAGATCGTGAGATCATATTAATCAAAGGAATACACAAGAAAATAGCACCTGATTTTTTTGTCTTTAATTAACTGTCCAGGTATTTGAAAGAACTTTAACAGCATTATGGTAAATATATCTGATATTTAATACATATCTGCAGGATGGTATCAGGATGGTATTTTATTAGTATAGCCCAATGTAAGCGAGTCATGCTTTGACCAGTTAGAGGATCTACTCTAAGCCGGGGGGGTGGGGTAGGGGGTGGGGTGGGCGGAAATCAGCTTGTAGAAACCTCTGAAGCTGATTTCAGACAGTGCCAAAAAGGACCCAGTTTTGCTTACTTTGTCCCAAGTACTGTCCCGCCAAAGTAGGTCTATGAGGTGCATCCTCCCATGAATGTTCAGTAGCTAAGCTGCAATTATTTTATACCCTCCTGATGGACAGGGAAATGATCTGTGTCACTTTTCATTGTTACTCCTACCCTCTAACTTCTCTTAGTTCTTCAGGTTGTTTCGCGTCAATGACAGTAATAGACAGAACTATTTACTAGATTTTAAAAACCGCACAGGTGTGACCTATGGCAAAGAAGGTCTCCAAGGGACCAGCGGTAGACTATTCACACATCATTTCTAAGTCAAGACAATCTTTGGTGGGCAAGATTGCTAACTTGAGGCTGTTGCATGGTCAATTTAAGCTGATTGATGAGTCCATTTCTGTTCATTCAAAATGGTTTGGACATCACAAAAGTACTTTGGCATCCTTAGGAAAGGTCAGGAGTTTAACAAATTGTAGCGTTATACTACTTTGTCACTGGTGGAGGTGACAAGACCTGGATTTATCAAGGCAGCTAAGAGGGCATTAGCCTCCTATGCTGCAGTCTAATTATGGTGTGTACAGTCTCAATCAGGTGACAGCAGCAGTGCATTTGGTATAATCACCCCATCCGTGTTGGTCTCTGTTTAGCTAATCGCCTAAGGGAGGTTAATTAATATTTGTGGCAATGTTTTTTCTTGAAGTAGATCATAGATGCGAGACAGACTTCTTTCCACAAAATGTTTAAAGGCATTTAGAGGTTTTTTTTTCTGGTAAAATGGAGGGAAGAGTGCATTTTATTGGTCCCATGGGAAAGAGTTCTAACAGGCAATGTTAGAGAGTGAAGAAGTGAATAATACTGGGCGTGAATGCATTTAGGCTGAAAACTAGTAAGTTTTTAACCGCCTCTGTAGTAAGGTTCTGAACTGTTTTCTATTAGAATAATTATATAAAATAAGTAAACTATTTTCAGGATCAACCTTGATTCACATGAGAACTTGGAAGTGTCCTAAATGCATTATCCTGTGTGTGATCCTAACTGTGTGTATTCTTTGAGTGGGAGATTAGCCATCAGGAATTAGAATTGCCAACTAATATAACACTTTACTTCTGCAGTCATTGTTGGGTTTTCCTTTCCCTAATCACAAGAGTAATTTTACAGCAGCTTGGATGATCTTTTTCTACCTTTGATCAGAATGAGTTACTACATCATTCATAAATTTATTTCAAAACTTCATAAAAACAAGTTTTGACTACTGTTTGGCTCATGAATGATTTAAATATTGCTGGCGGCAACCCACTGTTTGAACAGAGTATTGTATCTCCCCAGTAATATGTTTTTGCTCCATGAGTAGATGACCTCCAAACAAGAAAATTCTATTTTATGTAGCAATATTTCTGAAATGAACATTTCTGGAAATATTTTACACGTGAAAGTGAATAAAGGATTGCAAGTAGATGAGAAGTTTATTTAAGGAAATGCTGGTGAACAGGTTTTATGTAATACTTGTTAAAATCTAGACTTCAGCTACTGTCAGATGATAGCTTTTTGTGTAGCTGTTGATTAATCTCCTGTAATCTACTTCAGAACTTGTTGTTGTTGTTGTTGTTGCCTTTCCTTTGCAATGAAATGTAAGGATTGAAGTGTTATACCATACCTTTCTCTTCATTAGACTTGGAACCTGTTTGAGAGATGCGCAAAATTTGAAGCAGCAAGAAAAGCAAGAGAGAAAAAAATATTTAAATATCAATAGCTCCGTGGGCCAAGGCAAAGGAGTCTCTTTCACCAGACGTGTATTTTTCCGTATGCTTAAGCAGGTGAGTAACTAGAAATGTAACGGGAGCAATACCTATGTATCTGTGTTTTACAGACAGGTAAAGAACCCTCCAGAAAAAGGTCTGCCCTTCCCTCCTCCTCAGTCTTGTCTTTAAGCAGCTGGATCACTTGCTTGCATTGCCTCTTCCTCTTCTTGTAGGTAGGCCAAATGCCACAGGACATTGTTATGGACTGAGAAGTTGGTAAAAATAGACCGATATTAATGCCATTATGAAAGGGTGATATCCTTTTTTCTTCAAGGAAACTTTTTAATGAGCTTCCACACATATGCATATTCCATCCAGCAGTTTAATTTTTCTAGAAGTCGCAGTTGTCTATTCTCTTTATTTTTAACTTATACCTGTGTATCATTGCTTGCCCTCTGTGTATGTTGCAGAGAAACTAACCCTGTGGTTTTGCTTCAAGTATTTTACAAAATTTAAATCATAACAGGCACATAAAATATAAAATTGGAAGTCTTGAAAGCAATATTTAAAGCTACAGCCTTGCTCTTTTGGAGATGGAAATTCTATCTCCAAATTTCACCACCCATAAGGAGGGAAAGATTTAAAGGTTGGTCTTGCTCCAGATGGGTGACATGGAAACGTTCTGCAACCAGCAACTGCCACGCAGGAATTTACAGTCAGGTTGCAACACCCCCCTTGGAAAATTCAAAGCCAGATTTTAGCACAGGTTTTCATAGGTAGAACCGTGGCTTTTGATGACTGGATTTCTATTCATTGGCCTTGCCCTAGGAGGAGAAAAGTGGCCTGTTGTGACAGCTACTGGTAGGAAAGCCTGTAGCCTGGTTGGATGTATGGCTATGGCAGCGTATGGGGTGCAGGGATTCCTCCTGGCAGCAGGTAGGGGAGGTTAGCGCTTATCTCCCAGGAGTTTAATTAATATTTGGTTTGGTTTTCAGGTAAGGAAATCCTTTAACAGTTGATCACATATTTTACAACTATCCAGGAAAATAAAACCATCTAATTTGGCAACCACAATGAACGCGTAAATAAACTATGTGGCTGAGAAACAGGAAGGCCCAAGAGCTTATTACTGAGCATGAATACTTTTACTTCAGATTCCTTTGGATCCAAATTGGTAGGAAACAGAAGTCTGATGTCATTTAATGGTGCTTGGTAGAAAATGAGCGGCAGGTCTCTGTGTTCAACATCAACGGCTGTCTTGACCTCCACATACAGAGCTGCAAGCAGTGCTGTTTGTACGGGGGCAGGAGATAGCACCTGAGCTGCAAAAGATGTTATAACTGTAAACACTAGATTTCTATTTCAATTTTAGAGAAAAATCTTTCTGAAAAATAGAAGAACGGGGTATAGAAAACTTGCCTTGTCATTTCTGATGTCCATGAGTGAGAGGTTTTCAGTCTTCCTAAATAAAAATCTTTATTTCTAATGTTAGCTACCTTAAATTCAGATATCTAGTCTAAGCAAATAAATTATTCTTTCCTGTAGCAAATACTGTTCAAAGTTCTGTATCCAAAGGGGAATTAATCTAATTTTCTAAACAAGTCACAATTAACTAAAATGAGCTGCTCTTTGATGATTTTTTTTTTTTTTTGGGGGGGGGGAGTGTTTCCATTCCCTATTTAGGGCACCTAGAGTTCTAGAAAAGAAACTAAACTTGCAATTAGCCAAAGTTAAGTGGGAGAAATAACACTACAAGGCTGTACAGCCCATATCTCTGAGTGAAACTTAATTTCCACTTCTCCCCTCCCCGAGTCTCCTTTGTTTTTGTTCTATTATTGTAGAAATATGAATAGGGTTTGTAAAGAAAGTGTAGATACATTATGAAAAATATCAAAAAAAAGACCAAGGGTGTATATCCTCGTAATAAAAATAGTTGGAGCTGCACAATTAGTCATTCTTCTAGAGGGACTTGTATACATGGGCTTGTCTAGCTAATCTAATGTAAGACCTCTATCTTCTTCACATCATAGCCTCAAGCAAAATGAGAAAGATAAATAGTCCAGACCAAGTGGTGCTTTAATTCTTCATAACAAGCTGTGTGTAATTTAAATCCTTGTTTCCTTCAGTAATTATATCAATAAGGACAAAAATCAGAGCTTGGAGTGGAATACATATTACCAAGTTGGTAACCTGCCATCTTCACATTCCCCTGTACAAAATAAAGTTGCGAGTCAACTATTCAGAAACAGGAGGTATCATCCCAGAATAACTATCTGGAGATGGACCAACTATTATCTCATCAGAAGTTAATGCAACTATATTTAAAATTAAAAGCCAGAAACAACAACAGACGGAAGGAATGCAGTCAGCAGCAAAAAAAAAAAGCATTGCTGTTTAACAGTAATTTTGATTCTGCACCTCTCCCCAGGGTCCTCTTCCATCTTACACTACATCAACCAGTTGGCTCACAGACTGCTCTGCACATGCTGGAGATAAGCTGCACATGCTGCTGCGTGTATTTGGCACACGGTGGGTCACACTACATGGCTGTTTGGATAGCTCAAAGTTAGGCTAAGGACTTTGTATCTCTCCCCCACTGTTTTGGGTTTCCCTTGACATTAGGATGCCTTCAACACCCTTCACGCTCTTTAATTTCAGCCAGAACCTCTCCGGAATGTAGAGAGCTGAGAATAATTTTCTTTGAGTAATTTACTAAATTATGATAAAAGGAACAGTAACGTTATTATTTAGTCCTTGCAAATTTGATTGATATTAAATAAAAGTAAAAAATATGGTAGTTGTCCTTCTATTGTTTTTGAGGGAGAACAAGATTTTTAGGGAAGTGGTGCTAACTATTATCAAATCAACTTATAAGTGAAGGAAAAGCTGATTTTTGTCCCTACGGATCTCACTTTCCTCAAAGAACAACAGAACAAGAAAAGCATACTTTAATGTTTTCCAGCAATAGAGTATTATATGGCTGAGGGTAAAGGGAGGGAGAGAGATAAGGTTTTTTACCTTAGAACACCTGAAGTTGAAATACTTTCAGCACTATATAGATATAGATGCATAAGGTATTATGTTGGATTGTTGGGGTTTTTTTTTGAAAAAGCAAAACTTCAAAGACAAACCAAATCCCTTTTAGACTTCTATGTAGTTTTGGAAGCAATGCTTATGTTGTAACATACCTTGACATCTTTGGCAAGTTTTTTCTATGTTTTTTCCAACACAAAGTATTCAAGATCAGAACTGTCTGAAATTGTGGCTAATTTAAAAGAATGCCAGGATTTGTGGAACTTATGTGAAAGCAAATAATCTCAGAAATTTTATTCCTCTCTTGAACCAGGAAATTACAGGAACAGCTTATGAAATTTTGTCTTTGACATTTATCTCGTTCCCTGCCTTACTTCTGACAGAAACTTGATTTGGAATGACACTTCCTCATTCTATTTATTCATAATTAGTCATCTCTGATGGAAAAAAGAAAGAAAATGCTGATTACACTAAGAGATTAGTTATGAAAAAAATGCATTCACTTATAACCCAAGAAAAGATACAATTAAGTGAAGCATATAATTCATTACTGTTTATCAGAGGCATTCAGAAGGCATGAGTACTATTTTCTCTTGAAACTCCAGAAAAATAAACTGTAGGCCTTGGTAACCAAGGCAAAAAGATGCCAGAAAGTAATAGGTAGAAGCCAATTGCCCGTTGAAAACGGACAGACTGACAAATACACTGTGAAGTATAAGTTTATTAAAAGGTGAAAAAAGAATAAAAAATAATGATCATGCGGGAAGGAGAATAACATGGAGGATATACCGACAGGGTTCAATCCACTGTCTGAATCTGTGCTATGGGTGGGGAGAACTGAAATCTCAGTACTGCTGACGGGTTCTGGCTCTTGGGTACTCTTCCTGCTCACAGATTTAGTCCATGGAGTAACTATGGCTATGAGCAAGCGCAGGTGAGGACAAAAGCATTTTCAGTTCATCACAAGACTTCCAAATGTCTGTCTAAAGCGTGTCAGTGAAGACTGTAAATCCCAAACAAAAGAGGAACTCAGTTTGAAAATGTTGGGTTAGGACTTTAATAAAAGATTAGCCCCACTATTAAAAAATGGATAAGTAATTAAAAGACTCAATGATGCATTGTTTCAACTGCCTTTTCCAGAATTCAAGTCTTGTACATACTAAATTCGTAATGCAGAGACTGGAACACACACCTATGTACTAACAAGGGATGTTAGATGGCCCCACTGCACAAGCTGGCACAGCCACCTCAAAACTCATTAGCGGAAACATGTGCTTAATTAGTATGGGAAAGCGTGTGGTCAAACCTCTTTCTACCCCTACTACAAAGCAACACCAAAATTAAAACCATGCGCGAATTTTAAAAGGAAATGCCCTGTTGTAGTCCGTACGCAGCACTGGTAAGGGGTTTGTGTCTTTTTTTGTTTTATTTCCAGGGATCACTTTAAATGTGCAGTGTGCTCTCATGTGTGGTTCTATACATTTGGCATGGATCTCACCTTGGTAATGATGAATTTTCCTGGCAGATGAATACTTGGTAAGATCAGATCATGGAATTAAGCTTTTTTTGGACCAGAGTTTGCATAGAATTGTATCAGCATGTGTGTACTGACCCCAGGTTGAAAGAATGTTTCATTTCAACAGTTTGAGTGGAAACTGGTCGTTTCTGTTGTTTTCAGAGCAGTAGAGACACAAGAAAAGGGTTGGGTTTTTTTTTTTATTATTTTGGTTTTGCTTTAAGGGAGCTTAAGAGATATCACAATACTTTTGCCAGAGAGAAAATTGAGAGGGGAAAAGTGCAAGCACAGTTTTAGCTTATAGGATGTTTAATAGAATTAAATAAAAATGCTGGCGATGCAGGGGGTTTTACCCTGGTCTCTTCCAGCATTTAGCTTTCTTGACTTTGCATGACAAAGCAATTCACAGTGAAAAGAATTTTGAAGATGCAAAACATGTTTTCTTAAGGCACACAATGGTGGCAAGAAGAACCATTTCAGGCCTCTAAAAGAAAAATATATCAGCAAAGAGAAACAACTACACTGGAAAGAGATGGAGACCGAAGGTTTCAGTAGAGGATTAGGATGTGAGGTTGATCAGTAGTACCAAGACAGAGTTCTGTGAACTGCCTTGAATTCAGTATGAACTTGTTAGCATTCCTGCTTGTTCACCCTTGGTGTGGAGGCACTTAAAAAGAGAAATGTATAAAACTCACATTAATATGACCAATTAGGTGGACTACATGTAATGAATAAATTAAATCAGCTGATTTAGTCTCTTTTCCATTTACTTTGCAACATGGTATAAATGTCAATATTTATAAAAATACTTGATTCTCTGAACCAGTGGTGGCTGTGGTGTTTTTTAGTTGGGGGGGGATGACTGAAAAAAAGAATGCTGGAATTTTGGAATAAACTTGGCTTTCATGTGCATATGTATAATGCAAGTTTCAGAAGTGTATGATATGAAAGAAAAGAATATAGGTTATGCATTATCAACATACTATTGAACAAGAGACTTTTTAGCTCTTATGGCCATAACCTTGTAAATATCTTAAGACTTTCTCCTGCATGCTCCTTTCCTCACTTGGAGTAGCTGCAGCCCGCATAGGTGAGCTTGCGGATAGCCAGCCGGATCCTCACTGCATGGCATGGCATAGGTGCATGAATGCATAAGAACTCTCTATATGTTCAAGCCTCAGTTAAAAAAAAAAAAATACAAAACACAATGACAGCAAAAAATCAAAACCAACCAAGCAAAAACCCACCTGTGGAATTTTCTTGTATTTTCTATCTGGTTGATTTTGTAACTTGGTGCATGCTGAATATCTTACCAGATATCCTCAAAATTACAGAGATATGCAGATATAGTAATAAAAATGTTGCAATGAATATACAAACGTATCATTCAGTGGCAAAACAGGGAATATAGCTAGTAACTTTTTCACCGCATCCAATGTTACTCTGGGTGTAGCAAAGTAGAAATGGTTGCAGACAAAACAACAAAAAATATTAATAATTCAAATAATTATTAAATTTTGTATTTTCTGTTTGCAAATGAAAATTAGTTTATCTACGGTGGTTTGCTCGGAGATACCTGCTCCTACAGCTTTCTATATGGAGAACATTTTCTTTTATTGTGCAGGCTGTTGGTTAGACAAAACCTTTCTTTTTTTCTGTTTTCAGAATAAGTCTTTACCTCCTGAACATTCAAAAGCTATTCCCATATTCAGAATATCTTACCATAAGGTAACACTTCCAGCAGTACAAGTAGTACCATCCTGCTGGGCTGCTCTAGGGGCTGAGCCTGCTGTTAGACTGAGGCAAAGCACCACTCACCCAGGGAGAACCGTGACCAACAGTGACACTCTGGCTTCTGCCTAATTGAGGTCAGCTCACACCCTTGATACTTTGAAATGGAGCAATTCCAATTTAATCATTAAATACGAGCTGGATTAACCAAAGGGATAAAAGCAAGTTAAATTTATTTCAAAAAGTAATGATAATTGCTGCATTTTTATATGGGCAAATAGAGGTACCTCTATATGTAGGTAATACCATTTCTTGTGTCTGTATCTGTTCGACAAAATGATTTCCACAGAAATAATGAGGAATCATAATGCTAATTTTAGACCCATTTTGCACTAATTTTACTTGCTTTAGTAGATTTATGATGGGGGTCCATCTGAGGGGAAAAAGGTTATCCTTTTTCACAGGCAATAAAAATGCCTTTCACTGGTTTTAGGTGACTGAGAAATGGAGGTTAGGAAAACGGGGACGAAAGCGTGACACTTCTGCACGGTAGCGTGTTTGTGGCACAACTGGCAATCCTGAAAATGTCTCCTTAGCAATAGAAATGAGGTAAACAAATTCCTGGCCACAGAATTGTAGTGCTGCCTGGTATTTTGGGCTTGACATGAGGCTGATGTTTTTATTAAAGATTCCCTTTTGGATCCTGCAATAAGATGCATTTCTCCTTTCCTTTTATGTTCTTTGGGAAAGAAATAAAAGCTAAAAATTGGGATTTGTGAAGGTTGAAAACACCAGAAAGAATAAAAATCAGCCAGAGGTTAGTTACCCTGAGCTAAAAGTGTGCTGATTTTAAGTTTGTCTCATGACCTTCTAAGGAATAATCCTTGTACTTTCAGCCTTTCATGTTGGCACTTTTATCTGCCAGAATAATTAATAGCAAATCCTGTAATCAAAGCTCAGCTATTTCCCTCAGAAACAACACAAAGTATGTTATTCCCCTTCATAAAATGCCAGAAAATTGTATCACATCACCAAAAAGACTTACTAGTAGTTCTGTCATCTCGACAGACATTACAGAAAATTCTTTTTACAATAAACAAATTAAGTAAAATCAGATGCCCACTAAAGCATTAATAATGCTATAAAGTGTTATTAAATTTTGGAGTTTTTCCAACTCTGTATAATGAGAAGAGATTTGTTGCTCGTGGATTAACAGGATGGGCAATTAGTCTAGTGTAATTAATCCTTCCTATCCATCTGCCCCAAATCATAAAAGATTCTTGAGATCTATTACATTTCAGCAGATCTCTGCTTTTGTTCTTTTAAAGGCACGTTCTGGAGATTCAATGCTTGGGTTTTGCTCCCTCTCTACTGTCTTCCTTGTGCTGCTGGGGAAGCAGGAGCAGAAGGTGTGGGAGTAACTGGGATTTTCTTAAGGTCGTAGCTGCTAGCTTGGTTGCCACTCTGGAGGCTGTGTCCCACCGTGTATCTCCTGACCCTTTCCTGAGTAACCCAAGAGCTGTTATCCTTCTTCAAAGCATGTTACAGTCACAGTTGCTTCTGACCCTGTCACCTAGCTGGCTGACAGGTGAAAACCACTTGTGGCAGTGGTTCTTCAGGACATTAGCCAAATTCTTGGCCCAGCAGCAGAAAATAAAGCAATTGCAACAGTGTGACCACAGAACCGGTCTCCCACGTGAGTTATCACCACTCCCAGTGGCTCCCTAGTTACGATGCATGTACTGTCAGTGTGATATTCCTGGCACTGGCCGCAGGCACTGGCCCAAAGGACTTTTTTGCAAGGGAGACACACTGCTGGATCCCTGCTAAGAACATTCTTATCACAATGGCGTACAGGCTTGCAGGTGCAGCCAGACCACGGATGGGGCTATGTAAGCCCATCCGCCCTACTGAGTTTGTGAACTTCAGAAAAAGGGATACAATTTTCCTGTTGAACTTTACCATCAGTAGACTGCTTTAAAGTTGCTGAATTTACATGTGGAGTGTTTATTCCTCATATAACAATGCCTTGGAGCCTAGCATCACGGATAAATCTGCATTATGCCTCTAAGACCACTGTTGGAGAGCCTTACTGACCCAGAGCCACCCAAGGATGCGTCATCTGCTGACACCACCACAGCAACAGCCGTAGGGGAGGCCAGGGCAGCCTGCCTTAGGGTTCCAAATTATTACTGGCACATTTTGAAACGCAGATATTCTGTCTGGCTACTAATTTATTTTCCCTATATAAGCTAGAAAAATTGATGAGTGGTTGTTTAGGAAGCTTCATCTATGAATTGTTTAAGAAAAACCTCCAGGCTCTCACAAATGTGAAACTCCTTTAAGTCATCAAAAATTTAAATAAATAAATGATTTAGATTCCCAGTCCTAGTGTATGAGATGCTCTACAGACAATTTTACAAAATTAATTATTTAAATTCTCATAACAGGTAGATAACTTTCAGATAACTTTGTATGCTACATTTTCAGTATTCAGCTCAAAAAGAAACACTAGGAGGCAGCCCTACAGGCTACAAGCTCCTGATAAGATCCTTTTGTTTACTAGCACTTCGATTATATCATCTTCTTTTAAAACAGACCTTTATAGTGCATAAATAAACAACAAATGCATGCCATTATTTTTCAGTCAAATTGTCTAGTTTTTGTGCTTCTAATGCCACAAAATATCTCTATAAATTATGTGTGCAAAGGTTATATTAAATTATATTTAAATAGGGTGCAGAAGCAGCTGCTGTTGAAAGGCAAAGTAGGAGACAAAAAAACTTGAAAGCCGCGCTACAGTTGTGCTAAACTTTTGCTCTTTTACAGAACAACTGGATTTGACTGCACTATGAATGTTTTCCTCTTGCAAAATATTGTTGTGACCAAAATGAAACTGCTATTAACAGAAAGACCTCTGTCACAAAATTTCATTTAAAAATACAAAGTATCCTAAATGACCAAAAAAGATCAATGAAAATACAGACATCTGAAATATTCTCAGAATATTCATTTCAATTCATTTCAAAATTACTGTTTATTTTTCTTGTATTTTAGCTATTTAACATCAGAATAAAGATAATAATAAGAAAACATAAATTTGGCACACCAGACAATCCTTGGAGTCTAAAAGATGAACTAAAGAAAGGAAAAAACACTGTGGAAAATAGAAACCAAGGAAACATGTCCTTGAATAAATACAAAATAGCATAGACCTACATTACAAAGGTTAATAGCACAATAGCTCACAATTAATAACACATGTGACAGGGTAACATCAGGAAGAGTTTTGAAACAAGATTAAAAATGCAGTAATTAAAAGTTCTTTGGTGTTTTGTTTTAGTCTTCACAAAAATCAGTGTGATCAGATGCTCAACACAGACTGTCAACAAAGTGGTAGAAACATAAGACACAGTAGGACTTTACTAGAGTAAATAAAACATAAACGAGCTAAATGCATTAAGCTGTGGTTATGACTAGATTTGTTCTTCAAGTCTTATGGAACCAAAAACCCCCAAGACGTTACTGTCATTGGTGAATTCCACAGAGGCCCTTCCTGACTCTGTAATTACTCAATACCTCTATTAATAAAGTAAATTGCAACTAAAATTTGCATTGTAAGATTCAGGGACTGGAATCCAAAAAGCAATAAAATGATAAATGGGTCTAAAACACAGGAGAGGAAATTCAATGGAGATGGTTGCAAAGGGTTTACACTAAGGAAGAAACAATCAAATATCCCTATAAAAAAGGATATTTGAGAAACGGAATGCATTAATGGAGAAATATCGCTAGGCATTAGCAAAAAGTAAATGGGAGTTTGAGAAAAATGTATCAATGTAATGGTGCATCTGTAAAATTAAATACATAAAATGCAAATATTGTTCTGTCACAGAGGAGTGAAAGTATAGGAAGTCAGTCATCTACCACAAATAATTCTTTCCCTACTCAGACCAAGGGGCAACTCAGTTATAATATTGTTTCCAACATCAGGTTATTCGCGTCAAGCAAAAATATAAAATAATATTTATATATATATATAAAAAAACACCAAACAGCTGGGGCTGTTCAGCCTGGAGAGGAGCAGCTGAGAGGGGATGTCACCCACGGCTGCAGGTATCCCCGGGCGGGTGCCCAGGGGACGGGGCCAGGCTCTTCCCAGCGGTGCCCAGCGACGGGACGAGGGGCACCGGGCACAAACCGCCACACGGCCGGTTCCCTCTGAGCAGGAGGGAGAACGTGTGTCCCTGGCGGGTGGCGGGGCGCTGGGCCGGGCTGCCCAGAGCGGCTGGGGAGGCTCCTGCTGCGGGGCCATGGTGCAGCCTGCGGGGAGAGCCTGCGGGGGGGGGATGGGGCTGGGGGCTCGGGGGGCACTGCCCGCCCCAACCAGTCTGGGATTCTGGGATTGTTACTATATTACATGTAATCTTGAGCGCTGGAATGAAGCTTTATTATTTTATCAAGCAAAGAATTCAGAACAGTGTTCGTGGCCAATAAATGTAAACAGGAAGAAATTTTATTTATTTCCATGTCAGGAAGAAGAAATCAAATAACAGAATTATTGATTAGGAAGCAATATATTTTCTGGCATTCTAATGTGGAGAATAGGAAGCCATACAAGGCATTATCGTATTTGAAAAGCAGAGGAAAACACAAAGAGCTCTGAGAAAAAAGAACAAATACATATGGGTCCTTCTGAACAACCTACTAATCTTCTTTCCTCAAATGTTACCTTAAAGTCTTAAAGAAATGAAAGTTTATCTTTTCTGTTCCAGTCTGGTTATTTTCTGCCCCGTATCTCCCATCTGCTGAGACCAACTTGTAGGAATTTGCAGTACAGAACATTTAGTGACAGCATGGACTCCACATGTGCAATGGAGAAGCACAAGGAGGGATTTTGCTTCCCTGACTCTTCCACGTCAAAGCTCTCTGGTATCCTTCCAGCTACCTGTCCTCCCTCATATGTATTGTCACTTTTGATAGTGTGTAGCAGGAGCTGAAAAAGGTAAATGCTGCCGAGAGTTGAGGTACCCTAATGTTTCATTCACTGTTACTGCCAGTGGAGTTTAAGGAATTACTTTTCCAGTGATAAATCTATTTTTTTTCCTGGCCCTGCATCATTGGCATGATGGAAAAATGCACTTTAAGGGTACTTGCATTTCACTTCTCCACTTTCTGTCTCTCTTCCCAATATTCTGATGATGAAATTTGTTTTGGCTACTCCATGTTGTGGTTGCACTTAAACCGGCAGCTGGGCGGAATTGCTCCTGGTGAGGTGTCCCTCTCTTCACTGCTGCACTCCAGGCTTCCAGTGAGCTGTGATGTCTTACGAAACAACACGATCAAGTTCCCTGGCAACTTGTAAACTTCCAGGCCATGTGTAAAGGAATTGTGTTACTCAGACTGGTGATCTTAAGGCATTAGTATCCCATACGAAATGTGACAAGAATTTGAAAGACTTCAGTCAAACAACCCTTCGTGTCCTTCAGCATGTATAATGATAACTGTAACATGGAGACAGCATTCATCTGTCTCAGGATTAGAAGAGGAATAGTGATGTGCTATTTATAATTTTTATTTGTTACTTAGCCATTTATTTAATGTGTGACTTGGACATTGTTCTCGGATTCCTTCTACTCATATTTACCAGGAACCAATTTTATTGTAAAGATGAGTTTCATTTACTAAAATCTGACCAATAAGAAACTTCTGAGTCTAGATTTTTGGTTTATCTTAGCTTAATCTAAAAACAGGGGCATTCACAAAACTCTAGTTCCAAAATCTGAATATATCCAAAATTAGGGACCTTTGGGTCTATGGATTTGATTTAGGCCAATTCATAATTTTATCTATTATCAAAGTATCCAGAAATACCAGCTGTAACATACTGAACACTTACAATACAACTTTACAGTCCTTCTGATGTCAAGGCATCTCTTCTCCTTTTTCTATTATTTCTGTCTCCTGCTACTGCTCTGGAGGTGAAGCTCTTGACTATATCACACAGAGGCTCAAAATACATTTACCAAATATCTAGGTATCTAGGAATGACAGGCATTATGCATGCATATTTTTTTCAGGAGCATCATGTGAAGGGCCAGTGAGCTGTATCTAGGTATAAATATCTCATGTATCTTTGGATGTGTTCACATCTGAATCTAGTAAACACAACTGATCAAAGGCAGTTGGACCAAACAGGTGGCACTGGGAAAACTAATTTGCACAAGTTCAAAATCAGGATTGCTATTTTCTTCACATGTGAAGCTCACTGTTATAAGTGCAATGCTAGCTGAACATAGCTGTATCGCTTCTAAGCCAGAGCTGCCATGCAGAGGTCAGTAATAAGAACTACCAGGCACTGAGCTGCAGTGGGATAGCTAAAATCTGCATCTAATATCAAAAGATATATATCTGTTATAATAACTCTTGCTGAACATGTCCTGCATCAAGTGACAGGATATTGAATCAGCACTTCATATAAAATGAGATATGACACATTGAAAAAAACCTTATTTGAAAGTAGAGAAAAAATGATATGGTTAAGATGGGATTTTCAAAAGCATGAAGTGTAGGTCTCCAGCTGCCCTGAAATCAGTATTAAAACATTCAGTGACTTCTGCAGAAGCAGATTAAGTACAATGCTGTTCACATTTGTAATTCCCACTCATAATTATTTTTTATATATCTGAGAATAAAGAAACATAATATGCTAATGGTTATTCAGTTACTCCAGGATTTTATTAGATTTCATTTACAAAGTATGTGAGTACATGCAGCTACAAGATGTTTGCTGCATCCAACCTATTTGCTTGGTGCTTGATAGCAGTGTAATTGAAATGGTGGCCAAATAGATAACTAAACCCTTTCAAATCACTGAGATGCCTTTTAACAAATTTCTGTTCTACTCAAAAAATGGATTTTTAATTAAATGCTTCTAGCTTTAAATTTGCTTTAAAATCCTTGAGGAGTAAATATTGCTGAATTACACAGTGACTTTCTAGGGCAGGCAAACAGACAGATATGCATAAGTATCCCTCCCTGACAAAACTATAATAACTTTTCAAGTACAAAAAACATTTAAAACAATGATTATAAGAAAGCTGCAAATAACATACATAATTGAACACTACAGATGAGGCCACATAGATCTGTGTATTTTCAGCTGTGTTGCCTGAAGCATAGACAACTGTCAAAAAGGTGCTTATTGACATAGCTGGCAGGCCAGTGTTGATGATAGCTTCTGCAGTATTAATGTTCAAAATGTGTTAGTTAATTACATGGTATGGACATGAGTGTAGATACAGCTCCTGAGATTTTAGCTATCATTATGCTGAATGGCAATCTGAGATGTGATAGAGGTTGGGATATCATGTGAGGTGACAGGGAGGTACCACCAGAAGGATCAAAATACTTTTTGGGAAGGAAAAGGAGTGATGCAAGTGATGCCTTCTGCCTCCATGGCAACAGAGCTGATGTAAAAATGTATTGCACGTTCTATCCAAGATGCCTGTGTAATAAACTTACGTTATATCAAGTTAATTAATCCCATGTGAGAATAATTTATCGTATCATATGAGAGGCAGAAATGAATTAGCAGGAGGACAAACTGTTGTACTGCCAGCTTATGCCTGTGGAATATGGGTCACAAAACCAATCACATCCTGGGCAGAGAAAATTACGATCATAAATAATAATCCATTCAATGCCCCTCACCTAGGAAATATGAAAGTCTCAGAGAATGTCAATAAACTAATTGAGTCTGAACAAAAACAGGGTGAAATTTCAACAGAAAACTGCGGATAGAATTAGACAGGATCTAATTATAAGGTTTTAATGGAAATATGAAACTGATTAACTACATTGTAGCAAATATTAAACACAAAGTATCAACTATAATTGTCTTCTGAAACTTTTTACTTATTGGAAAGTTAGAAAGCAAACAAGGAGAAATCTAACGAAAAGAATAAAAGAATGACAGAAATTAGAAGAGAACAAGATAATTATTCTATCTGATTATACTGACATCATACCTATACTACTATTCTGCCTCTACAGAATATATAGGATAAGGCTTTTTTTCTCAGATTTAATTTTGGGACACCTCAGGGGAATACCTCTCTGCAAAGGTAAAAATCACACAGAAAATGGGGACTGCACAAGTCAATCTAAAAGTCAATCGAAAGGCAAGGCATTGCGACCAGCTCAACATGCCGTTTGGTCAATACCCTGCAACGTAACCTGCTCCTGCTGAGGAGCTATCCAGAGCTGTGTCATCTGCAGGAGCCTCTCACAAGGTGTCTGCAAAGAGTCTACTGCTGCTGCAATTTAATGTCAAAGGATCTGAGGAGCTGTTCTGTAGTTCTCCATCATGACACAGGAAAACAGTTCCTCCTGACAGAACCATTGACATGACTTTATTTTATCTCAGTCCTAGTTTTCACAGAATCCCAGACTGGTTGGGGCGGGCAGTGCCCCCCGAGCCCCCATCCCCATCCCCCCCCGCAGGCTCTCCCCGCAGGCTGCACCATGGCCCCGCAGAAGGAGCCTCCCCAGCCGCTCTGGGCAGCCCGGCCCAGCGCCCCGCCACCCGCCAGGGACACACGTTCTCCCTCCTGCTCAGAGGGAACCGGCCGTGTGGCGGTTTGTGCCCGGTGCCCCTCGTCCCGTCGCTGGGCACCGCTGGGAAGAGCCTGGCCCCGTCCCTGGGCACCCGCCCGGGGATACCTGCAGCCGTGGGTGACATCCCCTCTCAGCTGCTCCTCTCCGGGCTGAACAGCCCCCGCCCGCTCAGCCCTTCCTCCCCGGGGAGATGCTCCAGCCCCTCACCACCTTCGCAGCCCCCCCGGCCCCTCCCCAGCAGCTCCCTGTCCCTCTGGAACTGGGGAGCCCAGCACTGGGCCCAGCGCTCCAGATGCGCCTCCCCAGGGCAGAGCAGAGGGGGAGGACCCCCCCCTCCACCTGCTGGCCACGCGCCTCCTCGTGCCCCCCGGGGTCCCACTGGCCCCTTGGCCACCCGGGCACACGGCTGGCCCGTGGGTAACCGGCTGCCCCCCAGCACTGGCAGCCCCTCCCCCACAGAGCTGCCCCCCCCCCAGGGCAGGGCCCAGCACCGGCCCTGGCTGAGCTCCATGGGGTCCCCCCTGCCCAGCCCCCCAGCCCCAGGGTCCCGCCGAACGGCAGCGCAGCCTCTGGGGTGTCAAAGTTCTGCAGGTATCAAGGTCCATTAGGAGAACATTTTTAATACCTCAGTATTTCCCCATAGAGTTTTTTCCAAATGTGGTAGCACACTAAACAAACTTTCCACTCATATAAATCCACTACACCTATATCAAAAATATGGATTTTTTTCTTTTTACCGTTAAATATAATGTATAGAAATTTGAAAAAATAAATATAGGCTCACGCTCAATTGATTTAATTGATCTTAATCTCATCAATATAAATTTGGCATGTAATCATACCAATTTAACTTGTTCTCACAGATTGCTTTAATTAATCAAAATATATATCCATAAAAAATTGAAAATGGGAAGACGAAGGGCATCTGTGTTCAACTGGAACAACATCGAATGATTTGACATTTAGTATCTTATTTTGGCATTAATACTGAACAAAGTATTTCAGGATTGTACTCTCTTGTTATTGTACTGAAGTTATAAGGCAAGAAAGATTTGACCCCATGTATTATTTTTGCAAAATTAGGCAATATTTGTTGAAACAAAAGATGCTATTAGGAGTAGTAATGGTTGTATCATCCCAACATTTCAGATTGAATTATAATAACATTCTTTTATCTGAAAGATTACTTTTAAAGTCTTGTAAAAAAGTTCTGTCAAGTTGTTTACCATTGTACAGCTGTTGCGTTTCGTTGATGTATGAGGTAATTCTTGTTTGTCAGTTTGGTAAGCATTTTGAGGAAAAAAGGTGTTGAATAAAGATACTACTGATCTACTTATTTTGAAAGGGCATGTAATACAGCTTCATAAAGTCATATAAATTTGAGGTGAATAGCTATTAGGTCATCCAGTTTAGTTCAGCCACAAATAACTCAAATGAGTTTTGCATTATTTCTATTGGGTCCTCTGGGAACTTTTTCTGCAGACATAAATTTCAATTATAGAAATTGTATCCTGACAGTGAGCTAAATTTTCCTTCACTCAATTTCATCTCACTCCCTGCTCTTATGTTCTTGGGTCTAACCAAGGTTCTTAATGTCCTTTTGTAAAAAAAACCCAAATCCTTAATTATATTTTTTTCTTTTTTATTCCAGAAAGACAAAGGTAAGACTTGAGTTTTTCTTAGTAAGGATGAAAAATGAATAGAGAAGGGGAGATAACCAATGCACCAAAGACCTCAGCAACTGTTTTGGAAAGAGGGAATAAATCGTCATGAAACGCTAAGCAAACAGAGTGCAGGTAGGCAACGCTGTAACTGAGGGATTAGTTAAATTTTGTTGAGTCAGTGACAGCAATCTGAAAGGCAAATATACCTCTTCTACCTAATTGTCCTTCATCTGCGTGTCACTGATTACTAGACTTTGATCTGTACTTTCAGAAGCCAGCTATGAAGAAGTTAGAATATAAGAAACAAGAAGTTTTACCAGTTTTTAGTATTTCCAACTTGTGTTTAGAAAGGCTACTTACACCTAAAGTAATTTTCCATGCATAACAATTTATCCTGATTTTCTAGTGAATCATCTCATCCTTTCTTATCTGTCTAGTTCATCAGCCCTTACTGTTTACTAGTTTAAAATTGTGAATTTCTTTCTGTCACGGTAACAGTACAGCTCTGGTTTCACCGAAGAGTTAGAGGTGTATATAAGGGCTCCAGGGCTTTGTTGGTTGGGCACGGCATTATGGCTGCTATTCAAAACCCCAAGTGCTTTTCCAGGTGAGATGGTTTATCAACAGAGTTTAATTATTATTGAAACGTATTGTAGGAGGGTCCACAACATATTGTCTTACTGTAAAAAATCTTAGATTTCACTGGTTTTTTTCAACTTCCTTACAGCATTACAAGCATTAATTTTTATTCCTGTCCCCATTACCTAGATCTCCTCGGGCTCTTCTGCTTGAAGATTGTGCTTTTATGCTGAATACTTAAGCTTTGTCTTCTTTCTCTGTAAGTGTATTACGCAGCATTTTTTGAGGGTGAGTTAAGTATCTTAGTTCAGTTAAGATAACCCCCTGAGGTCAATGGTCATATTTTCAAAAGAGCTCGGGTCTCATACCGGCATCAACATTAAATGTCTAGATTTCTCAGCGTAGTCATGGACCCAAAGTTTACAATTATCTTCTAAGTGGAACTTGAGGTTTTTTGATAATCATGCCTTAACCATCATTTTTAAATCACTTTGCTCTATACACTAACTGTTCCAGAGTGTATTTTCTCTGGATTTTTGACTTGATATGTATGTGCAGCACCACAAAATTTGTGGTTTATTCCCTTTTTCAAATATGAAATTAGTATACTAAATAAATCTGACTCCAAGCCAATTCTTTTGTCATTCCTCTTAACTTTATGCATTACCACTTACTCTCTACTTTGGTTATGGTGGTGTGGCTCACATTCAATCCAAGGCTATAGCAGTTCTATCTAGTTGGCTATGAGCCCTGTTTAACTTCAGTCCATCTAATGCCAACTGCTACTACAGTTTCCTAAATATCCCATTTTTTTACTGAACGCTCAGCATGTCTTAAATTAGTATTTATACCAATCACCCAAAAGGAAGCATTGAGAGCTGGCAGAGACAAAACCCATCTCAGGATGCACCTGCTCCTAATGACGTTATTTTTTATCAAATAAAGGAATTTGATAAGACTGGATCCAGATCCTGACATATTTCATTTGATTCACATAATTATTTGCACAATGTTTCTTTTTAAAAATCAGTTATGGCTAATTATAATTTAGGAAGCAGAGGCAGTTGCTTCTAGGTTTAAAGAAATAAAGCACTTGCCTGCTAAATTTCAGTAACTGCTCACTGTGAACTTTGTGTTGATCTGTCAATATATTGTTCCAGTGGCTTTTCCTGAAGCCATAGCAAAGGGATTTTATGTAGCAGAGCAACAAAAAAAATCTAAACAGCCCTGATGGAGTTTCAGTAGTGAAAGAGCTTGGGTTCAGATAGTTCAGCTTCAGTGAAGCCAAATCTTTGCCGTGATGTTACACTGCACCAAAGCCCAGCAACTTTGTGACCTAAGTGTCACTAAGTAGTTACAAGGAATGTCAATCGCTTTCCTGAACTGGAATAAAAATGTTCAGCGGTCACACAAAGGAGATTTGTGTCCTGCTAATTCTTCTCTGAGACACAGTGGCCAAAGCGGTTGTGCTGGGGAACACACCAGGAAGAAACCCATGTTTACAGACCCAGATTCTTCAGGACTGTGTTTGGCCAGGGCAGATTCTCCAAGTCACTGTAACTGGGGGAGAGAAATTCAGTGTAATTTGTCACGGTTCACCTGCTTCATTCAAAGTCTTTTCACTTCCAAAAGAGTTTTTCAAATGAGAAAAATAATTATCCTAGCATCTTGTATAACAGTGTGGTGCAGTATTTATCAAGCTGTACTTCAGCTCAGATGATTTCAGTTCCCATTTCATAACATGGCCATCTAAGAATTCCTATTTACTTGAGTTTAAGCCTTGATCCGTATCTGTCTACAGTTTCCTTACCTACAAATAGATTTTGTGTTACTTGAGCTGGGAAGCCAAAGAAGGTAAGAAAATGAAGAAAGCCATGTTACTCCCTTGGATACTTTTGGTAGGAGAACCTAGGATGCTGTATAGCTTTCTAAATGCAGATGAGATAGGACCGTATGCATTGCTGCAGACAGGATCCTCAAAGGACTGAAATATCAGCTGTCACACTATAATAGGCTCACGGCTCTCTATAAAAAGTCACAGAGTTCAAACCACAGAGAATGTGGATATTGTGCCCATATTCTGTTTATTAGATGGGGGGGTACGTTTAAAATCATCATAAAAGTAACATTTTCCCACTATTTACAGCTTCTCCCTCATTTGCTGCACATGAATCCAAACAAGCTCTCAAAACTGTGAATTGCTCGCAAGAAGCAGAAAGCATCTGACAAATTAATTCTATATTTATTTGACCTTGGTAGTAACTCTGGCCATTTAAGTGGCTTAAACTTCAGGGCAGTAGTAATATGCCTTGACTGGTTATAGCTGTGGATTTGTAAAGGGTTAACTTACAAATGCAGTAAATTGTATCAATCCTTCATTGTGATGTTAAATAATACAGCAGACAAGAATCAATACATATCAATATATTATAATGCATTTTTACAGTGAAATCATTTATTTTTCTTCTAACGGCGACAATTTCATTTTGGCAAGACAGCCAAGAATCTGCAGAAGAATATGCACAGAGGATAACCAGTCAAGGCAATGACACTTTATTATTCTCCTCCTTCATCTAACCTAGTGTATCTGAATGCAAGATTTGTCTGTATCATTTAGCATTGCTCAAAGCCCTGGAAATTGTGTGTAGTGACTTTGAACAGAGATACCCTCTAGTGGTTACATTTTCAATACAAAATGGATATCATTTGCTCCTCAGAATGGAGTATTTACTTAAGAACTAAAAAGATGAAAAGAGCATTCTCTCTCTTTCCCTTTGCTTCTGTATCAGCAAAGGGAAATAACCTTGGGTTTCTCTGATCTCTGACAAGTTAATTGCATTGCTTCTTTTATCACTTCAAGTACAACACTAGGAGGCTTCATAGTCTCGTGGCCTTGTTCTGGACAGATATGACAAAATTCAGTCTCCTGAAATAGATGTACAATCACCTTTTGGCCTATTTTCAGTGAAAATATTTTTCTCTTCATTTCCTTCAATGTCAATAATGAGTGGATTGGACATAAATTATTGCAGAAATGTTTTCTACAGTTGGAGCAAAGGTCTCACATTCAGGGCAATGGATTTTGCTCCCAGGTCTGTCACCGATTGTCACCTTTGACTAGACATTTAAACATTGCATGCTGCAGTTTGAAGTAAGTGTAATAATGATTGCTTCACTCACAGCATTTTGCCAAACATTAATTATGTATTTGTTAAACCTGTTAAGCTTGAGCAGAAAGAAGTACAGATCCACACCGCTGCCTGTACTGTCTGTTCAGAAATGAGGCTTTATGAAGAAAAATAGCCAGGGGTCTTTTTCAGGATGCGCATATTCTTACCTTGACTGACAGAAATTATTTCAGCATTCAGCAATGCCTAAGAGAGAGGAAAAAAGTAGCAGCAATCTTCTACCTTCAACATATTAAAACATTTATCATAGCAAAAATGAATACACACAGGTCATCGGAGTGGCCAATGCACCCCAATCCTCAGTGCCCTGCAGGTACTGTAAGGTACTTTGATTAAAATAATTTTTCACTTACTTCAGTGTGCTACAGGTATCGTACACATATTCACTTAAAGTCTACATGTAACAGTTGTTTACATTTGGTATCTTGTCTGTGTGTGAAAATAAAGTGAAAACTCCTGATTTATAATTTTGGATGATCCAGAGTTATTGTCAGGCAGGCATCAGTTATCTGTCTATTCATAAAGTTTGAGAGGAAGAAATAAAAATGGGCGGAATGGAAGGAGGGAATTTTTTTGTGATTGAAATGGAACCAAAAATATCAGTCAGACCTCTTTGTACAAGGCAGCAAATAACAAAAATAGGATGATTCAGCCTCTTGTCTGGGAAAGTAACCTAGAGCAGGCTATAGATTAGGTAATTAAAAAAAACAAAAAAAAAAACAAAAAAAAACCAAAACAACACACACACACACAAAAAAACCAAATCCAACCAACCATGAAACTATGCTTATTTTAAAAGTAGACTAACTATTTTTGGAATAATTGTTTCTGAAATTTCATCTCGGCCTTCCTATTGATAGGTGCATATGTTTATTTAAACAGTACCTTCATGCATCCTGCATGCACTATATGTACCTGTTTATTGTCAAGTAAGTATAGCTACCTACCAAACAGACCTGTGCCTCTGGATGTGACTCCTGTCACACGTGAAGGATAAGGCTTCCCCTCAAGGAAGATGTTATATGTCACCCACATAAGTGGACCACAATAGAGATATCTAGTACCTGAGGGAAATAGCCATGCTAGAGACGATTTATTATCACCCAAGCAATGTGCAGTTACCCACAGATTCCGACAAAGTCCAAGGCACATGACCCACGTGGCAGAAATTTGTACAGAGCCCACCATCATCGTATGCCAACTCATTGGAAGTAATGAACTGGAAAGACAAAGAGACACCAGTGGTGGATGAAGCAGCTGCCAACTCCAGCAATATGAGAAAATCTCTCTTCCTCCCTACAGTATTATGCCTTGACTGTGGAAAAACTGAAAGGTGGGAAAACCTGTCCCAGGAGTTCCAGCAACTCAAAGAGGATATGTATTCCCCCCATCTGTAGGGACCACTATCTCAGATACGAACAGTGTCTTTTTGCTCAAGAGAGAGGATGTAGAAAGTACACACCATGGGATGTGGAGGTGGGGAGTGAGTGACTGACTTAGTTGCCAGCTGGGGTTAAATCACAACAGTGAGGGGTCAGAAGGGATTAATATTAATATGAAGTTTAGTGTTTCTTTGATATGTGCTGTTATGGATTTAAAAAAATGTAGTCCTTTAAACAGATAAGCTCAATTCCACTTTGAAATCTCTTCTACTACTCTGCACCCAAATAGTTCACAGACACAAGATTTCAGAAAAAAGGCGGCGGCTAACCATGGTGAAGCTCTGTGCTTCTTTAGCTCACATTAAAAAAAAAAAAAAAAAACAAACAAACAAACAAACAAAAAAAAAAACCCAAAAAACCAGAAGATCACTACATGTATGTATGTGTGTACACACACATATATATGAAGTCTACAAAAAAGTCTATCAGGAGAGGTAACTTTGCATTAGCAAATAAGAAAGGCTGAGTATGAGTTGGCATATTGAGTTTTGCATTTGTGCTTTACAAAACTGTCTTCCTTGCACTTCTAACTGATGTTAATACTGCTTTAATATGTACAAACAAGCAAGTGGCCATACTTTTAAGACTGGCCCATTAGGGTAGACTGACTACTTTTTTTGCTTCAGCCATAGGAGGCAGAAAACTGTAGGGGGTAAACAAACATATCATTTTCAGTTCACAAGGTGGTAAACTCCATGAGAGATCTGAGCATGGTACAAGTTTCAGCCGCAGCAGGTGAATCTGTTTGATGTCAGTAATTATATTGCCCTGGACAGCAGAAAGTACTCTTCGTTGTTTTACAGTTGTCTGAAGGGTATTCTGCAAATTTCTGTGTTCTGTATATCTTCACCTTTTTACAGTCTTCCATTTCATTTGTCAAGTCCATCATGTTCCTTAGGAACTTCAGTCAGGGTGAAAACTACTTCCATTACAGCAGACCTGCCCTAGGTAAAATACTCCATTACAAAAGCTACTTTGCATTAATTCTGCAATAAAGTGAGATTGTTTTTCATATTTTTATGAAATGTTGGAGCTGACCTCTGTTTTATGAGGCACTGTGGAAGGTAGAGAAGGATCAGAGATTGCCATCCTATGTCAACTCCCTGAGCATTAAACCAACTGGCATAAGCCAGCATCAGCCCAGAAGCTGATGAGTACGTTGCTGAGCCTACACCAATAAGGTCTCCTGAGAAGGTACAGAGCTGGCATGTAGCTTACAGTCTTTCAACATGTGAATCAAGCCTTTTTTGCAATGGCTTAAAAGCCTCCAAACAGGTAAATCTAACTATTAAAATACTTTTCCAAGAGGAAAATATGGATCTGAGACTCCAGGCAGAGGTTCAGGCTGTAGCTCCTGCTGCAAAGACTGGTTCTGGGGTATTTCTGTAGAAGCCCTCACTTTGCTTTGGCAACCTTTTCTCAGCCCCATTCTATCTGTGGGTCTCAGATATTTCCCCCTCCTAATCCAATCCTATTCTTTTTGTCTGGGAAAATGTCAGCTCCACCTCAGTTAGTTTTAGGTTTAGGATTAGGGCTTGGGTTAAGAGAGAGAAAGCCAAGAGCTCCCGCTGGAGCGAGGGGCATGAAAGGGGCTTCCAAACATTTCACCTTGCAGCCGACCCCCTGCTTTGGCATTCACTTTCCAGCTTTGATCCAGCTGGAGGCTTTCCTCCAGCTTGAGGCTTCCTATTGCTTTCAACCATAATCCTACTTCTAACTGAACCCTAACCCTAGAGATAAGGGTACAGCACTTTCTGTTGGCTGTCTCAGGCTTTCCCCACTTTGTACATTGGGTGAGGGTGAATGGAGAGGACAGATTGTGCTGTGACTTGGTGACAGATATCTCTCCCCATGCACCACGAGGGAATCCAAAGTCCAGCATCCAGCATCCTGTTTAGCACTTGGATGTTTGACTGAGTCTTTATATGTTTTTTACTTTTATATATATAATTAATATACATATATATATACTTATATGACCATTATATATGTTACAGGAATGCAGGAATCTGGGGGCCTTGTGAATTCACTCCTTGATGGGACCGTACGATTCATTTCAGATAGGCCACCTGAATTACCTTCTTGTAACCACTGTTGGCATCCCTGACATTGAAAACCACAGTCAAGATACAGAAGTGTGGCTTTCGAGTCAAATACTCCCAGTTTCATTATATACTCCCAGGTACCCACTTACTAACTAGTTCTTTAATATATATATTAAGACCTTAACTCTGTCGGGTATTATTTTGAGCTATATTTCTTCTTCCTTTTTTTTTTTTTTTTTTAAATATAAAAGCACATTTCTCTTTTATCATAATTATTCAAAATTTCTGACAAAATTATTGCTTGCAAAAAGTTAATATGTTCTTATACCAGCTTTTAATATATGATTCATTTAACAATTGTGATACTAAAACTGACTGGGTAGTTTAGTAATGCTATTGCATGGGAAACATATTCACTCATTTTATTACTGAGACGTGCCTGGAAAAAAAAAAAAACAACAGTTTACAAGAGTGTAATTAATTGCACACTTTAAAGGTCAACATTAATAAAAATCAGCATGTAAATTATTAAGCTCGTAGAGAAAATAATTGGTGATACTTCCAGGTGTTGTTAAAATCAAATACACTAAACTGCAAGAATAATGCATTTTATCTGAAAGGTACAGCAGATTCCTATTCCTCATGACAAGGAAAAGACCTTCAGGACTTAATGTGGCTACCTCATAATTTGAATTATGAGGTGATAAAGAAAAGTTACTTCATAAATTTTAGACATTGTAGTTGCTCTCCATGTATCCTTCAATGTTTCATCAAAATAATCCATTTTTTCCAGGGTTATTATGAAACTTCTTTTATTCCCAGAAAGAATTATGAGTTTTGGGAAACTTCAGTTCTTTCCATTTCTCTTTTTTTCCACTTGTCATCATGCAAGTGTAGCTAGAAGACATTAATATGGTAATAGTACAGGAAATGGCAGAAACATCGTTAGTACCTAACTTGTCTATTAAGAAGGAAGTCAGAATTGCTAATTATTTCCAATCAATATCTTTGTTAAAATTAATCTCCTCATTTTCCTACTGTCTTGAAATTTTTAGGTCTACGCACCCAATCTTTCTCCCTTTCTTTTATTCTGTAATGGAAATAAACTGTTGGCTGTATATGGATGATTTCATTTATTGTTGATTCAGAGTAAGAATCTTGTACACTCAATCTGTGAGTAGTCCCAGAAGTCAAAATATGAGGAGTTTAAGTATAACAAAGATTTCCAAAGAAACATAATCCCAAAATACATTGGCCCTGATTCTTATTTACATAAAGGCCCCTTTACACATTCTGGCAGCAGAAAGGAACCCTATAGAGTATTTAAATAAAATTTATGCCCACTCTAAGACTTTTTGTGCTGCCAGAACTGTGTAAATGAAAATCAGGTCCATTACATCGGAGGCTTGTTGTTGAGTTTGTTGGGGTTTTTTTCTTTCAACTGTTGCACTGTATATATCAAAAAGCATTTCTTTGTATCTTTGTAACTCCCACGCTATCCTGCCCAAAGACATTAATCAATGCCAACAACACAAATCTAGGGTTTGAAAGGAAAATAATTTTTGGAGTTAGAATAGGGAAGAAAAGTTAGAATTAGTCTGTCTAAAGTATAATAAAAGATAGGTGCATTTCATGAAATGCAATCAATTAAAAACGCCTTGTTCAATTTTTCATTTAGTATTCTGAGAAGCTGTGATGGGCTATGCTAAATATCAGCAGGATTGGTTTTGGAGCGGGTTGCAAAAGGGATCGACTGAAAGATGGCTGGCGGAGAACCAAACCTGCGACCATTCTTAACTGCAGAGCAGTTATAGGTGTTTCACCATGAAAAATGGAATGAGTCATGTTAAGTATCATGTGCAGGATGAGTGTTCATTTCTCTTGAAGAAAACGTGTTATGGAGACAAATTTTTAAGGACTGTTTTAGCTTTGCTCCAATAGGACACTCTTGAAACTATGTTGAAGAGGGTTGTCCAGTTAATTGCTTTCAAACCTTAGTACCCCTGGTGTTTACAGTTAATTGCAAACAAATTTTGACATTTCTGTCTGATTACAGCCCGGTTTTTGAGTAAGCCACACATAGCCCACGTTCAAGGGTTTGTATTGTTTCCCTGAGAGTCTTTTATCTAGACCTTTTACCTACAATTCTAATCTTGGCCTTGCCCCATTTAAAATTTGTTTTTCCTTACTTTTATGCCAAGATTCCAATGGATTCCAGCCTTTCTCTCTGCAGTAAAACCCTCTTGTTTCCATTCCAGTAGAACCTGGAGCCATAAAAAACAGAAGACAGCCTACATCTTTAAGGAGAAATGTTTTGGATTGATTTTTGGTGTGGTTTTTTTCTTTTTTTTTCTGAATTAATCTGTCACCAAATGCAGTAGGCTCTGACACTGTGTTGTCCTGAAATTTCCGTTATTGTTTGAATGCTGTAGGAGCTGAGTCTTCAGTGCTCCTTGGCAGTGTGCTCAGACTTTGGGATTACTTCAGCCAACTCCCCAAGCATTGGCAGTAAAGCGGTGGGTCCTGTTGGTAACCTTGATTTGTACCCCTGTTGGAAAAAGCTCAAAATCCTGACTCTGCCCTCTCTCCCTTTTTTTTATCTACTCTTTCTGCCTTAACTTTTGCTTTCCCGCTTCTCCTGAAACTGTGTGGATGCACTACAGAGCTAACAAACTGTTCTGGCAAGGACTGTTTTCAGACATAAACATGCCCATAAACATCAGCCAAGTTTGGGCAAAAGGGAGAGTTGTCTCCAGCCACTGAAGTGGACAACACAGGTTCCTGGGTTCAGGTACAATGAAAGTGAGTACCGAGGCTTTTTGAAGTGCTGGTGGCTTGTGTTCATCTGTTTGACCAGCCAAGATGCAGTAAATCTTACGATTCTTAATCCAACTATCCTACTTGGGTTTTCCTCTGACATTATTATTAGAGGTCTCACAGCACTGAGTGAAAAATAGGTGCTGCCGATTATCAGGAAAAGAATGTGGAAACTTTGCTTCTTAATACAAATGATTTTTATCTCCACAGACACAGACTCACAGAGAAAATATGCTGAAATGTCTTGGAGGAAAGCCAAACGGCAGTGTGAGGTCAAAGAAAATGATTAATAGTCAGACCAAGAGCAAAATATTCAGACACAGTTATAAAAAAGAAGTAGCTTTATATGTACATGTAAATCAGAAATACATAAAATATGGAATCCTCTTTCTTTATTATATGAGATTATCCTATGCTTTGCTTGATTTGAGGGTTTTTTTTCTCTGTCTTCCTTTGATCATTTGTACAAAATATTTCTTTAGTCTGCTTCACTTCTAAATATTTCTTTAATTTGCTTGCACTTTATTCCATTTTAATCACCAACTTGTTTCAAACCCACACTACTTACAAGGTGTTTGACCTGTTACAGCTGTCACAAATGAGTGAACAGTTTTCAGATGTTGGATAGAGTTCACAGGTCACATCCACCACTGCAATTCTCCCGTTATCTGACAGAACAGATGAAGCCCTAGGACCGAGTGGCTGAGCAGCCTGGGTTCCCATGCTGCTTTAACATCTTTTGCAAAGTTTCTGAAACACTGACATGTTTTAGATAAGGTAGTGCTACTCTTACTATACCTTTTTCTAGACGAAAAATGTCCTGATAGACTTCCCTATGCTTTTGTTATTTTGGGAACGATTCAGCAAAACATGTCAAGCTTATTAAATATTATGTAAGTAGGGTCTGTGTACATAAGAATTTTGACTGATGGGTGGAGATAGGCTTTTTACTATTGATTAGATCAAAAATTATCCCGGCACTTAACTCTTTTTTTCAGTGCATTTCAGAATTCTTTCCCAATAATCCCATATTATTTTCACTTGTGCATGGGCAAAACCAAGGCACACATAAGATAATTCATTGCTCTCTCAGTCCCTTGAGAGCTTCTGAAACCTGCTCATTGGCACACTGTAGTGCTGAGCACATCTCAGAGCAGAAGTGAGAGACACAGCCACAGAGACAACTAATAGATTCAGCCAGACTAAGGAGCACGAAGAAACAGTGAGACTATCGATTAACACCGTGTGTGGTTTTCACTGACAGTGGCAGCCTGAGCTTTGAAGTTTCTTGTAAGCATCATAGTGCAAAATAGTTTCAAGTATGCTGTAAGTGGGAGCACGCTGAAGTCATTTTGTGCATCTTTATACAGAATACTTTCTAAATATGAAGAAAAGATGAAAGCACCTAAATGCAGTGTGAGGAGGCGACACTGCAGGTGGACTCAGTCACCCAGGTGGACGGTTGCAACCCAGCAATTCCTGCGTCTGCAGATTCTCTCCTGGCTTTGAATCCATCAGGCCACATTGCAGAACTCTCCCCTGACATTCACACAAGAAACCAGAAATCACCAGCAGAGCTACCAGAGCAACGTTTAGGTGATTAAGGATCGCTTCTGTTTCACTGACGTAATAGATGCCACAGTTAATACAGCGAGCTATGGAAGTCTGGAAATATCAGCAGAGTGAGAATCAGAGTACTGAAGACCGGGTACAAGCCTAAAGCAGCCTGCTTATTCTTCAGAATTACTTATCAACAGTAATTTTCCAGAGAGATATTAAAAAATAGAGCTTAAACAAAGATACATTGTACTGCATCTACTGCATAACTACAGGACTGTGAGCACTATAAAGCAACCAAGCAAACAAAGCCCACCAAACCCAAACAAAATCTGCTTCAGAGGCACAAAGTAATCGGTGTAACAGCTTCTACCTTTGCAGAAGGAAACGTGCTTTCTTAGCACGATAGGTGAACTCGGCTGAATTCATCCCACAGTTCTGGCAGGTTACCTTGTTCACAGTGTGTTTGTTCTGATACTAAAACTGAACTGTCATCACTTTATGGCAACTTTCCTTGAAAGCACACATAGGTTACAGTACGGCAAAAATTCTTCCTTGCCATTGGAGGACAATAAAGACAGTATAAAATACTTGAGAACACAAGACTTTACAAGTCAGGGTAAAATAATAAGGATCTTATCTGAACTAAACAGAAGCAGAGAGGCTACATAGCAGTTTAGACCCTATGTTTCTCACTATTTTGGCAACAACATCTGGCTAGCTCTCTGCAAGCCAGTCCTGCACACACAGGTAGCAGTTGCAGAAGGGAGGGCCTGGGAATTCATGCAGGCAAGGCAGGAGGGGGATGGAGAGGGACTTCTGCGTGCAGGATCAGGATTGCTAACCTGGTTCACTGCACCAAGCTGCTGAAACTCTGATGGATTCGTAGCCCTTTCAGCATGCTTTTGGAGACCTGATTGCTCATTACCTCCTACTACAAATGCACCATTTTACTGGGGCAAAATCTTTTGTGATATTGAGCAGAACCAGAAATCAGATCCCTTATGACAATGTTTATATATTTCCTACAAGGCTCATTTCCCCTTGTAAAATGCACATCTCATTTTCCTTGATGAATGACATCACAGACCTTCATAAACATCTTTCTTTTTCTATAGTCCAGGTGTAGTTGTTCACCTGAGTCAATATATCTAACACAATTAATTGAAATAAATCTATAAATCTTGAACAGCTGCAGCTTTTAGGGAAAAAAAATGTTTTATGGACACAGATCTATTGTCACCCCCCGCACAGTCACATTTTCACCTGCACACATAAACACACAGACACTCATCATGTGCGACTCTGTAGCCATTCTCAGTAGTGTTCATTCCACTTTAAACCACCTGTCAAAACAGCCATTTAATTAGGTTAAGCTGTCTGGCTTTGTGAAAAGGTTTTACTGTACTCTGTTGTCCTTGCTATAAAATTAATAGTTTGACCAACTTCTGAGGGGACAGGTTTTTGCACTTGTGAAAGTCAAATTAAAGCCACCTTTGCCAAACAGGATGAAAAAAAAAAGATCTTGGTGTCTGAAACTTTGAAAGCAACACTTCATTTATTATAATCTTTTTCTAGTGCCAAAGTACAAATTATGTACAGAAACAGAACTGCAGCTGCAAGGAAGCCAAGACTGTAACATGTAGCACACATCACCCTTGCACTTGGTGGAGCAGTTGCAAGATGATGAAGCCATCAAAGGACTTGCACTTTACTCCCCACAACCTATTTGTTCTCCAAGTCACTGAGGAAGGGGAGAGTCTCCTTGCTCTACTGTGATCTCTCTTACACTTGAGCAAGTCTCATTCCTGTGGCCATCGAGGTAACTGTGCTGCCCTCGTGAACCACAAGCACCCTGAATATCAGCTTAGCTGACAGTTGACAATACTCCGGTGATACTCATCTGTCAGAATAGCCTTTACTTTGTCAAGTGACAGCACTCAAACAAAGATGTCTAAGGAAAAGGGAGTGTTGTTGGGCTGTGGTTACATCCTGGTAGCTTCTAAGTGACACAGGCTCCTGCTTGCAGAGGTAGGGTTATTTCAGTGGGAGCAAAAATGTGCAGATTCCCACATCCATCGTTGCTTCTATCTTGATCTGCCTGATTTCATTCAGTCTTGTGAGGTTTTAAAATATAATTGGAGAAAAGCTTCCATTTATTATGGTAGTTAATACTGATGTCACTTGCTAATACTCTTATTACAGCACTATGCTTAGTATGTGGGCCAGGTTCTGTAAACTTATTAAAAAATTACCATGATCCCTGAGGCTCTTGCAATCTAATTAAGACACAGTTATGAAAGAGGTGGTCAAGTAAAGCTTACCTGACAATGCATACGCAGGTTTTAAAATTTTATTTTAGCTTTGTACTAACTGGTTACTTATTTGCATTGACCAGTAAGATTTTGGCCAATTTATTTTTATAGTAACTGTGTAGTACAACATTTATTTATCTGAATGATAGCACCTCCAACATAAAAAAAAAAAAAAAAAAAAAAGGAAATAAGGAAAGGTTATAATTAACAATAATAATTTTTCTTCATTTTTCTTCTGCTACTTATCTATGGGTTGGTTTTTTTTCCTTTTTCTTGAAAAAATCCTATAACTGTTTGACTGCTCACACCAAGTGGGCCATTTGGGATATGAATTGAATAGGTTTTATCAACAACAAATTTCAAACATACAGTGCTCTCAAATACTCAAGTCTGCACACAGAAAAACTGTCCTAAAGGGTACCTATCCTACAGCTACAATAATCTATATCTCAGGTCAGGCTCCAAATCTACCTGAAAAGCTTGATATAAAAGCTTGAAGTGTAACCTCTGCTTCAAGTTAAATATTGTCCATCTTCAGTAGAGCTGTGATATAAACTATTTCTGGTCAAACACCTCCTGATTCTCTGGATGCACTTTCATAGAGATCCTTCATTTTTATTCTTCACTGTAAGCCAGTCTCAATCAGCAGTTTGCAATCTACCTGCCAAAGTCAACAGAAACTGGGTTTGAACAAGCCAATAAGCCAGCTACATTTTAGTCCTCCTTTTTAAAAACTAAAATGCAACATTTTTTATTTCTGCTAGCTTTTCCCCCAAGCTTCCTTCTCTTTTTTTTTTTCTCTGTTATTGCTGTTTTCTATAAATTTGTATGAGATAAGTAAAGTATGTATTTATTTTCCAGGCTTATATTACTCTTCCATGTGTGGCTTCCTTAAAGCCTTTCTGGCTCTACGCTGTTGCTCTAGCTGAGCAGAAGCTGCGGTTTACCAAGAATGCTCTCTGGAATGTGCAATCAGTAGTAACTGCAGTTTCTATATAGCTACTAGTTCTTTTTCCGATAACCAGAAAATGGCATGCAAAAAAATCTTCTTTATTTTACACATAATTCTATTTAGCTAGTATTAATTTTCTGGATTCAGATGGAGCTTTACTGCACCAAGTCGATGTCTGTGCTTTTAGGCCTTGACTTACTCATTTTATTTGATGTAGAATGGCTGAACCCCTTCTGTTTTGCAGAGTGTTATTATTTGTAGACTGCTATGCTAGGATCTCTCACTGGGGGTTTTTTGTGCATTTTAAGATGTCAATTTTATTCAGTTTGATACAATACCTAATAGTGAGTTGCAGAAAAAAAAACAACCTTACACTCTCCTCCATGGTCCTAAGCATATACTACGGCAGTTTATCTTTCTGTCAGGTCTCCCGATCATGCAGCTACAGGGCAAGTTGGTTTAGTGAGTTGATTCGATAGAAAGACAAGTATGAAAAATATTCTGGTACTTCTGTGGAGCGACAAACCCTCAATGGCTTTTATTCCTGTAAGTCTTTCTAAAATTTCATAATGATCTGTATACCTTTTGTGTCAAGGAGATTTCCTGCAGACTTCCTGCAGACTTCCTGCAGATTTCCTGCAGCATCATTTCCTGACAGCACAGTGAAAGTGCCAACTGCAGCTGTCCTTGACCTGACCTGCCAGCATGATGTACACTGAGCATACTGGCCACAGTGGGGATGCCCTTCAGATGGCCACACTTTCTGCCTTCCTCTTTAGTATCCATGTGTGCAGCACCCAAGATTTCAGTCCAAGACCCTAAAGCTGCTAACCTGGATTCCCCAAGCAGAGAGCTTTTGGACTTCCATTCTCATGACACCTCCCTCTTTTTCTTTTTTTTTTTCACTCTTGGAAATCAGAAAACACCTAATCTTCCATTTTTCTGCTGCTGTTTTGCTGCACTCATTTCAAAATAAGGAACATATTTCTAATTTTGTCTTACATGAGAGCTTTAGTAAGTTCATCTTGCTTTTAGATAAATGTTGGATTTTGGTTAGATTCCCTTCATAAACTGAGAAGTATGTAGGAAAGAATAAACAAGATATGGATTTGTTAGGATGCTTTTCCTCAATATACTCACTTTATTCTCAGCAGCTCAACTCATTACACAGAGAAAGTGACCAAGAGCCCATGTCCCAAGGGCATTTTCTGTTCTGGATTCTGATAGAGACAATGCACTACTTGCCTAAAATGGTGCATGAATATAAGATAACAATTAGATTTAATATAGCTGAATTTATGAGAACAAGCAATCTAGCCTGTGCCTGATCTACAGACTGAAACTCAATTTCCTTGCATCCCCTCTTCACTTGCTCAAACAATCAGCTCAGTGGTGCATAACCTCTTTCATTTTGTAAAAATTCTGTGCTGGGTGGTATGATGACTCAATATCTTATTCTTTCTATTTTCTTATATCCTGGCAGCTGTTGAACTACTGCTGCTAAAGTTTTAATTTTGCACTGACTCATGGTGTGATTATTAATGCTTGTTCTTCATCAAGAGTGTAATGGATGTGAACAGTAATTGCATAGAGTTAAAAGGGGTTAATCGGGCATGCAAGCTTCTCTGCAGGTCATTCACTTGGCTGTAAAATTCGGTAACAGTGCAAAAAAGCATCTTTTCAGTAAAAATACGATGTCTCTATATAACATACAAAGCACACTGACATCATTTTGACAGGTAGAGTACTATGTTAAGCTATTATTAATGCCATGCAGATTTTTTTATAAATATCTGCAAAGTTCTTAATCCATTTTGTTAGTGGTCCTTTTTACCACAGTCAAAGACAGAAAGAAAAAAAAAAGTTTTATTTCAGAGCATATGGTGCATATTTTATAATTCAGTGAAAGCAATCCGAAAAAAAACCTATGTGTCTGCGTGTGCATTGAAAAAAAGATGGGGGAAGAAGGGGAGAGAGAGTTGCTGTGAATTTGTCTGATTATCTGCAGATTCTTTTCTCTATCACTTTTAATTCACCACTTTTTCAGTTTATAGCTTTGCAGGAAAATAATGATCAGTGTCCAAAAATCATAAGGCACTGAACAAGTACTAGGCACAATTCTTTATCTATTTACATATATAACTTTAGCTGCTGCTACCTGAAAAGTTTGCATGGGCACTCAGCCTATAAAGGCTTTGTGTCTTGATAACACTCAAGTACTGCGGCTGATACTGATAGTAAAGAGGTAGATGACAACAATCCTCCTCCCAGTGCAAAAAGCATCACGCTGCAAAAGCAGCTGATATTAATGGACCTTCTATGGCACCTCTGTGAGGGAACTAGCCTGCAATGAGAGTGGAAGACTTAGATTCTGACCGACGTTATATGCTAAAATAAAGTTCCATTTTCTGTGTCTCTTGGAAAAAAGGATGTATTATCTACTGATGCTTACGGGTTGGAGTGACCTTAAAGGATGATAATACTTCCACTTTTCCATTGTACATGATGTCTATTTTATTAAGTTTATAAAAAATGCTATCTATGTTTCTTTGGGAAGGAGGGACGGGACTGATTCCTATATACATACAGGTAAGCAGCTGAGTCCTGTTTATGTATTCTTGGTAATTTTTCCCACCTGACAGGAAACCAGATGAAAAAAGTACAGATAATAACCACAATAGCTGCATATAAAATGTGACTCAAGCCAATGGATGTACACAGGAGACAGAACTGCACCTTCTATGCATGTTAAGAAGGCTTATAATATAGTTACAAGAGCTCTGTCTTTGCTAATGAATTCTGTAATGGTGTAACTTAGCTACCCATTGCAAACTTCTACTGTTTGATGCCCTTCAGAGGGACAAAACAAGTTGATGATCCTGTTTTTATCACATTTTCAACCATGTGTTCTCATAAAAGTGCCCATCTCTGTTTTGATAAAAAACATCTACAGAACAAATTTGAACTAGAATATTCACACTGACAATGTATTGTTGATGCACATTTCTTTAATATAAACAAAGCTTTAGTAACAGGACATTTAGTTCCATCCAAGGTAAAGTCAGTCAATATGCTTTGCATAAATTAATTTATTTTGAAACAAAAAATGCTGGTCATGTTAACATTACCCACTCATATGCTGTATGTATTTTTTGCTTGAGTAAATCATGGAATCATGACTTTCTAGCCTTTGTTATCGTAGAGGGACTTCAACTTACCAGATGTCTGCTGGAAATAAAACATAGGGGAGAAGAAACAGTCTGGGAGGTTCCTGGAGTGCGTGGAAGAGACCTTCGTGGCACAGCAGGTGAGGGAGACAGCCAGGGGAGATGCCCCACTGGACCTGCTGCTCACAGACAGGGAAGGGCTGGTAGGCAATGTGGTGGTCAGAGAATGCCTTGGATATAGCAGTCATGAGATGATAGCTTTTTGATTTTTGGAGAAGTAAGGAGGGGGGAATCAGCAGAACCACTGCCTTGGACTTCCAAAGGGCTGACTTTGACCTGTTTAGGAGCCTGGCTGACAGAGTAGAGTCCCTTGGGAGCAGTCCTGAAGGGCCAAGGCATTCCAGGAAGGCTGGATGTCCTTCAAGAAGGAAGTTTAAAGACGCAGGAGCAGGCTGTCCCTACGTGCTGAAAGACAAGCCTGTGGGGAAGACTGGCGTAGCTGAGCAGAGAGCTTTGGCTGGAACTCAGGGGAAAAGGAGAGTTTACCACCTTTGGCAGAAGGGGCAGGTGACTCAGGAGGATGTCATGAGGTTACACAGGTGGAAAATTTGAAAGGCAAAAGCCCAGCTAGAACCCAGGCTGGCAATTGCTGTAACAGATAAAAAAACATTTTTACAAATATACTAGAAACAAAGGAAGGTCCAAGGATAATCTCCACACACATCCACGTTGTAACACAACCATGTTGTGTCTAAACCAAAAAAAAACCAAAAAAAAACACCCAAAGCTTGCCTATATCTTTGCTCCCAGGTAACAAGTGACAGGACAAGAGAAAATAGCATCAAGTTGTACCAGCGGAGGTTTAGGTTGGATATTAGGAATGATTTATTCACAGAAAGGGTGGTCAGGCACTGGGACAGGCTGCCCAGGGATGGAGTGGAGTTACCATCCCTGGAAGTGTTTAAAAAACACATAGATGCGATGCTTAGTGACATGGTTTAGGGATGGGCTTGGCAGTGCTGGGGTAACAGTTGGACTTGATGATCTTAAAGGTCTTTTCCAACCTAAACAATTCAATGATTCTAAGAATTAAACAATAAGGCATTGAAAGAAGCCCTTCTTACTTCACTATATGTTAGGTTTTATGTATTTGGTATTATAGGATTTGGTATATGCATCAGCAGGGAGACACAACTCCTAACGACAGCCACTGTTATTTTAAACACTTCCTTTACCACTGTCATTTTACACACTTTATTTACAGTAGAATCTGACCAGTGGTAAAGCCTTTTTGCAGCTTACTGGTTTGGTAGTGCTGTGACAATTGGTGCCCTGTGTGAGGTGAACTGATTTGGACTCAAACTGCAACAGAAGCTCAGCTTCTGCTGTGGGTGAAAAACTTCCAACTAATTTATACTTTTTTGTCTGGTACTGTGAGCAAAGTAAAAGACTCTAAGAATCTTTCCTTGAAGTAAAGTTTGGTTATAAAGAAAATAATTACATAGTGCTGTTTTTTAATGCTCAGGTGGTAGTGACACAGAGAAAATCTAATTTGTACTGAAGTCTGCGATATGCTGGATCTCCTCTGGTGACTTGAAACCAAGTATTTAAAATGTTTGTCCTATGTAACCAGAAAAATTGTAACAAAAATCATTATTCAGTAAATTGGTCCTAGAGGTTAAGATGGGATTAAGACATTTGGAACACTAAATCTTAAAGAATGTTTTTATTTTTCAGGTGCCCAGTGCCAATTCAGAAGAAATTTTGAAACATGCCAAAATACATAGAGAAAACACATTTTTCTTTTTGGATATATTTATCTGTAGACAGAATGACTGTGTCATGCCAAGCATTCAGAGGGGCCTCCCAAGGTGTCCAGAACAGGACAGTACAGAGAAGTCTGCCCTGACATACTGTGACAAATCTGTCTCTTTGGAGAGTACTAAGGTAAGAAGAAAAGCTCCTGTTCCCTTAAAATCTCTTCTTCATCTGTATGTGATTATTTTTTTTTATTTTTTTTTTTTTTAAATTATGGACTCCCAGTGGGTTTACATACTCCACCTGGCAGTGTATGTAGTGATGCTGACCTTGGCTGTTTACACAGGTACACAGTGAAACTTGTCTTAAGTCCTACCCTGGAGAACCAGAAGATGTACTGCTTTGCAGAGGTGGTGTTTGGGTAAAGGTCAGATAAAACCCTACTAGAAATCTTGGGGACCCTTTAAAGTAGATCCTTAAGAGAGTGAACTGTTTATTGGACATGGGATTCGAGAAACTTTCATTGCTTTTCATAAAAGTCAGGGTTTCAGTGATGTGAACTTTCATTTGTGGCAAAACAGACCTCTTCAAGTGGTTATTCTATCTCCAGAGAGTGTCTTGAGCTAGTAACTCCTTAATGGTACAGGATGGGGGGAGCATAGCATGGGTAGGTTCAAGCACAAGTTTATTTTCAAGTTTCAAAAAGGCGGAGGGTCTGAATAAAAGTAAAATTAAAGCTCTTCTCACCAGCACAAGAGCAGGAGTATAAGAGAATAATACGACAATTTCTGGAGTTTTTGTGTCCCAATATGCAGATATAATTGAGCATCAGCAGTAGAATGTTGCCATTGATGCATAAAGGTTCACCTCATGCTGTTTCTGGACTTCTGGTTGCAAAGTGTCTCAGGTGGCAATGCATCTGTGTATATCCTCCTGTAACACAGGAATCCATCCTAGTAATGCATCCTAATAATATTTCTCGCCTGGACTTAAAAGTGAGCATCTTGCTTTGGACTTATGTGATCCTTATTTCCAGGCTCCAGTAGAGTTGCAAAGCTCTTCAGAGCTAGGGACAACAACTCAATGTGACATTTAAGCAAACTCCGTACCATGCTCGCTTGTACCCTGAGCGGCCAGAGAATAGCCTTTATGCCATTTGTACATTCTGAGTCACTTTTGTCTGCCTTTGAAACCAGTGTCCATAAAATGAAAGATTAATGAGATGAACTGCAGCCATCCCTCACACAAATAGCATTCATCCCCTCATCACTCTCCCTCTACAGAAATGACATTTAGCCTGCTTCACACAATGCTGTCTGATATTACAGATCGTGCAGGGTCACTTCCACCAGCCTCCCTACGCTAAAACTCATGTGCCTGCACAAAACTAATCTTTCCTGGTAACTTATTAAAACACAATCTTCAACAAACCGCAACAGGTCAGCAAAATAACTACCCTAAGCAGACTAGGTTTCCAAAAATATTTCCTGACTTTTTAACTCCTCCTTATATTTTTTTTTTTCTGAAAAATGATAGAAAATATAATTTCTATATTTGGCATAAAAGGAGGTTTTGCAGAAGAAAGGGAAAGAAGGAAGCAAGGAAGGAAAAAGGGAGGGAAGGAGGGAAAATGATGGGCAAAAAGGAGAAAAAGAGGAAGGAAAGGAGGCAACAGGAAGTTTCTAACTTGCATCTGCACGCAAAGTGCATTTTGTAAAGTATGGGAAACTGGATCCTACGTACCCAGTGAACTTGTGTATTATGTGATTTATGTTAAAGAAGACGTTTCATCCAACTATATATTCTCATACATTGTTTATTTTGGTTATGAAGGAAACTACAAATCTGCAACTCATAACTCATGTAGCTCCTTTTTCCTTAATTAACTATTTAACTAAAAACCATCTGGTAACCTGCCATATGCAATCAGCTCATTCTTCAGATTTTCATTGCAAATTCATTGTCGTTACAATATCCAAAAGACCCTTGTTATAGGGGGAAAGGAAATTAATCCATGTCCCATTGTTTCTTGCTGCATAAAACTAAATCCTGTGCTTTTTCCTCCCTCCTCCGGGAATTTCTGTGGTGCAAGACAGAGCATGCATTAAAGCAGAGATGTTTTAATGGGTCATTAGCTTTCTTACTGGAGGCTTCAGCAAAGGAAATATTTTGCTGTGGTCATTGGTGAACAAAATATATTAAGGTATATGGCACAGATGGTCTTATATCCAAGTTATTCTGTGCCTCTACAAAATCCAATGTGGAGAAGCCTAAACTGAGAAGCTAGAAAGGGACTGATCTAAGGGGCCTGGTATTTGGAGCTTTTGCCTTGCTTAAGGACAGCAGTAAGATCGGGTTCCATCCTTAATTCAGACCACGAAAGTGACTTATGTTCCCTTCTGGTTACCAGGTGTTATTCTATGGTAACTGCCCTCTGTTTCTTGTGGGTGATCTCTCTCTTTCTCCCTGTTCTTTGACAACAGTGCAACTAAAAATAGCTTGTCCTAATGAATAGCTTGCAATATTCCAGAAAAAGCCATATCTCATCTACCACTACCTATATGACCCTCATCATCAGTACCATCGCACTGAGTCATTGTTATCCTCTGACAGAGGTAGGGATATATTGTATTTAGCACACCAGACATGGGGCTAGCTGGTGTAAGTTGACTGAAAGTATTTAAAAAGGAATCAAAACCATCTTGAATCAATTTTTGGAGAATTAATTATCAAGGATGTTCTTGGCAGATGATAATCCAGCTAAAACAAAGAGAATGAAAATAATCCCATTTATTCATTTGTTTCTAAAGAGAATTTTTAGCTATTTTGTACACTGAATGCAGGGACTGAACACTACAGCTCTTGTAAGTCTGAAGAGCTCTGTCTTCCACCCATACATTCCTTTGCCCTGTTTAAAGGAATCTGGTTGACATACTAAATCAAATAAAAATCCACAGATAACCATTTTAGGCAAAATAGACAAACAAGAGAAGGGAGGAAGGGAGACTATAATAAACAGAAAAATAAGCTAAATGTAAGAGTATTTAGACTGGAAAACTTATTTCTCTGTCTGCATGTGCATGGGGTAGACAATAAAGTAAATGGAAAGAAGGGACAGTAGTAAGAAAACCTGTATTGTAAAATTTGTAAGTCAGGAGACGGGGTATTCGAGCAGAGCAAAAGTAATGATCAGGCTCTGGGTGGGGCAGTTCTACCATTACAGACTCTCATTTCTCTCTCATCTCAGCTCCTGTTATAAAACTCACTGAAATGGATTCTGGAAATTGTAAAGCTGATTGCTGAATTGGTTTGGGGAAGATGAATACTGTTGTTATTGCTGCTTACTCTTGCTTTCCCAATACTCTGTCTTGCTCACTCACTGAGTCTGTATTTGGAAGGCAAGAAAAACATTTCTCAACTAGCATGAGATTGTATTTTTTTTACTAGCATTTGACATTTCCATGGCCTGTGATCACAGTGGAATTTTCTCCATAAACTGATATCATCTCCACATGACTAAACCAGAAAGGAAAATCAGGCTCAGGAAGAAAACAAGCTAAACATACCTGACCACAGCCTTGTATCAGGAAGGGAGGTGACCTGAGACTGCCAAGCAAGGGGAGCAGGTGGAAAAGGAAAAGATTCCCAACTGGAGTATAAATTACTTTGTTCATGTTCTTTTAAATAGTTTGTGTGACCTCTAGTGGCCTTTACTGCCTTCTGTGTCCCTGCGCCTTCAATTTGTGGAAGTCACCTGGACCTACTGCTGCAACAGCATATTTACAGGGATGTTAGCTACTGCTAGGTTTCTGCTGGGGAGGTGCAAGTCAGCCAGGGGTTAGAGACAGATATGTCCATGCTTTTTCCTTTAGTAAACACAGGGGGAATAAAAAAAAATTGATCGAAATGAACATAGCAACTTTCCCTTCCCCCAAAAAAAATCTCTCCCAAGACAATCACATAATGATCGAGGTTGGCCTAGTCCAGCCCCTTGCTCAAAGCAGGGTCACCTAGGGCAGGCTGCTCAGGTCAGTGTCCAGCTGGGTTTGGAACATCTCAAAGAATGGAGATTCCACAGCCTTTCTGGGCAATCTGTTCCACTCTTCAGTCACCCTCAGGAAAAAAAACAAACCCAAAACAACTCTGTTTTTTAATGTTTAAATGGAATATTTTGTACTCCAGTTTATGCCAATTGCTTCTTGTTCTCTTACTGGATTCCATTGACAAGACCTCAATGCATTGTTTTTTAAAAAAAGAATGTGAAGAACATATGATACACACAGTAGAGACAGATTAAAATAAAAGATTTTAAAACTCCATACAGACATATTTTTGCAGGGTGGATTTTTTCTCTTACTCCAGCAATTTCCAGGGCCTCTGAGCTGTAGCACGCTCCACACAGTCCTCACTGTGTTTGTTTGACTTGGCTGTGTATTTGCTTCCTACTGCTCTCAGTTGCCTCCTCCTCTCTGCTCTTGCTGGATGCTCCCGGCTTGCCCTTTTGATCCTGCCCTGCTGACCCCTCACTTGCTCTGTGGCATCCCTCATTTCCACAGGCACTTCTGCTCTTAAAAAGCCATAAACTCACCCTCCACCTTCAAAAAGGATTCAGAATTTTGCAGCAAGAAGTCAAACAAGCGAACTGCTTCCCTACTGTTCAGTCCTGTTTTTTTAATGGAACTTAATATAAATAATGTACTGAAAGAGAAGCACAAATAAAACCGATACCTTCCATCACTGCTGTTTGCTGACTGTTAGGTATAGTTGGTAAACATTATTGTGAGTTTTCCAGTATGCTTGTGTGCTTAGATTAAGAGGGCAATTTTTCCAAAACTCCCAGTGAAAAAGATGTATTAATCCAATTCAGAACAGGGTTGGTTGGGTTTTTTTTACAGGGTTAGTATTGCATTATGCTGCAAATAGGTGATAGTGGGAGTACTTGTATAGTAAAGCATACACAGACAGACGATGCAGTGAAGGTGTATATCATTCGCTGCTTCTCCTAGAATAATTTCATGTTATAAATTAAATGTTAATAGGTCTAGCTTTGTAGCTCTTTACACTGCATGTCACTGTCTTACACCTATTTTACAAAGAATCCAAAGACAATAATAAAGACCATTATACATTACCACATCAAAACGTTCTCATACACACTAATCCTAGGTTTTATACTACAGTGACAGTTTGAGTGACTTAGCTAAACCAACACAGGAAATATGTAAGAGAAACAGGATGATATTTCAGCATATATATGTATTTATTTATTTATTACTTTTAATGTTGTTTTAACCACAGGGCCTGCCCCTACTAATGAAAAAATGAAAGATTTAATCCCCCAGTGTATATCACTGTGTCACCAACCTTGATTGACTTTAAATAGTGAGGAGGATGGTGAGAGTAAGATCACATTAAAACACCATCAGAAAAGCTTGAGTGAATTTGATTTTCCCATATGTATGAGAAGGACATTTCCTGCACCCAACAGCATACCTGAAAGTAGGAAACGTTTTGCAATTACAGAAAAGTTATACCAAAACAAGCAAAGACATGAAAAAAGCACCCAACATTTATCCTAATCATCAAAATATATTTCAAGCCACCAGCTGTTGAGCTAACTTGGACATTTCTCAACCTCAGGGGATATTTGTTTTGACCCTTTTGGCTTTTTGATTTAATAATTTTGCAGTGTGATTGAATTCTAATATTCAGGTGTCTGGGAAGAGATGGCTGGTGCTGAGCTGGTATCACTAAGGCTAAGCAGATGGGATACATCGTGTCTGGGATGAAGCAGCTAATATTTCTTGTTAGGGATGTTTGCACTGTGTTGCAATTAAACACACACAAATATACATACCTAGTTTTTGTGTTTTCTGGTATGGGTGTGTTTTTTTTCCTAAAGAAAAAGCTGACTTCTCACCTGTTTGTGAGAGATAAGCTACTGTTAACATACACTTTTTATCTCTGCTCAGCAATAAAGATGGTTTATAAATGATATCTCTGCCATAAGGTAAGCAAAGATAATAGACCTGATTTGTACGCAGCATATGGGCCCTTGTATCCAATTTATTTCCTTTTTTATTTCATAGGATTTGCCTAAGTCCTGTGTTCTGTTTGTTTAGAGTTTAATCCAAAAATGAATCTTAATGACATCTCTTCATATTTTGCATTGCCCCTATTATTAACAAAGTATAATTCAGACATCTGCTAAACTTTCCCCCAATGTAATCTTAAGAAAGACAAAACTAACACAGCTCTAAACAATAATTGTGATAATCTGTACTGTGGAACTTTAGCATCTGCATTTAATGGAAATGTGTTATTAATGAAAATATGCAGTTTAAAACCAGCTTCTGAAATTTACTCACTTATCTGGGGGAGGAACATTTTTTGTTGCTATACAAGCATTAAGCATGCATTTTGGATCATGCTGTTTTTTTAAAAAAATGTATTCTTTGATACAGAAGAATAAAGTTAAATCAGTATAGTTCAAAGAAAGCTACAAAATAGCTTAGTGGGTCTACTTTCTGCCTAATGGCTGCGAGATTTCATAGAATCATAAAAACATAGAATGGTTTGGGTTGGAAGGGACCTTAAAGACCATCTACTTCCACCCCCCACCACGGGCAGGGACCCCTCCCACCAGCCCAGGTTGCCCCCAGCCCCGTCCAGCCTGGCCTGGGACACTGCCAGGGATGGGGCACCCACAGCTGCTCTGGGCAACCTGTGCCAGTGCCTCGCCGCCCTCACAGGGAAGAATTTCTTCCTAATGTCTAATCTAAATCTGTCCTCTTTCAAATTAAAACCATTCCCCCTTGTCCTATCACTACATGACCTTGTAAGAAGCCCCTCCCCACCTTTCCTGTCGGCCCCTTTAGGTACTGGAAGGCTGCTGTAAGGTCTCCCTGGACCCCTCTCTTAGGAGAGGCACTCCAGCCCTCTGAGCATCTTTGTGGCCTCCTTTGGACTTGAACGGGTCCATTTCCTTCTTATGTTGGGGGCCCCAGGGCTGGAGGCAGCACTGCCAGGGGGGTCTCATGAGAGTTGAGTAGAGGAGCAGCATCACTTCCTCAAGCTGCTGATCACTGTTTTTTTGATGCAGCCCAGGATCTGGTTGGCTTTCTGGCCTGCAAGTGCACATTGCAAACCTGCCAATATCCAAAACTGTGGTTCCAAAACCTTCACCAAGCTGTTTCTAGCCCTGGAATATCAAAACTCTCTCAGGAAGGAGTCTGACCACTGTATTTTTGGAAGTCAGATCACAATCTCCTGTGAGATGGCTGTACTTTAAAGACTTAGTTCTTCCTTAGTTTCTGTATCAAAGGACTTTGGCACATGGGTTGCCATTTGCAAATCAATTCTGTGTTGGATTTAATTTAAGTTTTAGTTCTAACATGACCACCAAAAACTCAGTAATAGCTCTTATGTGCTACTGCATCCATAACTACCACAACAGTTTAAGATGCTGCAGTCATGGCCCATGCGGATATGAGATATAAATTACGTCTCTAATGGAAGTTAAAATGGTGGTAACAGATGATGTGTCCACTTGAATCCTATCTTGGATGAAATAAGAATGAGTAAGCTTAAACTATTTTCGAGATTATTCTTATTAAACTAGCTTCCCTTTGAAATGGACAAAATAAATTCATACAATCTAGAAGAATAGCTCATAAAAAATAAGTGATTTTTTTTCATTATGAAATCTTAGTTTCACTGAAATCCATTAAGACTTAACACAAAATTTCTTTGTATGAAATTCTTGTTGACTTCCAAGGGATGGGGATTTCACCCCAACTTTTTACAGTGCCAGAGTTTGCCAAAGAAAATTTACATTATCTTCCCTTTTCTTCAGTGCAAAATAAGCCAACCACCTGCTTTCACACCTCCTATTTGGAAGTGCTCCAGAAACTGAAGCCTGAATGCAGACTATGATTTATAGTTCTTGCCATAAATAAGACAACACATCCCCAAAACTGTGCTTTTCCCCCTTCAGATCGGTAGAGCTTGAATAAGAACACCATCTACCAGGCCCGTAGAAAAATCAGAAAGATCTTGCTTAGATACAGAAGGTCTCTTTTGGCACATTGCCTAAGGGGCAGGTTTTGCCCTTTTATTTCTAAATGCCAGGTGACTAAATGCAATAAAAGCCAGAGTTGGGTTCTGGAGGAAAAAAGGTATTTACTCAGAATCTTGTAAATTTTCCTTGATCCTACTTCCAGAAAGGAGAGACTGAACAAGAGAGTGTCATCTCCCATGTTCACTGCTAACAAGTGTTATGAAGAAGCCATGTTTCATTAACTCATTTAAAAAAGAGACAGTTGAAGATGCACAGGGTGCCCATGTCCCATCTGGGCTTTGTCTCCACAGACAACAGTACCACTGTGGTATACATTTCCTATAGGTAGCTTACAGAAGAGGACAATGAAGCTTTACTAAAAGTGTAGTTAGCAATATTATCTGATTTTATGAGGTTCAAATTCCCTCAGATGTCAAAAGGCAGTGTTCTGGCTGAGTTCTCAATATTCAGATGAGACCTAAAAGTAAATTCTCGCATTACTTACAATCTTTTAAAATGTCTTGACAGTCAGGTATCTGTGCAAGGACATTAATGTAAAAAAAATTAATGAAAATTCCTCTTGTTGTTAGATGTATGTTGTAGGAGCTGTAAATCTTATTAAACTCACTGCATTCCACACATCTTGAAAGTACAAAGTGGAAAAGGAGAATTTGAGGCTAGCAGAATAATCAGTTTAATTTCAATTAATTTGAATAGTGTCAGCAAACAAATCAGATTTGTAAGCACTTGAGGAAAATATGATGATGAATATTGGCCAACTTTGACCATCAAGTAAAAACAGTAACAAGGCAATCTAATTTCTGTCTATGGTATTGTACCAGTCGATACAGATGGTGAAGCAGTAGAAGTCATGGAGTTTGTTTTCTTTGAAGCTTTTCTCTCACATGGCATTTTCATTAACAAATTAGGGAAATAAAATAGAATCATTGTAAAGGAGAGGCCAAACTGGTTCCACGCTCAGAGTTATCAACTCACAGCACAAAGAGGGGTGAAGCGGCAGAACGGGAACTTGGGTGAATGTAGTGGTGTTTCATATTCATATTCATGACATGAAGACAAGAAGATAGTTTAGAGCATTCAGAACATGTGAGTTCAGAAATTTCTTAGAAACCATGGAACTTTTTTGAACTAAGCATCAAACTGAGTTTTTAGAATAAAGAGATAAAATGAATAATAATAAATAGTCAACCCATACAATATTGATTTATGAGTGCTACAGGGAGTCAGAAATTAAATTTCTGGAATGTAGTAAGAACCTAATAATTTTAGAGGGTGCTTCACAGAAATGAATACAAATCTGACTTCCATGCTGGAATACAAAGTTTAAAATAAATAGAACTGATATTGAATATCTTATACAGGGGAAAGTCAGTTTAATTTCTGACAACGAAATTTTGGGTCTCGCAGAGTTACCAGAGGTCTTTCAAGGGCCACTTAACGCATGGAGAAAGCATGCGGGCAGGATGTTATCCCAAGCTGAACAGGAATCAACAGTGTAATGCTGTGTTGTGAAAAGGAAGATGCCAAACTGGAGCAGCAGCTGTAAAAGCGATGTAATTCTGATTTCCTTAGCACTGGTAGCATCCCAAGTTTTGTTGTGATGCACTTGAAACAACAAGCAAACTGGGCAGACAGATTCATCAGGAAAGAAAAGAAGAGAAAGAAAATATTTTGGAAGCATGAACAATGATGAATTATAAAGAAACTGACCTTGCTTAGCCAAGAAAGATATGGCAGGGGTTAGAAAAACTAGCAGTTCTTAAAATAAAAATAGTCAGGTAGGAACAAATTACCATTATTTCATTCTCCATGTCCAGGGCTAGTAGTATAAGTAATAATGGATTGACGTTTCAGCAAGGGTTTAGACAAGGTGTTGGGAAACTTTAACTGAACTCCAGATGCAATTCCCTGGGACATAGTATTTACCACTAAATATAAAGCACTGAAAGGACATCTACGTGGAATGCCATGAGGTAGAAGAGAGGGAAGGATTATAGGGCTTAGAACATCCTTCCCAGACTAATTTTCTATGATTCAAGAATCATATCCACACATTTCAAGTTCTGTTTTGGGAATTTTAATCCAAGCATCTAATCTCAATAGTTGTACAATATTTAAGTTATGCCTCTAATTATAGCATTTCCAACAAAAATGTTGTTTCTCATCAGAAAGCACTGATCCAATGCTTGCTGGGAATTGCTACGGTATTCCTCAAAGACTAGTTCAGGCAAGATTTATCCCAAGCCATTATAATTTCAAAGTGCTGATTAATGTCATGCCCAGTCTCTGTTAAGAACTGGTAATGAATGGCAGGCATTTTTTCCATCTATAACCTTGAATTAAGTATGTTTTTTCAGTTTACAGGTTGGTATCACATTTAAGGCTTTGTATGTAGAGGCATTTTACATTGGAATGTGCACATTCAGTAATCAAATGGGGAAGAGAGCACCTTACCACTAAAAAGAGTTCAAGAGATGTTAATAGGCAATTCTAGAACAGGGAATTTTGCATTTCCAAAGAATAAAGCCCCTAGCCTATAATCTAATAGGAAAAATGCCATAACTATTACCAGATCATTACAGGTGAGCAAGCTTTGGGAAGAGGAAATTAGTGGGAGCTTCTTGCAGGTACACTGCCTGAAATTATGGCTCTTCTTCCATGATAAGCATTCCAGCAAGCCAGAGGTAGCTGAGGACCAGGATCCACTCACTGACACAAATACTGGGAAGTCAGAGAAGTTATGGGGTGAGGATCAGCCCTGCTGAATGAGACCACTGGCACCACAAGATTTTATGTATCAAAACATAAACTCTTTCTATGGTAGAAAGCCTTGTCTTCGTGTGCCATTGCAGGCATAAAATAAAACAGAAATGCCTCATGGAAAATGGTGTCTATACAGAGAGGTACTTTAAAGATGAGAGGCCTTGTCTGAGGTAAACTTGTAGACTGCTAGACACGTGCTGCACTTTCACAGCTAGCACGTTACAGTTCTCATTTAAGATCAAGAACATTCCTGAGGTGCTCAAGAAATGACTCTTCTTCATCCTAGCAGGCAGGTTGAAGTACGGACTGCTGCAGCTTCTGTGACCAGACCTCAAAAGCTGAAAAAAATATTTGCCTCCAGGAAAGTCCCACTAAGTTCCTCTCTCAGATGGTCAAACAGCCGTTCTGAATGGTCTTCATCATCATTATGAGTGCACTTATGGATCAGGCTAAATGGAGAAAAATACTCTGCTTCTAATAATGACAAGAAATTTTGCTATCTAATATCTTAAAGCAAGTGCTTTGTCCTTTCAGATAACACTGAAAAGACAACTTTTAGGATCTTTTAAATAATTTCAAAATGATGATATTTTTCTCCTATTAGCCAGGAATAAATTGTTTAACAGACGTTTTCATCAAAGTGCTTAAGGCTAAACTGAAAACATACCCAACCAAAAAGATTCCAAAGGCAGCATTAACTCACTCTCTGCCTACTACGAGGTGTTTCACGAATCTATGTGGTTCATCAGTTTATACACCCACACAGAAAGAAAAAACATAAATCTTCAGATCTCAATCAGTATTTTTTTGTGAAACAGCACTAGACTGAAGGAGGAACTTCATATATTCAGAGTGTTATGTGGTAATTTAAAATCCACATTACATTTGATGCAACAAAGTATGATCAAAGGCCAAAGGAGCTGGAAGAAGTGGTACAGCCAGGAGAGTTGCAAGAATTCTTTTGAAGTGGAGGACTTAGTGCTACCTTTAATCCCTGAAAACTACTTTAAGATGCAAAATTCTTGGGAGGGGAAACCTTTGAGGAAATGAACAGGTTAACAAATCTACTTACAATGTCAGGAAATGACACAGCCAGGCTGTACCACAAACTGTACACATGAATATTTTGAAAGACTGTTACAGATGTCAAGAGGTTATAAACATGGTTTGTAGGAAAGAGAAGGATTCCAACCCCTTCTTCTGTGAGATATACTCACCAACAATGAAAGGAAACTGGTTCAAGAACATGAGTCTGCTCTGGGAGTTAGGTCTTTCTACAAAGGCAGAACCACATTTTGCAAAATCAATAGAAAAATGTTTTTGATAAAATAGCAGGCTTTGATGAAGAACCTATCAGAGAAAGCTACAGCCAGTAATATTGGGTCAGAGAGGTTCGAGCATTGTATTTAAGGACTGAGGAAAAATTAGGTACCCCTTGAGACACCGTAAGAACATTTTTAAAATGCATTTTCAGTATAACTTTACAAAGGCTGAGCACAATGACAAAATTTCATTTATTTCCTTTTGTTCAGAGTGAATAATTTCCTGAAAACTTTGAATGGATTCAGCCATCTCAACCAAACTTCCGTTGGGTTTGATCAGTTTATATTACTAAATTCCACTCAAACTGTGCAAATCTTTACTCACTGTAAACAATTTGGGAGAACAAGACAGTGCCTCCTGGACTGCCCAGCGCAGAATTTACATTTCAGGAACCAACCAAACAAAAGATGCAAGGACTCCATTATTTTGCCCATGATTATCTTGGTGGCAACCATTTACAGAAGCAGCTGCAAAGAATACACAGAACAGGTTGGAGCTGGCTTTGAAAAACTAGATCCAGGTTATTTGAAGAACACCTGACACATTCACAGTTAATCACTTGGGCCATCAGCTTCAGGCAGAATGCCTTCCCAGTCCCTAAGGGAAAGCCACAGTGAACTGGATAATTGAAAGGCAAAAATCAGTGACAAGAAAATTCTTTCGAATGGCAGAACCATGGTGAGGAGTGTGAATTTTGAAGGCACCACATAGGAAGCTATTCTTCTTTCTCATTTTTTATAGGACTTTAGTACAATGATATTTTTTGCAAAAATAAATGTGGATTTCACTTTACATCACTGTAGGCACCAATGAAGCTGTGAAAATAGGATACTGACCTAAGGTCAGAATCAAAATATGTTGTTGTGGGTTGATTTGTTATGGTTTTTTTTTTTAAAAAACCAACCTTTCTTTGACATTTCTGCAGATTGGTGTAAATTAAAAGTTTCAGCACCCTATCTTCATTTAAGTTGCATCAAAGTACTGACATTTATCTATGTCCTTTGAGACCAGAATTTACTTTTTCTCCACATGTCTAGGCTTTTCTTCAGTGGAATGATTTCTGATTAACAAGGAGATCAATATTGTATCCTCTTCTGGAAGATATTTGTTTTTATAAGTCTTTTGATTTTATCACCAGTGGCACAACAGACTATTTTGGTGTTTTGCCATTTTTAAAATCAGAATCAAGCAAAGTGTAACTAACATAATATTCCTTTTTTCTAAATTTAAAATTACCTGTGCAAAAAGGTTTGAAAATCTGTCTGATTACAAAATATTCCATAGCAAAATAAAAATAAGAATCAGGCAGAATGTATGTTTTTAAAATTTTCATTATTTTTTTTAGTTAATTTGGATATTTGATGGCTTGATTCATAGATTTTGTAATCTGTAAACTTGGTAACATTTCATTGAATCATTTCATTCCACATCAAGATGTTCCAAGACTCCTGATGCAGTGCAGCAGATATAAACTGCAATTTTGTTCCTTAGAAGATACGTGAAATTTAAAAAATTTAACATAATGATTTGTCTGTGTTTCTCTAGAAGTGCTGTTGTTAGTTTGAAGTTTAAATAAATTTAAAACCACAACTGTAAGCATAAGCTGAAGTACAGAAAATGGTCTTGCATTCAATACAGTATTATGCAATATAGTATAATAAAGAGGCTTTCAGCAAAGCCTCAAATCAAACCTACTGCTGAGAGGCCCCTCAAAGAACGGGTTAACTAAAACCTACATTTAAATCTTACCATTTGGGACAGATCTGTTTTGCTTAACTTACGCCAAGGTATAGGCTATGATGCTTCTTTGCAAAGACATTTTTTTAAATGCAAAGAGGTTTTCATAGATACATTCCATGTTTTAACAGAACAGGGTGATGCACAGGGTGAATTACATCTTGTGATGCGATATCCTCCTTTTATTCTTCTTATCCTTTCTGGTTTAAAAATTTTCAGACTTCATCCCTAAGTGAGGCTTATGCAGTCACCTCAGTTTTTTTCTAATATGTGGCACTGCTGTTAACTCTAAATGATTTTTTATTTTCTTGCTTTTTTATCATAGCAATATCCTGCTGTTCCCTATTCAGCTGGTCTACTGTAATTCCTTAGATGATTTTTTTGCTACATCATCATGTTTGGTTTGCTTTATTCAGAAAACAAACATTTTTTTGTCCTGCACCTGCCTGTCACATTGTCAGTATCACAGCTTTCTGGGTCATTTTGTTGTTTGGGTTGTTTGGATTTCTTTTTTATTTGTTGGTTGTATAAAAGGTCTCAAAGTCAGCCAGATGCTAAAAAATGTGTGAAAATTGGTGACTGGGTAGATTGCAAAGGCTCTGTTCTCAGAGAAAGGTAGATAGAGCTCAGCCAGCTGGGCAACACACAGCCCTGCGCTGGCTTATCACTGCTCTCAGTCACCTACAGCATCTTTGCCCTGTTACCCAGCTAGTTCCATCTCTAAACGGTGGTAGGCAATATGGAAAGAGCTGAAAGTGCCGTGCAAGCACAACAGAAGTATTGTACTAGTGGTGGGCCCTGAACTGAAAGAAGGGGCACAGTGAAAATGGTGGAAATGGATGTGAAAAAGAAGGGGAGAGAAGAATGAAGAAGGATCTGGCACATATAAATAAATTCATAGTGCGTCAGCTTCATGACTTGCTCATGCAACAGTTTTATTGTGGAGGGAGGATCCTGGCTGGGAACTTGTACTTTTCAGCAGCTTGCAGTACATTTTGGGGAAGAATTCTGTGTTATGTTCACTTACAGATTCTACAGAATTAGAATTAATTAAAAGAAGCCACAAAGAACAAGGAGGAAGAGGAAAGAATAGAAGTATGAAGAGAAACAAATACAGACATGTAATACTTCTCTATATTTGGAATACCACATCTTCCACATATAAACTGTGTGAACACTAAGCAGAAGGGAAATTACAGAAGTATCAAAAGGAAAATGTTGCTAACAAACAGACTTTTTCTTTAAGAGAAGCAAACCAGTTAAAATAGCTAACATTTAGATGCAGTAGCATGGCTAAGAAATACTCTAAACTAAGCAAAGCTTTAGAAAACAAATTGTAAAAAATCCTTGCCAGATAAATTGATAAAATGATCTAATGCTGTTTATAGTCATATTTGGATGGATGGGAAGGGCACAGCGGTATGACTAGAATATATTCTGCTAGTTAAAAACTGCATTCTCCAAGCTTAAAAAAACCCATTCTTGTATCATCTGGGCCAGAAAAAAACAAGTCCCATTCAAGAATAAAAAAGAAAAAGCATATGGAGAACATCCAGCTGAGCAATGATCAGAGGAAAAACAGCATATTCAGGAGGGTTTTTCTGCGATATTAAAAGTCAGTTTTGAGAACAACTTCATATTGTTTCATTTGTTCATTGGAGGAATGAAAACAACACTGGTAGGCTTTGCTATCAAATTATATTGGCGGGTTTTTACTTTTGCTTCAAAAATTCAACATACGGAATTTTAGAGCTGAATTAGAAATACGCCTTCAGTTATGTTAGCTGTTTGAAAATTCAACAGAAATTAGTTATTATGAAGTTTTATTCATTTCAGCACTATCTGTTCAGTGATGTCTTATTTAACAGCAGAAAGTCTGTAAGTACCAATAATGAAATAATAATATAGGAAATGCTTTCTTTTGAGACTATGTGTTTTTCTCCTTTATAAGAGGACAGTTGCTTTTAACCACCTGACAACCCTTAATTAGATTAAAACAAAGTCTATTATCCCACTATAAATTTACAAATATAGCAAGTCAGCACACTTGATTCTGTAACAGAGACAAGATATAATTAGATGTCCACCAAACAAGAAAAAGATAAGGGAAAGATTGCCTTTTGAAAAGATGAAGTCTTGTCATTAAGGAAGTCCTTGATTTAAGTAATGGGAACCAGGCTGTATCATTTAAGGTAAACCTACTAAAGCATCTCATTTAAATATGATGTAACTTCCTGTAATATCTGTTTCATATTGCATTTGACTTTCAGCTGGATTGCTGATCCTTGTGCCTTTACATGAGTGAAGTGGCGTATAAAATGCGACCACATGAAACTATGCTTCTAAAAGAAGCATGAGTGATCTTGAATAACTGCCTGCTTAAGAATAAGCAATGATTCACTAAATTTTTCACTTACAGGGCAATATCTCAATACAAGACTTAATTAATCAATTACTTTATATGTTGGTAAAGTTAGATACAGAAATTGTTCAGGGAGGAAAAAAAAAAAGCCAGACCATGAGCATAAGACTTTAGGAAAGTCTTATGAGAAATGTAATCTCATTAGAGAAGCCAACCATCATACCAGGAAGGATAGTGTCTTCTAAAGTGGAACTGACAGCTTGTAAAGATTTCTCAGAAACCGATTTTCCCTATCTAAGTTAAGGTTGCTGAATCACTGCAGGAACTATTACCTACTTTGGCACGTGTTTCTGCGGTACATTCTCTTTCAGAAGACTTTATTTAGACTAAATCATAAACCTTAAATTGTAGAGACGTAGTAGCAGAAAACTAAAACCCCAATTTTTTCAAACCACATTTTTAATTATATCTTTAAACACTTTAGGCCACTTTATAGGTATTTCTACAACTAAGATAACGCTTTTTATTCTTAAATAGATTGTTTCCTGTAATAGTCCAGATACTAGTCTCTAAACTAGGTTAGAGAGGATATACAGGGACTGTATTACAGCATTTTGAACACGTGTATTATCTGTCCCAGCCTGTAGTTCAGCAATACAGTATTTCCTCTGCTAGCAACAGACCACAGGATCTGCACTGAGTTTATGAGGCCTCAGGACTGTGGCTTGTCAAGGCTACTTCGTCTGACCTTGTCTCAATCTGCCTGGAACTTCACTTTGACCTGGATTAGCTGTAACAGTATTTTTCTTTCATAACCTGCTGGCCATTTAAGACTATATTAAGACCAATTAAGGTTGGTTTTAATATGGCTTATCTTCTTATGGCGGCATAACCATAGTTTTACGTATAGTTGTAATAAGTAGTCGTTCTGTATAGAGGGAGATATTTGTGACTCTAATGTAGAAGCAACGTAGAGAACTGCAGTCCTGGTATGTTAGTGGAGGCTTTGGGAAGTCACAGGATGCAGTAGAGAGCACAGGCATGAGACAAGAGATGGTCACAGGCTGGCACTGGAAAGCCCGTGGCTATGAATGACTCATCAATGGTTAGTTACAGAAATGCAGACCTAGACAAAACTGGTTTCGGTGGTCTCAAAAGTGCACCATATTTAGTAAATTTGGGAGTAATGTGGACTTGCAGACCAATGAAGAAAAAGCAAAGTGTAAAAGACAATTAGCAAGCAAGTAAAAATACCCCAGCAGATCCTAAAGTGAAGAAGAAACAACCAGTGCTGACATCATAGTCTTCCCAGTGAAGGAGCTGGGCTGCCAGTGATTCACCATACGCTGCTCTAACAGATGGAAAGATCCTGAGGGTCAGTTTTCAACACCAGAAAAAAGATTACCAGCTAGGAAATGTGTGATATCAATTCTAACCAGATTATTAATGAGGGGGTTTTTTGGCCTTGGTTTGTTTCAAGATTTTGTTATGGTGATAGCCTTTTCTTTATGTTCCTTATTTTCTTCTTTTTCAATTAGAGTTAGATGTTGGCTAACTCTTTAATTAGACTGTTAAGATTTCAGTTACACTAATAATAATATCTCCTGGCTTTACATAAAGTTGTTTCCTTTTTACCCATAATGATTTTAAGCAGAACTGTGGATATTATGATGATATAAATCCATTGTTGTTTGTATATCTTTATTTAAATCCTGTGGTGTCCTTATATTAGGTTAGAGAAAACTCTTTGTTGAAATGATAAAACAGATTCTTATCTCCCACTAAGATGCCTCATGGTGAATCTATTGTTTTTCAGCAGAGGTCATATAGCTGCATACAGTGAAATAATAACAACGCCTATCTTTTACATAGTGCTTATCCCAAGCAGGTCAGTAAAGGATGTACCATTTGTCCCATTATAAGCAAGAATCTGCAGGCATGCAGGCTCGGGATCATTAGCATTTTGGTGTCAGAATTTCTATTCTCTATGGACTAGATGACACTGAAGATTAGAAATTTATATGTGGACCTACGGAAGAAACCATAACTGACCTAGATGGCCTTCCACATAATTTATTCTAATCTGACAGCGGATTTAGCATGTTTTTTGGCTAACGATATGCTTCAGGATTCAGTCCAGAACTTGCTGAAGCTGTTAGAATAATTCCCTCTGAAGAAGTCTGTAATGGGATCCACAGACCATTCCAGCCCTTTAAAACTCTGATGCAGTCCACAATTTTTTAATATCTTTTAAAGAAAGAGATGTCTTCAAGTACTCTTAGAGGATGTGGCTCTCCTATTAAAAATACAAAAATATATTTTTATATAATAGGTAAAAGCTGGAGCCTTTATCATCAACTGTGAATACACCATAAGTTCTAAAAGCTTTGGCTTTTGTCAGCTTACTTTATGGTCCTAACATTTTTTCAAGAATGTAGTGCATGCAGTTAGTGAACAGAAACAAGAGAACATGGAGTTAAACTCAGAAACCAGGTTTAAGTCCCCTCTATGCTCATAAACACTCTGCAGGTGGGATCCACAGCAGGGATCTGTTTGCTGATATACATGCATTAGACTGAATGTTGGAGATACACGCAGCAGGGAGCGTGACACGGAGGAGAGGTGACAGACGTGGTGACGGTCCCTCACCCTGTTGCAATCCCCCTCCTCCACAGCCCCTGCGGAGGGCTCTGCATTAGCTGTGCAGGTGGAGCTGCCTGGCAAACGGCTCTTGGGTCACCATCAGAGGGCTCAAAGGATCAGTCCTATCTTGCCTCTTCCCTCTTGCCCGGCTGCCCTGAGAAAAAAAAATGCACATGGGAAAATATGGCAGATACTCCCCACGATCTGCTCCAGCCAGGGTAGTCAAGCAGGAAAAACAGAAGGAAAAAACCTGCGGGCAAATCCAAGAGAGCATAAAGACCTGCCAGGGTCAATTAATACACCAGGGAACTGGTGTTTAGCATAGCTAAAAGACCTTCCTGAAGTGGATAGCTTCTGAAATACAACTTTAAAATAGTTATGAGAAATATCGTGTGAATAAAATTTTGAAGGCCATAATGTTCATTAGAAAATACAACTGTATTTTACAGCAAGCAGTAAATTTCTAACATGAAGAAATTCATGTTATTTCAGGCATGTAATACTCTGTACTCAACAGAGTAATGCTGTTAGTGTTTTACTCATGAATTTTCTATTATTTGCTACGGTTATTTCACTCTCATTCTTCATCAGCTGTCAAAAGCTATATCCATATGAGTACCTGTCACCTTCTAGAATCAATGCAGAGAAGGCGTTCATCTGACAGTGCATTTCTCTACAATTTCAAATGAATATCAGCCTTTGAAACAGATAAATCCTGTCTCCTGATCAAACTCTTTTTCTGGATTATTTGGGCTTGCAGAAAGTTATCTCTAAACAATTTATCTCTTCTAACAAGGTAGAGAAATGTTTGCTGTGAAATTGTTATGCTTTAAATGACAAGTGTGCAGCTTTCCAAATTCACTGCAACTTAGCAGACACCGGTATCTTTGGGGATAAAATGTATGAAGTAATTGGAGTTATTCAAATTTAAAAAAAATGAATAGCTGCCAAATGTATATAACCAATATTTTTTCTCAACCCAGGAAAGAAAAATATCAACACTACTAATTCAGGCACTCGAAATAAGCAGTAACCCTAATCAAATCCCACAAATAGAAAACATGGCTCAGGTAAGGAAGATTTGTTTCTTTATATTTACCACATATATACAATATATTATATCTATATACCCTAAACCTGAATGGAATTTTTATGTTTTGGCCCATGTTTATTTAAAAGACATTTTGCACTGGCACAATTTCTGTCTTTCAAATTCCTATTTCTTTCTCCACCCCTGCCCCAAACATTGCTTTAGCTTTGAAGTTCAGAGAAGTGTGTTACAGAAACCAGAAACTAGAAGGAACTCCTTTACTTGTGTAATTTGTTTTACTAGCAGGGATGATCTCTAACTGGAAAACAATGATGTTTGCTAACAAATTTTAGGATAATACACACTCTATGCTTTTGCATTTCTGAATATGAGAGGTATATCCAGCAATATGTATGTAATATTATGGGTTAAAAACAAAACTCAAACCCCCATAGTAAAATATATTATAAATTGCAAAGGCAGGTATTTAAAAGAGGGAAATACCACGTTCACTGCTCTGCAATTAAATACTGCTTTGCTTCCATCTTGAGTAATGAGTAAACCAGAAGTCCTATCAAAAAGAGTATGTAAACTATCAACTGAAAATTACAATAAAACATAGAGGTTCTGAATGTTCAGAACCACAATACGAGCATGGAGGAGTCATTTTAACTACAGAGTTGATGTATTTGGCTGAAGGAGAGTAGCTGGGGGTACTACATGGCTCGGAGCCTGGTTAGCACAAGGGAACAGTGTATACTCGGTGAGGGAGCCCATTCTTAGATCGTTCCACAGGTGCCTTGACTTTCTTTTGAGAAATGGGTGGAGACATGCCTCTCACCCTTTCCTCCTCACCTCAGGAGAAATAATACATATAGTACAATTTATGACCTCGGAAAGGGATGGATAGGTTTGTTGATCTAAAAGGAAATAATCTTTTTACACCAAAGTTGTTTGAGAGAGGGGCAGTAGAGGTGATGGGAGCCATGTACAGACTTGGCTTCTAGGCTACCGCGTGTCCGGGCACACAGTCATGGTCCGAGCCCTGCAGCTCCTGCTCCTAGTCCTTGAATTTGACATGTGACTGTTCATGCCTTTTAATTACAGAGTCAGGATACCTAAGCTGTGTATGAACAACAGAAGCAAGCCGTGAGCTTTTCATATTTCAAGTCATCAGCCAGATGCAAGTGGAAGGGGCAGGCGACAAAGGACAAGGTGCCACTGCATCACTGCTGGGAAGGCTTCTGCTGCGTGCAAATCTCCTTGCATGTCTGCTGCAAACAGAGACCCTCTAAAATGAAACCCTGGAAGAATATTTCATAGCAGATTTCTAAGTCTTCCTGTAATAGCACAGTCGCTGTGTGGCTCATCTCAGCAAGATCTTTTTGGAACAGTTAGATAAATGAATTGAGGAGGGCGGATGGCAATGAGCGCTGCCCATTTGGGCTGCTACACAGAAATGCATCCTCTCGTGTATGAGATGGGACCTCATTTTGGGCATCCCACAAAAATCCCATGTAACAAAGGGTCCTTCATGAAGCAGAAGGTGAAGAGGTCACATAAGAATGAAAAACCTCAAACACAGGGAAAGGAAAATAGGCCACAGAGAAGAAAATGACTTAGAAAAAGTCAACTGTAATGCTAATGATATAGAAACATCTGGATTTTTCCTTTCTTGTTCATACTAGGCTTTAGTTACATACTTTTTTTTCCCACATTCTGCCCTGTCTGGAGTTTATTTAATAACCACACAGAACAGTCCTGCTATAAACTAACTCCTCATATGTCCTTTGTGCATTGAAAGGTATATTTCAGAAGGTGCCTAGTATCCACTTCCAGGAGCTATGCTAATCTTCTCTGTATTATTCACGTTTGAGTGCACAGCTTGCCAAAGCACATACACTATAGAAAAGATGCTCTCACCAATACTGGTAATACAGTTCTTAAAATAAAAAGGTCATGCTATACCACACCTTTGCTGTCTTTCACAAGCTTAAGTGAAACTGAAAGGATGCATAAATCTGGAGCAAAAAATCAGTATAGGACTCAACCTGGACCAATCCATACTTATACATACCACTATACGTAGCTTATCTATATCTCTATCTATATGCTTATATATATATCTATCTATATGCTTATGTGTATGTTTGACTATCTAAATATAGATACATAAAAAATGTATAAATACAGTGTGCTTGTGCACATGCTCGTGTGTGTGTCCTATGTGTGTGTAAAAATGTTGAGAAACAAGTAGTGCGGTAGACAGGTACAGAGCAAATTACTACTACGGCAGCCCCAAAATGCAGGCAGTCAGAAAACAGCCGTTTTTCTTGTTTTAATGTTAAATTTAAACAGTTATAAAGGACATTATCATGTGAGGCAGCAAGAAGAGATCTGTCTTCCAAGCCACTCATGCTAGAGAAGGTTGATGTGGCATAGAAGAAACGATGCAAATGCAGAGGAAATTGTGAGATTGGTGCCTCTGCATTTTTCATAGTCTGGGTATAACCTGAATTCATGTCACAGCAGAAGATCTTTACTTCATGACAAATGGTTCACTGTATTGCCAGTATTTCTGTAGCTTAGCTTTGCTGGGTAATCTTCATCACAGTTTGTAGGTATAACAAGTTTGTAGAAGCTTTTTCCTTGCATTGTGATAAATAAGCAATATTACTTAGTTTCAAATGTTTGGAAAAGAATTAATTGCACAAGGTATAAAGGAGAAAAGTATTAGACATCTAAACTGAAAGTAGGAGTGTCCAGTCTGACCACTAACACAATGATCACATCTGCTGGGGTTTGGAATGTAACCTTACATTCCTTACAAATATTTGCACTGATGAAAGGAGGGTCATCAAAAATGTGACCTTCCAATCTTGCCTTGTGACACACTCCTTGAACATCGTGATGTACCTGGAACTCCAGAACTTACAGTGAATGGAACTTAAAGGCTTACAACATAAAATAAAACTCAGGTCCTTCCCTGCTTTTATAGGCATGTACTGTGCATGTTGTTGCAGACCTCCAAGAGGATTCACCTTAGCGAAGGTACCTTAGCAGGGTCCTGCACAAACCAAAGGTCCAATATAATGCTGCAGAGCACCTGTAATTTGCTGCACCTCTCATAAAATGATCCAGATCTTCATCTGCCAGCTTCTGCAGTCAGCGAAGAGAAATGCCATGACTCCAGTTATTTTCCTTCTGTTCTGGACACCCTGGTTTTTGACAGAGATCGCTGTCTTCCTCCTTGAATTACTACAGAAGGGAATCTGATGTACCTCAGTAAGGAAGAAGAAACCTTTTTCCCCTCTTCATTGTGCAGCTACTAGTAATGATCTGTAAAACTGAACCTCCAAACATGAGGTTCCTATGACCACAAACCTGAGTTCATCCAGTCTTCACAGCTCAACTTCCTAGCATGACTACTGTAACAAAATGTTAAAAAAAAATACTGAATTCAACTTAAAATTGATAGCAAAATTTTTTAAGATAATTTCTTTCTTAATCCAGTATTCTTAAATTTTGTCTTCTGCTAAAAAGAAGACATAGTCTTGCCATTGCTATAATTGTAGAAGAAAGTAACTTAAATGCAGTCTACTTTAAATTTGCTCAATTTTCCACTTGTACATAATGTTGAATTGTAAAAAGGAAAGCCAAAACCAAAGCGGAAATGTATAGAAATACAGTTAACTACAAATTTTTCATGAAGGTAAGTATCATACTTAAAGTAACCTATCCCTCAAACTTTTCATAGATGACAAAGTAAATCAGTGCATGGACAGACTTACAAATAAACATCATGACCAAATAGATTGGAGAATAATATGAATGTGATGCGGCTCCCTTTAATCGGGGGGGGGGGGGGGGGGGGGGGGGAAGAAAATACTGATTTCAAAACTAACCGGCAATGCAGATGTAAGTGAAAAGTTGACTAAACTCATTGCTTCTGAATAGGAAATAGAATATATGCTCGCTAGGGACCTTTAATATGAAAAGCTTCAATACTTTTATAAGATCTTATTTAATTGCTTAAAGTACTCAACTGTGTATTATTTGTATAACTATAATAATTGGGAATGTCTCTCCTTTCTCGATTCCCATTTGTTTATTTTTCTAAGTCATATAAGCCTGATAAGTCATATGTGCTTTTTGTCACCTAGAAGTAGTGTCTAATACTGGTGAGAAAGGTTTTCTTGAAAATGACAGAGTTAATGTGCATGCCTTGCTACTGCAATCCTCGCTTACAAAGCCATGCTAACACCCTGCTTGAATAAACGAAATTACGCACACTAACATATACTGCAGTACTTCGCACCAACTCTCAGATTTTCTTAATATGGTTCTTTAATGGGGAAAATGTCTTAACATTCAGGTTGTGAGTCAGAGAGCAATGAATTACCTATTGGTTCCTGAACTGGGAATGCACAAACCAGCCTGGGAAGGTATAGGAGGTCAAGCTTACAGCACTGGCATTTAAATCATTTGACTTTCAAGTCAAACCAAAGTTCGACATTCAACTGAGTGTGCTACAAATCTGGAAGGACTTACCTAAACAGAAATGCAAGGCTATAACAGTTGTCTTCTTTCATTCTTTTATTTTGTTTGTTTGGTTTTTGTTTTTTTGTTTTTTTACCACAGCTAAAGCATTGAGAAAGTAGGGTTCACTTTCTGCAAATACTCATTTAATCTCATTTTCTTGTTTCTATTAATTGAAAGGAATTGCAGTCATTTCTGAGGATTTAAATGTTTTGGAATATTGTACAAGTGTTAGAAGTGTGTCTCATCTGAGGAGTCAGAAAATTGTAAAGGAAATTTAAAATCATGTCACAAATGTATATATATAAAGCATGTGTATGTGTCCTTTTTCATGTCCATAAAATGTCAGTAAAGGGGAGTATCTCTGCATTCTGTCCATCATTATTCCTACATTTCATCTTCACGGAACAAAATCTGCCTTTTTTCATCAAGCAGTTTCAAAGTATGAAAATTACAGCATTCCATCTTTAGACACATTGTTCCAGACCTCATCACAAAGAATTTTATCTATGTGATCACCTACCCAAATGCTATCGGAGTAGAAATATTGATTTCACTCCAGAAATACACCATTTTAACAGAATCTTTCTGGCAATTGTGCTTTTTAAGAATGGTTGTGCTCAGCTTGGCACACTGACTGATCCTCATCACGGAGCCTTCTCACTTTTGCACAGAGCATGTTAAAGGTGTAAACACACACATGCATTTGAGTTGGATTTTCTGTAATAGTTTACACAAGGTCATCATTCTTCAAGGCTTTCTACATTCAGAAAACCAGGATAGGGTCATCAGTATGACTTTTGTTCCTCTTTTGTTACTTCCTCCTGTATATGAATCCTGTCTATACAGAGGAAGATAGATAACAGACCCAGTGCACAGAGTCAAGATTCTTCTTATTCTATACAAGATGTCCCCACCAAAGCGTACTATACTATAAACCCTTCTATTCATGCATGCATTTTTGCAGTCACATCTGTTAGCAATAATAGAGAGTTCTAAGCAGAAGATGTGCGTGTTTACGTGTACAAGAACGTTCCTGCTGTGCTCAGCCCCCCATTTGTGGCTTTACATTGGACAATGTTGCTCAGTACATATTTCTGTCTCACCTCATTTTCTGCGAAGTCTGTTTCACTGCTCCCCTAGCTTTTCAAAAGAGATACCATAGGCTTCCTGCCTTAGTCAGCTGATGTATTTAATTTGGGGATACATAGTGCGACATATTATACGTGTCATACTGAATGTTTTTCACAATCCTTCTGAAATATATATTATTCCTATAAATACTCCGATTTATATTTGAAATCAGTGTGGCCAGGATTTTACCATCAGAGTGTACTAATTTGTTTTAGGAATGCAAATTATTGTTAAACAATTCACCAGGTCTCTACTCTGTGACAGAAGTTATTTTAGCGATCTCTAGTTTGAGCCTTCACTCTCAGTGGCACTTCAAGTAGAATTAAAACATTTGTTTTGTACTTCAATGACCAAATGTAGTTTCTCCACGTGGCACCATAACACTTCTTTAGACAGAAGAGCTCTTTTTAAAGTGAAATAAAGAAAAATATTGACTGAACAATAAAGAAATATAGCCCTCCGTGTACTTGCTTTGGGAATTCCTTGTAGCTAAACCCTCCATACACAACCCCAGGAATTTATATGCACATATACATGTGTGTGAACAGCTCCAGATAACTGAGCTTACCCCTACAAAAAGTAAATATAAAGATTGATCTCTATTATGATAAATCATTTTGAGGTTACTAAAATATTATCTGATGAAGTAGTCAGCGTTTGTCAAATTTTTTGTGAGAGAGAGAAAACAAAATTGTCGATTGAAAATGATGATGCCATTATTTTTGCCAGAAATACATAAATGGTTGCAAGTGTTTATCATTCACTTTACCTCTACTGTCCACCCTCCTGCGGTGAGACAAGAAGTTCAGTTACTCAGAATAAACATCAAGTTCAGGGAGGCACATTAAGGTTTGTGGTGGGGGGGCGCTAGATGTGGATGTGTTGCACAGCGTTTCTCGGTAATTTTACTTGACATTTGGGGTTAAGACAGAGAACAAAATAATTTCTAGAGGAATTGTGACACTCAGCAATATCACATTTCAAAGTTTTGAAGTGACACAGCTTGTAACATCCAGTACTTCAGGTTATGGCAAAGCCAAAAATTAGTTCTTCTATAGGTAACTAGAAGAGGGGTGACTTTCATTTCTAAGTGGCTAAAGCATATCTTTATATATACTGTATATATTACCATATATGTTAGGTATAAGATATACAAAAATTTATTAAGGCCTATGTCTGAATGTTGTGCATTCTGAAAATTCAAGAACAATTTTGAAGGGAGAATTGTGGAAAAAAATCACATTTCATTTCAAGGAAACAGATTAAATAGATAGTAATAGGTAAAAGGCAGGTTTAAGATTGTCAAGGATGAATGTCAAATGCATTTATCAAATGACTATGCACACAATGGGTCACAGCTTCCACATATATATTTGTTACAGACATGTGTAGCTGCTTAAATGTACCTATTAATTGCAAACACTGGAATACAATCTGTTCCTGTTTTACAGTGCTTTCCTACACGCATATCAGAATGGAATAATCTTATAAAGACAAGATTAAATCTGAGAAATTGAAGTAACAAATGCTTTAACTCTTTGAGAGACAGAAGATGAAAATATTTGTCTTTTAGAACCTGAAGAGACGGTGGACATAAAGTAGAACATTTGAAAATATTTCCAGGAATGAAAGTACAGAAGATTGATATTTTTGCTTTTCTGTTTCCCCTTTGAGATATTCACATCCTTATTTTAATTAACTTGTTCATATAAATACAGCAGGATTGTTGTATTTTTTTAAATAACTCTTTACTGAATATGTCAACAAGATAATATATAGTGTATAGTGAGGTTTTGAAGTTAACAATGCGTGCAACATGGCAGATTGCAGAAAACAGATAATGCAGACTTCAAACCATCTATTTTTCCATGTTAAAGATAGAAAGTATACCAAACACAGAACAGAATCAAGTGTGCATGTCTCAGTTAAAATCAATTTTGTGAAAGATCATCTTCAGATGTTTGGGACCCAGTGATGATAAGAATTTGTTTAGTAGCTTATCTGTTTCTGAGAGGGTCAGAATTCAGCTCTCACGAGGCACATTTCCACAGAGCCCCAGTACAATAAAAGCTTGCCAAATCTCTTTTGTGCTAGTTTTCCAGATGGACTACTAGCCAGTGTCCTTTTAAAGAGCAAGACATTCTCTGCTGTACAAACATTTAATGTCAAATGCTTCAATATTGCCTGCAGTATCATCTGGGATATAAAGCACCCTGTTCGGAAGAGTTCAGGGAAGGAGTGATCATCAGCTTCCTAGGATTATCTCTGTGTTTAGACGAGAGCATCAGGCATGATCTGATGAGGCTCAGAGCCAGTAACTTTTGGTTTTGGCACTCATTTCTGTTTTGTTTTTCCACTGAGCTGGAAAGGTAAGTCATGAGTAAAACCATTATTCTCATGTTTTAAAGAAAAACCTTTAATATCTCCATGTTAATTTTAAGGTGAAGAAGTACTATAAATGGAGAATTCAATGGGGATTAACCACTTCACTGTCAAAAGCTGAACTTTCACTTAAATGTCATTAATAAAGTGCCTTATGTAGACCCTTAAAACCATAACAACAATACAATATGCATAAAGTTCTTTTGCTTGCAAAATTAAAATCAATATATTTCTCAGAGGGAGAAATTTTCTCTCATGAAAAGAGAAAATGACTGAGAGAAAAAAATAGTTGAACTACTCTAGTAGCAAATAGCATATGCCACTTTGTTTTTCTGTTTTACGTGACATTCATTGTAGTCCTTTATTGGTTTACAGGGAAAACTGCTAATATCTTTTCAGTCCCAAGTAACCCAATCCCTAAAAAAATTCTTATGAAGAAATTCAATAACAATATCTCCAATAAGAACCCATTAACACAAAGTCCATGCATTCGTCAGATGTTTCTGCCAGCAAGCTACATGCAAGGAACACTTGTTACAGTGACAGAATCAGTGAAAATGAGGACCTATTTGTAAATAAATAAGTCTTCAGAAGGAACCCAAGCATCGGGCACAGCAGTGTTGTGATACTGCTTTAACATAATTTCACTTAAACTCTGGTTTTATTCCACTCACCAATCTTTTCTGCTACTGTATACAGCTATTAGCAGCATACAAAGGAAGATGGGTAAGATCTTGTCTGTAAACCACTCATTTGTCCCCATGTCCAAAGAACCTGTCCAAATCAGCACCTCAGAGTGAGTATTTTGGATGAGTTGTATATGCACAAATTTGGGACTTCTGCTCTGTAGCCTTTAGTCAGTATATGTGGTCATATATTTGTACTAAGTGAAGATGACCCTATTTTACAAAGCCCAAGGAAAAAGCTGCTGATCTTGAACTTTACAGCACCAAAAGATCATTGCCCAATTTTAACTCTGACTCTTTCCAAATACTTCACCTAGCAAAAATTGTCTATTATGTGCTTCTCTAGATGTGAGCTGAAATGAAGTCTCAGCTGTTTGTGTGACTGGCACTTTGAAAAGTCCCAAACTCTGTTGTAGGCTGAAATACATTAACTGTATTTTTTAAAGAAAAACTGAATTGGGAGAAACACCCTTCAAATGAAACATAAGACCTTTCAGTTGATTACAACTGTGAATATTTTTTAGCTAACACTCCCAGGTCTGTCCATAAATTTTGGTATAAGTGGCTTGCTACTTTTTTTTTTAGAAGTGGATTTATAGAAAAGAAACTTTGTCAGTATCCCATACCAATATATATATTCTTTTTCATACTGATAAGAAGCTTAAACTATGCTATCTTTAATATCATTTTGATTTTTGATCTAGGTAAGCGAGTAATAGTCCACAGATAGATATATATACATTTCATCATCTGAGATCAAAATGCTTTGTGAATGCCTTCTGTTTTCACCCTATTAGGACAGCAACCACACTTGTCATTGGTTTGGGTTTGTGGATCATTCACCTGCAGTACGGCTGAACTCCCTGAATACGTCTTTTGCTACAAATAAGGCGCCTAGCTCATCTTGAAACTATGGTATCCTGAGGCCTGGAACAGAAGATGTTCATCAAGGAGGACAAAGATTCCTCCAGCATCAGTCATTGATGTATGAAATTCTAGTAAGCGCGTACTTTCAAAGGATGCCTTTTGAAATCAAACGTAAAGCTAGTTATTTCAGTGAAATTAAATACTACATCCACACCCAACGGGAATCTCTGGCTCTACTTAATTTCAAACAAACTCCAGCATGCAATGGAAGCGTGCAGAGGCACAACTATTTGCTGCTTGTCTTGTGGGCTTTGGCACGTAAAACATATGAAACAAACAAAACAAAAGTATCAACCTTCTCATCATAATCTTCAGTAAATAGGTCACAGAAAAAAACACTTTGCATAGACGTTTCTACCTAGAATTACACCATTTGAAATCATATGGCAGCCTTTTATTCAGCAACATTTCAGTGACTTTACTATTACAGTAGCCACACAGGTTGCCTAAAATACCTGTTATAGCTGAAGAAAATAGCAAACATACAGAATATAGAGTGGAATTTCAAAATGTGATTATAAAAGGTGTTAGGGGGAGGATGCCGTTCCTTATACAATGATTGTACTTTGCCTTCAGTCATAATTAGATTCATTTTGCCATTGCAGAAAATGAGTGCTATCATGCGATTTGAATTTCAGAAACTGCACACTCATAGACTGCTGGGATTCAAGAATGGGTTGAGCGAAATGAGCAAAGGAAAGGATTAAAACTCTCTCTCCCAACATAAGCAGCCTCATAAAGTGAAAAGTCTAAGCATTCCACAGTGAAAGTGCTTCAGCCTTTACTTCCAATCCATTGTAACAACTTCTTCTCGTCCCTAGCTGGTCACTGTAAAAAGTTTTCTCTTTGGTTCCCTACTCCCTCAGGAAAGTTTTCTCTCTCTCTTTTTTCTCTCTCCTTCTTTTCTCTTTGCTGTGAACTTTTGCTTGCGTTAAAAAATAAACAAACTGAAAGAAAGGAAGGATTAGATTCTACCACTGAGCTGGCAAGAAATCCGGAGTGCTTGGCAGTCACAGAGTCAACGGAGTGGCTGGAATGTTACGTGATTTTGAGAGCAGCATCAAGGTTTTAATACAAGCATGATGTTTCGCATAGTGCACGTAAATCTCAAGGACTCAGAAAGTATTCCAGCTACGGAATTTGAGGGAATAAAAAAGCAAATTCTAAGCCCACCTACTGCTTAGAAAGCACTGATAGTTGTAGAAAATTTTTGAAAGCTTAAGATAAAAGAAGGGTAATTCAGAAGGACAGTGTGTACCTGTGTTCTCAAAATTCCTCAGCTAATCAAATGCTTAATTAATGTCTGTCTCTTTATACTTGAAGGAGGGGGGTGGGTGTGAGGTGGTGTCGGGGAACAACCCCCCAAAAAAGCAACCAGGATTTACATGTAATTTTCCCTGCTGAACATATTTCAGTTCATAACAGGTCTGGAGGCCTTTCCAATAATAAATAAATATTTTAAAGGTCTTTCTTATTTATTTTCTCTGTTTGTTTTCTTTTTTTCCCTACCTCTCCATACTAAACATAACTCAGAGCCCTAAATCAAACAGGGCTTGAACTATAAAAGCCAACAGCAACCTTTCTATTGGCATCATATTTTGCATCACATCTTCAGCAATTTACACTTTTTGATTCCAAATTCTACATGAATACTGCAGAGCTGGGAGCACTCAGAATTCCCCTCATTCAAGCTTTACCTGAACATGCTGTGTCAACAAATGCCGCTCTATTAAAGAGAGGTGCAGCTTAATGACAGCTATCTGTTACATACTGATAACCTTCATCTCCCACTGAGAAGGGTCAGAGAATGCCTAAAGCTTCTTAATCATAATGAAAACCAGGAACTGTTTCTATCATAAAAGTGTATAGTATTGGGGGACGCTGTCAGAGTAGCACTGGCAAATAGGAATCAAGGTCACTTTGAGATTGACATTGAGCTGACATTGACCTTTCCTATTCCAAGTATATTGGGAGAAAACTAACCAAAGGAGAAAGTAGCCTTTTTGGTAGCACTCAGGACTCCAGCTTTCAGCTGGAGGTAGGAAACGCAGAACTGACAAAGGGGAATGGAAGTATTTCCAATTGTTTGAAGCTCAACAGCAACTGCCGGGTTCAGGTCAGAAGGGTTGTACCTATTTTATCTGAGTCTCTTTTGTCCGTTCCTAGTGACCCTGTTTTAATATGCACTTATTTTCCTGTACTACAGGACACCTAGAAACTTAACATCCCTCAGACAGCTTCGACAGCAAAGTGGTTAATGCTTGAAGAATGAGTCATTCTTTCCTTTGCCATGACATTGGGTTCTTATTGTACAACCCTGTACAGTACTTAGCAATATTTTTTAAAGATTTAAAAAGCAAAGAGTTACAAAACCATTTGCAATTAACTTGAAATAGAAAAGATAGCACTTTTTTTAAATCCCATTATATAGTACACCGTATAAATTACAGAGTATTCAAATGCATAAATGCATCTGTGTAACATTTATCAAATGTAATTTTTTCATTGTTGTTTGGGGGGTTACTTTTTCCAGAGTTTTTCCTCTTTGTCCTAGACACCCCCATCTCCTCTCACTATCACGTATGACAGTGCTCCAGGTCTGAGACATTGCTGTTGCAGTATCGCATGTTGTTGGGGATGTGGCAGTCTGTGTAGTTAATGCCCCCGTTTGGGGTATAAATGGGCTGCAGTCTGAAATCTCCTTTAAGGAGCTGATCATTATTTAAGGAGACAATCTGGAAGCTGGTTTCCGTCATCTCCAGGATGGAGTTGTCCTTCTTGGTCCCTGCCTCACAGTAGTCATCTTTCCGACGGCCCCGGTTGTATTTCCACTTCTGGGAGGTGTAACGCCCTTTTTTGTGCATGTGCCAGCAAAAAATGCTGAGCAGGACCACGAGGACAAATATCACTGCACCCCCAATCAACCCTGCCAGCAGAAATGGGGAGCCCAGGTTCTGAGAAGTCGTCTGCTCGTGGCTGGAGGGGATGTTGCTGCCGTTGCTCAAAAAGGAAGCCTTGGTTGTAGCTTCTGAGCAGACAGTGTCTTCTGCAGTTCGGTAATTGTTATAAGTATCCAGTGGAACCAAACAAATCCGATAGGTGGATTTGGGCTCCAGATTTACCAAGCTTAAGTGTTGCTTCTCACCACTAACTATTCGTTCCTGCACAATTCCTCCTACCAGACTATGGCCCATTTTAACCCATGTGAGTTTATACGCCATCACGGTAAAAAGAGACATCCAGTTAACTTGGATGCAAGTGTCATTCACAAAATGGATGGAGAGTTGAATCCGTTCGGATACAGGAGGTGTCACCCTTTCTCTGTCCTCCCTGTCAGGCACAGTGGGGAGTGTGGCTATGGTGGGAGTGAGAGGATTATATTTGCTACTTGGGGGAGGAACTGATGAGGTGGGAACTAATGTAGTTGGCATGGCTGCGTCAGGGATGGGGGTGATGACAAGTGGCAGACCAGGGGTGGTGGTGGGGCATGACAACATATTCATATTGAGCTCCCTGACTGCCATACCTCGGACCTGCTCTGGTCCCTGGCACATAAAACCCCGTACATTGATGGAAGCGGGAATAAATTTGAGCCATTCAGTGACCCACTTAATACTACAGTCACACAACCAGGGATTATTCCTTACAGTGAGTTGCCTCAGGTTGTGGAGATTATCAAATACCCCCTTTACCAACATCCGAAGTTGATTGTTAGAAATATCAAGACGTTCCAGCTTGTGGAGGTTTGAAAAGGCTGTGAGTGGTATGTGGGTTATCTGGTTGTCCTGCAAGTAGAGCCTTAGCAGATGTGTACCTGGAAGATCAGGAGGAGGGTAGGTCAGTGAATTCCGTACTATTGAGAATTCCTTGAGCTTGGAAAGGTGGCTGAAGGTACCTTCAGCTATGCCTTTATTAGTAAGGAGATTGCCATCCACAATCAGACGCTCCAGACTTGTAAGATTCTGGAAGGCCAGATCTGAAATGACAGCAATTCGGTTTTCATCTACTCGAAGTTCTTGTAAGTCCACCGGAAGGCCTACTGGTACGCTACTTAGGTGATTCTTGGACAAGAACAGAAGCTTGAGGCTGATGGCTTCCTGGAATGCCCCATCCTCAACGCCAACAGTGGAAATGGAGTTGTCATCAAGGTGTAGCTCTTCCAGCTTCAGAAGCTGAGCGAGGGCAGCCCGAGAAATGGTCTGAATGTTGTTTTCCTGCAGGTGGAGAACCCTGACATTCTTGGGCAGGTTCATGGGGAATTCATCCAATTGGTTGCCGTATAGGTAGACTGTGTGCACAGACTGGACATTGTGCAACTCTGCAGGAAATCCAGCATTATTAATTTGGTTATTATGGAGGTAGAGGACGGTTACACCCTCCGGTATCCCAAGAGGCACTGAGGTCAAGCTTCGCTCATTACAGTAGACAAAGTTTCGATCACAGCGGCACACTTTTGGGCAGGCCAGGGTTTTGGAGACCTGCACGTAGAGCCCCAGGGAAAAGATAAGCCATGATTTCATGAGGACAGCCCAATCTGTGGGCCACATTCTAGTCCAAGAACCCATTTCTAATTTAAAGAAATAAAGTACCAAAGTGTTAACGAACTGATAACAATAATAAAGCACAGGTAGCAAAATCTCAGGTCATTAAAATTAGCTTCTATTTTTTTGTCCAGTGTTCATGCCAGAGCTAAAGTCCTGGAGGCTATGTATAAAATAATCCTTTTACAATTGGCCTACCTCCTACTTGTGATAAGAAAGCCACAGTCTTATTAGCCAGGGTTACAAAGTTTGTGGCCCTCCTCCATGTGTGCTGAAAGAAACAACAGGCATGTCTCTGCAGGTGAGCAACAGGTTAATTTAAAGCTACCAAAAGTTGTCTGTGTATGAGTTGCTTGGAGGGTTAATATTTCCTTTCACTGAAGTCTGTTGGTGTTAAACTCGGCTTTCTGAAGTCACCAAAGTCCTCATATCAGCTATCTGCCAGATCTGGCTTGCCTGTAAAAGAAAAGAGAAAAGAAAAAGATGAATAGCGTGAAATGTTTAATAGGGAAGATCAAGCCCATTGGAAGGCTATTCTAAGGCTGTGCTCTTTGTGGCTTTCTGGGGAAAAAAAATAGTCTTGAAATAGATTTGATGCAAAGTCATTGCAGTGATTGAAAGACTTCCAGTGACTTCAGTGAAGGCTAGATCTATCACTTGTGTTTGCATATTGTACTTCCAGTCTTTGTACTCTCACAGTGTTTCAAATCCTAAAAATAAAACATTTTACAAACCTAAAACTAAACCATTTAACTGGAAATTTTTGCTCAGGTATTCTTTTCTTTTGCAGAACCACTGACTTCAATGAATGCTATTCACTGATGCCTGACAGAGTAGGCTCTGCGCTGTACTATTTAATCACACTCCATGTTTTCTTCATTTCCTACCAGACTCTGGAATGTTCTGCTTCTATTTCTGTAATGCCATTATGTATATTCTCCAACTTAATGCACACTACCAGATTATTGCACCTTACTACAGTGAATTAGCTACTTATGAGGAGAGTCTTTTAAATAAGTATGGTAATCCGCAAACACAAGATAACCTGCTGTAAGGCATGTATTTGCTAAAACTATCATCCTGATACTGTTTCTGATGTGAACTGTGCTGTCAACAGACTTCAGAATTAGCTTTCCACTAAATGAAACAGGCTCACATCTGCTAAGTTAGTGTTTTAGCATATCAGCTCAAACTACAGCAGCTTTGCAGGAAAGCACTTTCTTTGAAACCATAAAGGTTAGATACTTCTTTTAATTCTGCTACACAGTTGTCTGTGAATGGCTACATAAACAAGTTTGTTAGCTTTAGCATAGATGAGCTCTTTAAGGTATATTTTCAGCTTGTAAGTGTAATTTTTAACTTTTACATTCCCAGCTACTATTTATTATTCAGATCTATAACCAAACAACTCTCTAAGGCATGCAGTGAAAGATACTGTACTGTATGATGATGTCTTGTTGTATGTTGTTTCCATTGACTGAAAACAAACGCTGCATTTTTCGTACTTGAACCTACTGAAGGATATAAACCCTGCCAAGTACCAAGCATGTGTAGATCTGTGTCTTGAATAGCAGTTACATAAGCACAGTATTTTTCCAGATTTTGTTTGCCCAAATCAAAACTCATTGGCTGGGATTTCAGCAAAATGCAATTTCAGTGAACAGAAATCACGTTTAAAAATCTTTTCCCCTTTATTTAAGCAGTTTAAGCACCATCCAGGTAATTCAGAAAGAAATGTAATTCAGGAATACGTGAAAGCTTGTTCTTCTGCCACAGCTGTGCAGTTCATGACACGTCCCAAATGCTGCTTTTGGGAAGCCTATGGACTGACAGCGTAGAAAGTCTCTTCGGGACTCAAAACTGTTGTAACCCTGCAACCTTGCACTTGCAGATTACTATACTTATTTGGAGCACCATCGAATATCAGCCTCAAGGCTAGAATGGTTGGAGATAAATGTGAGAGCCTGAAACGTCCTGTAGCTTATCATTATAAATTCAAATGGTAAATGTACATATACTGTAATGTAGCCTATAATGTGTGTTGTCCTTTTCTGGAAACAGTACAATTAGCCACCCTGCTGTTTAAGGTTTTCTCTCTCGCAGGCATATTTCAGTCAAGAGTGGGTTCTTTTCAATTATGTAAGATGACGTGATACTGTAGAGAAAGTCTAACAGGATTACATTCTAACATGAGCCTAACTGTGACAGTTTATCCGCCTTTAATATGGCCTGGCTCCTATCTGCATCGTACTGCTCTGATCCATCGTGACACTGGCTTTTTAAAATAAGAAAGGATGTGCAGAGCCTCCTCTGAGGTGCTCGGGACCGCACAGAGTAATAACAGTGATTCTCCCACTCCCTTTCCATCATCAGAGACAGACGGCCTGTACCTCCTCACAGGGTCAGTATCTTGCACTGAGCTCTCTTTTGATTGTAAGTCCGATTGCTGACGAGGTTTTATTTGGCTCCTGGGTATGATAGACAGCCCAGCTGAGGACATGCAGCTGCAGGCAGCTGCAGCTCCTGGTTTGCTGGGAATCTCCTAAGGAGGGAATGCCGTATTAAAACTGATTTATGCACGCACCTTCTTCTAGGACTCTGCCCAGAGCACCTCTCACCTAAGTAAATGTGGCATATGAATAAAAGATTTCAGTAATGATTCTAGCATATTGGGTCAAACACGCAGCATTTCTCATTAGATATTACCAGTAAAAGAGCTTTGACTGGACAGTCACTTAAGCATATCAGCACTTTGGAAACTGGCACGCTGGAGTTTTTCTCTTTATTCTTACATGGGTTTTGCCCTTAGAAATCTATTAAAACTTTCCTACTGCTTTCTCCCTTTATAATGGTGAGAAATGGAGTCTTTTTATTAATGGCAGTATCCTAATTTCCAGCTATCTGTCCTTAATAAACCAGTGCTATAAAACTCAGCGCAGAAGATAAGCATTGGTAACTACTGTTGATTGTATTAAGCAAGAGCACGAGGACAAATCAAATTAGATATTTATGACTTCAGGATTGACTGCAGTGTAATCTAAGGAAGGAACAAGGAAGCAAAGATACAACTGAATATGTTTAAATAATATGTTTGGGAAAAGCTTTACCTCAGTAGTCTTTTAAAACTGTTTATTAATACCTCATAGTAGTGGTCATAGTTGCAGTATTTTTCAGCAAATCTTACTGCTTTTCCTAGCAGTTCACCCACTGCTCATAGTGCCACGTAACACAAATTTCAGCAAATCACTAATGCAAAAGTGAGTTGTGTCCCTGTATTAGAAATCTCTACCCCAAAGACTTTAAAAGGATTGAAGAGCTGAACAACCTGCTTGATTTGAAAAAGAAACTCTGTGATGGAAAATCTTCCTCTGCGAGTTCCAGAAGGCTGGAAAAGCTGAAACAGTTTGTTCTTTAGCAAATTGCCAAAATGAAAGGCAGGTAGAGTAATTGAGCTTTCTCCCCATTCCTGCCATGTTGGCTTCCTTAAAGCAAGCTCTCTGTTTCCAATATTTTTACAAGAACTGAACGGAGTCTCTCTGCAAATGAACTGATCACTTGCAGAAGTAGAATTTTGGAAGTGGAGGAATTAAGGGTATTCCTTAGCTCCATCATTGTAAATCTTGGGGAATTGACTCATAAACTACAGATGGCAGTGCCTCTGCATGTTGTGAATCCAGCCAGTTCTAAATACCAGTCTAGGAAGAGAAGGACAAGGGTGAGGGAACCTGCCACAACTAATTTAAAATTAAAGAAATCAACAAGTAAAAGCGTCAATAATAACACGTCTTCCCATCACCACCTTGTTAATTTCTGTTTCTATTTTTTTGCCCTGTACACTTGATTTCTATTATTTCTCACTATATCCTCCTTGGAGCACAAGCAATGTCTTCCAAGTGTCTAGGATATTTCCTGTCTTAGTGCAGCCAGGATATTAAATCCCATTAGGATTTAAGGAATGATATAATAAAGTTAGAGAAAAGCACATTGAAACAGATGAGAACATATGCACACGTTTTAGGTGGCCATGTCTGAAAATTTGGCTCAGTGGCCTGAGTTCCTGACATCAATGGAAATATTCCCTTTCATATCTTAAGAGGAGTTTCTGATCAACATATTTATCTCACTGTCTTTTTTCAAGCCTGTCTTATTTAAATTCTCTTTTGGCATGACTGATGCTAGCTGGAGAAGGACAATTCTGGCGTGGTGTACTGGATAAAAATTTCAAATTTGTTTTTGTTCAACACTGAAACTTAACAGCTCCTTTAAGATATTTTGATTAAAAATATTTAAAGGCTGAAACACCTGGCTGCAAATCGGGAAGATGAAGGTTTTATTAGTGTCCCTTTCACTGGTCAGAATCATCCACACAACTTCAAGCTTCAGTCACCCTGCTGTGCATAGCCACGAAATAATTTCGCTTCATTAAACAAACATGTTTCAATAATTCATATATTACTGCAAATGCTACTCAATCATAAATTTGTGGTATCTAGGGAAAAAAAAAACAACCAACAACCCACTAGCAGCCTGCTTATGGAACCCTTTCCCCCCTCACTGACCACCATTGCCTCCGTGGCTGTGTCTATGGTGTCTCTTCCCGACATGCAGTGCCAGGCGAGGTCCCTGTGGCTGCCTGGAACCTATTGATGTCCAGGAGAGATAACAGAGATTATAGGGAGGAGGTAGCATATAGAGCACAGCCTGCGTATGGATACATACAGCCCTATAAGCACAGGAGTTTTGTGGTGCTCCTGAAGCCAGGTTATCCGTCTTCATTAGTCTTCCCATGTTTTGTATTAAGGCTATTAAATTTTCAGAGGGAATCAAATTAACAATGCTTGGCTATCCTTTCCTTCAAGGAATCCTGAAAATAATCAAAAATAGGTCCTAGGAATCCACGGTTTTGGATGGGTTTTTTTCTGATATTCTAACCATCCAGCACCACTTTTCCTAGCAGTTCATCCACTGCTCATGGTGCCATGGAACATAAACTGAAAGGCAAGAAAAACCAAAACCAAATGGTCATATCCACTCTTTTTTGCAACTACCAGTCAGTGATTTTCATTTAGCACAAAACCATTTGGTGTAAATTTTCTTGGCTTTACTGCAGACCAAGGTCATAATCAAGTCATAATCTTACTCTACATAATTATAATATACAGTTAAGTACACGGCTATTACATCTGGAATTGAATGACAACCAGAAAATAAATCTGATTCCATTCCTCTGAAACCTAGTACAGAGTTCCTAGTGCTTAAAGAAAAAAGCCCCTGTATTTCTATCATCCGGTAACAAAAAATAATTATGGACTAATACCTGACAAATCCCTTTTTTTCACATAAGTAGAGCTAACATCTACACATGAATGAATATTTTGGCTTTTTTTTAGCTGATTAGAGCCTTAGGTGATGGTTTACTGCTTACGGTTCTCTGTGAGTTATGCGAGTTTGAACTTTGTGTTCAAAATTTCGTATGAGGCTATAATCTCTAAATCAAAGGCACAAAAAAAATGACCCAGAGGAACCAAAATGCTTTTAGAGGAAGCCCTTCTGTGTGCTTGCTGCTGTGGCTGCTCCATAGTTACGGGTGTGTATTATGTAAGAAGAAGAGGTAAAAGGAAGAAAATGAGGTGAGGAGGAAAAGAAGAAACCATCCTTGTTGCCGCCTTCTAAAGTGAATATTGATGTCAGGAGAATGATCGGTAGCTAGTCCTGGAAGGAAACCATAAAGTGTCTCTGTACACTGTTACAGACACTATGAAGTCTATATGGACAGCTTTTGGCAGAGACAGACCTTACTGCCTTTGCAATACTGTTAGCAAAATGATTCAGCAAATGTACACAAATGAGTTCTTCCCTCATGTTCTTTTCTGCTCTGATGAGGACACTTGGTTTTGCCCCTCAGTTTGCACTTATAAGTATTCTCAACAGCTCAGATCAAGCAGCCTGCTGAAGGCAAGTGAAATGGGTTTGGATCTGCCTTGGTGGAGGCAGAAGAAAGTTTAGAGAGTGGTACATCTTGCAGCAACGGGTCTAAAGACGTCATTCGCCATCCTTCCCCCCTTGCTCTTCCTTAACCTTCCGCTCCTCCAAGCCTTTTATCTTTTTCCAGCTACATTCCTGCAACTTAAGAAGCAGACACATTTCCCTGAAGGTTGCAAGCTTCAGGAAATCCCTTTCTAAAAGGCACGATATTAGAATGAACAAAAGCTTTGTCTCTGGAAATTTGGGTGGTGTACAGGTTCTTGTCAGCCACCGGGAATCTGGGCAGCCCAATTCCTGAGCGCCAGGAGGGGGAGCCAGGACCGCAGGAAATCTTGAATAAACAAATAAACGAATAAATCTGGGACTCGTTTTCTTCCCACTTTGTCCATGCCCACACAACATGCACACACTTCTCTTTCCTCACAGATGTCTGGGGTCACCAGTGACTGCTGGCTTGTTTGACAGCATCTCTGTTACACGCCTGACAACCCGTTTGAGCAGTGCAGCACTTTGTTTCTGGGAAAAGTAATATTTCTACATGGTAATAATGAGCATTGAATTTTATGTACTTCATGGTTCAAGACACTTTTTATTTGTGAGTTACTACAGAGTGCAATTATTGCATAGGTATGAGAAGGCATGCAAGAGAGGAGGAGGAAAGGGAGTTAGCAAAGGGAAAAAAGGTTTGTGAGGGATACAGCTCAGGTACAACAGATTTGTCTCCTTTTACTGATTACTAGGAACCAGTGACAGGTCAAAAGAGAGAACAAACTGCAAGACAATCACTGGGGTGACCACTTCCCCCTGGGAAGCAGGGCTGAAATAGCTGCAAGAACAACAGCATTAATGCCTCGGGTGGAACCATGAATTCAAGGCTGCTTTCATCCCTCTGGGCACTGTCCTGTGCCAAGCATCCTGCTCAGCTTCTCAGCCTTGTCCCTAAGTGGGCACTGAAATGCCAAGGTTCAGCTGCGGAGAGTACAGCCTGTCTGGACTAAGGTATCTTCATTCCTGCCTTTGCTCAACAGTTACTTATTTATGACACAAGGAAGTTATTCTCAAAATTTGATGTTGCATAACTTCATCAAGACCATATCACCTGTGATAAGTAATAAACCTCTAAACCTAGAAACATCTGTGTTTCCAGTCCATGACAAAAAACCTCATGCCTGTTCATGCACACAGCTGCCCTATAGGTCAAGACAATTTTTGTCATAGTCGATATATGTCAGGAAGTATGACTGGGTTTAGTAATAAAAAACAGAAATGAAAGGCTATAGAACATCTAATGGAAAACATCAAAGAAATAGTGCATATCCTACTGCAGGCTGCATTAGTGGTCACTGTTGTGCCATTCATCCAAATTTATCTTTTTGGTTGTTATACCACCCAGCCCAATCTGAACCCCTGTCTGCATGGATTATTCTTGCATAGACCTTTGTTATTGATCATTTCAGCTTCTGGCAGACCCAGAAGGAGAGTTCTAGAAATGGAAAACTGCCTCTAAGGACTTTCTGCCTGTGGAGTCCTGAATTCTAATGTAGGAATCATCAAAACGTGCTATTTCAGCTAATGGTAGCTGTCAGAGTAAAAGGTAATGAGGACACACATTTAAAAAACAGAATCTTTAATTGCCTCTGCACAAGCAGGTAGGACTCCGTCACAGAACACAAGGGAGAAGGAAACATGCAGAATTCCAGGTTTTCCACCAACATGAACTTCTGAGTTGTATAGGACTTCAAGGCAGCCCAAAGTCATTGATAGCCCAAGCATCTGTTTATAAAGAAATATCCCTGCTTTCATTACAAAATCGCTGATTGTTGAAAATTTACTCCAGATGGTGACCATCATGATAGTTTCACTCCAGCGGGCAAAGAGGAACAGATGATCACCTCCAGGACTCATATTAAATGGAGTATTGCACCTACTAGCAAAGGGCTATTGGTGTCTTTATTAACCTTCCCCCAAGGCCTAGTCTAATTCCTCACCAGTCTAATGCTGCGCTGTTCAAAACTTAACAAATCTGTCAAAAAGTGAGAACGATCTATTTAGTATGGTAGTGAATTAATTACCTAGTCTTTCATCCCCAAAGAACTGATCTCATCTCTTAGGTGAAATAGTTTTGATGGATCTCATCTAGGGCTCAATAAACTCAGCAATGTACTATGTGATGATGTAAAGCTGGATTGAGAAAGTTGGAAATGGCAGATGAAAAGAATTTTACATGAGGAGCTATCTGGAACGTTTCAACAAAATGCATTTTCATTAAAATATACGATTTAACTGAAGCCAAAACCTTTCATGGAGATTTGTCAGTTTTGATTATGTTTTCAATAGGACATGTGCCTGAGGTCCAATGCTTTCTCATCGTTTATGACCAGAGGCAGAGAGAGAAAAAAGGATAAAAGAAGAGTGAAAAATTGACCTTTTTACCCAAAAAGGTAAGTTTTGACACAATTTCATGTCATGACAGCATTCATAAAATAGTGTTTACATTCCACATTTCAAAATCATGAAAGCTGTTGTGGAATTATCTGCCTCTGGACAGCTGCACTTAACATAGGAAAATAGAAAAGAAAAAAAATATTCTTTGTTTGCTTTCTTGACCCTCTCCCAGAGGGCTTACAGCTTTCTGTGACAAAAACTGGACACGTCTGTTTGAGAAAAAACTAATAACACTAAACAAATTTAAAATAATTCCCCTTTTGGAACACAAATGTTCTGTACTTTGTTTAGCATAATGCATTTTGTACTAAGAAAAAATGAAGGCAACCTGCTGTTTCTTTGCAAGCAAATTGGTCCCTACCTATAAATTATTCTACACTGTGAAGCAAACAGTTTGCTTTTATCTAGAGATATGTGGGCAGCCTGGCAAAACGTCTGTGGATAATTTGAAAAAGCTGCTTTTAGTGACCTAAGTGACTAAACATTGCTTCTGTGGAGACAACATCTTGACACATTTTAAATGTGTTGCATGGCACTACATCATTGATGAGATTCTGCATGGTGTCACTTTACCTTGTGGGGTATCATTCATTTGGGGTCTTAGGCAAATGAGTGTGGGCTGCCATGTTCTTATCTTCCCTATTTGTAGCATATGGTCCAGGGAGAAAATATGGCACTAGCTGCCCCTCAACCTCTCAGGCACCTTGATACAAGTAAAGCTGAAAGTGTCATCATACGTTCATCTTTCCAACAAAGCCAGATGGAGATCTCTCCTTCCCCTTTTAATATTACTTAGCATGCTGCTCCTTCACAGTACTAAGAACTACTCCATAAACACTGCTAAGGAGCTATCAAGAAAGATTAATAAAGTTGTTTGCACTCTAACTGCTTCAGAGAATCTGTCCTGTATGGTGTAGTCACTTATGGGGCCACTGAACAAAAGATGTTCTGCAGCTAGAGAACAAATCTTGCATATATGACACAGCCCCTGTAACAGGCAAACAAGGTTATCAATCAATTGTTTTTAAAAACCACTGCCATTCAGATAGCCGGTTGCCAGAAAAGGGGAAAGATATTAAAATGATGGATGAAGAACATACAGTTAAGCCTGTGAAACCCCTATTCTGCTAAATAGTTGAATTATTTATTCACTGTACAATATCTCAGCATCAATAGCGCCTGACAAGGGTCTAGGGATCTGGATTTGTTATCTTTTCCCAGTGATCCAATTACACTTTCCTGTATGCACAGGTGGAGAAAGTGCAATATTCTCACTACTCCAGGAATGACACTAGAGCATCTCATACAGGAAACACCTTGTGTTCCCACACATCCTCAGAACACAAAAAAATACTTATTCTACAGTAATATAAAACACTAAAGAGATAGCAGTACCTATTTTATAACAGTACAAAAACATCCAGCATGCGGTAGCATTCTCTCAAGATCCACTGTTTACCCGGACACCAGTAAAAGCAGTGATTTCCCTTAAAGAGAGAAAAGAAGCACCAGAGGCTGTGGGTGAGCACATTTTGCCAAGGATATGGACCATTTATGGATTGATTTTTTTCCTCAGTTACTTTTGCTTGTTTTTTCCATTTATTTTTTGCTTGTTTTCATTCAGGATTCTGGTAACTCTCTACGATAATAACTGTTTTCAGTGAGACAGTCCTGTCGTCCCTTTTCAACATTGATGCCCAAGCACACATCCTAAGAATGTACACATCTGAAGAATAAAAGTATTGAGGAAAATTTGACAGGTGGTGGGATTAAAGAAGGTGTTTGGTTCAATGGGGATGTGAATCGCCCAGTCCCGATTGTGACAGCACACTTCTTTGGCACTTTGCTCTGGTTTGGTTCTCCTTTGGTGAAAAGGTACAATACTACATTTCCCCAGCAGTCATTCAGATTTCTTGTTTAACTTCAAAGTTCTTTGAGAAGGGGAGGCTGCATGGGACTGCAAATAAATAAACACAGGACAGCTTCAGTTTTAGGTACAAGCAGAAATAAGAATAAGTTAGAAATAGTAAATAGACATTTCTAACGCAATGATTCTCAACCCTGGAATTAAAACCGCAAGATCATGAGAGGTCTTAAGGGATCACAGAGTAATAAACAAAGGCAGTGTCAGCCAGCAAGAGCACTGCTCCTGCAGGATGAAGGAGCACAGATTACATGTTTAAACACTGGCTGCAACAGTTTACATCAACCAAGTAACTACTAGCTGCCTTTAATTTCTGGCAGCAGCTCAGTTCCCTGGGGAAGAAAAGACCTAGCAGAAGAAGAAACCGTGTTTACAACTGCAGCTATGATTAAAGTCACTTCTCGGTCTTCCTCCTGCTCTAGTCTTTCCTTGAAGGAGCAGTGATGCTGCCAACACAGGGGGTGCACAAAGACAAAGCAGAGCCAAGTGGACATCATATTTCCAGAAGCTGGAAATGTGCAGTTCCAGCCAGTTTTTCTTCTGCCCCATGCTGATGGCTGCAGGAAAGAATATTCTGTGTGAATGGTTTCACGTGCCATACAGCACTGCAAGTCTTCTGACCATGAACAGAGGAAAGAGGGATACAGGAATGGTAATAAGTCTAATTTTCTCCACAATGCACAGGGAAAGAACCTGCCACCTATGTCTGTTTATGAAGCAGAATAAACCCCTAGTATTATGTCGTAAAGTTTCTATCATTGTATTTTCTCAATAACTGCACTAAAACTTTTTTTTTTTAAAAAAAAAAAGAGCTTATTTCAATTAGGAAGTTCAAAGCCTTCACACTGAATGAATCCTGACAAAGATAGAAGAGAGCACAGAAAGTAATTCAGCTTTGTTTTTCTGCTTCCCCCCTTTGCCTTTGAGGTCTGTGTGTGGTTGCATCAGTGAGATCAAAATTGCCAGCAGGCCCACGGACGATACCTACCAGCAGTAGGGCAGAAACCATAGTCCTCTACCATTAACACTTCACAGTGGGTGTTCTTTAGCTCTGTGCAGACAGCCAACAAGACTTGCACACCACTTAAACTCTCCTAATAGCTTTTAAGTGGGTCCTAAGAGGTGCAGAAGCCTGGAGTTGGCCTTCAGCCCAAAAGCAAATTCCATCTGACGTGTGCCAAAGCATTTCAGGCAACGGATTCCTTATCAATATGTGTCCTTGTGCTACTTTTCAGCACAGTTGTTATTGCAAGGCATCACAGCAGTATTCTTATCAGCATTTTGTGCTTATACAAAACTAGACATCTTGAATGAGTTCAGGAAGGCAGAGAGGCAGTGCACAATAAAACCTGAGAGAGGGCCAGAGGGAGAAATATAAAAAAAAGTGAGATAGAGTTTTCAGCTATTCTACAGGCAGCAGAATACGCCTGCTCAAAAATGCAATTATTGTTTTCTTCTGTTTGCAGAGCACTCTATCTATTCAGGTCACTGCAGGAATCAAATGAGAAGACACTCTTTTATGTTTTCTGTGTAGACCTCTGGGTACTTTAAATGGACCTCATAGGAAGATCTGCTGAGGGATCTGGGGGCTTGCTGATGGGTTTTTTGCTTGAACTAAAAACTGAGCTAGGTCCCTAATACCAGTATCTTTGTAAGCATGGGAAATCTGGGATCCTGACCTATGTCTACACCAAAAATTTAGATACTAGAGGCACAGGTTCTTTACTTACACTTTTACTAATAAGTCATATATTTGTTTTAACCCACTGATGTAGAGTATAAAGTTAGTGTTACCTTTACATCCAATCTGTGGTATTTTCAGCAATTTTACCTCTGCTAGTCTGCTGTGACCTCTACATGATCCTTTTGTATTGGGGAATATAAAATTAGGGAACTAAAAAGCAAATCAGCTTTTATAGCCAGGGAAATATTTCTATTGCATACACGCGTAACAGCAGGCATAGGCTTGCACCTTCCTGTTTCATTCATATTGCATACATGCTTGCAGATGTGGAAGAATACCTATGGAGCAAATGAGGAAAAAAACCTCAAAATCTTCTGCTTTATGGTTAGAAGAATGGCAGCAGAGCAGGAAGCAGCCTGGGAAAAGGATTCTGAGAATGGGAGAAGCTGCAGATGTTGCTTTGGTTACACAAAGGAAATGTTCTTATAGAACAAAGCCCTCTTTACAGCACCTCTGTCTTTGGGGTACTGTGTCTGTGTTGTCTTCTGCAGGACATACAGCCTAGACAACAGAAGTGGCACTGAGATTGGAATAAATACGAAGGGGGGGAAGTCACCTGAGCCTTCACACACACACACACACGCTCGCATGCGCGCGCACACACACACACACACACACACCCCCTTCAGTTTGGATTTGGCAGGAATTTGTTAGACATTTGACTCCAGATATACCTAGACATCTCTGACCCTTTATAGTCAACAGCTGACCTTCATTCAAAAAGTGGTGTGAAATAATAAAGGACAAAAAATTAAACAGTTGCAGTTATGCCAGAGGACAACAGACTATTCAAATCTCCTAAGAGCTTGAATAAGCTCAGCCCACAGCAGTGGAGTTTGTTTACTGTATAATATTATTTTAGAAATCCTTTCCTTGCTAGTTCAATCAAAATGAACTGCATTTCCTAATACCATACATCCTGAGAGATACTGCCACATGCTCTATCCAAACACAGGCTTAAACTAACCCACCCTGGCAGCAATTATCTTCAAGGCTTTTGAGCCTTTTGGGAGATATTGCCCTCCTCTGTTGCAGTGAAGCAGAAAACCATCTCGCATGCAAGACAGAGAGAGACAGAAGAAATCTGTTTCCACATTGACTGCAAGTATCTTAAGCATTAAACCTCCTCCAAAAAAAAAAAAATGTACTCAAATCTTCTGTGTAGGGCTTATATGAAGGAGGAAGACTTGCCAAAGGAAGTGTTCATTATTATTACTAATAACCAACCACTTCTGAAGTACAGATAAGGACTGACTTAGCACTGAATGTTTAAACACATTCACTGTGGCTGTTCTGGTCACTCTCTGAGTTCACTTCCTACAAATCATTGAGCTGCACTATAATGAAAGAAAATATAGGGTGATTTGCATAGGTACCTGTACCAAATTTATTAAATTCACAGGCACCAGTCTTCACCTGGGAAGCTCCTGACTACCGCCGCCTGACAACAAGCATGGTATCAGGAATATTCCTGTATGAAAATCATATTTTCAATACTAAAAGGCACTGAGATTCATTAAGTTAGAAAGATACCTTTTTAAAACAGATGATACAAAGTACTCTTTTACACAGCAGATAGCAAAGTGGAATTTGCTGCCACAGGTGTCTGTAGAACAGACAGTTTCACCAGGTTCGAAAAAGGATTCCACAATTTCATGGTTTCTAAACAGGTTCCCTTAAAGAAAAGAGGAAGGGATGTTCATGCTAATATGGCTAGTTCCACCATTTGGGGCACTGCTGGGGTGCGCAGGGGGGAAACAGATAGCAAAAGGCAACTGCAACAATTTCTTGTCTTTGTTGGGGACAAAACACTGAGCTAGACGGAATGTCGGTCTGCCTGAGTTGGGAATTTCTTATGTTTTAGTGAGTCACATTTTATGGTCAGAACTAGGGACTGAGCACCGCAGTGGAAATGTAGCATGCATGGACCTGTCCATTACACTTGCAGAGTATTTGAATCAGAAATTAAATACAGTGCCATCCTGTAATCTATCTGATAGCCTAAAAGCCCTTGACAGCTCAAGTTCTGCATTTTGAAACTCTGGATGGTTGCTAATGACCACAAATATAATATTAAACCTAAACCAACCATTTAATGTCATCTCATTGTTATTTACTCCTGAGCATTCCAGATGTGGCAGAAAGAAATAGGGAGACTTCACTGTTCTATTCTGCTTTTGAGGCCATGAGTCTTTAAAGCAAGTGCAAAAATAAAATGGTAAAATGATAATGCAGAAATTTTCTTCCAGGGCTGCAGTAAGTTCTAGCTCCCTAAATAGCAATGTCCTGCTTTAGCTTTAGAGGACTGGAAACTTTATAGAGTGAAGCAGTGACCACATAAGGAACTGAAACATATCATCATGTTTTGGACTCTTCTCTTCAATGACCTCTGAACCTTGCCTGTAGAGAAAAACCCAAGCCACAATGTCTGTATATAGAATTGCACTGCCTTGAAACTCAGACTGTTTTGAGACTAGGGTTTTGGTTTGAACACATCTGTAATTTTTATTTCTCTAAGCTTTGCAGAAACATCATTAAATACTTTTTTCAATTCCATTTGTATTCTTTATATTATATAGATGGGATCTTTCTTCTCAGTCTCCTGCCCAAACCTTGTTGAAAAAGGTCATTAGACCAGCTGCTATATAAAGTCTATATAAAGTCTGTGAACTTGCTAGGTTATATTTTTTCCTTTTTGACTGCTGGGAAGATTGTCAAACAAAGTCCTTTGTAAGAAGGTCTTGCTCACTAGCTCACTTCACCTCCTTTGTGATAAGATACTCTGACAGATCCTCATCTTCCACTAACCTATAGATTCCATAATTTTGGTTGTGCTTCAATGTAAAGAGAACTTAGCAAAAATCTTAGCTCTTCCTAAACTTGATACTTTTCACAAACAATACTTCAGAATAAATATAGTGATTTAAAAAACAAACAAACAAACAAAAAAAAACCAAACACCAAAAGCAGAGGATATCCACGCTTTTACTTCTTCTGATCCTTCACTCAATTTCATCCCATCAACACCAGTAATACCTCAGCACCAATGCAGATAGATCCCTCTCCGCTTTTTGTAGATGAACGATTCAAAAACTTCTACTCTTCTCTGCCATTGTTAACATAAGTAATAACAATCACATTTTTAAAAGTTTGTTTTCTAAGAAATAAATATTTTTCTGCTGTTTGAAAGTAATAAAGTAAACAAAATAAATTCCAGAGATGGTGTTTTGACAGCTATGGTCCTGATAGTAAATGCTTGGTAAGAGCAAGCAAGGCTTGCTTATTTATTCCTTCTCTAAAACATGCAGTTACAGATTTGTGATAAGAAATGAGAATTTGCTTTCCATGCTGTATTTGCAGTCTCTCTCTGAGAGGGTCAGCTCAGCTTTTGCAGCAGCTGCAGCAAGACATAACAAACACGATCTGACAGTGTTAACACAGCCACGAAGGATCAAACATTGCTTTATTGCTACAGGATAATTATATCCTGCGATCTGTTGGGCACAGTCATACTTGTCACTGCATACATTATTATTCACCTTCTGATTGTCCTTTCTAATCCAGACTAGGTCGGTAGTGTCCAGCCATCGGTCATTAGAATGGGTGATGAGTATGGCGAAAAATGAGGTGGTAGCTTGAGGCTATTTCTTAGGAGAAGTAGAGTCTGAAACGGTGTGAAGACGAGGCAGTTGCATGCATGATAGTCCTATTTCTCTTTCCTGACTCCAAACCTTTGATTAATTACTGAGCAAGGAGCAGTCGGGCAGACTTCTAAAGGGGGTATTTGGAGAAATCAGTGTCATTCCACTGATAGAAAATAAGTCTTCAGGATCTCTTCTTTGTAGACATTCCTTTTTCTCTGACAAGATCTTTGGGTGAAAACTACCTTACAGTTGGAAGCAGTCAGTGAAGACAGGACTGAAAATGAGACCATCCTCCTAATGCATAGCAAATAGCATACCCCTGCACCCAGAGAAGCTCTACATGGAGTTGTCTAAGTGCTGAAATAATATTTTTTCCTAAGAAATGCTGTAGTGGCCTGGACAGTGGTTAACATTCAGATCTGCAAGCACTATTCACATCCCTATAAATCACAGAGGTTTGCATCTCAGGGAAGAAAAGCTCAAGTTCTTCTGGACCCACAGGTTCCAGGAGAAGGAGCCATAAAAAAAATGCCAACTGTCTTAAGATTCACAACAAAATCAGAAGTGGCAAGGTTGCATGTCAGAACCTATAATCAGGCATAACACCAGTGGATGTGTTTCTTAAACTCAGTGTGAGCATTAAGTAAATATGACTGATTAATCCAATTATCCCACCTGGCTTCCCACTTGAATATTTATGACAAGTCTATCTCTCCCAAGCATAACAGAAGGTAAAATGAAGCCAAGCACCTAAAAACAGCATTCTCCATCAAGCTGCATGGGTAGCCTGTCCCAGGGATCTCATTACAAAGATGATGAAAACGAACAAGATAAAGTGTCCTCCGCAGGCCTGTGTTCACCAGGCAAAGACACAGGGTTTGTGGCAGTATCACCGGCTTCCCTGAGCCAGTGCCATGCTAGGAATGAAGGAAATTTTCCTTTTCTGATACTTTTTTTTTTTTTTTTAACTTGTCAGGTTTTGGATTTCCATCCTCAAAATAAAGAGTCAAAAGGCCAGGCCTCATATGTTCACACACTGGCTTTGTGAAGGTATTTTTTTTTGGTTATATAATATACAGTTAATTATATTTACCCCAGCGCTCGCTTACCCGTGTCAGCCTGGGGTTTGAGAGCTCTGCCCTGGAACGCAGCTCTGCCCCTGCTTGTGAGCAGATGGCTGCCAGCAGGAGACAGGCTAATTCCCGGGTTCGTGGGCCTGGGGCTGACCTCCTGGGTCATGGAGTCCAGAGCCCCACTACGGCAGGCATCCCTGCCACTGGAAGGTAACACGTTAGCCGGGAGCTGATGCAGGGTTTGCTCTTCCTGCCGAGAATCCTTTCGTGGCCCTTCCTGTTTTTTCCTGGGAGATAAGGCCTCGCGCTTCAGCTGCTTTTGTTCCCAGGGTTAGCTAACCATCGCTTGCAAAATCGAGGCATGACAAGCATTATTAGCCTTCTCCTGGAATTCAAAGCTTTTTTATTTTTTGGGTTGGATTGAGAAACTGAGAGACAGCGGCTGTGTGTGCTGGGTTCGGCTGTGGATGGGCACGGGGCCGCGGTAAACACGGGAACTGCGGGAACCCTTCGGTCTCCTCAGGGGAAACCGCCCCAGCACAGCCAGCACCGAACGCAGCTCAGGCTTTTCCAAAACATGGAGGAGAAGACCCAGTACATGGGCTATAAGGGAGTGAGGCCGAGGGCTTTAGGATCTTACACAAGTGTACTCGGTTGGGAGGTTATCCCGAGCTTTCCTCACGAGGCCTTCTTGCACCCTTGGAGCAGCCCAGAACAAGGACAACCCAGCGTGTCTTAAGCCTCCCTTGGCCTTTGGGATTGGCGTTGCGACGCTAAACAAGGCAATGCCAGGTCTTCCTCGGAGTTAAATAAAGTTGCTTAAGGGTTACAAAGTGAGACGGGAGCACAAGTAAAATTAAAAGTTACAAGTTCCTGTCTCCTAGTCTGCATTCAATCAATGAAACCACATGTTCTCTCTGCTTAGACATCCAGCTTTGAAGACGTGGCCTTTAATGGCCTGAGGTTTGACTGTTCCAGCTTTGTTATTTTGGTTTGTTTTTCCCCTTCAGCCTTTACTACCGACCTCAGACAGAGCCATTCAATGCAAGTACAGGGAAGAAGACTGGTGTAACAGTGGGGAACTCGATTTAATGAAAGCACTTGCAGAAATTCTTTTGTTTATTGAAAGCATGTAAATGGACAGTATGATTTACAAGGTTACAAGGAAACAAGTACACAGCTTCCCCTGATCCTGTGGTTAGGACAGCTTGGAAACTATTGTGCTGTGTGACAGAACAGCACAAACATACAATGCTGAAAGCCACAGCAACTATTCAAATCCATTTTTGTTTTAAGTACCAACTATTAAAGTGACCATGCTGGTTTTACCTTGTTCTCTCTGACAGTGGGTGACAAAAGTCCTTTTAAATGCTGAAAAGTTGCAAGTCTGCTTTTTCTGAACTACAGAGGGAATTTGTCTTTGTGGGTTTTGAATGGCACTGCGGAGCCCAAGCTGAAAAGAATAGTTGCACATACTGTGTCAACCAGGCACAGCAGAAAGCAAATATAAAACTGGAATAGGGAGACCCACATGAATTGCAGTGCCTAAATTTTATGGTACCCAGGTGTTAACAGAGCCTGAATGAGACATGGTAGAACTCACGGCAGTTATTTTATTTCATGAGCAAAAAATATACCTCATGTTGGTAATGCTCCAGGTAGGCAGATTATCCCAATCTTTTGATTCAACAATATTACATGGACAACTACATGCCAAAATTAAATAATCTTTGTGGGTTTTTCACCACTTCTTGCACTTCTATTGACATAGGATTGAATGAACCATCTTAGTCTTCAAATTGAGACAAAAAATTGCCATAGCTAACTGAAAATATCACCTCTTATTCTGTTCCTAGAGTGCTCTTGACTCAAATATGATTTTCTAAAATATATCAGTAATTTTGGAATTATACAATAAAATATTCTGCAAATTACAGCAATGAGGTGGCCTATTATTGAAAGTTTCATTATTTGCAGTTGGTCACATTAGTCATACAGAGAGCTTCTGGTTTCATGTTCAATGCTCCTAATTCCCGTGATTGATTTTCTGCTGGAAATGTTCATAGAGAGATATGTAAGATGAGCTCAACACAACAGCTTAGAATTCACTTTTCAAAGTCTTCTCAAAACTCATGTAAATGTGCCCAAACATCAAGAAAAAAGGTATGCAAATGCATCCCTCCAGTTTTCAGGAATTTCTACTTCCAGGGCCAAATTCTCCATTGATGAAAACAAGCCATTTTATCATGATAGTCCAGCAGAGAACATACTGCACAATATTTTGATATTTTGAACCAGAGTCTGACTAAAAGATTACACGAACATTTTAAGAAATGAGTAAAAAGGAGCTGCATAATTCTTAGCACCTTACAGAAGTTTTTTTGCAGGTTTGCTTCTAAATGTATCTAAGATTTTTGGAAAAATATTTGTCTTTAAAAACTGATGTCACAATTTGGTAATGCAATTTGACACTGTGAATGCTCTTCCTTTCTTAAAAATACCAACCAACCAACCAAATAGAACATAATTCTGACCTTCTTTCCAATGCTGTATGCTAATACGTTAGAATGACATCTAGTCCTGTATGCTTTCTCAACAAAAGTAGCAGAGAATAAAGTAGATAAGTTAGTAGAGAATAAAACAGACTTTGCTGTGAGTGATAGTTATTTTATTGCTAAATTTTAAATATTCAAGTTGGATAATACTTTACTTCTCATTTCTTTCATATTTTTGAAGGGGAGATAGGTTTATTTGCACTAGGCTGCAAGACTATGTGCTTTATTTGAAGAGAAGCCAGAAATTATTAAAATTGGTAAAAGAAGTGGTCGATAATAAAAGCACAATTTTGAGAAACTAGTACAAAATCACAGTCATGGATTCCTTTCCCATGCATGAAGCTTCATGGCTCTGATTCCATCCTACTGCCTTTGAAGTCAATGGAAAATTTCCCATTAGTTTCAGTTGGCCCATTGTTTTATTTTCAGAAGTACTTTTTAAAGTTTGCCATTTCCAAGTTCCCATGATTTAACCTTGGGTGTGATCTTGAAAGAATTTTTATGCACATGAATAGGCAGAGTTACTGAAGTCAATGAGCCTGGAGGGCTGGACCCATCATCACCACTTATAGTGCTACATTCTGTTAACTGCATGGAATGCCAATCACAGGACTTGATTTCTCCATCCCACTTTATAATTCAAGATATAGAGCTCTGCAGCTTATGCAATAGCTATATTGCTAACAATGGCAGCTCACTAGAAAAACACAGTTAATACTTTGTGGAATGACAAGGACATAAAACTGTGAGAGTACTTTCAGTACATTAGGAGAAAAAGCAAAAAGGCAATTTTCTCCAAGTTTCTTGGGACTGTTCTGAATGACATTAAGTGTAATAGGCTGGAGAGCAATATTTTGAAGAAAGTATCTGAAACTTTGTTTTACATAAAGTCAGTTGATTCAGGCACGCAATTATTGCTGCACCAAGGGATTTTTTAAAGATGTGAATAACAAACAAGATAATGGGCTCCATCAGTTTCACAAGATATTTAAGCATCTAATTCACTTTTCAAAATGAAAATTTATCCCAAAGTTTCATCTGGTGATGCAATGCACTGTTGTGCACCGCGTAAAATCTACCAGCCATGGTTTGATTTGATTTGAAGTAAAGATAAAAACACCACTGCGTGTTACGGCAGCTTTGCTAAAGATCACCAGCCAAAACTTTAACTTATTCCAGGCATTGCTCTTTTTTACTCTTATCCTCCCATCTTTCTACAAAATCAACACTATTTTATTTGTTATCAGTTAAATTTTCTAAAGTGTTTTTTCTTCATCTTCCCTGCTACTCTCTCCTGCCCTGTCTTAACAAAGATATCATTGGTACCAGTGAAAGGCTGAGAAAGAACCCAGCCAGAACCACGTACTGGATATTCCTTCCTCTATTCTGTAAAAACAAACTATGTTCACACACACACCCCCACACCCACACACACCTGTATTTCCACCATTTCTTTCCCTTTCTCTCTCTGTGTCATTTGTTCCACATTCTCTCCTCCCCATCTCCCCATCCCCGAGGTGGAGCACAATCCGCTCCCCGAGGTTTCTCTAGATTTCAGCAAGGGTGGACTGGCTTCTGACTGCTGGTCTCTCCCTCTCATGATTTACATGAATTAAATGGTATCTGGATTTTTGAAAGGACTGAATTTGGTTGGAAACTGAATAATACTTTGATTCTCAATTGTTCAAAACAGGATTTCTAAGGTTTTTTTTTCTCCTTCTTTAATATCAAATTAATTGAGTATCCAGCAGCTCCAATGAAGTTCCCTTTAGATCTGCAAACTGCACTTTTTGTTTCCTTTAGTGTGGTGATATTTTTCTAAAATGGGATCAATGAAAAGAGCATAGAAAATAAATCCATTTTTCTTGCAAGAGGCCTTCTGTGCTAAATGAATGGATTTAAGGATGTCCAGGCTCTGCCCATAGGAGATAATAAGAACATTTAACGCTTACAGCAAATGTACTTTTCTGCTAAATGACTTTTCATTTCTCAAGTATAGTAGAAACATTAAGTAATGAAGCTCCAGTCCAATATAAAAACAGCAAATGGATAATTAAGAAAACAATGAACATTAGAGAACCTATAAAACCCCAGACATGCAGCTAGGCCAGTTCATTAAGTTCAGTCTAACTTGATTTCAGCTGTAACTATAATAATAACCAGCAGACACCCCCCTGCCGAGAGCTGAATGTGCAAAGAATCTCTTGACCTACTGATTTTAATAAAACACTTAGTTTCAAATGCTTCCTTTTAATTAAATGTCTGGGTTTGGGGATGCTAGGTACCTAAGGAGGAGTGCTGGATACCCGGAAAGTAGGCACTGCATAACTGAATATGTTTGCTTATACTAAGATGAACAAAGAAATTATTAAAATTACTATTAAATTTTGTTAAGTGATAATTTATTGTGAAAAGATTGCAGAAGGGAAGTTCAGGAATCAGGAATGAAAAAAGGTCAAGGACTGACTGAAAAAGTACAGAAAGAGTATATAATGAAACATCTTCTATAGTTAAATATAAAATATCTACAGGTTGACCACTCAACGATAATTGGGACCAATGCAAAAACATGTAAACCAGAGAAAATTAATTGTACAGCAATAAGGCCTCTAGCCAGAATAGAAAAATTCTGGATATAAACAACGTGAACTTGTGATAAGAGTCTTGCATTGCCTAGTATGTTACTGCCTCCAGGGTTCAAAGAGATTAAATAATTTTCTTGACTGCACGATATTCATTTCGGGGCTTTGATGGTCTCCTGTAGAGATATCTGTCCACCTGCCTTGATGAATAATTTAAGAGTTTGGGACGTTTTGCTCTATTAGCTGCTGGGCAACACTTGCAAAGGAGAGCGGGAGTGGATGCACCTTGCCCTCTCTCCCTGGCACTATTCTCCTGTGTTCCTAGCAGCAGCACAGTCTCCCAAGCGCACAGTTGGTATGGATGAAAAAAACATGTTTTGATTTAAATCAATTGATAGGTTTGGGTTTAAAAGCAAGATGTTCTCTCACTTCCCAATTTGTTTTCCTACCTAGTGTGGGTAGTGTTCCATTTCCTGTGCTCAAATGGGCTCTTTTAATAAATTCGTTGTTAAGAGGTTGCTCTTACTTGTGAATCCTATGCTATTCCTGCTGCCAAACTTGTTTTGACTTTTCATCTTAAACTAGGCTTTATAATGTATTTTCTGGCCTTTAGCATATGACAGTAGACAAAGCAAAATGATTGCAAGGCTCCTTTCAATATTATTCTACCACTACTAAGGATACTGGCACAGAATCAGTATTCTCCTCACATCTCTACTGAACGTACCATACAATGATGCTACAAAGGGTTTGCAAATCCCTGGTTCTCAGACGATCTATGCGCAGATGATCTCTGCTCTGTGGTAATGCCTGCTCTGTTGCTTTAAGGTAGCTCTGGTAGTTGCAAAATGCAGAGGCGCTTCATATTGCCCTAAACCCTTCTGGCTGGTAGCAGCCTCTGCACAGCCATTTGCCATCTGAGAGCAATTGGAAGCAGATGCCAAGCGGTTGCCTCTGGTAAACGGTTGGCTCTGGCCCATCTGACCCTCAGGGTAACCTAATTTTTGTGGCCAGGCTAGTGATGGAATTGTCAGCTGGGAATAAGCAGTACTGCTTATTCTTCTGCTTTGTTCTGCCAGAGCAAAGCTGGATTGCAAGACAAGTCCTGGCCATTTCTCTACAGGCTAAGCAATATATGCATCAAAAAACATTGAAGTATTTTGTGTTTTGCATATGAAGAACTGCTCAAAGGATGCTATATAGGTGTCTAGAAATTAATCTTGATGACCATGCAGACTGTTTCCCCGCAGACAATGAGGAGGGAGCTTTCTTTTCCCCCACTTTTTGTCCCCACAAGAAGAGGTGATAGGACTAGAGATGGGAGTACCTGGGCTCTGGTTCATGTGAGTCGCCTAGGAGGGACAAAGGACTACCGACAGCTTCTTCTTAGCCCATGAATCTTGCTAAGTGACACTTACTCTCACCTCTTGGTCACTAGGATTCTTTAGCCGTTCTGTTGTTAGAGCCGTGCAAGAGCTCCTATCTTATTTGTTTCACTGACAGCGCCAGCAGAGAAGGATGAGGCCATATGTCTCATGGGGAGGGTTTATGGGGAGGGCTCACATATGTTTCCAATCCCAGTGATGCAGTGTTCAGTACACCTGCCTCTTCTTGGACAAATGGGGAGGAAAGGATGGATGTATGTGAAGACTCTGGCCTTCATCCCCACCCCAACTACTGTGGCTGCTGTCAAAAAGGAAGGGTGTCCTTAGAACATTCCCAGCAGCTTCTGATAGACTGGAAGAGGTGTAGTCTGTACTTTGAGAATACTGATTACAGACTTACAAGCAAGAGAACAGAAATGTCGTTTAACTCCTTGCATTACAAGCAAATCAGAAATTGAATTGCTTGGGACAAAGCCATGGGGTTCTCTCTTGGCTAATGTCTGCTGTAAATAAGACAGCTGTGAAAGTTTCTGAAAGAAGAGCTCACAGTAATCCTTTGTAAAGGAATCGTTAACCAGCCTAAATATAGAATTTGCAATTAGCTCCTACCATAATTACTGAGTAAAACCCAGATGGGAATAACAGACATGAAAAATAAAATTCTCTAATTCCATTTAACAAAAAGTTAGGGGCAACTGATAGTAGGACTATGTTCCATAAGCACCTGTTTGAATATTTTAATACAGTTCCCCGTTTTCAATCATATAATCATAACAATGTTAACATCTGAGTGTTTTTTAAGTGCCAAATTATTATTCCTACTGTTTAGAGACTGTGATAATACAAAGAAAATAAGATTTAAATCTCAGGAAGGACTGTCAGAAATTAATGACACTTAGAGGTATGGCAGTCAGGCTTTGAGCGAGATCAGGAACATTTTCCAATGAAGTACTGTTAGCAGTCCATGCATCACAGCAACACTTGATTTGCCTGCCTTTTTACATTTAAATGCATGTTGCAAACATGAGCAGGTCACCAAAATTTTCTGTAGGCTAGATAAATACTGTAGACAAATGAGCTGAAGCAGAAAACCGAGGAACTGTATTTTGGAGATTCTGCACAACCACAGGTAGCGAGATTTCTAATGGGATTTTAGATGCTTAGTACTAGACTAGTACTTAATTTTAAGTAGTGCATACTTTCTGGTGGAAAATTCCTAATCAATGACATTGAAAAGCTTTTTACTGTATTGCTTATCATTAGATTTTTAATTGTAAACTGAATTTTGAGACTATTCAGCCATGGCTGATATTTTCATTGTTCATACAAACCAGTATCTTCCTGCTGCTGACCTGGGACCAGATGACTCTGAGGGCTGATTCCAACCAGTCTCACACTTTTCCTCACAGGGAACACATGATCGGCTACCGCACCTCCTCTTGGCCAGGCTCCCACTGCCTACCCTGGCTCTCTGGAGCCAGGAAGGGAGAAAAGCTGGATCTGGATGTACACAGACATGGATTCAGTCTTCCTTCTGGGCATATATTCTGGCAACAAGGTGCCATAGCCATCTTCACAGAGCCAAGTCCAGGTCTCAGAGTTACCAATGACAGACAAACTAACTTTAACTAACAACTCTAGAAAAAAACCCAAATATTTTATTAAGGCTGCAGTGACACGCCTTGGAAAATCTCAAGAGTCTATTTGTCATTACTATTAAGGAAGAAAACTTATTTTAAAACTATAAAATTCAACATAGTGCTCATTTTCACAGATTTTTTGGAGGGAGAAATAGAAAATAATCAGGATTTAGAGCTAGGACGGTGCAGTTTTGCCCCAAAGCAGTAGGGGTCAAATGCAATTAGCCCTAGCTTCCACATCAAAGTCATACAGATCTGTAAGAGTTTCTGCATGACCTGCTCCTAGGGTCAGCCTATAGCAGTTTAGATTGGAAATACTGTCCTGAAGAGAACACAGATTGTAGACATGGTATTCGATTAATAGAATTATGATGAATTATTTGGTTGAAAAACTTGAAAGTAGAATACAGGATTCCCCCAAATGTTGGCAAATCAATCACAGCTGGACCCAACAGTTGTTGCCAGCCGATCACCATTCTGTAAGCAGATGCCAGCACAGTTATCACTGGGCAAGTGTGCGCAGCAAAAGCCACAGTCGCCACTGGCAATAACTGGCCCCTTGCAAAGGCAAAAAAAAAAGCAAATAACCATGGAGATGAAATTATTCACTTAATCATTGAAAGGTTCCCACGGGTTAAGTTGAGGGACAGAGTGAGACAATATGTGTTTGTGAAAGGAGGGTAAAAGCATAATTTTTGCTTCTGTAGTGCCCGTGCAGTGTTTCTTCTATGAATAGTTAGAGACTTTTATTGTTCAAGGATTTCAGTCCGATAACCAGCACTACAATAATTAATCATTGAAAATGGTGAAAATAAATCTTTCCTACTCCCTAAAATGACAAGACAGGTAAATACAGAACGATGTATAGGCATCTTAGTATATTTTCTAATCTGTATTAAAGAGAAGCCATTTAAATGAGTTTGTTATCCTTCTTAATAGGGTATCAAATAAAAATTAATCGCACTTATATCACCCTTCACCAAAAAAAATGAAGGAAAAGATTTCTCTGGGCTGTGCACAGATTTACATATGATCTCCATTAACACTAAAGGGAGCCTTTAGTAGGCTAAATCCCCAAGCCCTGCAGCACATACCTCCTCTGTATAATTTAGGGAAGAACTGGAAAGATGATGGAGTAAGACCTAACAAACATGAAAAAAAAAAAATATCAGCAGAAACCAAACAGTAACTGGAATTGCAATAGGGACAGCAAAAACACTGCAGAAGTTTGTAGTTTGCAAAGGAATGGGGTTCTTTGATTCCAACAGGGTTCTGAAAATGTAAAAATAGAGCTGGTGTGAAAAGGAGTGACAGAAGTCCAAGCAGCTTAGGAAGCTCGGTAGCCTATCATCACCTCCAGAAATAGTGGCATATGCCTCCATGATGGTGCAGAATGGAAGATAGGGTATTATTTTCCAGTGATACTTTCCACCTGCATACTGTGTTTTGTTAGTGGGTAATTGGCTTCTTGGAAAGAAATTTATCTGTCCTTGTTTCAGCAAAGGGAACATGGAAGAAGATATATATGAACAACTCTGTGCTTTGCCAAGCAAACAAAAGTCACAATAATATTTCAAGCCAGATGAGCTCTTGTTATCGCTGGCTCTATATTAAATACAATTTTGCAGCGTAAAAGTTCATTCTTTCAGTTTTCCCCTGTCTCTTCACACTGTATGTGCACTGAAAGAAAATGAGACACATTCACGGGCAAATACGTCAGTCTTGGCGATCTAAGTCATTGTATCCTGTAACAACTTCTGTTCTCTTATCCCACATCTTGAAAGTTAAATCCCATACCAAATCAGACCCCCTACACGAAGTAGAATTTGTTGTAAACAGAAAGCAGGATTTAATGGAATTATGCCAAGAATCTTTTTGGGCCAAACTCTGCGTAACAGAATTTCTACTAGGGACTTGGGTGACAGGAGCAAAAAATCTAATGAACTTTTTTTACCATGTTATCACCTTTGAATTTAACTAGAGCCAAAAAAAAATGTCAGAATGTATCATTTCCATGCTATGGGGGGGCTGCAAAAATATAGCTTTTAAGCGAAACAGCTATTTGAAAGGCAGAAAAGAAGGTGAATTTAAAGTACTCTGCCCAGTGGTGTGAGAAAGTACTTTTTACACCACGAAGAGCTGAGCTGCAGAACAGGTACGCAGGGCAAAGACAAAATGAATGAAAGATTTCATTCACTGTGTGCTCTAGAAAAAGGCCAGCTTCTCAAGGAGTTGAACAGGACGAATCAAATTCCAGTATTAACCTAACATGCAAGAGACCATTCTCTGAGGTGTGATTAGCATTGTGATCAAATTCAAGTATTAACCTAACGTGCAAGAGACCATTCTCTGAGGTGTGATTAGCGTTGTGATTCTAGGTTAAGAAACTCAGATTTGGTCAGTATTTGTGTGGTAGATTATCCGTGTTGCCTGACTCCAACAAATGTGCAAGACCTTTCTGAAGTCATTCGAGGCAGTGACCACAGCATGGTTTGCACTACACTTTCAGCTGTAGTGAAGTTCAGAAATGCATCCATAATTTGTAAATTGACACTGCAAACACTTTTGCCCTCTTGCAGACTAGGCAGCCTTGGCTTACTCAGCATCGATTCTAGTTGTCTTCTTACTTTGCATTCAGTCATATCTATAGTGAGGTGTATTTCTTTATGAACCAAGAATCAGCAGAGTATAAATGGCTATGAAAAATGACAAAAGACCATGTTTCACAGTAATAGACGTAGCCTAAAAGTTGCATAGAATTAAACAGAGCTGTGATTTAGGATTGATTTTGTCACCAAAACAAAACTCCACTGGAACCGCCTGAGAGTGCTTCTCCCTCTTCCTCATTAAACTCTGCTATTACTGAAATTAATACATAGGCGTAGACAGACTTTATCAGGAATTTCTGAAGGATGACATTTTAAATATGTAGGATCTAATTCTTCTTTCATTTAAAAATGAAAAGTAAAAAACTATCAGCATTAATGCAATCATTTTGAAAAAGTGATGCGAGTTCCAAAGAAAATCTCAAGTCTGTGTTCTGAAATTTGTCTGCAAAAAATACAGTGCATGTATGTATATGTGTATATCTTCCCATGAAGTTTTTTCCCTTCCTTCTAAATCTGATACAGGTTTACCCAGAGAAATGGTATCCAAGGGGTTAAAGACATAATATTAATGCTGTACTACACTGATGTCAGCAATTTATGACAGGATGGTGGGTGCTAGTGCTAGAAGCTATGGCACAGGAGAGAATGTTATTTTAACAGCATGATTCTCTATGAAAGCCTGTCATCTTCTGTTCTTGAACCTTTGCTAATGTACTAAGGCGACATGCCCAGAGAGAAAAGGAATGTTTTTCAGCTGTTATGTGGTGGCTATTAATATAGTTACCGCTATACAATGACTATGCTGCTACTACTTGCCATCATTTTAAATTGACAAAGACATAGGAATCTCTTGGGATACCATTGTTTCTAAAGGGCCACATCCTTCATTCCTTATTCAGATGAAACTCCTAATAACTAAGCTCAGGAGAAACTCTCCTTTTAGAATGTTAAGCCCTTGAGACCAGCCAGGTACAAATACCATGCTGTGTCAGGCCACATTCACTGTGACTGACAGGGCATAATGCAACACACAAGTCTGAATTTTTCTGCATTGCTGCTCTCACACTCCTTTGATATTTTTCTAATATGCCTGACAATACCAGAGCCAGATCCAGCACATGCTCAGCAGCGGGAAGGCAGAGATGAAATTCTGAACATCATGACTGATTTACCATTCTGTCTGACTAATAGCCCTCATAACCTACAGTAGATGAATAAAAAGTTTAGCACTTGTTTAACTCGTTCCCAGAATTTCCTTTCTTTCTGCTATCACGTTCCCAAATCACTCACCTGTATTCCAAAGATTTCCTCCTTTTTCAAGGCTGAATAAAAGGCAATGAGAAACGCTCTGTCTAGTAAAGAGATTTTTTTTGATGTTTGGCATATGACGTGGTTTTCTTTTGGCTAAGAAGTTCTTGTAACATCATGGCTAAGGGACCGTAGAGCTAATTCTTCAGGGACCGATGGACAGTTGCACAGTTATCCATAGTGTGCACACGTGTCCTTCTAGGCAAATCATCAACAATGCCTGTTCTTGAAAAGATAATTCTGTCTACCCCATTCATCATGAAAGAAATCTGCGTCATCAAGATGAGCAGATTCACCTTGATCATCCCAGTCACCAGAGCCAGTTAGGTCACCTGAGCCAACATGGCACTTCCAGGCACTAGGTTGCTCGGAGAATCAGCTCAGTGATCTGGGAGAGCCAGAAAATTCTGTGGGATCAGCGGAACTTATACAAAAAAAATCTACAGAGAAATATTTACATCTCTGTATTTGAATTTCCTCCATGTCTGTAAAAAGAAAATACTTCTTTAATGTTAAATCAAAGTAGCTGTTCATGCCTTTTATACCAAAATTAAAATGTAACATGTGTGTATGCATTACTGTTCATATTTGAATTAGTGCTACAATAGCTGTAAAACTGGTTGTTGTTCATACCTACTCATACATAATTCCTGCTCAGAAAGTTTACCACCTACCTTTCATGTACTTTGTTGCCTTCACTCACCCTGATCTATTTTTCTACCAAAAATACATGAAGCAAAATCTGAAAATTCACTGGAAAACGCAGAAGGGTAGCATTATTTCCCTTATACATAAAAGACACGAAGAGAAGGGGGGGTGGGGGGTGGGGAGAAAAAGAAACAAATCCAAAACTGTGTCCCTGACTGCATCACTGCTGGAAATGAAAATTGGAGAGACTTTAGACATGTTGAAAAAGATCTCAGCAGAGGAAGCAACTAATCACAGAAACAGGTGATCTACTGGTCTAAGCGCAGAACTGCAATCTGTATGAGCACATGCTGTAGAACTAGAGGAGGCATCCTGGGTCAGTGAATCCAATTCCCTGCTATCATAAGTAATCATGTCATATAATCCCATTCATCTCATTTGAGCTCCATCTTAAAACCCTTTTTATGAATTTGCAGAATAAATGCATTCATAGCTAGTTTATATTCATTTGTTCTTGTGTAACCTTGTCCTTTAGCAAAAATAGCTCATCCTCCTCCCGCCCCCGTTTATTTATAGAAAGCAATCATACTTTTTCTCAGCTATTATTTTGCTAGACTACATCCAGCTCTTTCAGTCCCCTCATGTAAAATAGCTTCTTCGTTCCTCTAATTATTGAAGCAGCTGGTCTGTGTACCTGCTCCAGTTCAAACATCTTTTTTTTACTACTCTCCATAATGTCCCAAATAGTTTTACCTGTTCCTGCTATTAACCATCAAGTTTTCATTACCCACTAGAAATACTTCATACATATGAGATGTTTTCCTTTTCTCGTTCTCTCTGCCCTTCTTCCTCTTCTTTCCTTTCTCTCTCTGTCATGGCCAAGTCACATAAATGTTTTGTGATTGACTCATACCTCCAAGTCTCCCTATCTTTTCTTAGCATGCAAGTTAGACTTTTTGTTAATTGCAATATAAATGTATTAATACCTAATATTTTTGTTTGGTTTGCTTAATTTCCCCATAAATCTGTTATTTCTCTGGTTTTTTTCTGTGTCTGTTTCTGTGTGGTTTTTTCAGATTTTTCATATATTATTTCAGTAGTTTAATGTGAATTTATCTCAAATTTCTGTCATCGGTTGATTTTATTCCTAATAAACTGAATTCCTAAATGGAAATGCTAATAATTTTCAGCTCCAAAGATAAGGCTAGAGGAATTCTGATAATGATATCTCTGGAGACAAATTGCTACTTTTTTTAGCTCTCCTCCCTTTAGTTGTTTTACACTTAGAAAACTAATTGTTTCTAAGTCTTGTAAGTCTTCAAGTGTCCTCCTCAGGCTAAGTAATTTCACCATATCAGATGTTCTCTTGAAGTCCTGATAGAAAAGGTGCACCATAATTTTCTTCTAGAAAACCAGCTATCTTGTTAAACGCAGCCATCAGACTAGCCTAGGATGACTCCTCCCTCTATCTTTGGCTAATGCAAGTTGCATTCCATTGCATTTTTAGCAGATATTTATGCTCTCAAATATTTGTCTCAAAACGTGTTTTAAATCTTTGATTATAACAAAGGCAAAGAACCACTGGCCACACCAACAAAGACGATCACTTCTTTTCCTCTCCTTTCTTTCCGTATGTTCTCCAGTAATGAAGGATGTTTCAGGAGTTACTTTTCAAATCCTCCAGATTTCCAGGATGAAGTTTATGTGTCCTTAACTCTTGTTGCATCCTCAGGGGAAGCAACATCAGTTTTCAAGTACAAGTTTCTATTAGCCTTTCTGCCTTTGCATTTCTCAGTGTCACCTTCACTGAAAACTCAGTGAGAGTTCTAACCCTGATACTGAGACTACTTGAACTTCCTTGGAAGGAGTTATAAAAACTCTCTTCCTCTCTTTCCCTACATAAGGATAACAAAATATGTGTCGCTCAAAGCAGGATTAGGAGGTTCAATTTGCTTATATTTATGTGCTGCTTTAGAAACAAAAAGCACTATCTATGGCATCATCGTATCCCCAGTCAAAACCCTGTGTCCGAACGCTGACCGCCTTGGGTCTCTCACAAGTTCTGCTGGAGCAACTCTCATTAGGTTTTCTAGGAGTGCACCTGGATTAAATCATTATAGCCTATCTTTTTGCTGTTGTGCTATGATAGTAAGTTATTATACTGTTACTATTGTTATAGACTAATCCTACAGTGGCAAAAATTGCTACCAGTTTTATTACAGTAGCTTCATCATTTGTGAAAGCAAATGAGAAACAGAAAATGCTACATAAGCTGAAAATTCTAATAAGTCATGTATGCAGTGTAGATAATATTTATGTGCAGGTGAGTGTATATATATGCATGAAAAATCTTTATAAAATATAGCTCAGTAATGTAGACTAGTAGCTTAGATAAATGCACTTTAATCGTTACTAAACCTGGGAAGTAGATGCCGAAAAGGCTACACAGGATTAGTCAGAATGAGAGGATTAGTGCTAAAAATATATGAAAAAGAAGACAGAATAACTCTTAAAACAATGTGGTAAGTGGCAAGATCCTGACTAGAAAAAAGAATTGTTTTGTCTGGAAAATATATGCTATACATCACAAAAGAGAGAAGAAGGGCAAGCCAGACCAGTCAAAAGCAGTGGCCATTACCAGATGCTTCAGAAAGTCCTGAAGACTAAAACACTAAAGACATCCTAAATTCTAATTGTTCACATATTTGTTAACAAGTTCCTAAGCTTCTACCTAGCTCCTAAGTGATTAACAGCTGTCTTGTTCACTCCCTTACAAGGGCACATATCCTCACATCCATAAAATACTCTTCTTTTGTAACTAAGAATGTCTCATTATCCATATAACTAGCTGAGAGTTGTCCTGACCATAACTTTTGGACTTTATGGATACCCTGTGGCACTGAGTTCAGCAGGACAGCTCCTAAATATAGAGAATATAATCACTTCAGCAAGCATTTGTCTATCTTTATAGTATTCTTTATACAGACCCTTGATCTGATGTAATGATAAAGACACTTTGGAATATTGTATTTCTCCCTCTCTACCTAATAGCTTTTGTATTACAATACCAGCTCCTTTGGGGCATCTCCCTTCTGAGCTAAATACTTACATTTTGTATAGCATCTCCTCACAATATTAACAAATTTTGCTGTGAAAAAATGCATGTTTCCTTTGGAAAAAAAAAAAAAAAAAAAAAAAAAAAAAAAACAACCACACCAAACACAGGAAACTTTCTCTTGCTGTTGACTTCAATTTTGAAGATATCGAGATGTCTAGACTTTTGTGTGCCATTTCATACCAAGATCATCTTTCCCTGCATCATCTTTAAGGTTTTTACAGACAGTAGATGATTCACCAATACAGCTGTGAACAAACTTTCTGAGATCAGTCAGATTTTTTAACCAGATAGGACCAAAGGTTAAATGACTTGACTAAGGAAGGTCAGTGAGGCAGTAGCAGAGCCAGAAGGAATAAGACCCAGGAGTGAAATTTCATCTTTTTGAAGGCAGCATAGATTTCCCAACATTTTCTGCAGAGCCAGGATTTCACTTCAGTTTCTGTAGTATGCTTCTCCCTCCTCCAATCATTAAAACACAATTGCACTAAGTGGCTCTTCAGTTCCTAAACTTTCAAAGGCCATTTTGTCGGTGGTGCTGGTGATAGTTTTTGCCCACTCATGTACTTGATTTCACATGATTTCACAAAAGTGCTCATCATGCATTATTTCAGTAATATAAGCTTAGGCAAGTAGCATGATTTAAAATTTACTGACACTATAATCCCTTTAAATAGTTCCAGCATAGCATTAACTTATTATAGGGAATGAAAATGACAGTGTAATACCAAAATTGAATCAAGTAAACTATAAATAAAATTTCTGTAGAAAGGCAGATCTCATTTCAGGCTATTTGCACCGAAGAACATGATGATAATGTACAACATTTGTGTACTTGATCTAGAAAAGCTTGAACAATTTTTGTTTATTTGTATGCAACTCGTACTAATAAACAGTGATAACTGATTCTGCCCTAAATCTTTGGAAACTCTGAAACAAAGTAAATTAAATAAAGCTATTGTACTTTTGATCAGTCTGGAGAAACTCAAGTAGTCCAGCAGATTTAAATCTTCCTTCTTTTGATAGCAACAAAGATGGTCAAGTCTTTGGTTAAAATAACAATTTTTCTTTCTTTCTTGTTTATTAGTACTATACTTGATAAGCTCGTCACAAAAATTTGCAAGAACCAAATGGCTTTTAATGGTTTTGCATTAAAAATTAGTGGAAGCTTAGCTCAGATACCTTCAATACTTCCTTAATAATCCTAATAATTTTCTGATGACCACAACTCTCCAGAATTTTGCTGAAAATGCTTGAGAAATATTTGAAATGGAAGAAATGATTCTTTGAATTAATACTTATATTTTTAACCGATACAGATGGCCATATTTTCCAGTGCAGTTTTACCAGTGACATTCAATCTGGACAGCTACAGTTCTCACATTACTGAGATAATGTTATTGCTATTAATAATCCCAAAGAACCTCTGAGTTTGAAGGCATTGCACATAGTTGCAGATGGCTGCATAAAGGTCATTATTTTTATAGCTATAACATTAAAAATACTGGAAACTCCACGCACATGGCTTTGTTCTGCTGTGTGTTTACCTTCAAAAAGACAGAAATGAATGTGACGGGAAGAATACTTGCAGGAAACGTAACACTACATAAACGACACTCTAGTGCAAACTAAGCTTATGGCAATATAAATATTGATGTTATTAATGCCACCTAAAGTATCCAAGTAAGAAATATACCTCCTATCTTGTGTGCAACATAGCAGTTTATGTCAGCAAGGCATTACTTCTGTTGCCATAAGTTTTCTTTTAAAATGATTTATTGCACTGAAAGCCATCAGGAAGGAAAAGGAGCTTGAGGAGATGCACAACGGGAGTAAGAGAGGTCCGGGAAGAGGAAGGAGAACCGGATGCATGCAGAGTTCAATAACATAAATGATCATAGTATCTTTCCAGAGGTTTCTACATGATTTCAGCTGTTGGCTGCAACATGTACTTCCCTTATGTAAGTGTGCTTTCCTGAAAAGAACTTGAATTCAGACATTTGTAAGGGTTTAGCAAATTGGGCCTATGGATAGAAGATCTGGAATATATACATTACAGATCTCATGAATAGGCGCCTGGACAAAAACTCAGCCAGCGTTCAAGAGACTTGCTGTTATCTCGGCGCCATGTGTTCCCAGTATCTTCTCAGTAACTCACCCACAGCTCTTTTTTTTTTTCTTTTTTTTTTTTTTTTTTGATTGAAGGCAACAGTGTCGTAGTCAGTTCATTCTTTGTCAAAGGAGAAGATATGACTCCTACGGTAAAATTCAACTTCAACCCTGGTCATTCCCTTCTGCTGTTCCAAATGACCAAACTCCTTCAATTAATTTATCTTAAGCGACGAGAAAGTTTCCTTATGCCAGCTGTACCAGTCCCATCACCTCGCAGGCATCTTTTCAACACCAATACATCAGTGCTTGTCAAAGCTAATTTTATTTGTGCCTAGAAATGAGGCTTCCATAACTTCTTGGAGACTGTGTAATATTTTTTGCTCTTAGAAAAACGACCTGATGAGCTGCTTATTTGAGACAAAGGCAAAGAGGCTAAAGAAGGCGTTCCAGCTAGTGAGACAAGTATCGTGATTTTCAGTTTCTCAAGGAATACTCAGTGTCTCTCACTGGGTTTTAGCTGATTATCTGGAGATACGTTTAAGAAAGGCGATTTATTAGGGTCTGTGAAGAATTCAAGCCTGAACGTTACAGGTCTATATGGCAAAATACACATATAAGTATTAGCACCTGGTTTTACAAACTTCCTTTAGATCATTTAAGTTCAAAGTTATTTTTACATGGCTTTGCTGAAAGACACTAACGTGCAGTACTCTGGTCTGAATTATACCCAGAACTTGTCTGTATTAGCTTAGATTCCAGGTGTCTGTACAATAAATTTTTGCCTGGCTTTGGGGTGCATGGTTGTCTCAGTACCCCTATCCCATCGGTGCACTGAACAGGAAGAAAAGTAATCTATCCCTTTCCTGGAGGCTTGTAGGACTTTACAGCAGAGTTAAAACTATCGATCAGATCACAGGTTAATCATTTAGATGTGGCCTTTCGTTGGATGAATTAAAAGTTTTAGCAACTACCCAATGATGTGCTTGAATGAAGCCCCCATTAGCCATATGGGATATGGAAAGGGTGGTCAGAAGTTACCCCACTCCTTTGATGTCTCTACAAGTTATTTCTATTGATTTTGCTGAAGACCAAAACACCATCTAGGTCTTTGACTCCAGGAACTTCAGTCACTTACATCAAACACAGACTTTCAGCTATTTCGGTGCTATTAGCCCCACAAATACCTAAAAATGGACTATATCCAAATGAATCAATTCCATACAACAAGGGGCTGGTATTAATTGTCAGGGGTTTACGCAGATCAAAATAGTATTTAGAGCCATGAATAAGTAAACCTACATCACTTTAGATAGCCTGTTTCACCAAATCAAAATGTTTTATGTGAAATCTATTTAAATATTTCTAAAATTTTCAGCCAATTCTAAGCATATCAAAGAAAAAATTCATAATTTCATGTTAAATTTAAGAGGAATAGTTTCATCATTAACATCTGACATTCTCCTTAATTCTTTGCTACTCTGGAAAGCTAATCTAGAGATCAAATCCTCTAGCTGACAGTTTGCTCCTTGGTTCAAATCCTAAACTAGCATAACTCATCTAATGATGAGATAATTTAAGCCAAAAAAATCACATCAGTACAGACGAATTGAGGGGCAGACCTGCATGTTCAGATTACAGAGTATATATTCTAGCACTGTCAGATACACTAAATATCAAATCAGTAACTGGATGCCATACTTCCAGCCCACTGAAATCACACCCACTACAATATTAGAGTATTTTCTCTCCAGGCAACACTTGAGAAGGAAAACTTCAGATGTATATGAGAAAATTCTAGGATAAGCATCGTATTGTGAAAATTATTCCAATAAACATTATTTATTTGGGAAACTAGTTTGGGAAATTTTAGCAAACAGAGAAGTGGTGCAACACAAGCAAACCAAGATGTTGGAAACATGCACAAAAGATTTCCTTTGAAATAAATTTTAATTCCTCCCATGTCTCTAGAAGGAAACTGCTTTTGACAGACTATATTTTGCCACTATTTCATTTAATAATTCATATCAACATTTACCAAGGGAGATTGGTCTTTGCTTTAAATCTCGTTGTATGCCAGCCAACTTGCTACCTGTTCTTATGACTTATTGCTGTTGTTTTGTGGACTTTGCAGGGGGTACTGCTACATTTAAACAAAAAACCTCAGCATGAGAAAATCTCATCTGCAGAAAGGGCTTTTATTTCCAACTGTCTCAGATTTATATTTTAGGTCATACTGTATCTTAAAATTAAATCTTCCTTACTCAAAAACCTAAAAATATAATGGGTGACGCTTCTTGATATCAAATGGAGGTAGCCGCAAGCCATTTCTGTGCATTTACATATATGCAGATACCCTGCAAAATGGTTAATGCATTCAAAACCTATTGATTTTAACTGGAATTAAAAGTGTGCATAATTTTGCAGAACTTGGCCTCTGCTGTGGAAAGAGGACTTCTTCCCAAATATTTTTTTTTCTGATCAAGCTAGAAAACAGAAGGAGCCAATGGCATATTTAGCATGAAATAGAGACCTGCATTTCACAGGAATAATACCTTAGTCGCATTTGGGGCAGGGGGGGAAGGCAGGGGAGAAATCAAAGAAACTTCTTTTGGTTTTACATGGAAAGACTGCAAAATGAGTACAACTGCATCAGTCTTCAGCTGGGGCTGGGCTGGGGTGGGGGGACCAGTCATATATTGCTAAATTTGAGTAATGTGGAGTCAGTTCTTAAGAACAATACTCTACATGCATTGAAATACTCATGAGAAAATATTACTGACGTACATTGCTACAACAGAGAGCAAAACCCTTAGAAACCAACTATGGCTGTCTATAGCTCACTATAAAAAGTGAGATATACATAAGCTGTAGCAGTAATAGTCATTTTGTTAAAGTATTCTTCTGATTTTTTCTGTATTTTCTGGACAACCTTATAGTGTCCTTCCCCTGTTTACTCCAAGTTCAGTCTGCATATGAAAAAATCAGATATATTGAAGTTACAGCTTCATTAGGAATTATCTGAGTATAGTAACATTTTTAATGCCAGCACTTGAGCTGGAAGTAGACAATTGTTTTTCTGGATTTATTTTTATTACTCTCCCAGGCCCCACACGCTCAAAAGGCAGAATGGCCACATACTAGGCACATGTATGAGTTTCCTCTACAGGATGGCATGCTAATCATCAAAATAAATCACGAACCTTGGCTCAAACAGTGTCATAATTTTGCTGTTTATGGAATGGCAATTTTTTTCACAGTTTATATTAAAAAGCCACGGATTATTTTTCATTTCCCTATTACTTTGTATTTTTAATGAAAAACTAACACACTTTAAAAACAGAAATTCTTAGACATTCCCTCTGGACTACATGTTCCGCTTTAGATTCTGTTTTCAAAAGCGTTGCGGATTTTTGCACTTCCTTTTTAAACCCTGCTACGGCTTTGGGTGGTGTACAAATAGCCAGCTCTTTGTAGTTACCCATTGGATTTGTCAGTGCACTGATATCTATGCATTGATTCACAAGCCATCAGCACCCTCTACTTTACTTTAGCGTTTCACACAATTCTGCACATGCACGACATTTCTGATTATTTGCAGCCCTGTAATATGTGTGGCAGTGAGACTGTCAGCTGGGCTGATGTAAGGATGCTCATCTTCTTTCTGCTTTATCCTATGGATGAAGATTTGAAACAAGGAGTAAGTCTATTCATTTGCAGTTATGTACATGTAATATAATTCCAGATTTCAGAAAAATAAACCTGGATTTACACTGGAGAAAATCTGTGGCGAAAGTGTGACCAGCCACACGCTAGTTCTTGTCATTTCAGGTCTTATAATTCCTTTTCCCTTATTGGTAGTGGTGTGTCATGAGATTTAAATCATGAAAAATTGTCAGAAAGATCGTCCTCTATTTCAGGCCAATAATACGAGATGTGAAGTTATGATTTTATCTAAAGCATTGCAATGCATATAAAGGAAAGAAATAAGGATCCCCGTGTGACTGTCAGCAATTATAGAGCTCATGTACATATTTATAATGAGGAGAATCTTCCTACTGGAAATTGTCTGAAAAGCAAGCAATACACTGGCCTGATGAATTCAATATCTATAATTACCTGGGAGAAAGGAACTAGAGTGAAGGAAGGGGAGATTTTCTTGTCAGATCAGTTCTAGTCTCATTTCCACACAGTCTAAAATGAGAGCTTTGTACCTATATCTATTAGTGAGCCTGTAGACTCATTCCCAAAGTAGCTCTCTCAGATAAGAGATGTTAAAGTAGATAGAATCATAGGACCATGAAAGTACAACCCTTTAATCTTGGCGGGAAGACCTAGGTTTCAATATATCTAGGGTATTAAGCACTGGAGGTTAAGACAGTAGTCAGAGAGAGAGAGCAAGGGTGGGAGAGAGATGCTGTATATTACATTTCTAAAAGAACAATCCTTTGGGAGTCACTTTTGCAACTGTTATTTGCAGTTGGAACATGCAGCACAATTGATGCCGTTTTGCTAATTGCTGATCTAGATCGTTTATATGTATCAAGTCAGTGGAGTTATAAAAATGATCAGTGCACTCATCAATAATTGTGGGTACAAACCACTGGCTGAATTTCGTGTTCAGAAGGGAATTTAAAGCTTTGCAGTTCTGATTGACCAGGTCTCATGTCACATATTAATAATTCTTTGCATGAAATAAAGTCATTTGGCTTTATCAAACACCGCAGCATTTTTTTGTAACTACAACCTTCACTAAAGTTTTACAGATTGGTGTTAGGCTACTTCAGCCATGAGCAGAATATAGATAAAATAGAACAGACTAGAATGTGGCTCATTGTTATTCAGATTGTTTTATATCTAGTAGCAAAACACTATAGTAGTTTCTATAAAGGAAACAACGCCTAACAAAATGGATACATTTATTCTTAGACATTAACTGCCTCTGGGGTGCTACTGAAATTTGTAGTAGAATAAGGTCGCTAAACCATGTGTTAAAAGGCATCACCAACTACCAGCTAGCAAAGCTCCACACACTTTGCTGCCCATCTCTGTTTGGACACAACAATGTAGAGTCTCAGAGTAGATTCTGGAGGTATTCACCCACAAAGCAGCAGTACTTGATCACTTCCAGTAACGTTGAAGTATTTTCCTCATACTGTTCTTATCTTTCCTAGGCATCCAACAACAGAATATGCCCAACTATAGACTTAACTGAAATAAAAAAACAGCAAATTGATAAAAGCCGCCTGTCACTACTCCCCCCATTCCTGAGCAGAGAGTGCCCGTAGCAAGAGAAATTCTTTAATTCACCAAAACCGATCAGTTTGAAATGTAATGCAAGTGCCAAAAGTCTACAGTTGCTTTGACAAAACAATTACGTCTGTAGTCCTCCAGCAAAAGGAGGTGAAGATCAGGCGGGTCAGTTTTTTTAGAGCCATACTATGTGCCCACGACAGTCACATGTATGTGAAAATCAAGCTTCTTTAGATATAGCACTGGTGGAATGCATGAAAAATGTCATGGAAAATATGTCAGTCGCAAGGGGTGTAGCATTTGCTGTGAGATGGATCTAAGAACCACAACCGCAGTATAAATAGATGCCTCAGTAAATTACATAAGCATGTCAACATATGAATCTGAAACTCCAAACTCTGCGGCAAGTAAGTAGAGCAGCACTGTAAACCACACCTTAGAAAGTCATATGCCCAGGCATTTCCTTAAATAACCAGTTAAATCAAGGAAAAAATAAAGAACATTTACTTTGGGTAAGAGGTTTGAAGAGCTGGGTCCCCTATTGATGCAGAGGCAGCTAGGGCACAAACAGCAGAGTGTCAGCTCCCGGACCACAATCCCTTCCCCTTATTGCCGGGGAAGGAAGGCTGGCCTACAGTCAGGGCTCTGACAAGGAGCTCAACAGAGAAGTTTTCTGTTTTACATTGTGGATATTCAGCTGCTGTAAACTGGTCCAGCCCTGATTTACGCGAGCGCTACACATCTAATACCGAGCAGCTTTCTGAATCTGCTTCTGCATCAGCGCTCCTTTGATCATACCCTGCTGTTAACTCTTCCTTCTATCTTTTGTTTGCATTGCCTCTTTTTATGTTAGCAAAAATAGTGCAGAGTGTGTTTCTGATAATGTGCTTTTTACAGTGACTTAGGCTCAGTTCTGCTTTGTGAGAGCAGTGGAAGAAGAGCATGTGGAGGTGAAAGAAAGGTTCATCCTCCTTACCCAAGAAATATTTTCACTCCTGACAGGGACTGGAAAAATGAGGCGCTCTTAATAGTGGTGGGTTTACCAGACTCCACCTTTCATTTTATGTAGATCACTATGGCCTGTGTCCGGATTTCAAATAGAAACAGAAAGATTTTGCAGTCAGCAGGAGAAACCTTCTGTCATTCTGTCCTCTCTCAAGCTTTAAAAATGTTGCACTGTTTTATTATTTAAAAATGTTGCACTATTTTATTATTTGTCTTAGACTGTCAGGAGAGATGGGTCAGAAGCTGTAACGTTGTTCCTGCTCTCAAGAAAGAAATGCTGGCTAGTGAGAAATTATGCAGGGTATTTTATTTTTCACTTGTGCTTCGTTTCTTTGAAAAGTCTAATAAAAGACTTGCAAATCTGACAAAACACGGGTTTTCTCCATCTCCCTAAAAACACGTACTTAAAAAACATGTTTGGCTGCATTTTAGTGCTCGTGGAAAGGGAAGACAGATACCACTGAGCGAAGCATCGCACGCGAGTTCCCCCGAGCAGTTCTGCCAATGCAGTTCAGTTCCACACCTGTCCTGGAACCATTCACAGAGCTAATCTATGCAGTAGTTATTCCCGTGTGGGCAACTATCCATGAGAGACTTGACTGAGACCAGCCAAATTCATCTGACTTGTGTTTTATTACTCACAGGAAGCTTGATCTGAAAGAATGAGGGGCCAACATGTTAACTCGTACAGTGCCATCTTTCCGCTGAGGTTTTTCTTCTCTTTTACAGTTACGGTAACCGAATTCTAGTCCGATCCTTTACTAGATCTTCTGCAAGATTACAAGTAAGTAGTTACACACTGTCTCAAATATTACTACTACCAGAACACTTGTGGAGATTCTTGAAATCCCCCCCCAAAACTGCACATAGTATAGTATAACCTTCTCCATAAACTATCTCCTTCTTTCATAATAAGCACCCAGACCTGGGGTGTAATTATGTTATTATGTTATTAGTTATGAACCACCAATGACTGTGGGCATTTGGTTTGCCTGGGGGAGTGGTGCCAGCCCCCCCACACATACACACCCCAGGGATTTTCTGCAGCTGCTGCCGGTTCAGCCCCCAGCGTGCAGCAGCTCTGTCCCCTGGCTGTTTTTAGGATCCAGTGTTGAATTCTGCCTTGGCTTCAACTGCAAGGGGAAAGAGCATGCTGCAAGCCCAGACCACAATGCAGAGCTTGATCGATGTTTGACCTAAGCAGTGATTTAATCAACTGGACAGCATGAAAGTGCTGATGACGCAGAAGCAACATCACAATTCTGTATGTTGCAGTGCACGATGATCATTTCCTTCAGTGTGTTTCTCATAAGCAAGAACAATAAAGACCCACTTCAGTGCCACTTGCCCCAAAGTCTTCCCCTAATTCAGTCTTTTTTTGTCACATAATGCATCTCTAATCTCTTTCAGATAAGAGGTATAAAGGCAAGAGAAAACTAAATGACATAAAAGCTGCCACGATCTATTTTATGTATTTTAAATAACAAATAACATTCATGATTCCCCTTTGATTTATCTATGTAAAGCAGACTTTCTGTGTATATACCCGTGCCTGAGAGGAAAATTTAAGACTAGTTACTCACTAATTGCTTTATCCATCCCATCTTTACTCTGTATCCGTTTTTTCTTACCGTTAACACGCACAGTTTCTAAGGCACCAAAAATGAGGACATGGAATAACTCACCAAACCAGTCAGGGTTCTGTTCCAGAGCTAACACACTCAGACAGCATGAACTCTGTCTGACAGTTCCCCTGTGCTATGCCCACCACAGAAAGAACTGGGGAAACCTGACGGATCCTTCCCTCCCCCCCTAGATTACGCGTTGCCCCCCCTCTCCTGCTCAGGGCAGCCGGCAGTCTCAGATGAATAACAGCTTAGGTGGTTAAAACCCTGATCGTTAGGGAACTCCGATTTCCTGCTGCACAGAAAGTTGTTTATCTCTGCACTTCATTTAGTCTGGACAATTTGGATTACTCACTTTCGTCCTGTTTCCCGCCCCCCCCCCGGTTATTTCCTAGTCACTTTCCCTTTCCTGCTTTTATCTTCCCTCTGCACAATACTGCAATACTTGACCTGCAAAAATAACATGGGAAATATTGAAATGAAAAGAAAAGCTTCCATCAGCATTATTGCTTATCTCAGTTTTGATAGCATCTTTAGGATACTCTGTGTCCTCAATGCACCTGACAGACCTAACAGAATGAACTCCAGCTAAAAAAGAGATCTTTCTTAGCGAACGAGCTAACTAAAAATCCTGATTCGGTCTGTGCTGATGCACGTATTTTAAAAAAAGAGAGGGAGAGAAGCAGGAGAGAAGTACGCTGCTACCAAAATATAAATACATGTCAGTAAAAGTACCCCAGATGGTGGAAGGGAGCGCAGATTTCATGGCAAGGCTACAGGTCTTTGCAGTATTTCCACTCGTGATAAGGAGATATTCTTTTAGCATAGCGCTGAAGGAGTTAAAAAGGATGCCTTTCTGTCAAACAGGGTTATCATTCAACACAAGACAATATCTGGGCTATACTGAAACAGCCTTTCCCAAGATCACCAAATATTTCTTCACGAGACCTAAGTAGATTGTGGACTGATACCAGTGTTATCTGAAATGTAAAGGTGTTTATTCTTGGAGCGCTTAAAGAGGCTCATCTTTCTGCAGCTGGTCGGCTAAAGTGTGTGATGTCTTCTCTCGGTCAGCACATGCATAACCAGACAATCAGTCGGCAGCCTGTAAAATATGATTGCCTAGGAGATATTGATGGCCTAAGGGAAGTTCTGAATATCAGAGGTTCATAATTAGAATACCTATGCATTTGATCCAATAGAGCTTCCATCAATGTCACAGAGATGAGTGGTTATGGATTTCCGAGTCATCTCTGCTCATACAGACAGATTTATGCACTTTCAACTTTGGACAAATGAAGGGCAAAGAATTAAAGCCAAACCCTTCTACCCAGAGAGCTCCTTAGCCTTAGAGGGGTTCTGAAATTTATAGTCGCCTCTCCCGGTGCTCAGGATCAAGCTCCACGGCTGGTAACTCATGACCTATTTATGCTCATGCCATCCATCCACTTTCAGTCATTCTGTCCTCTTATCTGTAAATCCACAGTCACACCATGTAGGATGTGTGGATCTGCTGATAAGAAATTTTTGCAGGAAAGAGAATCTGGGCAGATCAACAGTTCTGTTGCCAGAGCTGCTGGCAGCAACTCATTTGTTCCAGATTTATAAAGATCCACTGTGCTGATCTGATGACAGATCTGAGTGTTTGACTTCTGTGATAATAGACTATCTAGCTGAAACCTGTATTTGGTACCAAATATTAAGTTAAATAGATACTGTTAAGATTATCCAGTGTGGGACAGAAAACAACCACCTTGTTAGCATTGAGATTATCACAGTTCCTGGGCTGTGGGTTTGGGTTTCCCTCCGTTTTGCTTTGGGGTTTGTTTTCATTTGGTTTGTTGGCTCCCCCCACCCCGGCCCCCTTTATTTAATTATAAATCACTGCATTTCACCAGAATTACACATAACTAAAAACTAAGGCATGTATGGGGATGCTTATCATTACAAAGACACACTACCACATGAATAAAAAAGGATTTTGATAGGACACAACACGGATAAAGCAATTAGAGTAACCTTACTGTCAGATGCTCTGCCACAGAGGCTTAGGCACCTCTGGGCAATCACAGGGGACTTGGCTCTATCTGTGGCGTTCAAAACACACATTTTAAAAAAAAACAGAGGTGTCCACTATGCTTCTTTCTTGCCTAAGTATTTCCAAAGCTGTAACGATAGGCACTTCTCTCTCCGAGTAAAGACTGTTATTCTGTTGCACAACTGCTGAAGAATAACGTGCTGAAATTAATTTTGTCAAAGAGTGAAAGTAATTTCTCAAATTGAAAAAGAAAAAAGAGATTTCTACTGGCAAAATGCATTTTACAATTTACTGCTGAATGGCTGCAAGAAGCAGCTCTTCCCCGAGCAGCATGGCACAGGGCCAGGATGAGCTATTTCAAAAATCACCGTTGGGCATATACCAATTTGCTACATGGGATTTAGCAATACGGTGGGGAATGACTCTGTGTGTCCCTGCGTTTGTGCTTGTGTCCTGCTAAACTTTAGCAGTCTCAAACTGTACACTCATCTTCAGTTTGAGGAAATTTGTTGTTAGAGTGCTGAATTTGTTTTAAAGGACAAATTTATCAGCCTGGACAATAACACTTTTTAGTTTACTTATTTTGTGCTGGAAAATAATTTTCTGCAGACAGCTCAAAGGCTAAAATGTCTCGGACAAAATCTTTGAAAACATTTAAATCATGAACGAAAATGTTATGAGTGTACTAGAGAGTTAACTGTGAGCTCTTGGTTGGCCTTATGTATTTTACACCTCCAGATTCTTTTGTCCAATGAATAATATGGAGGCTTCCCATAATGGATTAGTACAACATGATGCAATATGTATATAGAGCATTAACATAACAAATTGGAGTCCTCCAACCACCTGATCCAGGTTCATACCAATGCGGGTATCAAAGTGATTTCTTTTTTATACATCTTTATAACAAATGATGACATAAACAGCAAGTTTTCAACTGATACAGCTCAAGGATTAATGTTTCATCTAGGAGCATTTGCAACAAACTCCAAAGCTAAGTGGTTAAAGATAAGAGTAAGGTTAAACCTAGATCCACCAAGGAAGTGGCCTGTGAAACCAGCCCAGCAAGGTTGCGAAATGGGGTACCTTTAGCTGGATGCAAATCTCTCAATGACACAAGAAGCACCACCTAGGAAAAACTTCCTAGATCACACATGAAATTATAAGGTACTGCTAACAAATATCCCTTCATGTGGAGACACCTCACACGGTTTCAGCTAGCATTTCAGGCATGCAACAGGCTCCCACAGCCACCCCACTTACCAACACCATAATCCATCACATGATCTGCGCACCCAATGCCTAGTCCACAGAGTTTATAGACGTATACCTACGTAGGCTGTGTCTGTGACAAACACATCGACTACTACAATCCTAATATAGGTGCAATTCTAGCAATTTAAATGGCTCATACCTACATAGCTTGTTTGCCCATACACACATGAAGGAACTACTAATGAAAGCACATATACATTAGGATAACCAGGGACACACTGCTGGGGTTGTATCATCTTCAATTACAGCTAAATGACATCACTTTGGGGTATTCAAATTATTACTCAGATGAGTAATCTCTAATCACAAGAAGAGTGTCTGTGAAATTAATTTGCCAGTGCAAGAGAGAAGGATCGAGTCTGGAATCAAATGCACTCATTTAAAAAGCAGGTTTTTGGCTATGAAGTTCTATTTCATAAGCACAGGTTAAGTTTGCTTCGGACTCCTTCCAGCAGCCTTGGGAAAAATACCTCTTGGGAGCACGTTGTGGTTCTTACCCAGTATAGAAACTTCCAACACACTGCAGGAAGAAACAGAAGTTTTTCTCCTTGTTTAATTTAATTTGCTGTTCAGCAACACTAATTTTGAATGACAATTAATGATGTATGCTTTGAAGGGTCTGAGGGGGACCTCTATGATTTTAGATGAAGTCACAGTCACTTATACATGTAACACATACACAAATTATATATATATGTATGCATATAAAACCTGCATTTCTTCTTCAGAGCTGTATATTATATCTTGTTTTGTCAGCAAGATATTGACATAAAATAATACGTCTTTTTTGTTACGTGCATTTCCAGTGATATTGCGAATGTCATACCCATTTTAAAGCAGTCCTAATACTGCAATTTTTTTCTCTGCAGGAAAAGAATGCAGGAAATCTCAAGAGAAAGGAATATTTGTGACTCTGAACCTACAAGCCTGTGGTTGCTGATGCCGTGGCTGCAGTTTGACCGTGGTTTGCTCCTCTCCAACCCGTGTGAAGCTCGAGGACTGTGCCCGAGTATCACCGAAGGCTCCCAGCAGTGCCAGGGCACACTGTGGGAGCACTGGCTCCTAACCCTTCCCCACAGGATGCCTCTTGGCTACCTTGTATGGAATAGCTCAGCAAGGTGTGAGCCACCCGTGCAGCTACGTGGTGCAGGACTGGGAAGTACTCTGCTCTTCAGATAATCTTCCCTGTTGGGTTTGATGAAGGAATGACAAAAGCTGCCAGCATGAACTGGGACTGACACTGCCACACACTGATCTCAGTTCTTAGAAGGTGCTGATGAGGCTTTTCATTCAGAGTTCTGACCTTTTCTGCTCTCAGTGGCTCAGGTAGTACTTTGGCACAGTTTACAGTACCTACTAGGAGACAAGTGCCCAGCATCAGCCAGCCAGACCTTGCTGAAGACAGAAATGCATGACAGTGAACAGCCAAGGAATCAGAGGGATGGAATGCCAAAATATTTTGCCTGCAATTCTCCCTCAAGATGCCTGATATTAGGCAAATGTTGATAATTTTGTCTGAATAAAGATTGTGAAGTAGTTTGGGATTAATTCACTCATAGCTAGCATGTTTTCACAAAGGAACTGGTTTGATGTATATAGGAATTTGTATTTTTAAGATAATTAGATTAGTCATGACAACTTGGCCATGATAAAGAACTCTGACCAAAGAGCAGAACTTGTGCCCCTTCCTCCTAGCATCTTCCCTGGGATATATTCACCAACAAATGATGATAAGAAGAACTAAACAACTTCTCTGTATTCGGTGTGTCGAGGTACATCCCTGCCAGGGCTGGGATTTGTCAAACCAGACTGCAGACCATTACAGTAATCTGCAGATTATTTCCCAAACTACCTTTCAAAATGATTCTTTTTCTTCAGAATTATTTGACCGCAGCCTTTAATCCGTAACTGTTGCAGGAAATTGCACTGATAATTTACTCTGTGAATAGGTAGCTGGTGATTAAGTGTTATGAAAGTGGCCCATTGACTTGAAGGCCAAGGCAGAATATTATCCGTGACCTTTAATATTCCGCTTTGCGAGGGGCAGATCCTACAAAATACTGGCCTGCGCCTGGTGGAAGCAAGTCACCCCTCACCTGGGGCCGGAGCAAAACCATCCCTTGGCAGGTCCATGCCCAGCCAGGAGCGCATCCCGCACGCCAGCAGCTTCCCCAGCGCTGCCTGCAGGGACTGAAGGACGGGTTTCAATGACAGTGCACCTCTGACCGAGCAACACTTCACCGTGCCATATGCTTTTCTAAATACATCCCCGCATTAGGCTAGAAAAGGTTTCTTTTATAACAAATTAATAAATAAAGCCATTACAGATTGAAGTAAAATATACAGGAGATGGCTTCTAGGTAGACCTGATAGCTAGCACAAGAGTTCTTTTTAGAAAGGATATTTTACAGGCCTTTTTATGCATCATTAAGTTTTCAGGAATGCTGAATAGGGCATGATGGATTTGTTCTAGGTTGTTGCTAGTATTTAATTTTGATTCAGTTCAAAGGGCCATGTCAGAAGAAGTAATGGAAGAGGTGAAAAAAGCGTGTTAGCTGGGTAAATCACCAATAAAAATAACAAAACAAAACCAAAACAAAACAAACAAAAAAAAAAAGGAAGGCATAAGAAGGTCCCAACACCTTTCACCAGTGGCTGAAAATACCAGATTAAACTGCACTATTCCTGGGACATACTGTTTGATGTGACTAGAATATAATCTGTTAAACAGAGAAGAGTTTTTTATTTCAGACGTTTCTTTCCTGAGTATTACCTATGGATTAAGGTTTAGGTTTGTTTTAAATGAATAAAACATGCCTCTCAAGAAACATATTTTAATTATGATTTTCTGTGGTTGTTTGTCTTTAAAAGTAGTCAATTATTTGAAAGGTGTAGGTTACACATAGCTGTAGGGGAACTAAAGCTCATATCTTCAGTGTATGTTAAATTAGCCTTCTTTACAATAATAACTATGTATTATTCTTTTTTATACATATAAAACAAAAAAAAAAAACAAATATTTGTTTTACCAAAAGAAAAGAAAAAGCAATTTTTATACCTCTGGGGCAAGTTCCAGCTCTTTTGGTTTCTTGAGGAAATAAATAAAAAGCGTTGGCAGAAAGTCTCCTAAAAAGACTGCCCAAGGGGGAAGGAAGGAAACACCTAAAACCATCATATTACCAAGCGCTGAGGTAATCAACTACAATCTGGGAAATGTCAAACAATGCTAGTCACCTACCCAAAGATATTGCTGATCAAGACCTCAGCTGCCATTTACAATCACTAACTAAAACATGGAATATAGCTGTGGATATAAACAGGAGACAAATTAGTATTGGGAAGCTGGGTTTAATAATCCCCTAAAAGAGACCATCTGTCTATAAAGACCCCCTTTTCCTTGATCTCTGACATGTACTCCTAATATAGACACAGCTGGATTTGGGGTTGGGTTGGGTTTTTTTTTACATTTTTTTAAACACCCTGCTACTATAAAGTCTACTTATGGTATATCTGGTCTGAGTGTTTGTCTCAAGTTTCAGTTATTATGTAAGCACTCAGGGGCAATAAAATTTCACATCGGGTCAGCCTGCTTCAGAGTGAGTATTAAACCACCAGAGAACATAAATGTGATTCCTTTATTACTGGTGTCCAATACCACTGGACACTTGTTAATTTTTGGATTTTTGCAAATGTTCATCGCATTGTCACTGGACTGGCTGGGATAGATTTAGAGTTCTTTTCAGGTTCTGGATTCATGTTTGGAACTGGAGTTTGGTTTTCTTGTTTTCCTGTTTAAAACACTAGGAAATCTCATTGCCCGTAATGGATGTGACGTTGATAACCTGACAAGCTAGGTGATTCACAGGTATAAAAGACCAAAACAATTTAAAGCCTGTGTTTCCAATCGACTGCGGTGAAGAAAAAGGAGAAAAAAAAAGCCCACCATTGACTATACACTTCTCACAGATAGAGGTCACTAATGGACTGGATTTGAATCTGCCTGCTAAAAGGCTGGAAGTTACATTGAAAGTAATCTAGTGAAAAATGAACTCATTTTGAGATTAAAGAGGTAGCAGAAATGATTAAGAAATAAAGCTCTCACCTTCCTGGAAACAATATTATCTTAAGTGTGCCGCCTTTCTAGTCCTTTAAATAGAAAGTGCAGTACAGGTAAAGCCTGATAGTGATGCTTGTTTGAACTCCTTTTTGCTTTCCTGACTTGGTAAAACTGTGTCTCCTTCTGTTCTGCGGGAAGGGTAGGGAAGTCAGCCCTGATAACATCCTACATTTTAGATGCTGCTATTTTAAGCTGCGAAAGGCAAGTACATTCTTGATTCTCGAAGGAAACCATAGCCTATGTAATGCAGATTCCAACTGGGAGGGTGTAGGGTTGCGCAAAGGAGATACGTCTACATCCTAAATCAAACTATCCAGCAGGCCAGGATATAAATGTGACTTGTAACAGTGGCTCAGATTAGATCCAGACTCTCAAAGCCAAACACAGATAACATCACCTTATACAAAATACCGGGTGTATGTGTATGCGAGGAGCGACTCTTTTAAGACTGCTGGGTGTCTTCCAGCACCGCTTCTTGCTACAGCCTTGGACTTTGGAAAGCACTGGTCCGGTCACAGGTAGTTTTACAGACACTGTATTTACACAGTGCTCCGACTTGCTTCACCTACAGTACTCCAGGCCTGCACTCTCTTACTTTTAACTGCCTCGCTACCGTATCAGGGTAGAAAACAACCATGCAAATAGCAAACCTCCGACAAGCAGTAATGCTGCTTGCAATCTCTCCTGTCATGCAATTTTCAGGAAGATCGACACTAACATTTTAATATCACTTTTGTCACTTAGGAGTGGTGACTTTCAAATAACATCTGTTGTATCTTTTTCATTATGCAAAGATCCTGTCTCAGTGATAACATTGCATACATTGACTCTTGAAATGAAGAAAGGAAAGAAAGGTGGATAGAGGTATAGGTACGAAGGCTATCAAGTGTTCTGAAAAAATGCCAGGATGGATTTTTCTCCTTCAAAAAATACATATAGCTAAAACCAATTCATTAACTTCCTCTAAAACTACAAATATATAAAGGTGCTCTTGGAGAAAGACCACGCCGGAGAACGAAGCAAGGAATTAAGCCCATGGAAGTTCGTAGTTAGGTTTTTTTGGTGGTGGTTTGTGGGTTGTTTTTTTTTCTCTGGTTGGTTGGGGTTTTTAAACCCGAGCAGCAACCAGTCTCAGTCTCTAAACTGGTTTAATTTCCTTGCAAGCACCATAAAGTTAGATGCATTAAATACACCTCTCTTTAACACACCCCCTGCCTTTCTCTGTGTGTGTGTGTGTGTGTGTGTGTGTGTGTGTGCGCGAGAGAGAGCTCTGACTTGCTCTAGTATCTTTTCCTGCTCCTCATACAAGGAACCTCTCCCTTTCTATCTAGCCGAGCTCTGCATCACAAGAGGCAGCATCTGAACAAATCTAATCAGTACCTTCCACACACAGAACGGGAATTTACACGGATTTGTGCCTTGGATTTATTAGCTTATTGTAATCCTTAAAACAGATTTCCTCCATTAAAATTAATTAAAAGCTCCTGCTGACTGATTCCCACTCCAAAAAGAAGGTGGAGAGCCTTACTCTCTCACTTTGCAGCAGGTTTCTGTGTATGTTTTGGGGTTCCACCACATGCTCCACAGAGGGCTTTTCAGCTGTTTGACTTCTTTTCGCTATCTGGTATTTTTTTGTCGTCACCACCACCACTGCACCACCACCACCCCCAGCACCCCGCAGGATCTGTTATCATCCTGCCAGCCATCACCGACTAATTCACCAGGTCTCTAAGGGTCTCCTTAGTCCGCCGAAGCCCTGATTCAGCTCCCTTAACCTCGCCCCCCCCCCCCGTCCCCGTCCCCCCCAGCCCCGCTCCGGTGGCTGCCGCTGGGGATTTGATGGATCCTGCCGCCGGGCGCAGCTCCCCGCTCTCCCGGTGGATCCCTGAGCTCCCAGCTAAGGCGGCTGCCTCTCCCCCAGCGAGTCTCACCTTTCCAGGTCCCATTTCTCCAACCCACCTCCTGCCCGGGGCCGAGCGGTGCTGACACCGGCTCCCCGCCGGTCCCTGCAGCAGGGGCAGCTGCCGGAGCGCTTCGGCAGGGGGCGGGGGGGGGGGGGGGGGGGGGGGGGGGGGCGGGTAGGGCTGGGGGCCGGGCTCGGCACCTTCCCGGGATGTGACCGGGGATCCGGGACCACGGTGCCAGCCGGGGGTCCCGCTGCTGACCCCCGCACCCGGGGACCCTGCGAGCGCTTGCTGCCGGCCATTCATAAATGTGTGTATGTGCGGGTCTGTGTGTGCGTGCCCGCGTGTGCCCGTGCCCGGCGCCGCGCACTCGCAGCCACGGGGCTCTAACGACGCGGAGGCGAGATTCCTGACACCCCACCTGACCCACGGCTCCTTAACTTCGCCTTCCCGGGGCCGGCAAAGAGCTCCGCGGCTTTAAATCGCCCGGGGCTGGAACTAACAGGAAGGAGGAAAGTAAAATAATAATAAAAAATAATTAAAAAAAATAGAAAAATGAAATCCCAACTGTACCTGGCGGTGTCTGGGAATCCCTCGCCGGCACCGATCATAATCCCCCTCCGCGCCTCTGGCCCCCCGCACCAAAACTTTTCCGCCGCCGCTCCTCGGGGGTGGCCGCCGCCCTCCGCGCCGCGCAGCGCCGCTCCCGGCCGGCCCCGCTCCCCGCCGGCCGCCGCTGCGGAGCGACCCCCGCGCCTCCCGCGCCTTCCTCCGCCCTTAGGAGGCAGCGGCATCGTCCTCCCCCCGGCTCCGCCGCCGCCGGCGCGCAGCCCGCGGCTCTGGCATCCCCAACGCACTTTCTCTCCTCGGTTCGCTCACTCTTCCCCCCGCCGGTCCTCCTTCTCCGGTATTACAAAAAAAAAAAAAAAAAAAAAAAAAAAAAAAAAGTTTTAAAAAAAAAAACCAAAACAAAACAAAAACGGGAAGGGACCGCGGGTACGCCTGGTCTTGGGGGTTCTTGCTTTCTTTTTTTCTCTCTTTCTGTCCTCTGGAAATGATGAAAGGATCACATGAGGAGCAGGCGCGGAGACCCAGGACCCCTGGAAGTCGGAGAAGGCATCGGACACGTATCTGTGAGTATGTGTGTGAGTCTGTGTCTGGCTCTCTCCAAGTCCTGCGCCTGCCTCCAGCCGGGATTGCAGGCTGGTCTTAGCAGTAATGATGCCTCAGATCTGACTATTCCCTGCTAATGTAAGTCGTGCCTTTTTTTCCTCCCTGCCTGACACCCCAGGGAGATGTTTACAGTAATGAATTCAGTTGATAGCCATCTCTCTCTCTCTCCTGGAGTCCCTCCCACATTTCTAGTTTAAAGAATGCTTGGAAGGCAGGGCTGCAACCTAAAGCTTTCCAAGAGGCAGTCAGGCTAGGTTTTCTCTTTTTCTCTTTCCTTTTTTTTCTTTTTTTTTTTTTTTCTTCCCGCTTTTAACCCGTTGCTTGCTGAAGGCAGCTTAGCTCCCTCCCTCCCTTTGGACTCGCCCTCCCCTCCTCCTCCTCCTCGCAGCGAGGGGAAGCAAGCGGGCGGTGCTGCGCGCGGGTTACGCAGCCCGCGGACACCCCCCCCCCCCCGCCTCGCCGCGGCTGCCCGGCCCCGCTGCCCGGCGCGCTCCCGGGCTCTGGCGGGGAGGATCCGAGGAGGGAGCTGGAAAACTCCCCGAGCTGCGGTCCTAGCAGGGAGATGCCCTCGCCGGCAGTAATTACAGCCGTGTTCTCCACCAACATGGCGATATTTCATGTGCAGCCGCCGCCAAGCCCGCCTCACCCCCTCCCCCCGCCCTCCGCGAACTTTTAGGTAGGCAATAGCAGTACTCAATACATATAACACAGAATAAAAGAAAGTCCAACCCTCAGGGAACAGACGGACCTCCTTTAGTATTCCGTCTGATTTCCATCATCAGGCAGAAAGACTTTATAAACCGCTGGAGAAACCGCCTCTTGCCCTAAAGCGCTAACACCCACACCCCCACACCCCCCGCCCCCCCTCCGGTGCTCAGCCAGTGCGTGTGCGCGTTCATGTGTGCGCGTTCATGTGTGTGCGCGCATCCCGGGCTGCCTGCGCTTTTTTCGGGGTAACCCTTCCCCTGCCGCCCCGTTCCCCGCTAAGCCGCTGCCCTGCCCTGCCAAGCCCACGCAAAGGCAGGACTATTTTAACACCGAGAAGCACCCGGGCGATAGGATACAGCCCTCCAAGGTAGGACGGGGGTTGTGCGCGAGGAGAATGTGCCTCGAAACTCCTCCATTAGTACAGAAAACGCACAATGCGGCGTTTGCTGCGAGTTACTTTAAGAGAGGGGCTGGGGAGGGGTGGGGAAAGGAGAGCTGATCAATGCCATGTGTCGAGGAAACAGAAAAAGCAACCGAAATGCCTCGGGGGTTGCTTCTCCCTCACCCCCGGCTGCTCGCTAGCTTGCATTTTCAGCTCAAAAGCTGAATCACTCGCCATTGTCTCCGCACCTCCTTCGCTGGGGGGTGGGGTGGGTGGGGGGGCTAAATTATTCACGACTTCAAAGGTTTAACAAGCCGTACCGACCAGCCCGGCTCCTGGCCCCCCCCGCACCCTGCCCTCCAAGGGGGCTTAGGACCCCCCCACCTCACCCCGCTCCTTAACAGCCAGCCCCGAGCCGCCCTGCCCGGAGAAGAGGCTGCGCCCTCACCTACGCGGGTGCGCTGAGTGCTGGGGATGCGCGGAACGGGGAGCGCAGGTACCCCGGCATTTCTCAGGGGACTCGGCGAGGGGGAAGGAGTTGAGGACGAGCCCGCTCCCCTCCCGACACCTCTGCCTCGGGGTCCGGGGTACGCCCCCGGGATGGAGGTGGGGGGGTCCTAACCCCCCGGCGGGGCTCAGCCGGCCGGGAAGGAGCGGGTCTGGCACGGGTCAGCCCGCGGGGAGAGCCTGTACCCCCGGCTCGGAGGGAGGGCTGCTCGCTGCTCCCAGGGATGAAAGCATCAGGAGCCCCGCAGGGTCTAGAGGCAAATGAACGACGTTGATCAAAGGCTGTTCTGGGTCTTTTTTGACTTTTTAGGACCTGTCTTTATTTTTTTTTTTAAGGCTCTGCATACTTTTCAAAGCTCTTATTTGAGGATGATTTATATCCCTTTCCCGAAGCTGATAGACGAGCGGTGCATTTTTTCGTGGAAAAAAAAAAATAGCCCCCCTTATAAATCTTTCTCGTCCTCTGTCCATCCGTCCCTTCTTTCTCCACGTTCCCCGATATTAGCAACCTGTCGCCGACACACAGAGCTTTGTCGATCCCAGCCAGGCATTTCTGCTCCCTGTGCCCCCAAATCACGGGGGATACTACAAACTCCTGCTGCCTTGCCCCACGGCCCCAGAGGGGCTAGGGGGGCTCACGCCCGGCCGCCTCCTGCCCCTGGCCCCTCACCCAGCCCACGCTTCACATCAGAGACACTCGAGACACACTTCGGTCAAATCAAGAGGGTGTCAAGCCAAGGAGATGACTCGACCAGCCGTTACCTGCTCCTGCGGAGGTGGGTCCTCCTCGCTTGGTCACCCAAAGCCCACCGGGTCCGGCAGGTTGAAAGGGACTAAAGTGACCGAAGCGCTGGGCTCCGGCATGGTATGATTTTAGGGATCACTGCCAAGGTCTCTGCTTTCCATAGCTGCCAACGGACACCATCACGCAAGGTTTCTCTCAAGGAAAGGAGGAAGGAAATTGTCTTGCCAAGCTGCTCGTCCAGCCGGTCACTTGACCCCGTCCCCCACCGATGACACGGAGGAACACCCCGGGAAAGCGGTTAAACGCCTCGGAATTCCCTTGTCTTCCTCTCCCAGCGGCGGCTGGGGCGCAGCGCGGCGGAGCGCCCTCACGGCCGCGCCGGCCCCGCTCCCCGCCGGCCGCCCGAGCGGCTCCGCTGCGCAGCGAGGGGGACCGGTCCCAGCCGCGGGGCTGCGGCGCGCCCAGCCTCGGGCATAGTCTTCCTTAAACTTTGCCTAGCGAGCGAGTCAGCGGCTTAACCCTTTGCAGCCCTTGCTCTCGCCCGGCCGCCGAGCCCGCAGCCCTGGGGATGCGCTGGTGCGAGGGGCAGCGCAGCCGGCTGCTCGCCCGGCGGCTTTCAGTTACGTGCCATTCGCTAGTCTTGATTTCATTTCATTATTATTTTTTTTTTCAGTTGAAATAAATCACAACCGCCAACTGGGGAGCAGTTGGAGAGCTGAACACTGCTCTCTGGTTAGGGGCCGGAGGAAAAAAAAAAAAAAAGAAAAAAAAAAAAAGAGTCCTCTCGGCAAAGCAGCTTTCTTGGGGACTCACCTGTGGTCCCTACTTTGTCACCGAGTCTGGTATGGAAACTGTCACACTCATGGCACGGATCCCTCGCACACACATACACAGAGCTTCTACACCTTCCTCAGCGTGGTGTGGCTGAAAGTACAGCTCCGCATGAGCTATTTCACTCAGACCTCCGGATTCAGCACGTTTACAGGTTATTAATAACAGCAGAGAAAGGAGCAAGCGAGAAAGAAACATATTTCCATGGAAAAAAAAATAGAAAAAAAAAACCCAACAAACCAACCAGAAAGCCTTTTTCACACATGCACTTTGTAGTCAAAGGAAATATTTACCACCAGCAAACTCCAGCATGTCAGAACATGTTTCCTTCGAAGCAGAAGAGAACTTAAAAATGAGAGAAAAAGCATGTGCAATTCAAAGATGAAATGAAGTGCATGAAAGCTTTCCAAACTCAGCACCACCAGCCTGGAGCCTGATGTCAAGACAACGCCGGAGCGCTGCAACACAAAGATGTGGAAGGGGAAAGAAGGAAACTAGCAAACTCCATTGTTTTTTGTGGTTGGTGTTTTTTTTTTTTTTTTAATATTCTTTTTTATATATTTTCAGGAAATTATGATGTTTGCCACCCTTCCCTGCACACCCCCCACACACACCCCGAATAAAAACAAAATAAGGGGGACAAACACATACGACCACCTCTAAGTGCAGCTGAACACTGAGAGCCTGGAGGTGGGCTGGGCTGCCGGGACCTCCTTGCAGCGCCCCGGGGGTCACCCCGCGGGGAGGACACGGAGGCAATGGCCCCTGCGGGCCAAGGGGACTCTGGCCTTGCGAGCTGGGTAAGGTAGGGCTGGTCGAGGAAGGAGAAGAACCCTACAATAAGCCAACGAGCAGGGGAAAAAAAAATAAACAAAAAAACCTAAACCAAACCTCCTCCCACCCACATTTTTAGGTTTGGAATTTAAGAAGAGGCAAATAGACCTATTTGAAAGAATACCCCCCTCCCCCCCAAAAAAAAAGAAAAAAAGCCAAACAAAAAAAACCCTTTAGATATTGCATATAGCCTCATCCCGTTTGTAACGTTGGGGGGCAGAAGCGGGGAGGTGGGCGCAGCCGCCGGGCTGAGGCCGGCGGGCAGGCGGGCGCGCAGCGGGGCTCCGCGGGCGCGGAGCGGGGCGGGCTGCAGCGCCGGCGGCGCGGCGCAGGGGGCAGCAGAGCCCAGCGCTGGGCGACCGGGACACCCCCCCCACCCCACCCCGATGGCTCGGGCTGCTCACAACAGCTTCCCCCCCACCCCCGATATAAGTGTGTGTGTGTGTGTGTGTGTGAGCAAACCGCCCGGCGTGGGGAAAGGCAGCCGAAAAGGCGGTACAGCGAGGGTGCTCCCGCATGGGCTGGGGGCACGCAGGGTGGCCAGCCCGCGGTGGTGGTCCTCCGAGCCGCAACGCCACCTCACTTATTTGAAACAGAATGTGAAATGGGGTAACATTAAGGAAGATTATAAAAATCAGAGTCTTTTCCATAAATTCCTTTTTTTTTCTTTTTTTTTTCTTTTTTTTTTTACCCCCAGCTGTATCGTTAAAGTGATTTCTGCAGCTGCAGGGGAGCCGGGAAAAGGCACTGGAAGTGATTCTGTAATATGGGGGGGGGGGGGGGGGGGGGGGGAGCTGGTTGGTCTGAAACTTACTGAGTGATGCCCAGGTCTTGTCAATCATGTCAAACTGGGGGTCAGGCCTTAAATTCGTGCAGCTGATAGAAGGGGGGGGGGGGGGGGGGGCAGCAATCACAAGGTGAATTCTTCATCAAATTTGGGAAAATCAGCTGCTTTAAAAAAAAAGGCTTTGAGGAAGGGAAGGGAAGAAAAAAAGGAAGGGAAAGGGGCCTTTAGAATAGCAGACAAATGAGTTATGAAGATATTGTTATATTGTACTGAATTCTAGACAAGATGAAGTTATGAATGTGTTTCTCTTCACTGCAATGAAACAAGTGAAGCACTTGAGCTAGAACTACATTAGACCAGGGAACACCAACACCCCATGTCTCTTCTCTGGGCTCTCACTTCTGTGGCAAGCTGAAAAGCAAATTACCATACTGGTTCTGAAACAGCCTTTGGCAGAGTTTGTGATATGACTCAAATGGTAAATTTCTACTATTTTGGAAAGTAGGGATTGGATTTGATTTCCAAATAGAATTAATAATAAAACTTAAGTATGCCATTAGACTGTCCTTGTTTGTGGTGTTTCTCATCGGTGCTTTCTTGTCTCTCCCTTTCCCTTCACCCACTGTCGCGGGCTGGGCTTTGACCTGTCTGTGTTGGGTGTCAGCCTGTGACAGTACCACAGTGCCTTGGGCTGCTGCACTTCATAGCCTTGACCTGGCCGAGGCTCTCCCCTCCTTACTGCAAGGATTTCTGCATTTATCTTTTGACAGTGTCATGATAAACTGCTTCTATGGATTGCCTTTGGTCATCCTTCACCGCCTTATCCCAGGAGACACAGGAATCCCGGAGCCTTATAGATTTTTGGGTTGTTTTTTTTTGTTTTTAAGACTGAGGAGGATGTTCCAAGTTTTTCTGTTTGCAGCCTGTTTGTCAAGTTGATTTCCAATAAAATCAGGAAATAAGCTGGTCGAAATCTGTTGAAATTTTTTTTTTTCCTCCCTTCCCTTCTGAAAACCGGAGAGACTCCTGTCAAATTTTGTATAAATCAAAATAGATCTACCCAGACGCCATCCGATAGACATGTTGGAAACAGATAAATAGGTAAGACAGGAGGACTGGACTGTAACATTTTATTATATCTGAAACAATAAGTAGTCTATTTTTCTGACCACATTTTGTGACCAAAGTAAACAATGACAAATTGCATCACATATCACGCCATCTTATTTTAAGCAAAAAGTCTATAGGGAAGACGAAATTCTATGTATAAATTGCTGGTTGCTCACCTTAATTTTCACACTGAAAACAGCTGCACAAATATAGATTAATCCAGCTAATTATTTGCATCTGATAAAATTTATGTAATTGAAATGACTAAATCATCATGGACATAAGCAACCAGCATCATTAAACATTGTTATACATTGGTTCTTTGTTTTTTTTAATGTATGCAAAATGCAAGGGAAAAATAGAATAACCAGAAAAGCAACTGGCTGAAATCAACACACACGGGGGGTGGGGTGGGGGTGGGTAAAAAAAGTTCATTTATGATTGACCTAACTACTTACCAAGGTGTGAGTAGAAGGCATAAGGAAAACCTTGTGAATAGCATACAAATGGCCCACGTGAGTTTTCTCTTTAACATGTTCTAAGCAAAATCATTAAGGTCTTTTTCATTGCCATAGGCAGCTTTTAAAATAAAGGAATTTTTTCCATCTCTGGTTCTGTTACTGGACGTTTATGTTTCTGGAAAACAACTCCACCTGCTTCTACCAGACATACTCTAGCTGCACCATGTAGAACCAAAACACCAGCCCAGTGCAAGCTGCGCAGCATTCGTTAAGTTGCCCCTTTTGCATTCATCGCTCTTCTTTTATTCCAAGTGGAGAAGGCTAGAAGGCAGACTATCAATCTACTCTAGAAAAAGCATCACTTTCTGATCACAAGGCCATCTGCCCTATCTCCCGAGGGACTTCAAGAGCTCACTCATTCTAATTTTCTACTGATTAAAAAAACAGATTCATTTGTACTTTCTTATCCACAGGTTCAGCAAGCTAAAATCATTCTTCCACTTTTGTCTCTGTCGAGTCCCTTTCTGTAACTTCTTGTATTTTCAAGGGGATTGTTGCAATTACGGAAGAGCACCTCTGGATGTTCTAAGCAGAACCAGTTTTCTTTCAGCTCAATAAACAGGAATGGACAGATTTTAGAGTTTTGAGCTTTATAAAAGTTGTACAGGAGAAAACTGTTTTAAAACAATTAGCCTGGTCAAAGTGTCTTAATATTATGTAAAGAAAGAGAGCCTAAAAAAAATTGCTACAGCTTACCATGCAGCCCCCAGGGCTCACAGCACGGGTCTTATGGCTTTATAGCTGCCTGATTTCCATGCAGCACTTTAGGCAAGGCTAGCAAACTTCATTCTACAATGTTTTAAAGAACCCTGAGCTCTGGCTGACAACCGTTGTTAACTCTTTTTCAATTCCGGTATAAACTAATTACATGTAATAAGATACAAAGGAGAATGTAGATTTTCTATTGAAATTTATTGATTTTTGCTTTTTCTGGATTAATCCCTTGATTATGATAAAGAGGTAATGACATTTTGCAAAGCCTTTCCTAATCCTTCCTGCTTATATATTTTAGAAAATATTGTCGTAAAATGGATAGGTGAAAAGGAAAATTGGTTTCAATTACCTAAAGGAGGAGGTATAAAGCCATTACACTGACCATCAAGGTCAAGAATTAGAGGCTACGTGATTGCACCTCCAAACTCAGAAATAAATGAGCAATAGTCTTTGCATGCTGCTGTGCCAGAAGGTTCCTATCCAGGGGCTATTACTAGAGGGCAGAAAAGCATGTCACCCTGGTACAGACTGATTACCTGAAAGGAAAGGGGGGAAAAAAAAAGGCCCGGGCAGAATGACTCGGCAGATGGTATCTGTTTTGAATCCTGATAAATTGGCAGTAAGCTTTCAGGTCTTTGAGAGGATTCTGAGGCAGTGAAAATATCTTGTGAAACCATTTGTCTTGCTTTTCAGCAGTGTAAAGCACCCACGTCACAGATTTGTGGACTGAGGGGGATAAGAAGGTTGTCACAGCAGTCAACAACTCTTCATCAGTTTCGGAACGCAGGGCACCAGCTTAATTCTTTGCAGCGCTAAACTTTTTCTTAATATCTAGTAACAGGGAGCTCTTTTCAGTAACCTCTTTATGAACAGGAAGGCATTGCCTTTTAGACGTAGGGAAGATGTTGTTAGAAGGAACAAGGATCTCTAATGAGAACCACTGAAGCAGGGAAAGGTTCAGCACCCATGCAGGTAACCATGGCCTGCTGGCAGGGGGACAGAAGGGATGTGCTTTAATGAGGGGTGTGTGCTATGTGGAAGCAGAGATGGGCTGCTCAAAAGGTATGAGGCTACTTACTACACCGATGCTATGAAGAATATTTAGTCGCTAGTACCAGCAGATTTTTTTCTTAAGTTCATTTCCACGCTACAACAGAACTGGGAAAGACCCTGAATTTCTTTCCCCAAAGGGATACTGAAGGAACCTGCAGGTGAGAAAACCCATCTACGGAATTGCACCAGGATTGCAAATATAGGGTGAGTTTAATTCAGCTAAAGGGTCCTTGTTAGGGAATTCCATTCCTCTTCGTTTTCCCCTTTGCGGTCTTCGCAGTTCTCAAGATCTCGAACAGTCCCTGGGGAACGACCTACATCGGCTTTGCACGTACGATATTCAGCCTGGGAGAGAGCGCTGACCATTTTTTATAAAGAAAAGAGCTGTATGTAAAAGTAATAGTACATGGGAAGTTTTTCTGAATCATATATATATATATAAAATCTAATTATCTTGCAGAATTAATAATTAAGTAATTGTGGTGTGCTTCTCCTTTGCTTTTGACTCAAACAGACCCTGCCTCAATTCACACTGAGTTTTCTCGTCGATTAATTCTGCTTACTTGGTGGTGATAAATTTCACTTGAGACAAACCATGGGCTTATTTCGCTAAACACACCACACATACAATGGCCTAGGTGGAGCAGTTACAAAGAAGAGTCAGGAATATACCCCCAGGACAGATTGAACTTTTTACTTGCATCATAAAATGATCTTCCTTTCAGTGCCTCAGGCAAAAAGAACGGGAAGAAGTTAAGCTGTTCTTTTCGTAGGGTTCGAGAAGGCGGTGAAATCCTCCCTGAAGAGAATGAAGCAGCTTGGGTGTGTGTTGGTTTATTGGTGACTTTTAGTGAGTGCAAATAAAATGAGTTAGGGGAGAGGAGAGTTTTCATCATTTGACTTATTCATTGTATTTTTGAAGCCTGTGCATGGCTGTCAGCATGCGTTGAGCAGAGGGACAGATTTCTGCAAGCTCAGAGACAAGCTGGGTTTTTGCTATGGGAACATCTCTGGAGCTTGTTTCATGCATTTGCTGAACACAATTTGTTTCAACCACCACTTAAAAAAATAGGCTAATTTGATACTTCCATTGTCACCATCCTTGGGTTTCTCTGGTCTCTGACTCGTTGCTGGCTATTAAATATTGTTATGGCCAGTCTTGACATTCTCATGATTACTGGTTTATTACTGGAGTTTGTCTTGAAAAAAAAAATTAAAATATTAAATGATATTAAATTTAATCAGTAAAAATAATTTTTAAAATACAATTTATACTGTTTATTGCATGAGCAAGGCTGCTGCCCAAGGGAGGATGGGCTGGAAGCGGAGGGTGGCCCCAGGCAGAGGCAGTGCCCCCAGCCAGCCCTGTAGCAGGGAGGTGGGTGGGCAGAGCAGGGTGATGGGAGCAGGGTGCCTTAATAATCCCACACACAGCAGGGTGGAGAGTCAGGCTCAGGGTTCACCCAGGACCAGAGACAGGACTGGAAAGAAGGCTGACATGTATGCCCAGGATCCACACAGAAGGCAGGACCGGAGGACTGCCCGCCTGCAGCAGCCACCAGAGCAGCACTGGCTGCCAGCCCCACGCCCGCCGCCACGGAGCCCCTGCACCGCAGCAGAGGGTGTGTGGAGCATCCCAGCTGGGGGTGTACCCCGTCATGGCCTGGGGGTGCCCCCAGGGCTCTGACTTTTATGATCTTCACCACCAGCAACTGCATACATGACTTACTGAAACCACATAATAGTTCATCAATACGTAACATCAACTCTCTGAAGGGCCTTTTCATAAGCTTAGAAATCAACTTCAGCTCTTTTCTCAGAGAATAGATGATTTTACCAATCCATAGTGGATAGTCTATTACATTAAATATTTGAAAGATGTGATATTTCATCTAGTTGTGAGAAAGCTTTTAAGCTCATTGATAATAGTGTCAGTGCTTCACTTTTCTTAGTCTTGTTGCTGTACGTGAGACTGGACAGGCTCACCGAGCAGGGCACTATTACAATTTTCAATAATTGTGTTATGATTTTCCTTATAATTGACGATCATTTGACAGAGCTAACTTCTAGAGTTGGGCGATTGCTTGAGACACTCAGGCTTTTGCAGTCACCTAAACTAAGGTGCTTTAAGCAGTTACTGCTCAGAGCTCTTTGCTGAGCTCCAGCAGGTACTCTGGCACATCAGTTATTACTGAGGTGTATTCTTGAACCTCTGCAGTTGACAGCAAAAGATGTTCTAGTGCTGACCGATTTTCCGCTTCTTTTTTTATGCTAAGCTGTAAAGTGGTAGCTATCAGGAGTTGCTGCCAGCCTAAAGAAGCTCTTCCTGTGGAGGGAAAATGAGGAAAGAGCTGGGTGGACAACTGGGGGAGGTAACAACTGTAACCAGCCTTGTCTGATCCCCCACTGCAAACTCTAATTTAAAGGGAGGGTAGGGGTGGGGGTGGGGAGAAGTCTCTAACTTTCAAGAATGCAAGTCCTCAAACTGGAAAAAAGTCAAAAAGCTAACAAACCCATCAGCCAACCAACACAAAGTAAGTGAATAAGATAATTACTGGAAAAAAAGAAAATCTTCATCAATACTGATTTAGACTTCCACGTCATGTTGTAGCTTGCCATCGTGACTGGCACTAGAAACGCAGGTTTTGAATCTCGGGATTTTCAATTATGTGACTGAGAAAGGATTAGAGTGAGCAGTGCTGGTTTTCTCTCCCTTCTTGTTACTGCTAAGGTTGCATTTACTTGTTTTGGGTTGTTTGTTTTGCCTTTATGTTGTTGTTGGTTTTGTTTGGTTTTCTTTTTTTTTTTTTTTTTTTACACCTCCATATTCTAAACTGGCCAGAGAGCTGAGTGATGCTCATGCCGTGTGATAGCTGAGCTAAGGAGCGCGTTGCAGTCCCTGCGCACTCTTCATTGCCCGTGTCCTCAGGACCCGGTCCACTGTCACTTACCTTATGCTCTCATAGAACTGATTTGACTTAGCTGGGTTTATTCCAGATTGGTGGGGGATAATATTACAAAACTTATTATCTCCTAGCAAACCTGTCTTTGGAGACATAGGAGTAGGTCCTTTGGGAATACCCTTTCTGTCGTTGTACTGAAAGAGAGGGCATGGAATCGCTTCCTATGGACTTGGTTACTATTACAAATCTGAAGTTCTATAATTCTGAGAGATAAACGGACAAAAGGCGTCTCCTGCTTTTGCAGGGCAAACTCTATTGAGTCGGCCGGCTCAGATCACACTGACTGCACAACATTAGATGCCCTGAATCAAATAATTGGTACAGCCATGCCAACGCCCTGCTACTTCTGGCCATGCCTGTGTTTGACACTTTGGAGAAATGTGCAAAAAATTTCCATAAACCACCTGGCCGATTGTTCAAGTTACATGTCTTGATTATAAAAGTTATGGATGAAGAAGCAGAAGTCAGAGAAACTGATGATTTTTTTCTAGCTGAGTGCTCACACAGACACCTTGTATTTTTAACAGCACATGAAGAAGCTGCCTTTTGTTTCTCACTATTTTTCTAAATGCTCATATTTTATGAAGCTTGTGCATACTAATTCACGGGCGTACAGGACTGGACTATTAAGACTCATTAAATGCATTGATTTGTCTTTCTTCTTTCTGTTTCTTATCAGTCATTAATGATGTACAATGACTTGTCTCCATTTTTTTCATCTGTTTTCATCTATATTCCTCATATTTTATCTTGAACAAAGAGTAGTCTTGTGCCATGAAGGCTCATCAAAGTCGTAATTACATTTCATTCATCTGCATTGAACTGTCTGTCACCTGTTAGCATTTTGAATGCTCTATACGTCTTTCTGCACTTGTCTGCATTCTTCCTCATTATTTACTCCTCCTCGACCATCCATTACTGATTGCTAACTGCTTTCTGCTTTCTGCATTTAATTTCTTTAATTACCAGCTGTGTTTGCAACCTTCTAGCAGTTTCAAGCCAGACATATTGGTAATGCTTTTTTCCACATTTAGTAAGTGTTTATACTCTTAAACCTAATGTTTATCTACAAGACCAAAGTGCCAGAGCAAGGCAGGATAAATCTTGGGACTGGGGATCTGTTATACCCCACAGATGTCTACACACTTTTTCCTAGCCTATCTTTTATGCTCTGGACACCATCCTTGACATAGCCTAAAACTCATAAGCACTCCGGATTCTTTGTTGTAAGTAATTTCTTTTGTGATGTAATATTGCCTGCTGGTAATGACTAGACTGGTGGCCAGCAGGAGGTAAGGACTCTTACTGATGGCTTGTATTCCTTCTTCCTTTTATAATGCATCATGTTTTCTTTTTATTTAATTAAAATACTGCCTTCATTTTTAATTCTCACGTAACTGCCTATGCTTGCCTTTGAGATCTTTTTCCTCCTGCGTACCTGTTTCATCCTTCATGACATCTTATTTTAAAAGAGCACATGCTATCAGCAAATCTGCCTTTTCACATGCATGCAATACCTTGCAAAGTCCCAAAAGGTGATTTACAACTTGGATGAAGAACCCAAAGGCCTGCTTTTAAAGAAATAAATTTCAAAACCATAAATTATGGGCTGTACAGCTATTTTATTCCTTACCTGTAAAATGGATAAATGAGCTTTGTTTCCTTCACAGGGAAGTCCTTCTCATGAGTAGGTGAAGGTTATTGGGTAGAAGATTCCTGTAGCAGGATAAAACGGTGGATATGCTACAGCTCAGCTCCTTAGCTGCTGTGCATTGTTATAACTTCAGTGGATCCAATGAAACTAAGGTGGTTTGTATAGAAGGAAAACGTGAATGTGCATGGGTTTGTTTATTTGTTCTTGCTTTCAACAGAGATTCAGGCAGCTCTAGCTGTAGTATCGTTACATGCTGGTTTCAAAGGCCTAGGGACTTTATTTGAGTTCAGGTGACCGAAGTGTATATAGTGCTTAGTAATTCTTTAGACTAGAAATAGTAACAGGCCACAAGAAATCTGCCGAGGCTCAGTTTACTTTCATATCTCTCTCTAATCAATTTTTCAAATACTTTCACCGAAACAAAAATTTCTGACAGCCTGTGCAAAGTGTTACAGAGTGTTAAAAAGAGCAGAAGTCATCACAAAAGTGAAAAGTACATCACCAGCCTTCTGAACTTTTCATATACTGGTTTAATTTCAATTAATTTTGTAAACACCAGAAATACTTTATATCTTTTATATATTCTGTAATGAAATTAAGCAAAAAAGTCTTTAAGAGGTGTCATATTTTTAAAGTAGCAATGTAATCATCTAAGGGGTCTATGAAGCATTGCTAAAGTGTGCCTAATTTTACCTAAAAATGTTTGTATTAAGCTAGTAGATTTCAACTGTGAAAGAACATACTGCTTAAAAAGATAACCAAGCTCTCGATAATCTGTCATGATGGTTAATTATCTTCAATGCTAATTACACATTTGAGTTTGTCTGCCTTGAATTTTCAGCCATTGGTTGCTGCTACAGATTATGCATCATTTTCTTCATGCAACTAATTAAAAATGATCAAATGACACAGGAACCTTCTCTTTGAAAGGAAAATGGATTTTTCTCCTTAACCCTCTTAAGTAATGAAATATTTCTTTTTTTCTTTTCGCTGTTTTGCTGGGTCTTACTGGTTGGTTACCAGTTCCTTGTCATCTGCAGCATCCCCCACCCACACCTCCCAGCTGACTTTTGTCTCATTTTCTGTCCAAAACATCCGAACGCATCACCTGTTACCAATACTGCCATTCACCCACAAGAAACAATCAAGAACTAGGTACTTGTCCAAGACTCCTGGCAGCTCTCCATGTTTGAAAGATGGAGGAATTCTGTTTCTAGCCTATTTCCTGATCTTCATCAGCATAAAGCATGACATGGCTCTGCAGAAACTTCTGAACCTCCGCTGGGGACAGCTGGTCACACAATGGGGATGGAACAGGTCTGTGGTATTGCCTAGGCAGCCGGTGGAAAACACATTTCCAGCTGCAGCAGCCAGAAGGATCTCCATTCTGGCCCTCAGGGCACAGGCAGGGCCATGTTTGACTTCCCATGCCCTCTGCTTCTCTGCCGCCCTGTTGCAAAATCTGTCAGTTTTTTGTCCAGCCATTTCACAGCTTGCTTGTTCCTGCCGTTTAATTTGCCTTGCTAAATACTATAGCACATTCAAGCCTTTCCACCGACTCTGCTGCCATTTAATCACCTTTGCTAGCTTTCACCTCCTTTCTGCCAATGGATTAGCTCCTCCGCTGCTGCCACTTGCTAATTGAGGTTGCTATTTCATTCATCTGTGCTGAGGTATGCTGTGGATTAACTGTTTCTTACTATTAGTTCTTAACTTTGACTCATTTATTGCTGCAAATGACATAACTTCTCCTGCTGCTTTTCTCTTCTTGTACTCCTGTTCTTTCCTTCTCCCCCCACCCTTTCATTTCTTATCTTCCCTTTTTCTTACCACAGAATCTCAAGCCCTAAATCACTATGCATAACGTAATAAGCACGAGTGACTGTGCTGTTATAACTTACAAAAGAAAATGAAGAAGAGTCAGGGAAAATGCCACAGTTAATCTCTGCTGCTGTATTTTATACAGCCATTTTTGCCCCCGCAGGACAGGTACCACCAAATGCTCGCAGCTTCCAACTTTGCCCCAGCTTGCCCTCAGTCAAAGGCAATATGAAGTGGAAGATGAAATGGCCACAGCCCATAGACATGCATCTCTTCTGGAAATTACTTTTTCTTTTTCCTCCCCACAAACTATATCTTCTCCTAAAATTTTCTCCCCCTGTTTTACCACCAGTGCTTTCTGGTATCAAAACACAGTACATGGCACACCAGAGACCACCGTAGCCTTCATTTGCAGTTCTGCTTAGCAATGGCGGCTGAAAGCAAAACCTCTGTGCCAGCGGGTACAGCTAACAACATCATTTAGAGCTACTGTCTGCTCAGCTGGTTATTGCTACAGCCTCTCCACCTAACAGCAAGTGCTCAAATTCAGTGTATTTTGGCTCTCCTACACCTGCCGCACTACTGCCAGGGGAGTTTATGGAAGGAACCAGCCTGAGACCACTGTAAAGTAAAGAGATATTGAGCGAGAGGCAGAATCTGGCTATATTCGGGACCTTGTGGCACAATTTCTGATCGAGAGTCTCCTGCCCTGTGGAGTTGCCACCTAGTTTTCTTCCTGAACCAAACTGAAGAGAGAGAATTTCTGACTGGAACACGTTTTAGGCCACATATCCCAAGTCCTTCCCCACCTTCCAATAACAAAAGCTCTGTGGTGTGACTGAAACTGAATAGATACCTTCTGGCCACCCGCCAGAGCATGAAAACATTTTGGGAAAAGGAAGGATGTGACCCGTTTTGCATTTTGGGAACTCAGTGGCCATATTTTGGCCATGTGTTGAGGGAGGATTAAGGGGTGTGTGTGTGTGTGGCTTCTGCAATGAGACAGCCCTTACTGTCTTGGTCCAAATAGTTCATCCAATTTATATTGAATTTTCTGCACATCTGTGACCTGTCTCCTCATCAGTTCCTCCCTCTGGGGTGAAAGAGTGGCAAGGTGGCTGGTGGCACCATGCTTGATTTGAAAGCTGTTAGCAAAATGAATCCCCTACAGAAAAAGATGCAGGGAACAATCTATAACTTACACTGTTTGTGCAACCTTCAATGGAAGTGTGAGAGGAAGGCTGAAGGGAAAATCAAAGATATGAAGGATAAAAAGCATGAGGTGGGGTGGAGGAAAGTTTGGAGGCAATGAATATCTGAAAGCTGTTTCATATCATGTAGATTTGGTGTATCATTATCAGCAGCCTGCCTTTTGTTTGGGGTGGTTTTTGGGGGTGGGGAGGGGGTTGTACTTCTCAAACCATGAAACAACAGGACAAACCAGTCGCTTTTCAGAGTTAAATGCAAATTAACACAATATTTTCTGAAAATTATTTTTTCGTTCTTTCTAGCATAGGCAGTGATCTTCATCCATACGAATGTATAGTGTACAAATGCATATATACACAAAGAAATATATTTGTATAGCCAGGGATCTGCCTATACTGGAACAATCTTTAAGCTAAATTCAACATTTATACAACTTGTCTCTCCATATTTCCCCGGCGTGTTTAGATTAAGTAAGCCTGCAGCTTTCTAATTGTCATGATTTAACCTCAGCTGGCAACGAAGCAAAACCAGCACACTAATAAAAGACCAGACCCTCTCCCTTTCCGCCCTGCGCAGCCTGTTCACGTGGGAGATGCTTTTGGAGCCCTAAGAAGAGGAAAGATCGCTTCCTAGCGTGTGTCCTGCTTCAGCTGGATGCGGCGGTGTGCCCTTTCCCATTGCTTACCTGGTGTTTGCGCTCTGTGAAGCCATCCCCTCCCCATGGGACTGTCTCCCGCTCCAGTCAGTGGGAATTGTCTGGTTCCACGTCAGCCCGTTACCAGTCCCGACTCCAGCCGGAGAGCGATGGAAGAGCAATGCCCTTCTGGAGCCGGTGCGAATCACAGAGCATCCACTCTGGATGCCTTGCTTAGTGGTGAATCACTGAATGCTGGGTGGGGAAGGAGTCTTGGCATTGCTGGGATGGAAAATCCCCCTCTCCTATCTTCTCAGGAGGCAATGATTAGCCAAAGGTAAACCCTCCCGGACTCCAGTCTTCCAAAAGAACCCATACAAGTCACCACGGCTAGCAGTAAATGCCTTGCTATGTTGAAATCTCAAAAACTTTGCATTTTCTTGTGGGCTTTAAACTTTTGAGTCATAAAAATGACGTCAGCCTGATTGCCTGCTTGCTTTTCCTCTGTGTTATGTGCCTAACTTAACAGCAGTAGTTATTTTCACAGCAGTTGACGATATCGTCTCTTAAAAGCTGGAAAACCTCATAAATGATGTCGCAAAGGTTCAATATTCTCTCAGGGATGGCCAAGCCTGTGCTGTTGCCCCCCGTTGTGGGTTTCTGTAAAGGAGGCAGGCGTTGCTCTCACTGTTTTAATCCCCAGTTTGAGGTATACCTATTACAAAGTCGATGACAGGTGTTCTGCATCCTCCACCTCTCAGAAAACAGCTTACATTGATAGAAACTGTATTAGTCTTTAGATCTCATAAAAAGCCATCTCATGCGGGTGACGACAGCATGCCAATATTTTTGGCACAGGTAAGAGAAACCTTGAATTATGAACAAGTTACCGCTGGAATCTCAGCAGATCCAGTAATTAATTGTGTTCCTACGGGAAGTTTGTGCACATTTCTGGAGGTTTGTAGCCATGTATAGGTTTGGTATTGTTTTTCATAGGTATGCTTGACTTGCAGCTGAAGAGTAAATAGAATTTGCAAAACCGTAAAATATATAATACGGGCAAAGAGAAGAATATCATTATGTGACTGGATATGTCTTTACACAGTGTAGAATAATGCATTGCTCCAGAGAAAGTTTTCTAGCCTGTTGGGTGAATAAGATGCATTTCTTACAGAATTCCAATAGTATGTTCATAGTATTATGGGGAAAATTGGCTAATTACTACTAAGGCCATTTAAATGAGTTTCCCGTGTATATTTACCTGGGAGACTCATGCTGCTTGATAGGAGTTTTCAGCAATTTTTGTCTAACCTCCTAAATAATGTCCCCTTTAATTCTAATGGAAAAGAAATAGGCTGGAAAGCCATAAGCAAGGCTTTAATTTAATTTGCTTGTTTAACTAAAGCTAAACAAAATTTCAAGATAGTTCACACTTTAAAAAGCAAATTGCAACAAACCTAAAGAGGTACATTTAATGGAAATTCAGTGAGCCAGGGCCAGGGATCTGAGACCAGAGATCACAAAGATCGGTGAAATATGTTTCTGATGGACAGAGGTAGGAAGAAGTACATGACCAGTACGTGCAGCTCGGCTGGCACAAACGCCTTTGATATAGTCATTCCAAAATGTGCTGTGACTCGAATACTTCGTTTTCCTTGGTGGGAAATTGGCATGAACCTGAAGAGGAAACGCAGAATTTATAAAGAATGATGTGTAATAACTCCAGTAGTACCTTGCACAAGTGCTAGAGAGGTATATGGGCATTCAGGACAAAATCCTTTGCGAGACAACTTGACAACCAGGACATCTCTTCCAGGGGCTTCCTTCCTGCTGTTCCTACAGCACTGCTTTAGCACATTGCCGACAGTAGGGTCAAATCGCTGCCAGCTGAGGTTGCTCAGGGCTTTATCTTATCAGATCTTGAAAACTTCCAAGGATGGAGACTGTACAACCTATCTGGGCAACCTAGTTCATCTTTACTGCTTTCATGGGCAGAAAGTTTCACTATGTGAAATGCTCTTCCTTTGGTTTATGCTTCTTGTCCCTCGTCCTCCCGCCACACATCACTGTGAAGAGGCTGGCTCTGTCATCTCAACACCCTCCATGTAGGTGCTAGGTTACCCTGAGGCTACCTTTGCCTCCAGGCTGAACAAGCCCTGGTCCCTCAACCTCTCTTCAGGGCAAGGCATCCACCCCCCAGTCCTGTTGGTGCGCCCTGCAGAACTCACTCCTCTTTACCAATGCCTTTACTAGACAGAGTGGGACAAAACTGGACAGTCTTGTGGTGGACTGGTGAGTGGTGTGTAAATGAGAATAAACACCTCTCCTGACCAACGGCGCTCCCCTCCTGCCCCTGCAGCTCAGGATGCAGCTGGCCCTTGCTGTTGCAGGTGACGCTGGTGGCTCACTCTCAGCTTGGTGCCCACTGAGACCCCCAGGACCTTTACAGCAGGGCTGCGCCCAGCCCACCCGCTCCCAGCCGGTGACGCTGCACCAAGCTCTGCTTCCCACTGGCAGGACTTCACGTTTGTCTTTGCTGTGTTCCTTAAGGCTCCTGTTGGCCCCATTCTTTCAGCAGGTCTGTGTCCCTCCACCCTCAACTGTATTGTCTGTTCCCCCTCCTTCTTGGTGTCACCTGCAAACTTGAAGAAAGAGCGCCTCATCACCTCCTTCAGGTTATTGTTAGAGATGCTAAACAGGACGGATATGTATGCAATGTTTGTGTTTCCAGAAATTCAAGTAGTTCATCAGGTCTTTCTGCTTCTGAGACTCACGAAGTCTCACTCCTAACTGTTCTCAACTGACCAGCTGAAGAGATTTGAGCTAAGGGTAAATTGTATTATAGCACCAGAGAAAGTCTTTATTTCACTCAAACTGTTGTCTGAATGAAGACTGAGAGATTGTGTGGTTCATAATATTGGGCAGGCTTTCAACAAAGGGATTTCAAGAAAATCTCTGGTTCAGCAAATGCATAAAAGCAAGTCTTTTGATTTTCATAGCTGTACAGTGTGGTGCTGGCAGAGTGAGCTTGGTGTATAATTATAATTTCTAAGAACGGATTCTATTAAAATTGGAAAAAAAAGGTCTTTGTGAGGAAATATGGGCTTTAAAATGTGAGTGCTGCATTCTATGGATTGTCATTATTTTGAAGCCTTAAAATAAATAAATGTTCCCAGAAACAAACACAGGCTATTCAGATGCCAAATTCTTTTGTTTTCATAAGTGTCCCTTTGAATGCATCGAATCCAGCATTTAGCACTTGGCATCTAATTAATTTGTTATCACAGAGGAAGTCACGGAGTGATACAATTCCCCGTTCTCATAAGTACCAGAATCTGTTTTTAAAACTGTGGAGGCAGAGCACTAATAATAACAGGTTTCTCAGCTTAAATACTATTTCCCTTCCAGCTCCACATCATACCTTAAAGAAACCCTCCCCCAAGCTCAGAAAAAAAACCCCACCAAAACGCAAATCCCCTCACAACCCTCCTTAATACAATGTAACCCTCAGGATTTTTTCAATTGTTAAAGTAAATCAGATTGTTTTATTCTGCTTTGGGAAATCTTGTTCTTGGTACATTTTTAAGTTAATGGGGAAGATGAACCAAGAGTTTGCATATTTTCTGTAACTAGACTTCCAAGAGACCAATTAATTTTAACTGGAATGATGGAGGGACATTTCTGTTATTCACCTTTTCAAAGTGTAGAACAGGCCTTGCTTTTACTAAGTAGGCTCATCAAATTTACATCACCATTTAATTAAATGTTTGTAGCAATAATTGACCTCAGGAGTAAGTAATCTGGTAATAAATAGATTCCACTGTTTCTAAATAGTTTTTTTACTGACTCTGAGACACTATTCATAGTGTGGTAGCTTTGCCACAAACCTCATCAGCAATTTACTGAAATGCATATTCCATTGTAAAAATGACAGTGAATCAGAATGAAGTTTAACATCAGAGATTTCAGCCCATGATCCAAAACAGAAAATAACATCTATTTCTCTGAAACATTTTTTTTTCCCCCAGGGACAGATCAAAACTGAGATTAAAAAACCCACCCAGAAAAACAACCCAAACCCTGATTTATTATCTTCATGTTTTCCTATTTTTTTGACCTGCTGAAATAATTGTCTAAAGAATTTTGTACATACCTCAATTTGAGTTGAATAATGTTTCAACTATAGAGGCAGGAGCTTTTACTTACTTTTGATGAAATACAGTGATAACCTCGAGAAACCAAAATGGACATACATTTAATGTCCTCCCTCTTCCAAACTATCGATTTATTACTCCTCTTTTGTTTAAAACCTATGAGCTGGGTTCAGAGGTGATGCATAAAATGTGTAATTTAGAGTCCTTTATGCTCAGTTAGACACCTTAAGACCTACTTACACTCACTTACTAGAGTGTAAGTCAGTGAAATGGAGTGTAAATTGATGTGATTTACATGTGGAGGACCTGGAAGAGGGAGAAGGTATTACCTATAGGAGGGAACAGACTCTTTATGAGCACTTTCTAATACTTGGCTGGTTTTCTTGCTACACCTCTGTACCCCTGAGTAAACACGTTTGCATTTGCCTGCTTCGGCTCCTGTGCAATCAGCGAGACTTTCGACTTTCCGGGCCAAAGTCACTGATGATATGTAAAAAGGGTGATAGAAGTTGTGCGCCCAGCAGTGAGCATGAGGTTCATAACCAAGTAAAGGCTCTGGTTCACATTGCACTTTATGCGTGGGTTTTTTGCACATTTCGCTGCAAACCCAGCAGTTTTGTAGCTGCTCGCAATGACTGAAGATTTTTCTCCTCCAAGGCGCCTGCTCTGCCTCCTATCAGGAAGATTTTTACATCCAGTGCCTGCTGCATGTTGTGCCCTGGTGCCTGGCTTGACAAGCTGGCAGGTAAGAGGTAAGCTCCGTCATGTTTTCTGTGGAATAAGAACATGCACCTGGCAGCTACCACATTGCTGTAATTTCACACTCTTACCCTGCGGTACGTTGCTCATTTGCCAAGTGAGCTATGTAAAGCCTTGTCAGCTCCCGGAACTGCACCACTTGAAGCGTGTCTGTTGAAGCACTACCAGTACAGAGGCAATTCCTGCAGGATAAAAGGCCATAAATCTATTAATCCCAACTTCTACTGCCTTAAAAAACTCTGCTAATAATACAACAATTTAACAGGTAAAAAAAAAAAATTATCCTGACCCAAACGCTTACCCTAACATCATGGTTATACACGAGCACCACAAGTTTAGAGTGATGCTGAAACATAATGAACATATGTGAGGAGAAAAGAGAAGGAAGACTATCTCAACTATCCTAGTTAAGACTCTGGGAAGACTTTGGCCTGGACTTCTCCAGAAAGTTTTACAGCATATGTCAGATAAAGTGTGAAAAACAAAACAGGAAAATCTATCCAGCTTCTGCTCTGCTGGCAAAACCAGGCACAATTGTTCTGGCCAAAAAATGTTTCAGCAAGTGGAGTTCATTTTGCTAAAGAACTAACACTGGCTTCTCTTTATTTCTTTTCTTGCTCTTTTTTTTTTTTTTTAATGATACATTTTTATAGAAAGCTTTTACCAACTCATTGCAGTGATCTAGTTATCTGTTTTAGTATGCAAGATGACAAAGGCATTCATATAGGTATGGTTTATATATAATTTTTCTGCTAAGTGTATTAGTTGGATATACAGGTACAGCTAACCTATGTACAGGAAGAGTTAAGCCTTCATATGATCTCTAATTTTCCTGGGCAGTTTTTTTTTATTTTTATTTTTTAAATTTTTCCCACAGTAAACCGTAACCAGGTAGCTAAATCACAACAACCAAACCCTGCTCTGGAATTAAATTGGTATTTCAGTTTCCACTCAAATCTTGATTTCTACTGTGAAGATTTTCCAGTGCAGCCAAAAGCTTTTTCTGTGTAGGACTGAATCCACCTAATGCTTTCTGGAACTGCAGTCAAAACCAGGCGAGTCACTTTTTCTTATGTATCAGAGTGATCCTATGTCCCAATATCAATTCAACCCACTTTCTATACCACTAGCTTTGTCCTGATTAGAGTTTTTGAGGGTGCTGTTTAGTTCTTCTAAGCAAATAAAACAAAACGTGTTCACCTTTCTATTTTTTTACTACTTCTCTGACTTGAACTCTTAGAATCACCCTTGAATTTAGGCATACGTTTCTCCCAGATCATAATTTTGATTCTAAAATTATGTATATTAGTGTCAATAGCAAAGGCATGAAACCATCAAAGATTTTTGCCTAATTGGTGGTCACACCATCTGTTTTCAGCTCATTGTTAAGCTGTACCTCAGGAAAATTAATACTTCATCCTACCTGTTTGTACTTCAAAATAGTAAACATTGTATTTTAAAACAACTGTTTTCAAAGGAAACCTAAAATCCGGACAAAATACAGCGCTAATTCTGAGATGAAAAATAGAGAGTTTGGGAGATCTTGTAAATTCACTGAGAATATGTATTTATCATGTTGCTCTCTGTTAAAAAAGAAAGATGAAAGTATGAGGAGCTAAATTTAGAAGGAAGAGAAAATTTGCCTGCTAGCTTACACAGAATATCCCTAAAGAGGATAACAGACATGAGGCCACTTGCAGGAACCTGATGTTCATGTGAGCAAATCTTTATTTCAAGGGAAATTGACTCAGCAAAGCAAAAAGTTGCAGCAAATGTCAGTGAGACAATTTTCTGTGAACCAACAAGGCATCATTAGGACGAGTTTGCACGTCTAAATGCCGCTTAGGAAGCAGCCCATGGTGCCCACAGGACCTCTTTGCCCTGCTGTGAGCAGCAGGAGCGCTGGGGACAGGGGACACCGGGGACACGGCCGGGTAGCCCTGGCTGACCTGGGAGCTCCTTATAGCACAGTCACATGCGTGGAAGTGTTGATTTACCAGCATCGCCCTGACATTTGAAAAGTCTGACTATGGCTGCGGTCTCATGCACAGATGTTTTGGAATTAACTAAAGGGAATATAATTATCTATGATATTTATGTGTCTCCAGTTACTGTACTATTTTGGTGTCAGCTGTAACGCTAGAAAAATGGCACTGGCCCAAGGAGATACTTTGCTTGCCATGGTTCCGCTGAGTGTACAAGGAGAAGCTTTTATATTTCCTTGTCTTTCTGCATTTTTGCTTTTTATAGGATACTTAGGGACACCACATTGTGCCCCTAAGATGCATGATTAACATGGCAAAAGACAGCAAATAAATCAGGATGATGGAGTTTTTGAATACAGTCACTGGAGATATAAATTCACCTTGGCACAGACTGAGATAGGAGTTCAGAAAGTGGATTCAGACTGTGAACTCTAGTAAGATGAAGCCCAAAAGATACTTCATAAATAATTTAGCAGCTAAATTCAGTCAGTTTTCTTTTTCTTTCTCCCGTTTCATTTGATCAATTTTCTTGGGAAATTCTGGGCTGAAATTACGTCTGAATTGTAGGGATTTTTTTTCTCTTTTCTCTTTGGCAGACTTTGAGCAGTTAAATTTGAGGATACCAGAATTCATCATACAAAATTAAAAGTTATTTGCCATCACCTCCACCCCCCTACGATTTCACTAAACATCGTCAACTTTTTTTCCACCAAACTCATCGCCATTTATATCAGGCATGGGAAGAAATGTAAACCTGCATAACTGCCTTCGAGCAGCTACCAGTGCTACCTAATTTAAAGACAACAAGGTTTTGAGTGTATTAATTAATTTTCTGCTTTGTAGAAGCCTTAATAGCCTTTGCGCGAGTAAATGAGGCATTTTCTTCAAACATTACCTTTATATCTAAGCAGTTCCTGCTCATATCCAAGCAGTTGCATATAGGTGTAAAACATGCAACATTAGCCAAATTTGTCTGCTTGTTCAAGCCAGGATTCTTTTTTACAAAGGGAGTACATCGCTATTTGTAGCTGTTTATTGTGTAGCTGCTTGTTGACTGTGATCCTGACTGACCTGGGAACAGTTTTTAAAAGCTGTATTGCCTTAAGACACCGGTAGTGTGCTGGTGGGGTTTTCAAACCTCTCCAAGGTAGTCCTGCACATTTAGGAGTTGAAATATTTCACAAAATCTGACCCACAGGGCTTATACATTGACATAATACCAACCTTTCACCTGTGCCCTTCTGTTTTGAAGGGCAGCCTGGTGTGCAAAATTTTTGTTCATGAGATGCATATTTTGGGGGTGAAGAAAAACGTAGTTTCAATAGTTCACAAAGCCACGCTAAAGTCAAGGACCCACATTCTGCTGTGACTGAATGATTGTATCCTCAGTGAAGTAGAAAGAGGTGCTCCAGATTGTCAGAAGTGTGAAATGAGAACAGGATCTTTCCCTAACATGCATCACTGTGAATTTTAACACCATACATATGTCTAAAATCCAAAGAAATTCGTATCTATATTTGGCTTTGGAAGCATATGACATTTGAGTGAGCAGTTTTCTCAACCAAGAAGAATTAAAAATAGCAGATAAAGGTATCTTATGCAGAGCAAAATCAGATACAAATGGCATATGAATCAGTGAAGAACTTGGGCTATGACCTCTTTCATTGATTCATGAATAGTTTATGTCCTCTCAATCTTTATATTAAGCACTGTTAGTCCTGATTTTATGATGCTACCTGCATTGAAAACAGCACATTCCCTAATCACTGACAGGGCCCTGTTGGGTCAGTTTTTTGCTACTGTGTTCCTCAAACAAATTTGCGTTTAATGTTATAGAATGAGAAAAAGCAACCCATGGCAGTAGTATTAATGTTACACCTCACCACCTGTATTTCAGCTTCAGCTGCAAAGTTAGCTATTGGTATCATTAGGAAACATCACAGCAAGAAAGGAAGATAAGTCTTTCTAATGTCTTATCTAGTTGATTGGGAGTGATCAACTGTCCCACACTGAGGGAGAGCTCGGGAACATTTTGTAGGGTAGAAATACTCATTAGGATCTGTAATGGAAAGCAGGAAGAGCCTGTGTTTTAAATGAAGTGAAACAGTCAATTGGTCCATCACATCCTGAGCTTCCTCCTCTCCATCTTTTCACTTTGTTAAGATTTTGATGGTTATATTTCTGGCTTGGGCTTATACCACTTATGATCTTGCTGAAACTTCATTTTTGTACCTGATACTTCAAACAACAAAGGAAAACCATGCACTGTTAAGAAAAGCACAGTTCCTAGCCAAAGTCCCAGGCGGCTCTCCAGCTCTTTTTCCTTTTGCCTGTAATATCTGCTTGAAAGATGTGACATGGTTCTCGGGAAAGATCCATTTTCTATATGCATTAGCAAACAGCTTAAAAACTCAATGAAGCATTTTTCACTTGGGCACGCAGAAGAGGAATTTCTCCTTGTTTGGAGTGCTCCATCTGCAATTAAACAGAATGAAAAGAAGCAATCGAGCTCCATCAAAGCACTTCTCACAAAAGATCCATGCGTGTATGGAACCACAGGCAAACCCCTCCACTTAGGTCAGTCACCTGATCCTTGTGGGGGCACTGGTTCCACAACAAGCAGAAGGTAGTACCGGTTGGACCTTTTCCTAGTGAGGAGTAGCTGATCTTTGGCTGGAGCCTCTGCTGGATGAAGCTGGGTAGGATCCTGAGCAGCTCAGTCTTTGAGAGCTTACTCTAACTTAGATACTTGCCCTGCTTTGAGTGGGTATTGGACTAATGGCCTCTGGATGTCCTTTATACCCCCATTACTGCACAGTTCCAAGATGGTATTTTGGTTTTCTTTGGTCCAGGTTGTGGGGCTTAAGACTGAAGTTTTAACCTCTTTCTACAGAGGAAAAATTCTTACTACGGGAGGAGGGGGGCGGTGGGTGGGAAAGAAAGAAGAACTTCCTTAAGCTAACCCAGTAACTTGCATCCTCAGGAATAACTGAGTCAGTCAGTAAAAAGAGTAGGTGACACCAATCTTCAAAACATAAAAAAGGTACATTATATTTCACCATCAAAACTCACCTCCTTATTCTTGGAATTTGGCTTAAAGACAATTATTAAAGACGGTTAGTGGGCTAGCCGAGTAAACCAGATCTCAAGGCACTGTTCATAGCCTCAGGAATCAGAGTGCAGCCTGCCTGCTGCTGTAGCCTGGACCCCAGAAGGCAGGCTCCGCCCTGACACCACTGCACAGAAATCATGAGTTCAGTATGTTCTTACTGTTTTCAGTGTGTATCCTGGGCATCCTAGTGAACAGGTGACTTCTTTCATTCCCTCCTCGACTGGTCAGATAGACCTAAATGGGGTGGAGTGAATGACAGTGGTGACATCTTTCCTTGTTTGTCTGCTTTGGATAATCATTAGTGCAGAGTTTAGCCTGACTTGGATCTGAACTCTGATTATCACCTCTTGGTATGTCATAAGCTGCCTCGGAAAGATGGCAGGATAAGCATAAAGCTCGCCTACCAGGGACACAAGCAGAAGACAGCTAGCACAAGGCATATGCTGTCTCTGTTTGGGATGGAGCTAATAAGACATAACCCAGAAAGGGAAGAAAAAAACCCAAAGGAGATATTACATGGTTGCAGCAATGATTTTTCCAGTTCTATTTTAAAGACCAAACTGCATTAGTCATTTCATCAGTGTTTGCATCTGGGAAAAATGGAGAAATAGAGTATGAGTTCCAGGAAGAAGTTAGAAATGCATTTCATAGAATCATAGAATGGTTTGGGTTGGAAGGGACCTTAAAGATCATCTAGTTCCAGTGCCTCACCACCCTCACAGTAGAGAATTTCTTCCTAATATCTAAACTAAATCTATCCTTTTTGACTTTAAGATGGTTACCCCTTGTCTTATCATTTCAGGCCCTACTCAAAAGTCTCTTTACAGCTTTCTTATCAGCCCCCTGTAGGTTGCTATAAGGTCTCCCCGGAGCCTTCTCTTCTCCAGGCAGAACCACCCCAGCTCTCCCAGCCTGGCTGCACAGGAGAGGTGCTTCAGCCCTCTGAGCATCTTTGTGGCCTCCAACAGGTCCATGTCCCTCATTTATAAATGCATTCACTAGAATTATTCTACAAAGAACTTGTAAGTGAATGTTGAAGACTTGACAGATTTGTAAAACTCCTGAAAGGTTAATCTCTGTGCCCAGTACATTTCTGATGTTATTTCTCCCTTCTGAGCACATTAGCTTTATAATCTGGTTAAATAAACTGTGACTATGAATCCAAATTTTTATGTTGCTGGTGAGTCTTTGAGCAATGCTTAGCATCACTCCATGTGGTAATTACGAGCAGAGCAACATCAGTTTCTGAGTTTAAGGACAAATAAAAAGGGGATCAGTTGCAAGATATCTGAACAACAGACAGATGGAAATAGTGATTCCAGTCTCCGTTCCCTTCACAGACAATGCTCTGCTCTCACGTCAAGTTCTTGTGATGATGAGTAAGTACTGAAAGGATGAAATCAGCTCAGAATTTCAGCGTAGCAAAAGCTGTATCTCAATCTTTGCTCTGAACTTCTGATCCCATAGAGATAATGCTCTTAGTACTGCTGAACTCAAACTCTAATATCAAGAGGTTCATGCCTGCACTGCCTTCTTCTCAAGAGAAAACTTTTTATTTCATACTCATGAGTAAACAGGCAGGGTCTGAATATTACTTTTAAACAAAGTTTAGGCATCGGTCACTCTTCTTATCTGCGTATCTCTGGCTATGTCCTGAAGGCCTGAAGGGAACAAAATTGCTTAAGTGCCTTTGAGGATACCGCTATTAGACACTAATGTTGCTGCTTTTGGCACAACGACATAGATAAAGTGAGGTAGCAAATACCACTTATCAGGGACTTCAACAGAAAGAGATGCTTATATACAACACATTCATATAAATAATTTCACTACCTTGCTTGTGTTTCTCTGTCTGTTAAATAGCTCTGGTTACTCTGATCTATCAGAAAGGGTCTTCTAGGGATCACCCTCGTGAACTGTGCTAGCATGCATTCAGCATTAGCTTAGATATTTAGCAACCAATAACACTGTAATTTAATAATTGTGATTGCAAAGATGCAGTGCATTATGGCTCACAAAAAGTCCAGCAGAGAGAGTTTTTACAGTTATTTAAAAGTATGACTTCTGGAAGCTATCTGCTTTTTCACTGGTGTTCAATCTCTACAGGGACATGGGCTTCCTAGGAAAATCCCTGTTGCTCAGAGAGAGGATCATGTAATCTCACGCTGCAAATATCCTCCCTTCTCTAAGCCAAGAAATTTTGACCCACTTACAATTCAGGTCAGTTGTTTTACCAGGCAGCTGGTTGTGTGCAGTTGTCTGTCTTCCCTTTAATTTGCCTTAAAGTTCTCTCCCTTGGGATAAATCATTAATGGACTAGTGGACAGAACCTCTTCGGTTTCAACACCAGTGGCCAGAGATCTCAGCTAAATTTGGTGAGAAGAAAGGATTAACTTGCCTGAAATAAACTGTAGCAGAAAAGTGGTGGGACAGCAGGATAAGGTTCCAGGCACTCTGCGGCATTATTATATTCTAGTGGATTGTTGACTTTGATGACAGCAAGGGCAAGATCAGAGCTTTCAAACCTTCTGAAGGAAAATTATCTTAGGTCATATAATCTTAACAGAACTTTTAGGAAATGTCTGTTCACTCATCTCAACTTGGGTTTGCTCTTTTATCCTTGAATTTTGTTGCAAGGCTTAAAAAAAAAATAAAAATGTATTGGGACCTTTTAAATGAAGGCTGGGGGGGCAGAGCCCCTGCAGTGTTCTGTAGGTGTGCCCCTGGCACAGGCAGCCTGAGGCTTCGGTACCCTGGGCCCGTGGAACAGAAAGAAGTTCTGCTGGTGACTAATGAGAATTCGTGACTGATTTTTAGCCTGAATATCAAAGCTGTAAGTACAGTCTTAGGCTGTTAGTAGCTTGGTAAATTAAGGTACCTCAGCTTCCTTTTTATAGTTCTTTTTTGCATAGCCTTTCTAACAATTTGTGGGCATGTAATCTTCTGGGTGCTGCACATCATGCAGCAATGTGAAATAAGTTCAGTGAAACAGAAAGCGTGAACCACGACACCCTGGTGCTCCAGCCACCCCAGCTTCCCCTTTCCAACACCCAGATTTACAGCCTTCCTTGACAGAAGTATTTTCCTCCTAAGAAAAAATGAAATTATTCATCTCAGATTTCCTTTCAGGGTGAGGTTTCTAAAGAGCATCACATTGTTTTTTACATAACTAGGACTCTGGGAGTGGCTTCCCTCTGTGCTCTTTGATACCGGGGTGCTGGCTTTGCTGTGCTACCTTTTAATTTGAAGTGATTTTGGTGAGAAGAGATTCAGGTCTGTCGTGCCGGAGATTTGCATGAACGACTCTTCATCCCATATGCAAGGCTGTGGTTTAACTTTTTGATGGGAAAGTAGACCTCATGGTGTCTGACCTATTTATAACTTTTTTGTTCCGTTTTTTGAGATAAGAGTGTCATATAGATGAATCGCAGACAGCAGAGTATGTGTGTTTGGTTACCGTGTCACTTTTGGTAAATCAAATAGAAAAATCTGTTGTAATCAGCTAGCCTTTAACTCAATAACACTTCTGATAAATTGCTTGTATACAGTATGTTATCAAATCCAAACATTAAAGACTTCAGTTTAACACTGCGGGAATGAATCATGCAAACACAAAAGGCCAAATTTACAATTCTTTATCTGGAGTAAAGAAAAAACTCAATCATATTGCTTTCAAGACCTGCCCTAACGACTGAATAAATAATTTTAGATCTGGCCTAAGGAAGTTGAAAATATGCTTGAAGCATAACATTATACCAGCATTTCCAATTCCTTTACCAGTGAGTTTTAGCACTCTGTGGATTATTGTTCTGTGGTTTATTGCACGGTCCCATTAGGAAAGACCTCCTTATGTGTGGGATTGTGGGTTTTTTTCTCCCTTCTTTTGGTGATTTATTCCCATTTCTTGCACCTTTTCAGCTTCCCCCCACCCCCCACCCCATGCTGGAGCTACCACGCTCCAACATATGTGAGTGACAACAGGTTTGACAGCCTCTGGGGTGGTGAAAGCTCTGGCGGGAGCAAGCCTCCCCGGCATGCTCGGCAGGTTAGGAGAGGGAGCGTCGTGGATGGCAGTGCCATCTACTCTTGTCAGCCAAAAGTGTAAAGTGATTGCAGCCAAGCCTTCCCTCACAACAAAAGGAGGGAAGGCTGAAGAAACCTTTCACGAGATAGCAAGTTGAAAGATTATAATGCTTTCCAATTTATAAAACAGGGCTGTCTTCACAGCACTTTGCAAACACGCCTGCTTCTCATTTCTGTCACTTTCACACTGTAAAGAGGCCTTACAGTGGCTGTAAATATAATTTATTTGAATTTTATAGTCTTTTATGCTGGTGGAGCAGTGTGCTGAGGCTTCAGCGTAAATATGAATTAAAAGCCAGCTTGTGCCATTAAGACCTTCATTGGCCCAATTTAGTCATTCCCACCCTTCAAAACGAGATCATGGAGGCAAAACAGCTTTACAAGGGAACCCGGCCTGTGCAAGGGAAATATCTACAGCAGCCTCCCCAGGACTCGAGCACCCCTCTCTTCAGCAGCCGTGTGTGCGCGTGTGCGCGTGTGTGTGTGCGTGTGTGTACACCTACCTCCTTGCTGTACCCTTAGGTGGCAATGACAAAGACCCACTCCAAGGAGATGCTAGTAAAGCAGGTGTATCTGGCCCATTCGTTGGAAGAAAAGGTGGGTGGCTGCTGGCGGTAGCGTGGCGGCAGGCAGGAGGAAGCAGCTATCATCTCAAGGTCAGCACCTCAGCAGCAGGAATCTGCCAACAATTTCATTTATGCTAATATGTTAAAACAAAAATACAATCTGTCCCGTTTCAGTTTGCATTAAAATGTGCTCTGCTTTCCCAGCTGCAAAGGTAATAATCATAATCACCATGGGCAGATGAGCAGCGTGGAGTGGAGCGAGCATTTACCGTGTTTGTCATCCCCATTATATCACGTCACCAAACGTGACTAAACATCCTGAGGCTGAGAGAAAAAGATAGCGCAGCTCCACTCCTGTCGCACACCCTCTGAACAGCCAGGTAAAACATGACTTTCACCAGCTCCTTTTGATACAGGCAAAAATAATTGTAGCCTATTTAAATCTGGTAGGTGAAAGACTCCACGTTAAATGACATTTTCTAGGTCAGAATCAGCATCTTTAATGGAGCGCAATCCTGGAGTGCCGGAGCCATGCCTCCTGCTCCTCCTGCTCCTCCTGCTCCTCCTGCTAATGGTATCTCACAGACCCCAACAGTGGTGATGGATGTGCTGTGGAATTTGCTTTGCAAAACAAATATTTAACTTTCCACAGATCATCGAAGACCTGATAAAACTTTTAAGTGTCACCTAACCGATTTCCTTTTCTTTTTAATCGAGAAATCTTTTTCTTCTTTTCATCTAAATGCATGGTTCAAATAAAATTGGAAAGGTCACTTCTGGTTATTTTCAAATATTGTTCATGCAAGTAGGCTTCACAAAGTCTGAGTGTTCAGGATGTGACTCTGAAGGAAAAAATCCCAATAAAAGCATCGGCTATTTCAAAAATATTAATTACATTTGCAATTAGTCACAAGGCCAGTGCTTCCTTTTTTGCTTTCGGGTGTGGAGGGGCAGATGGCCAGGCAGGGGGGCGATGCGCGCAGCTTGGGCAGCCTGGGGGATGCTCCTCCACGCACGGGCTCATGGTGCAGATTCCACGGTGGGGAAAGGCAGAGCAGGAGCCAAGCAAGCACTTCAGAGAGCAAGATAGCAAAGCAGATAGTTTGTTCCCAGCAAGGACATGGGAATGCTGGCACGAGCTAATAATTCATCCAGCTCCAATCTCCAAAACGGGAGATTGAAGAGCACAGAAGGCATTCAGCATGTGATAGGAGAGGGTTGGGGCTTTTTTACCATTTATTATTTACAGTAACTTCTGAGAATTGAAGGCTTTCCTATGTTTGGGCACAAAATCAAAGACAGCACAGATGCTGAAAAATATATCCAAGTACAAAGTTGATAGGAAATGCCAGACTGAAAGTGCCAGTGTGATGGACGGATTCTGCACAGGGCATTTTACGCAGCTGTTCTTCAGCAATTTTCAATAATGTAACTAAATATATTACCTACATCATTTGTTGTTCATATTCATTTAGATCACTCTGTCTATAGCAAGATTCTAATTTGACAATTATTTTTTTTTTGTAGGTTAAGATCTAACAGATTTAAATGTGAAATATCTCATGTCAAACTCTATTCCTCCTTCACTCCTTCCTAGAAAACAAAGGAGGCCTTTACAAATGTTATATTTAATCTTGTCAAGTCCTGATATTAACAAAAAAAAAAACCAAAAAAACCAAAACAATCAAGGGACTGAGTATGAAATGGAAAACGTCATTGTGTTACTATATATGTTGGTGGAGTGCCCAGAGATTCAACATTGAATTAATTCCTGATCTGCTTATTATAAAATGGGATACAGTAAAACCAGAGAAGGTGCCTTGAAAGGAGAGAAGGCTGATTAAAGAAACAAATGGCTTCTATATTAAGGACATACTACTAGATTAGGATTACACAAGACAGAAAAGACACAAATAAGGAGGAAATTACAGAGATCTAAAGCAACAATATTTGCCTGGGGAAGGTATGTTTATATGCAATGACTATTCACTGCTTCTCTGAATACGGGAAGCAATGGTAATCAAATTAAATTTTCATGTAGTAAGTTCAAACCTAACAAAATGTTTTGTGGGTCTTTTTTTCCTACACAAAAAATTATTAATCTGTGCAACTTGTTGCTACAGTGTGTTGCCAATGCCAAAAATTTACATAAATTTAAAAACTCTTTAAGCAGACTCAGAGAAGATTAATCTATCAAAGGCTAATAAACATAAGATACAACCTGTTACTCAGGAAGACCTTGAACTTCAGATCAGAGAAAGCTGTTTGATTATACTAAGAAAACACCTCTTTAATAAAATTTGCCATGTTTCTATATTGTTCTGTAGATGACTTGGCTCTTCATGCACCTTCCTTGGTCAGCACTAAAGACAAGAAACAGGACTATGTGTACATTTTGTTCTACCAAGCGAAGTTACTCTTTCTCCGGAGAACAAAAAAATCTGAACAAACATCCAAAATTTAGCAGAACTAAATATTTAAATTGTCAGAAAAATGTTTGCCAGATTGCTGTGACTTACGGTTAAAAGAAAATAGTAAAAAGGCAAACTGTCTATTTACGAGACAGAAAATCTTTTTGTCCTCCTACACCTATTCATATCTACTTGCAGTCATTACAGGTAAGAAGATATAGCTGGTAAGGAAACTTAAACATATAATTACATTAAAGATACAGCTAGCAAAGTAGCAAAACAGGCAGAATCAGATAATACAAAAGTGAGGCTTATTTTATATCGGGCTATGCTTAAAATGAAATTTTGTTATTATTTTTGGACCAGCTCCATTGAAAAGATTAAAGACTCCCTTCTTATTGTTTTTGTGTTTTACCTTGGGATTATTTTGTTATCCTGCTTGCCTCAGTCAGTTGGCCTAACTTTCACAATCTAGTCACAGAAAAGGGCAATTTAGAAGATGTATATTTTAACAAAACAAAATAAGTGAATTTTTATTATGCTCTGCTCTGCAATGAAATGATCTCTTCTGCTCTTGCTTTGCAGCTAATTATACAACCTCCTCCAAATTCTCAGTAAGCATAAATCTGCCTTTCTTGGTGATTGATACTGAACTACCCTGATTCATAAAAATAGGGCACACCTAATCCTAATGGCATGTACCAAAAGAAATTGAATAAGAAAACAAAATGAAAAAGACCAGACCTTCAAAATGTGAGGAACCAAACTAACTTTATTGCCCCTAAACAGTATGTTCTAATTGTGCAAATTTGGTTTCACGTCATTATATCTTAAAAGTCTTAGCTACTATTTATCAGATTGATGCTGCTATTACCACTTTTAATTCAAAGAATCCTGACATTGCATAGGAAGAATTTTTGTTAAACTAACTGAAGCTAAACTAGCTGGAAAAGGCAGACAAGCTTTCAGAGAGAAATTGTTCTTTTGCCCTGAAAAGGAAGCCTTTTCCTTTCCTGTCTCAGAAAACGGACTACTTTTTTCAGCTATCATTCATTTTGATGACAAATTTTTCCTCTTCCTACAAAATCTGAATTTCTCCTAGCCTTAGGCAAGCACGTCTGTGACAATGCTGTGGAGATAAAGAGATCCTGAAGGACCAGCAGACTGAAAGGTGACTAAGAAGAGGTTGGAGTCTCGTAGTTTGTTTAGGGATAGCTATCCTTCTGTTACCGGTAGGACAGACAGTGATGATCTCGCAGGGCCAGGGCTGGATCTGCTTGCTCTGAACAGCTGGGAGAGCAAAGGTGAAGCATGTGCTCTTTAGTGTAATTCTGCGTGTTAGAAAAACCCAGGCTGCCATGGGAGTGATGCATCACCTCCGTTCATCAGATTGTTCCTCCTCTGGTACAGATTATGTCTGAGTCTGTCTGAGTTTGCTCAGTGTTTGAGATAAGGAAAGACTTTGAATCTTTCTAAAATCCCTTAAGAAACCAGACACCTGGACTGCAAACAGATGACATAAGCAGCAGTGGTCAATAATTTAGAAGTTTATCTCTCTTTTGTACAATTCAGTGGGTGTTTAAACATTGATTTTCTTGAAATCAGGATCAGGCTCCTGGGTTCTACATTAATTTTTAACTAATGTACCAGAAGAACTGCTGCATTAAATTGCTGCTACTGTATTATTTGTCACCACCCCGGCACTGCTTTTTGCTGTTGTGGAGGTCTCAGTCCAGCAGCCCCTCATCCTCCAAGCTCCTTGCAATCAATAGCGCTGCCTTCAGCCCCCCCTAAAACAACCACAGCAACTGTCAGCTTGGACCCCACACAGGGCTGAAGGATATGGAAGCTCACGTGATCATTACTTACCTGTAAGACTAAAATTAGGGCTGAGAAATACTCCTTTAAAGCGGAATTGCTGTAGTTTCTGGTTACCTAGGGCTTTGGATGAGAAAGTCCTTTTGCTTCATGGGTGCTCTGGGGACTCCCAGGTGTCTCACAAACCCTCACCGAGGTCCAGGTCTGAAGTTCCTCTCCCTGTAGTTTTCGCCTTTGTGGACAGCTGTCGAACTAGAGTGCATTAATGGGATGTTCAGTTTGCCTTGGTTTTCCTTCCATTAAGGGAAACACAGACGTTCAGTAAATTTGCCAGTCTGCTGTGCATTACTGGTGTTACTGGCCTAGCTTAGGCAGCCTGAAGTTTGGTGAGGTGCTTTCCCTGCAGGAGCAATTAGAACTTGACAATATTTTATTTGTTCTTGTCACTTGCAGGCTTGTTTTAAATATAATATGGCAACAACAGATGTGACAGGCTGAGTTTTATTACATCAAGCTCATTTAGCATCATGCTGTCAGGTGACGTCACATTTTTCAGAGGAAACCACCAAATACATTTATGGTTCAGTATGGTAAATTACAACACCATTAGTAAGACAGAAAACCCTACAAAACTTATGGTCCTCCATATTTTCAATTAATTCTAGAATGTCTCTGCAATATATGAATGGATGGAGAAATACTAACCAATATATGTAGAAAAGATATAGATGAGTTTTTACATTTCATTTAAAAATAAAGCTGCTTGTGTACATCCTGTTGCATGTTCTTATAGCTGGAAATGGACAGCGGACTTTGCACATGAAAGGAAACGCTGTTGCACATCAGCAGGGAAGCTGTAAGACTGCTTTGATCCTTTGAGCTCAATGAAAATAATGTCGGTGATTTCAATGGGCTTTTCAGTTAGAGTTTGGGGATAGGTACCTATGTCACCGGGGACGTATATTTCAACCGTAATAGTAGGCAAAAGTTTTTACAGCAAAATAAATCATCCTTAAGGCATAACTATTTTGCTTTCACTTACCAACTAAAACTTGCTCAGTTTTGTTCAGGAAGCTTTCACACTGCTTTACTCTCATTGCAGTAAGATAAAAATAAAATGTATTTAAAGCTTTTTTAGCCTCCTTGCATAATTTTACAAGTGAGTTTGGTGGTTCATGAATGGTTTCAATTAAGTAAAAATATGTCTCATTTGTATAAATCAATAACTTGAGATAATCATGTTTAGAAGTTCAAATTAACAGAATGAACAGAGGAAAATGCCTCTTCTAATCTTGATATTGATTTAGGTTGAACACATTTTGACATTTGATTTTGTGACTGGTTGAAGTTCAAATTACAACCATGGAGGCATATTTGTTTCAGGTTTAAATTTCTTTTTGTGTTAATGTAACTGTCAAGTCATGAAAAAAGGTCAGATCATACAAATGGCAGTTTTAAACATAAAAATATTTTGTAGGGCAGTGAAATTTCTTTTGTCTTAACTTCAAAGAAGAATGGGTTATTTCAAATTTGCGAAGTCACTAGCAACCAGTTTTGTATCTGATTTGCTTCGTTTGTAAAGGCAGGCTGGAGCAAGCAATTTCCTGCTTATGTTCTTAGTAAACAGACCCTCACATTTCACAGACCATCAGATATTAGGTTCTAAAAGCTAATTTGAAATACCTGATGAAGGAAGAGTTTTTCTTCTCATTGTCTGTTTCATCCCATAACCTTTCTAAATGCTTTGACAACGAGCAGGCTTCAGTGTAAATTTTGTGTATATTCAGAATGCATCTCTCGAAAAAGTTAAGAAATAGTTCAGGACAAAGAAATCTTGAAGGGATCATATTCTGTGAAAATGCATGATTTTGTCAAAACTGCATTTCTTATGATGTATGATTTGCAAAGTTTAATTTTATGGCGGGAAAAATCATCACAACGTTAAAAAAATCTAATTTGACCATTTTAATAATAAGGGTGTTTAAATTATTTTTATCTTTTTATTATTATTTATTTTACCACATGCATTTGACTTTCTGTTGTGTTTTACCCCACTCTGTAAATCGCACCACTTTGAGTTTCAATCAGCCACAGTAATTTTCCCTCCCCTGTGTCACCCTTGCTAAAACTTCCCTTCCCGGGTGCTTTGGAGCCTGGGTGGGTTGTTACATGTTGGAAATTCTTCAACAAAACAGAACTTCTAGCTCCTGCACGGGTCTGAGAGCTGCCTCCTGTGTAAACAAGTTTCCTAAAACCTTTTTGCCGTCCTGTGCAGATTTGGTGTCAAAGGGCGATAGCTGCGCACGGACCCACTTGCCAAGCCCCGGTGCTCGGTGCGCCTGAGGTAGCGGTGAGCAGATCGATGGAGGACATCGCTGCCACACGGCTCGGGCACCTCAGCACAGACTTGGGCCACTTCCACAGTGATGGCCTGGGCCTCTGCGTTGTTTTTAATGGAGAACATGAGGTCTGCCTGCTTCTGTGTCAGGAAAGGAGCAAAGAGATGTTCTCTGTCCAGGAGGATGCTCAGGGCTGGAGATCGAGGGCAGCCAAGTGCCCCTGTGCCACTGGGACCCCAACCTGAGGAGGAGTGGGTGACATTTCTGATGTGCTCCTGGCCACCATATGTCCCTGTTCGTCGCCCTTACCTAGTGATTGCTCAGGTGGGGGACAGCCAGCAGCTCCAGCCCCCACGGCCACCCCGGTGTGCTGCCCTGAGGGCTCTGGCTCTCCCACTGCAATCTGCAGGGAGCCCGCCTGCTCAGCGCCGATGCTTCTGTGCCAGATTTTTTTCTTTTTAGTCAGACCTCAGTCCTTTGTAGGTTCTGGCCTTTTGTAAAAATCAAGCTGCAGCTGCAGCCATTTAGGGCAGGGTTATTGAAAACGAACTTGTTGAACAAAGATCATCTCCTGTTTAGATATCACAGTGCACTATTTTTCAGTGGTATTATTTGCTGAATTTTAATTACATGGCAAATCTTAAGGAAAAAAATATATTTTGCTGCCTCCATTTTCAAAATTGCGTGTATTTGTAGTTTCAGTTAGTTTCACTGCTCATATACTGTGGTTTACATTGCATGTTCTTCGTTGTTACTACATTTATATAGCTCACATAGTCACTTTGGGTTTTGGTTTTGTTTTGTTTTCCACAGAGGTATATACTTTCTTCCTTTAAGGAACAAATATATATTTCACGGAGGCACACAGCTCACTGTTTTGACTGTTGTTGTGTATTTCTGACAATATATTCCGGCTTGGTTGAAGTTTTGATGCAACTGGCCGCCAGCATCAGAGAGAGTATTTCAGAACTAGTGCTTGAAATGTATTTACTTTTTCCAGGCCGGTTGAATAATGAAAACATGTTTAATTATTTCCAGCCTCCTGAATGGTGTACAGTATAATTAACTATGATGTCTATTTCCTGGCTAATTAGAAAAAACTGTAGCACCAAGTTAATTGGACACAATAGTACCTCTGCAGAGCAATAAAACAAGTTTATCACTTCCTGTGATTGTCAGAGAAGTGGTATGTATACAGCGTGTAAAACAAAATTAGGAAAGCTCTGAAGAGGATCTTCCCAGCAAGATGAATTCCTAACTGTCGGTTCAATTCCACTGTCACACATGCTCAGGATTTTATGACACAGCTCCCTGACATTTGCTGTTTGTCCTAAAAGCTGAGCTTCTGGACTCATACAAATTCTCATGAATTTCAGCTTTCCTGGGAGGGGAAAAGCATCTTTAAGACAAGTCGGGGAATGGATTCTGTCATGTACTAAATGGTAGAAGAGAAACTAGGCAAAGAACAAAAAAAATGGAGCGTACATCAATGATATCATAGTGTTTGTCTGAAGGATTTAAAACTGGTTTCATCATACGGGTGAAGTCAGCCTCCGGCTCCTGGGGTTTGACTGTCTGAGATTAGAAAGAGCTGCTCTCCCCAGTCCCGTTGCATCGGCGTTTGAGAAAGCCTGGGTAGCATTCCCTGGCTCCTTCAACCCTTTAGTAATCCCACTGGGAAACACAGGAGAGAGGTGGAGAGGAGAGGGAAGAGGGAAGGGAAAAGGGCAGGGGAAAGGAAAAAGAAGGGAAGGTAATTTTGCCTGAATCCACCTAATGAAGCATTACATTTACATTTCTTTCAAAGCACAGCCTAAATCTTTCTCTCTTCTTCTGTGAAGTATTTCAGGGTTGACTTCTGAGACACAGCACACAGCAGAGTCAGGGAGATTTATTTTTGCCTTTCTTTACTTCAGAACCAACCAAGAGACTAGTCGTGACCCTCCTGGGTGGTGGCAGGTGTCTCTGCCTCTGCTCCTCCTCTGGACCAGGAGGCTCAGGGCAGCAGCATCTTTCTCAGAGCTCGATGGCCAGGGACGTGGTGTCACGTGGTTGCCTCTCCTGAGGCGGATAATATGATACAACATTAAGATCTCTCCTTTAAATGGCACAATCATTGTATTCGTTTCTTTGATTACAAACACGGGTTAAGGTCAGTACTTTCTCATCCAACCTGGGCTACAAACGGAGTGTTAGGAGTGGAAAGCACGCCAAAACCAAAACATAGCTGAAAAGTTCTCTGAAGTCTTAGCAATTCTGATAATATTTGAAAAGTTATCTTAAATCTTAGGAACTCTCATATTACTAGTGATCTTTACAGTACAATCATGAGGAACTGTCTCCACGTTCCATGCCTCCTTCCAGGCAGCCCCAAACCCGTGACAATGATGGTGCTGGGAAAAATTAGCAGTGGCCTGATCTGTGGTGGGATCTCTTTATGCCTAAGTGCAGATCCATAACTACAGTTAAACTCTAACCTGAGACTGCTCATATGCACTCAGACATGAAATGGGACTGCGAGCTCCTGAACCCTTGGCAACACCACCAGCCCCATTGATGCTATCACCAGTTACGCTGTACCCACTGGAAATTAATTGTCCAAAACACCAAGTCTAGAAAAAGCCACTGTGAATGCAGTTGTTCCCTGTAAATGGAGAGCGATTAAAAGCATTATGAAAGAGATATTTTCCCCACGCATCCCATTGAATCTGCACTTGTATATATCAAATACAAAATGTTATGACATTTTCAGACTTTTCCTTCAAATGGCTCACAGCTAACAGAAGGAGACACTTAATTCTGCTAGCTTTGATACACAGCTGTTCAAATAAATTAAGCATTAGGGAGATGACCTGCAGGACTATTTGCACTTGGGCTTTTCTTTCTTAAAGGACTAAGCCTGTGTTTTCCTTTTAATTTCTCCAAGAAGAGTTGTAGACCTTGTGTCCTCAACACAGAGAAGATGGACAAGCACTTTCTCTTAAGAGGAAACAGACACAGAACTGAGTTGTCTGGGCTTTTTGATGTGTTTTTTTTTTTGCCTTTCCAAATCATTCCCTGCCCACTGCAGTAAGAGGCAGCAATACCTTACAGTGACAGGGCCCTGAGGGTACTAATAGGCTTTAATGACCCTGACCCCACTCACCTGGGGCACCCACCCCTGCCAGGGTCCCAGCAGCCCCATTTAAGCTCAGCTTTGGGAGTTTGCTCTTTCCCCGAGGTGACCTGTTACTGGCTGTTGGTCCTGCCTGGACCCCTTGTATGGGTATGTTTTACTGTTTCCAGTTTTTTGTCACCAGCTGAGCGCTGTGCTTGCCGTGCTGGTGGTTCTGTTGAACCCTGCTAGCAGCACTGGAGCTGCTCGCTGTGTTGGGCTCCTGTCCCCTCCGCTCCCTGCCGCCGAGGGGTGGCTGGCTCCTTGCCGTAGCCTGGTTTGCAGTGCATGGAAAGAGATCCATTTGATCTCCAGCCAGTGCTCTGGAAGACAGTGAGAACCTTGATGCCTTTGCTGTTACATTCCCTTTGGACCCTTGTTTAATGCATCACTTCTGCCTTGAGCATAAAAGAAAGAATTACTTTTCTTAAGTAATTAAGGAGTATGTGATGACTTAAAATGCAGTGGCCTAATTCTCAAAGGCAATGAGCAAAAGCTGTTTCTGCTGGTGTCAGAGGCAGATATGGTGTTTGGCACTTCTGCAGCTCAACCCCCTACATGTTAAGGTCCTGGTCCAAGCCTTGGATAAGTTTTAATAACTCCAATTTTTCTGGTTGCTCTGCAGAATGTTTTGCACCTTTTGGAGGTAACTAATGCACAGAGTAATTGGTCTGCGCTCTTAACCTGTTCCTGTAATGGGGGCAAGGAATAGATGATTAAGAGAGAGAAAGGATATAAGCTAGCCAGGGGAGGAACGTTTTTGTGGGAGCTGCAGGACAGGCTGCCTTTGTTCCTCTTCGTGCCTTCATATCAGTGAAAAGGGGGCAGAGTGAATATGTATGTGTTGGAACAAGCTAACCTTGTCTGTTTAAGTTCTATTGTGTCTGAACCTCTACTAGTATTAAAAGAGAATTTGAAGCAGCCACTGGAATTTTGCATCTCTAATGCATATAGAGCTAGGGGATGGATTTAAGTCCTTTGCATTTTCCTGTGCCATGTAAAGATTGATTTATCTGCTTGATGCACTCTGTTGAAGTGAAATAAGTTATGCTAGTACAACAAAGCAGAGGCAAACATTTGAGGCTTGCTTATTAGCCCAGATTTAAAAACATGAACATAGACTAGTTTTAATTTTAACAAAACCTATTTTGCATGTAGAAGAAGTAATAGCTCAGGTTTTGATAGTTCACAGTGAAATGTTTGCTCAGACTGGCACTGGACCTGAGGAAACTGTCTCCTCCGGCTTGCCACCTGACACGATCCCTGCTAGCGATGCTGCAAGGAGCCCTCTTTTGCATGTTGTCGTCATCCTCAGGCCAGGTTTTAGCTACGACTGTGAAACAAATAAAGGCGGGGGGAACAACTCACAACAGAATTTCTCTCTGCACAGAGCCTCAGTTACATTTCCCTTCTTAGAGACGGTGAGATTTATGCTTGCAGGACCCTTAGTATGAACACGTACATGTGACATAAGCAATGCTTTTCAGGGAAGGTTAAACAAAGGCAGGGTACTCTTATGGCTTACTTTGTTGTTGTTGGAAAATATACTTGTCTGCTGTGTTGGGAAGCGTTCCAGTGACCTGCAACCACACTGGGCCACAGAGCAATGCCAGTATGTAAAATACTTATTAAAAAAAAAGAACAGTTTATGCCACCATCTCCCTGGCTAAGCTTGGATACCTTTCTCACCTGGCAGTTACAAGTAAGGAAAAGGGGACTTTGAGCTACCTCATTGACAGCCTCTCTCATGTCACTGTTAGGTTTTATGGATGTAAAACAGAAACAGCGGCAGCTCACAGCTCCTTGATTTTTAGCAAGGTATGGTTGGTTGGTGCACACACATGGCTGAAGACTAATTTAATTCTTATTCACCCTTCACTTCTCCATTTACGTTGTGCGTCGCTCTCTCCTTCATTCATCTGTGCTTAGTTCTTCTTCCTCCTTTTTAAAATGTTCTTTTGTTGCAGAAACAAAGATTAATTAAACTGATATTAACACTGCAAGCACAATGCTATTGTGCAAAGTAGGATAGATTTCTAATAAAACAGTAAACAGATAACCAGAAGAAAAAGCTGTGCGAACAGTTATATAAAGGACAGGTAAAAGTTGAGCAGTTGCCAGAAAATTTACACTTCTGGTATGTTCTTGTCTGAGTTTCAGGAAGTATTTAAAGAACAAAGACTTGATTTGATAAGTTTAAAAATGTGCATATAATGGAATTGTCTGGAGATACCTGTCACGTACTGTTGTTACTGAAGTCATGCTCATTAACAGAAACTTTTCAAGTGTTAGTATGTATTGATTAGTGACAGGATGAGAAGGATCACCAGCTGCTGTGACATGCATACTGACAGACACTTCTCTGCCCGCTGCGAAGGTACAAGTTAAACTAAGATACTGAAAGTGAAGATTCTTAAAGAGTAATAAAAGTCATGATTGCTGTACCTCCTCTTCGCATGGCAATTGCCTTGAGTTTTAAAACCTTGGACTTACAGATCTCTTGAGCAATGTGCTGGGGAGGTAGGCAGCAGGACAAGACTTCTGAACAGCTAAGACACTAACTGGGCGGGGGGATGGACATGGGAGAAGACGATAGATAGGTATGATAGGTAGTCAATAAGAAAACCAGAAGAAAGTCATTTGTTTGATTCTGTCCCTGTCCCTTTCTCATCTTCGCTTCCAGACTGAATTCTCAGACTTTTCCATGTTCATTCAATCTTTTTCCTTTGAAATGCTGATAGGGGTGTGAGACACTGATGACTTTCTTTACATTTATTGACCATTACGGTGAGCTAGTCTGGCTGAAACTCTGAAATGGTAGATTCAAGTTCTTGCCAGCCTACAGACATTCAGATCAGCATTGTCCAACCTCCTAAGAGAACAAACGGTTTGGGGGAATGGTAGATTGTCTCTTGCTGCTTTCAAATCTAGTGAGTGTTTTTCTGAAACCATACTTCAGTTGACACAGAGCATTTGGCTCTCTGCCAATGATGGCTAACGAACAGTTCTTAGATTATAGCACGCAGACAACCTAACACCTCTGGCTTTAAAATCTGTTGTCAAGAGCCTGTGACTTGTAGGTCAACTGCCAGTCCTTACTAGAATGTTCAATAGACTATGATTTCACCTTTGTAGTTTTTTCTCTCACTATGTACATTGGATTGCTACATGCTTTAAATTATTTTCTTACTTGAATTTATCATTTCACAGAACTGACAAAACCATTTTTGGGATTTACTATTGGGTTTAGAGTCCTTTTCACCTTGATAACTTGTCTGGCATAATTGTGATGGAAGAAGATTGAGGGGTTTTGCCCTTTTCTTTCTCTTCAGTTTTGTTTATGGGTTAGATTTTTTTTCTTGCATTACAGTAACATCTACAAGCTAGTAAATAGCAAGCATACTTCCTTGAGCTTACTGGCTCAATTATTGCCCTAAAAGACAACAATTTTTTGTATTTATATATTATTAGCATGCTTTTTTTCACCACTGAGTGGGGTAGTGCATTTATACAAATGCTGGATGGCTTCCTAGTTTTATTTTTCTGTATATACAGAAATAAATGAGAGATGTGTGTAGGGTTTTCCAGATGGCAATGATCAGATCATGTGAAATCAGTTGTGAGGACCATATCAGCAAGTTAAGTGAGATGCTTTTTCTAGCAATGGTATCAGTATGCTGAGTAGAAATGAGCTTCAGCTCTACTGGTAGTAAAGAGTATTTGTTCTTGGGAAGGGCTACAAGAACTGCAGAGACATCCATAACTCTCTATATACAGCAGTATATCAGGTGCAGGCTTGAGGTCTGGTAAGAGGCTGGAGATACAGTGCACTGGAAATTCTGGGAATGTTACGTCCTACAGTTGACCTTGTCTGTTTAGACTTCCAGTTTTCTACTAATTGAAGTTATTAAGACCTTAGACAAAAGAGCAGGCTAGAAGAAGGTGGCACTTAAAGCTTCTGTGGATTCTTTCTTTTCTCTTGACCATTATGTTCTACAGCTGGGGTGTAGGATGCCATTTCTCTAGCAACAAGGGATGTCTTTAAAAAAAAACAAAACAAAAACAAAAAAAAAGAGAAAAAATCAAACCAAAACAACTGTGTAGAATTTCTGATCCTCTCTATGTATTTATATCTTAAGATTTCACTTTCATATAAAATCTCAAACTAGCTGTCCACCCACTCTGCTGGGGAGTGATGTGTGTCAAATGAAGCATCTCCAAGCCCCAGAAGAAAATGCTATCTTTGTAAGCTTCTCTGCAAGACGTCCTCCTGATAGGATAGTCCCCTTTCACCCCCTCACTTAGGCTGCAGCAGTTTTCCCACCCAGTCTGCTCCTTTTCATGTTTTATTTTCTCAGGGCTTTCCCATTTCCATCCTTAACCTATGCACACTTTTTCCAGATGTATGGCAAACATTGCCTTTTCAGAACACAGTTCTAAAAACAAAAACATTCCAGGGGCTAATTTATCTCAGAACATTGATGTCTTTGTGTGAGCAGATACCAGATGAGTTCAGAAGCTTGGGGGAGGCCTCTCCTTCCAGCTTTTTTGGTAATATGAGTCAAAGCCTTGTGTACTCAGCATGAAGAGGAAACCTGCTTCCTCTGGCCCCGGATGGGGCAGAAAAAAAAATGCAGCTGAGCTGATATTAGTCCTTATAATGTTTTAGTTGTTGATGTTGAGATTTTGTGATTTTATGATTTGGTAAAGCCATTCTGTAATGATTACAAGGTGTGTAATGCTTTGAATTCCTCTTAGCAAAATGCTTGAAGCTGATTTCAGTGACAGATTGCAAATTTCAAGTCAGAATTGGGTTCTGTGATTTGACCTTTCTTCTCTGATGGGGTGACCTGACCCCTATAAGAAAGTGAAGTGGTACCTATTGAGGCTGCAGGGGATCATGGCCCAGCTTTATGGAGGTACAAGGCTTTTTAATAAGCTGCTATTTTAGCTACTAGTAGAGGAGACTGGGAAAATTAAAGCACTGAGATAAATGTATGAGTTACATCTAGGCAGTAGCATGAAGTTTGTTTCTAAGAACATGAGTTCCTTAAACACCAGTGAGATGAGACGACCAGAAGTGAAGGGATGCCTTGAGATAAAGCTCCTAATAAAAACTCCTCTGTGTAGGGAATTTCTTCTGAAACTCCCAGCATGCTGGAGAAAGTGTAGCCTTCAAATTAATGTAATGAATCTTCAGTTATTTAGTGTTTTGCTATATGTAGAGATGCTTCTGAAAGGCATTTCAGTTAGCTTTTGCTTTTGAGGCTGTTGACTTCCCTTGAAAGCCAATCCAAGCCCTCATTTTGTTTAAACAACTCGTATGTTTTCAGATCATTACTTAGAGCTTTATGGAAAGAGTCTGAAATGGCTTTTGGCTGTGTTAACTGGTAATTATGCATTCCAGGAAATATCTAATGGCTCAAACCAAACCCAGCTGCAGCAGAAGACATGTTCATGATCTTAAACATCTTGGAAAGATGCATGCTGCAATAATGGGTCATGACAGCTAAAAACAAGGTCCTTTCCAGTCTTTGTCATTACTCAGCAAGATAGAGACTTAGCACTACTTGAATCATGTCAAGAATTATTTGTGTGTAATTTAGTTCACAACTGACACAAACGTTTATTGAATACACTCTTCCTACGTGTGATCCATCCTAGCAAAGCCTGAAAGCAAATGTACAGAACGTTTCCTTTCAAGCCAGCTTTTCTAAATGTAGATGAAAAGTGTCAGTTTCCAAGAAATGCTTTAGTAATAACAGGACAAACATATTAGGTAGCACAAGCTTCTGCATAGTTTTTGATCCCAGACTTTATATTGTGATAAAATGGAGCTGACTTTCCCTGCCCATTCATTCCTTGATCACAGCTCTGAGATTGACAGTCAAGTGGAGCCTTGTGTAGGTAGATGGATCGGGTGAAATCCAGGCAAAATACAGTATTTTCCCACCGAGTGCTTTGCTGCAAGCTGCCAGCCATTCATGAGACTAATTATCTTCAGTCTCAATCAGCTTGGATCAGGAAAGAAGTATTAATTGGGATCATCATATCTTCCTATGTCATGCACAAACTAGTACCACTTGTTCATTTTAATTTAACTTTTATTACCTAAACATTTTTCCTATGTGCATATGAAATCAGATGCAACTTTTTCTTTGATTATACACTTACATTTATTTTGTTACACCTCCTTTGGATCTTCAGTTTGAACCTGAGACCTAGCTCTTCAGAGTTTTTGGGCGACTGTTCGTACCGTAGAGGCATTACATGCAGGAGATTCTTCAAGAGCTTGGCAAGAAGCGTGAGTGATATTTGATTAGATGGATAGATTAGGTTAAACTACTCAAGTTTGTCTTGTCAATTGTAAACATTGTTTCATTCCCTCTCCACAGATAAGGGATGGATTTATATACTGTATACCATCAGATCAATATGCATTAAAGGCAGTCACTTAAAGGAAAAAAAGTAAGAAAGATGTTGTGTAATTGGCTCACTAAGGACTACAAATGAAATTATGGCAGGTTGTGGTTTCAGTAGTGTAAATTATCCACCGCCTTATTGATTATTAAGCATAAATGGAAGGGTAGTCTAATGTCATTACAGAATCACTTGCGAGATTTAAACTTCCTTTTCCAGAAGACTGATTTTTTTCTAACATCTATTTAAGACATGTTCAGTGCTTGTTCTTTAAAAAAATCCCCACCACTGGAGTTCCTTCAGAAGCAGGCTTCACTTCAGGTTGCTTTCATCCCTAGTCATGTTTATCATGTCCTGCCTGTGTAACTAAACATTTTTTTTCCCCCCTCACTTAATTGGTCTATTCATTGTCTTTTTAAAGGGCTAAAGTGTAATTTCTTGGTCTAATATTCTTAAAACTGTTTCTTGAATGAAGTTTCCATTTTTGCCAATGTTTTCAAAACCCAAAAGAAATCCATTGTGAGTTCCTGTGATCACCAAGGCCAACCAAACCCCAAACATTCATTCTTATTTTAGCTACTTTTAGAGAAATGTGGTTAATCAGGTATAAGAAGCATCACTTTTGGGAGGAATTCATAGGAATGTGCTAGAATGTCATGCAGATTAACCTGTGGGTTGATAAAAACACAGGTGCTAGATTTCACCTTCAGATGCGTGTGCACCTGAGAAGCAGATGGGATGCTGATTCACCAAAACTTCTTGTCAGAGTCTTATAGCTTATAGTTTTTACAGTTTGTTTGTAGCCATTAAGGATCATCCTTTCTGGTTGCATTTCTCTGAGCTGAGAAGGAGGAGGGATGCAATCATGATTCAGAGTGAGCAGGCAGGACCATCTGAGCGTTGTTTCTAACAGCTTTTGCTGCGCTGTTGCTGTCCTTACCCATCACCCTTACGTAAGATAATAGCAAAGCTGACACTGACCTTTCAGCATGAAAAACATAAACCAAACAAATGCTGTTGGAGAATCTTTTGGGTCCTGGACTATCAGACTGTAACTACAGTTTGGCATTGATCCTTTCCGTGTCTCTGCTTGCTGTAATTTCATTCATCATAAGCAAGGTTGAAGTTGTTGGGTAATAGAATAGGATATCTCCGCAGCTATCAGCAGGCGGTAGACTGTCTTCTGGGAAAGAAGTCAACTGCATTACCTTCTGACTGGTTTTCAGCCTGCCTGGCAGGTTTATTGCATAGCACCCTTGACTTCAGACACCAGATCTTGCATCCTCAACCAGTCTGGTGCATGAATGTCTGGAAGCTGGTCTTACCATGCTGATTCAGCCAGCTGGGGATGGAGTGTCTGTATGGCTGTACGAACCTGGAATCCAGCTCCCACAGCTGCTGAGATTAGATCAGCCTGAAGGACAGGACTGGGGAAGTGGAGTCTGCATGTGCAATGAGCGCCCCGTCAAAGCTGGTTGGATCATTTTTATTTTTCTGATGTTGCAAACCTAGAAGTGCTGGGGAATATTACATTGCTATAAGAAAAATATACATTCTTCACTACAGCTACCATTAAGCACAGTGTCCTCTAAGGCTTGAATTATTTTATCTAATATACCAATTTAATTTTAAATTGACTGCTTGGATAAGAAATTAAAGATTATGCGTTTTCTTTACCTGTACTAATGAATATATTTTCACACTAAGGATGATTGATTTTAAACCTGGTGTGCTCCATTAACCTGTGCAGCACATAGCATTAATCCCAAACTTTTTCAGTACTTGATTTTACAATTGAAAAATAAAAGTGTTTGTCTTGCAGGAGAATATTATTGGTGAGTTAATAAATATTTCAGATGCTGAGCCAAAACTCCATCTGGAAGTATCTGAGCACTAATGTCTGTGATTTATTTATATATATTTTTTTAGTGGTTTTGGCATTTTTTTGGCAAGAACAGAAGTGATAATAGAATTGAGAGCACTGTAGCCAGATTGCTCCTGGGGGAGGGGAGAAGTGCTTTGGTTTCTATGTTGTTGCTGCTGTTGTGAATCTGCTGACGTCCCTGGAATCTCATGGGGGTTGTTTTGAGTTTGAGGGCTACAATTAAGATTAAAATCTCGTTCATCATCACAGCATAGTCCTAGAGGCAGTCCCTAGGCCAAACAGGCCCAAGGGATGTTTCATCCAAATTGTGCTTTTATGCCAGGAGAGGTAGAGAATAACTGGCTGGACAATAAATGTTTTGTAACAATTAAAACTGTTTATCACTCCTGGAAGTGGCTTGGCATAAAGACAGATGGATATCACTGTCACCATAATACTTACACTGACCAAGGGGGACACGTTCTGGGTGTCTAATAGGATATCCATCTCCCATGGTGACCAGGACTGAGTCCTGATTAAGAAGCTGGGACCCAGATCAGCATTTTTTCAGGGCTGTTGGACAAGCCATGTCTCTCATTGTTCCTTAATACTTTCTTATTTCTCGAGTTTGCCAAGAAGTAAGTAATTCTTACTTGTCAGTCTTGGGGGAAGCGATGGATTTAATTTTAGGACTTGTCAGTAAAACAGCAATTTCCGGTTTTCCACTAGGAAATACTGTTTTTCATTGAGTACAGCTTTCTCTGAGAATGTCTAAAACTTTTATCAACTGTTCTTACAGACAAGAGTCTAGGTGGAAACAATCAGCTGATGAACAGAGGATCTGCACACCTTTGGCCGTGTGAGAGATCTGCAGGAAAAGCAGCTCTAGATCACAAATGGAGTCAAAACCATTCATTGCTAAAAAGCGAACATCAGACTGGGCATATGAACAAAGCTGTAGTTTGGAAGGCACAAGGGTAAACTGTAAGGATTTGGCTTCCAGACCTAAGTACTTCTGAGCTCATTGCTTGAGTGACTGCTAGAGCAACCGAAGAGAGCTAAGAAAAGAGTTTAGGAGATAACCTACAAAACCGGAATGAAACAACAGTGTTTTACATCACAGAAGCTGAAGAGAAATACGCCAACAGTTTTTTAAGACATAAAAGGTTGCTGAGGAGGAGGGTGTAATCTGTTATTTGTTTACATGGTGGGTGGAGCAAGAAGCAATGGGTTTAAACTGCACAAAGAAATTCCCCCTGAGATCTCTTTTAGCCCTGTTTGTTGTCTATGATGATATAATACTATAAATATTCTAAGCTACATCAAATGCAATTGCAAATGGAGTCCTCCTTTCAGATAAATGTGAGAAATCAAGGAAGCTGATAAAAAAAACAACCAACCCCAACAACCAAACAAAAACAACAAACAACCCACCCCAAACATAACACATCACCACTAAAACAGCAACATGAAAATCTCCTGGGGAGTTGAAACTATGTGGTCCTGGAGCTTTGAAAGGTGGTGTTTTGAGTAGGGAGGTGAATACATTTGTGGGAGAAATTAGGGGACTCAAACAGATTCAGAGAAGCAAAAAATCAGGGTTGTCCAGAGATGAACTCTCAGGAAGTGGGTGAAGGCTTCTGAGCTGAGATCCAGCTCAGACTTGCAGAAGTGGTGAAGCTACTGGTGATTTGCTTTATGTTCTCATAGGAAAAATCCCCTCCTTAATAAGTAAGGAAGAGAAATCAACAATAAAATCCTAATTCTTCTGATACAATCCTTACTAATTTATAAAATATAAAAAATGTGCATGATATGCTTTATTTATAATTACTCTGGTCAATAGTGAGTATAAAATTATTAATTAAATATTCAGAAATTATTTTAGTCCCACTCAGAATGGGGAGAAATTTCCTAATGAAAAGCGTTTCTGGGCATGTGTTTTATTTGTTGTGCTTTTTATTGACGTACCATAACTAACTAGGTATGGCACAGAACTACTGACTGTACTCGGTATTTTGATATATCAAGTGAAGGTGTGGGAATAATATCTGGATCAAAGCCTTTTTAGAGCCTTTTACTACACAAAAATGTCACGGGCTTGCAGCAGTTAATATGATTTTTGGGTTACTAAGAGACTTCGAGAAAAAGATGTTTCTTTCCAATAAGGCAAAGACTGATAAACTACATATAATAACTAAAAATCTGATAAACATGCTTAACTTCTGTGCAAGGGTAGGTCTGGTCCACATTGCAGTTTGTGTTTCAAATGCCCCCAAAGACCAAGTCCTGAATCTTTATTTTTGCTAAGTGCTAGTGATCATACTGATCCTAAATTAAAGGATCTTTTTCTCTCTTGTCCTCTTTCTACTTCAGGATTATACATAAATCATAACGTAGATGTAGTTCACTGTATAAATTGTATGAGATGTGTTATATCAGGTTACTTCTGTGTTTGAGAAGAATATTCATATATATTCTGATAAACATGAGTAATCAAATCTCATGCTTCAGGGCACTGCTTGATCACTTTCTATCACAAAAAAGCCATTGTAGCACAGCTTCCTGGAAAGCATTGTACAACAGACTTGATTTCATCTCCCTGATAAATGCTTCATTCAGTAGAATAATGGATGAGAAAGCATGTGTTTGTAAACAAATGAACTTTATTCAATATAAAAGACTACAACCCTCAGCAGAAATACCGGGTCCCTGGCAGTCTAAGACACAGACAGGGTTATTAACGTTATTTGGGATGTTCTTAGAGATAAGGGAATGTATGCAATTAAAGTTAGCGAGAAGTCTGATGGTCCTACTTCCAGTTGAAGCTACTATTCAGTTAATTTCACCAGGCAAATAAGCACACTAACAAAAAGAGGAATATTTCCAGCTGATAACCCTCACCATTAAATCCTGAAGAAATATATGAATATTGACAGTGAGGTGTTTCCTACTTGGAATTCATAACTGGGAGCAGAGTGGTGACCTACAGGATATAGACTGAGGAGCTGTGGGTGAGAAAATCACAAATGGATAAGTTATTGCTCTGTAGAATATACCATTTGTCAGAGCATGTCACCCGTGTTTAGAATTATCCTTTTTATGATGACTATAAAATGATTTTGGTTATGATACTGCTTACCTTTTTATGTAGTATTAATTTATTTTTTGTATAAAATTAGCCCTAAACTAGCAAGTCTGCAAGAAGTCCTACAATACTGGATTATTAAGACTTTTTATAACAATTTCCTTCACATTGCATGTCTTTCCTAGCAAGCATTAGGAAAGATCATGACCTGTCTCTGCAAAGTTGTCAGAATGAGTTCTAGAAATTATTTTTTTTAGGGATTTAAGAATTGTTTTAGTGGAACTATCAATCCTGGAGATGTCTCCTGCCATGGATAATGGTGGAAATCAGAAGTTTAATGTACTCCCTCCGACTTCTACTCTCACAATCCACCTAACTGCAATACTTCATCAGGGTAAGGTATTTCCTTCTGACCCCTTTTTATGCTTTGGAACACTTACCTACAGAAACCAAACTACAAGGCTGGTCAGTGTCTGTAAAACTTGATGTTAATATTAGTACATGTGTAATTCCTTTCAATAATGCACCCCAGTAATGTTTTGGGACAGTGAATTCCACAGTTCAATTATATATTATACTCATGATGATGTCTGTGGTTGAGGCTCATTTATAGTTTTACTGTTTAAAATTTGCTCACAAATGGCACTGTGAAGGAAATATATTTTGTGGTACGGCGCCAACGAGGAAAAAACATAAAGCAGAAGAGACCGTAGGCAATTACAAACAAATGCAGCACCATCCCCAGCTCCTTGTCTCAGTTAGGTTTCAATATATTTTGCTTCTCAAAGATGTTGAGACGGAGAAGAGATTTCTTTTAAGGCTCTGACAATGACTGAAAGATCCTGTTATAAGCCTGAGTACTGAAGAAAGGTCTTGGGGCTTAGGGAAAGACAGATCTATCTTCATAAATACTGGATGTATATCTCCTAATCATGTGGGAAATCATAGGTTATTTTGTCCAGATGTTGCTAGTCATATCACGTTTAAAAGTAGTCCTGCACAGGTTCTTATTCAGAGCAGCTCTGCTGGTCTCGTGTCACTCTGATGCTGCAGCTAAGCTTGTTTGGCAATGGAGTTCTCCAGCTGGTTAATTCCTACCGAACGGTAGGACTTTGTCCTCAGATGTCACTGCTGATGTCCATTGATTAATTTTACTGTAGATCAAGACTATTCCTTGATGGTGACTGTAGAGGAATGAAGGCAGGTTAATTAACACTGATAATGTACAGCTGTGGGCTGGCTTCAGGGATGGGGGGTTGGCTGGTGTGGATAAGGGGCAGCTGTGGCTGTTCTGGTAAGGGGTTGGGTGGTCAAGGAAGAGAGAGCAGCCAAGGCAGAGAGGGGAGGAGAGGAAGAAGCAGAGAGAAGAGAGAGCGCATGCCCTGGATGAGGCGAGACGAGGAGAAGGTAGCAGAGGGACTGTATGAAGAGTATGTTGGTATGTGGTGGTAAAAGACCTTGTAGCTGGCTAGTTTGGAGAGTGCTGCAGCAGGTGACCAAGTGAGCTGGGGCTTTTTCTTGAGTATGTGGTTGGTTTTAATTGTATAGGTTTAGACTTTACATCTCAGTGCCTCCTGGAGGAATAGCTTGGCTGGGCTCCTGTTTCAGGGCTCGTGAAGTTCCCCCTCCACCTTGGTGGCCTTACCAAATGGCTACCCTCACCTGGTGCAGATAAACAGGGTCTTCCTCCCTCTGCTCTCAGTGAACCCCATGTTGTTGCCCAGACACACACGGATGGGTGAGAGTCACTGGCCACTGTTGATGCAACAATGGTGCAAATTGCACAGCCAGCATTTGTTTGGTGTGTGCCCTGCGTGAGTAGTAGGAGGAACTGGGAGAGCCTGACGTGTCTTGCCACCAGTCAGAAAATCTTTCCTATATCAGAAATGGTAATTTAAGTGAGTTGAGGTCTGATCATGTCTTCCCCGCTGATTGCAAAACCAGATTATTCATTGCCTCTATCCTTTCTGGCTTTATATGGCTTCAGATCAAGTGCTAGCAAAGGGCTATACTGTTCTCCAGCCACTGCATGACAAAACTAGATGATTCAGGCTCTGAATTGTGAAGCTGTGGTTACCTTGATAACACTGTTCATTGGAAGCTCCATTCATTATAACATTGTCACCCTTTCCAGATTTTTCCTTCCCCCAAATCCCCCAAAATTTAAAAGCATCTTTTCTTTCAGCCTCTTTGAAAGACTGATTTATTATCTGCTGCTCATGTTGAGATTTATACTTCAATTACTACAAGAAATACACTCCTATGGTTAATATTGTGAAGTATTAGAATAGTTTCATAGATGTTTAAAGCTAATAGCTACCTGTTAGTCATGTAAGTATGATCAACAGTGATCATATTTACTTATAGTTAATTATAACTTATCTTAAAAAAAAAGCTAGCTTGCTGCCATAAATAAAGTACGTTATTTCTATTTTCAGTGTGTATCTTCAACTTTCACTAACCCTTCTGTTTTTATCTGATTAGTCATTTAGTATTTTTTTAAGGTCCTTAAACACTGTAATAAGACACCTGCTGTTTGATAAAATAAAGAGATGGACCTCTGTATGCATTCCTTCACTATATATATTTTTTTAACCTCTTCTGTATGTTTTCCTCAATGTCCTGTATAAATAGTAGATCTTGTTGTAGTTTAATATTAATCTTACCAATTCCTTACTTGGGAGAGAATATTCAGTCCTGCTTGCTACTCCTCTACTTACATTTTCTAGGATTTAATTACACCTTGTTCCAGTGGCATTATGATGAGTTGAGAACCGTCTACATCCTTTACTTGTCTAGACAGCTGGGTGGAAAGCAGAAGAATCATGCCATAAGGAATTCAGTCATGTACAGTGCTTGAGCAGATTGGGACCCAGAATCTGACTGTGCTTATGAATGTTGCTGTAATATAAATAATACTTAGTAAGTCTTACCTTGCTCCCAAATCTGCAATCCTGCAAAAAAGTAAAATGTTTTTGTCTGGCAATATTCCACTTGATGAGCCCTTTCTGTATTTCTCAATGATCTTTTCAATAGGTAAAAAAAAATAAAAAAATCATGATTTCTCAGGCTTTATTTCTCTAAACAGCTATTTTGCCTTTGTTTCCAGTCCCAAACAGGCACTATGTATTGAAGTGATGGGTCACGGTTTCTAGGGTGTGGTGGTTGTTTTTCTTTTACTAGTGATTTTTTTACATGAGGGAGAAATTAAGAGAAAAAAAAAAAATAAACCCTGCTTATTTGTATTAAGCAATTGAACAGCACAAACTATGTTACAGAAATTTCCCTGGAGCTAGAGGTATTTCAGGAGGCATGTAAAAGTGTTTAAGATTCAGGTAGGTGTCTGTCTCTCTTCTTCAAAGATGTTAAAAGAAACAGGCTGACTAACCAGTAGGTGTAGCTTAGTCACAAAATCCTACGTGTAGTAATCATAACTCTAGACTCTTATTCCACTGTCTGTTTTCATTAGTGCAATCAACTCCCCTGCACAACAGGTTTAGAGGCAAACTATATTTTGTAAAGAATTTTCAAAATAAATATGTTCTTTTCACTGAAGTGTCAAAGTTGAAGAGTTTATAATACCATGATGATCCTTAAAAATATAATGTGAAATAATCCAAAAAGGTGGTATCTTTTTTGCATATGGAGCTCCTACCTCAATTAAAATTAAGAATCTGATTTGACTTTCTTCCCTTCCTCTGAAAATACTCTTTGAGATTTGAGACCAAAGTAGTCTGGGTGAAAATTAATTTCCTGATGGAATTGTCATGAAAAGTTTTACTTTGGCTTTCCAGCACTGAGATGTCTCCAAAAGTAATATTCTTTACTAGAGATCTATTTGAGTTTAAGTTTTATACAATTAGCAACCCTTTTTCTGTGATAATGTGTTATACACAAAGATGTTCAGGCCCAAAGAAGGGGTTGTGTGTCCCAGAACATATCCAAAAGATGTTGCAGAAGGACTCGGTTCTACAGACTCCCAAGCATGAGTAGCTCCATAGAGCTGTGTGACAGGATGCATTCCTGACAAGCAACAGAGGATTTTATATGTAATTCAAGAATAATCTTATTTTAAATCAATATTTAAACTCTAGCCTCAAAAATTCAAAATGAGTGAAGCATTTGTATGCTCTTACATGTTTGAGTAATGAGATTAAAATTCATTTTACAGATTGGGTAAATGAAGCGCACAAGTATCAGGTATGTGATTTAGAAAATGTTAAGTCTACTAAACTCTAAATCAAATTTGAGTTAGGCTTCATCATGATCTTAGTGGGCACACTCAATATTGTTATAAGTTGTTCAAACTTATGGAAAAAAAGGTCTATGCCACAGCTAGAGATAGATATTTTTAATTTTTTTTTTCTTGAGGGAACAAACCAACTATCATTTTCTTCCCAGATGGGCCTTCCTGAACTGCATTTTATTTTGGTGTGTCTGTATCAGAGTTCAGATCAATCAAATGGGTTTTGGCTCTCAAAATATGAAACAGAATCAGCATCATAAAAGATTTTGGCTGTCACATACACAGCCCTAGTTAGTATATGCTTGATTGAATTTAAGTACCAAAAAGGCTGGGAAACACACATAAACCCCAATAGCTGTACCAACGTGAAACAGCCCCAGTTCAACAAATACTAGAAAACTGGAATTACCACAGATGTAACCAATGTTGACCCACAACTGTTCTGAAGATATCTAAAGCTGTCTGGCTTTAAAAAGAAGTCAAGCGTAATTTAACTAGGAAAACCCAATGCTGAGTTGCTAATCACTCCACTTATTTGAGGATGTGCAGCTCTTGGGAACCTTTAGGAGTTCCCATCAGGGACTAAGACTGATAATAGCCCATGAAATAGCTCACGGGATTCCTAATGGGATGTGGGGTACTTTGCCTGATGAAATTCAGTCTATGCCCTTTATGACTGGTTATCATATCATGCAGTAGTGGTTAAGTGCCTAGCATGCAGGAGATTAATTACTGCCTTTCAATTAAATACATTCCCAGTGAGTGGACACAGTTTTTACCCAGAGTAATGGGGGTTACAACTGGTAAGTTGTTGGGGGTTTTTTAGACCCTGGGAACTTAGGAAACCAAGAATGAAAGGGACATCCTGGCTCATTAAATCCAATCCCTTACTTTGGTAGACCATCTGTATCTTGATTGGTTTTTTTTTAAAAAAAAATTAAATCCCATATTAAATCTGGGTTTTTGTGCTCAGCTAAAGAGGTGTTGTTATAGAAAAACAGTTGAATAGTGAGAACATGATGCAGGTGGCTTTTTGACCATTAGAAATCTAGTCACATAATAAATTTGTTCAGTGTATAAACCGCTGACTTCTCCGAGCTTAATCTTTTACTTGAATAACTCTTAATCCTCCATAGCGCTTAACTCATTTGCTCTATTTATACATGGCAAAAATAGCTTCTGCAAAAGTGTTTTTTTGGTGGACTATGAAAGTAAAACTCTTTAATATTCTATATTTTTTCATTCTTTCAATACTCTCAAACTTTTAGTTTTTCTGAAAACTGGTGATAAAACATATCTTGTATTCTAGATGAGATCTTAGTGTCTTCAGTTTATTGGAAATATTACTTGATATTCGCTAAACTTATTATTTTTTTTTAGGTATCAACACAGGTCTTGCAGTCAGTCTCTAATTTGCTCTGTTTTTCTTAAGACTTTTATCTGCTGCAATTTCAGTGCTAAGAACTTTCAGGTTTAATGTAGACAAGTCTTGATCTGGTCCTGAAGTAAGATTCACTGCATGACCATGCGTTGCATTCTGTGGAAATGCATCAAATTAAGTTTTACTGCAATTCCCAAGGTCATCCAGTCCTGTTGTGTGTCATTCTGATGTTTATTTAGCAAAAATATTTACCTGCTACTGAATATTGGGAGTATATGCATATGACAACTTCTACAACAGAGAACTTTTTAATAGCCGAGGTTGGTGATTGGTGATCCTTTTTCATATATGTAATCCTGTGGGTGGTTTCATTATAAATCTATCCATGAGGCTATTTCAATATCATAACAAATGTATTTATCTAGAATGAATGCAGGGATCATTATATATAGTGAAGCATATCTATAACCATATGAGTGGATTTATATACACACATATGCTGTATATATAGTTGTTTTTCAATTCTTACATTCCCAACTATAAGCTCCCTCTTGTCATTTTATGGATTTAGATTACATCTTGGGTAATGCATTTTGCATGTAGCTGTGCCCTTCAGTCTATAGTACATTTTTAGGAGTTGTGTCATAAGTTATTTGACTGTTTTTCACACTACGTTTTGACGGATGAACTGAAGAACACAAAGGTAGCCTTGCCACATAATAAAATAGTTAACAATGGATTTTAGATGTAAATATACATAGGGATAATAATGCTATGTTGATTGCTATGATGATTTCTTTTGCTGAATATGAGGAAAGGATGTCAGCTCTAACATGTTTAATGGCTTTCGCACTGAAGTAGAAAATAAACTTTAATCCTAGTTTGTGAAGAGAATGCCAAAACACATGTAATGATAAACAACGTAGTGGTTATAATAAAGGGAACAGGTCAGTGATACGGGCTTGATCTACTGGTGACCTGGATACAGAAAAACATGATGCAGTTGCAAATGTAGGATCCTTCTTATAGGAACAAAATACTTAGCTTATATGTTCAGAATGGGAGGGATCTTTTATGGGAAGTAACAAGGTTCAGGTCTGTGTAGAATGGAAAATACTTGTATTACAGTATAATTTCCTCTAGCTTACATGGCATCTGTGTGATATCATCCCTGAATGCATGAGGATAAATCAGAAGGTTATTAGAAAAACCTGACAAGAATGGTAAAACATTGGCCTTGAAACTTCATCTCCTCAAAGATATTCTGGGTAATAAATAGGAGGGGATATTTCTTACTCTCCAGCTTCCTGATGGAGACCTTTTTTCCAAAGCTGATGGAATAGACCAGAAATGGATGATTTGTTAAGATCCAGCTTAGAAGACTGAAAACAGAAGTTTCATGCTCCTGCATGCTGGCATGGATTGAGACAGGACCTACAGTAAGCTTGCTATTACTTGATCATTAAGAGGGCAGAAAATACCAAAAGTCAGTCAATTTAATCTGGAAATAATGTTAATATATGAAGAAAAAGCTTATTACAGGACTGATTTATATATATATAGGAGTATTGCATAGTGTAGCAGAAACAAAAGAACATCCAAAAATAGTATTGTTTTTTAGTTAAGGAACAAAACAACCATATTTAAACAACGTATTAGGCATATGTATGTGTAACAGTATCTTGGCAGGTAAAAGGAAGCTCTCTGCTTCCAGCAACTCAGGTGGAAGGTGATTGAACCATGAGGTCTCATCCCCCCTAAAACGGGGAATAGGTTGATCACATCAAGAATGTGGAAAAGCAAGCTGGAAAGTGGCACCTAGCCAGAGACTGTAAAGGAAATCCTTGTAACCAATCAGCTGAACGTGTGCCTAAGGCCAAAAGGCAAAGAAAATCTGTAGACGTTCAAAGTCTTTACAGAGGGGGAAAAAAATCAATAATTTTTTGGTAGGAAAAGAAAAACATGCTGCTTGCTGATCACCATAGTAAACAGGGAGTTAAGGCTTGGAATTTTCCTTTTTCCTTAGATCTCTATGGCTACTGTGTTCAAAATAAGATTCAATTTAGATTTCACAAACAACCTCTTGCTGCCTAGTGAAGTGTTTGATATATTTTAAAATAATTCACTTATCTGAAGTCTAATATGAACTTTGTACCTCCGTATCAGATTGATATTTATAGAAAATTTTACACTGTGTGCTGACTAGGCCTCTTTCAGCATTCACGTGATGTAGTCATCTACACTTGTGAAAAGCAGAACGCCAAAATGTTGGTTCATTTTACATCCATATCACAGTCATCATTTCTATGGATGGCTGCTTACAATTCAAGGCAAGTAAGAACTGGGACATGCAAAAGCCTTTTTGTCCTGCTGATCCGAATAAGTTTATTCCTTCAGGGCTACAGAAATGTTCAAGAAGTTAAGTGTTCGCTCAGAACAGAAGTTCTGTAGGCTGCGTGGGGGCAGAAAGTACCAAGGAATGTTTCATATCAAATTTACACCCAACAGAGTGGGGATGAGTAATTGTTAGGTGAGAAGTTGCTGTAACTTTGTGTTAGCAGTTCTGAGTTCAGCTACAACACATCTAAGACTCAATGGAGAGCTGACTAAGTGACTCAGAAAACTGGTAATGGCTTATACAATCATTTCTAGGTCAACAGTTTGTGTATATTGAACATTATTGTTGTAAGTCATCACTAGCTGATGACTCTTCTGTGGTCTCTGAATTAATTGTTACACTGTATTTCTTTTAGTGGACAGACCACTCAAAAGGACTGCCATGGCAGGCCTGGTTTGGCATAGCTGCTCATTACTGCAGCAGAAACTAAGACCTGAACGTGTATGGAAGATATAACTGCTCTGTCTGCCCTAGAAATAGCTCTTTTGTAGCAGAAATGAGATGTGTGCAGTGTAGCGCAGAAAAGGTAGGACTGAGAAGTATAAAACCAGCTGAGAGCACTGACCCATCTAGCCTGATACGCTCTGCAAGAAACCTAAATTCACAGTTTTCCCTGAACTGACCTTGGTATCTTGCATAAGTGAAAGCCAGACAGACATTCAGAACCAGAACCACCCTTGTAAGATGCTTTCTCCTTTCTGTTGGCTAGCAGAGGACTGAAGGCTCTTTATTTTGAGTACATTATTAAAATGCTTGAGGCTGAATGACACAAATCAGGTCTGTCTGAATCTGAAGAATCACGTTGCTTCCTCTAGCTGTTTATTGCCAAATGAAATTTCGTCCAGTGCTTTTTCACTTTCTAAGAACAGTGTGCTTCATTTCTAGTTGGAATTTGCCTGACTTCAGCTTGCAGTCATTAGTTACCATTGCCTTTACCTGAGAGTTCAGACAGGTCTTTAATTATCAAGTATCGCCTTGCTGTGAAAATTACTGTGCATCATAGGTAGGTTAATTGAATGGTTGTAAATGTTGGTGATCCATCAATGAAGAATTATGTTGTGCTTGAATTAGAACTGGACGATAACAGTGACTTCGGAATGCTGAAATCTTTCTTAATACTTTGAAATTATCTAGTAACTTCAGAAGAACTAGTTGTCTAAGGAAACTGGGTTGTCTGTGGATACATAAGTAATAGCAAATCACTGATACTGAACTTTTTATACTGCAGTCCCCATTTCTGTTGCCGTGTCTGAAAATAATTGTTAGTGTTATTGTGCAAAAATTAGGTATTTGATAATTTTAAGATGGGTTTTATTAATGTTGAAAAAACAAAAAAATACTTGTTTTACAGGCTTTTTTGTTTTCTGAATTGTTGTCCATTACTGTAAAACTTAAAAGTCATGGTGTTGGATTAAAGAGAAACAGTTCAAACTAGTGATATGGCCAGGTCTTTTCCCAGTATTCCAATAAAGTAGCTTTTACAAAAGATTATACTGCTTTTATTTAAAAAATATTTGTCATTTGTACGTACTGTACATTGCTGAAAAAGCAAGCAAGAGCAAGACAGGCATTTTTGATGTTATTAGAAGCAGAAGTCCTAAAGGAGGGATTTTCTGTGGTTCATAATTCATATTTTCAGATTCAATATTGTTTATTAGCTCGGGAGTGGCAGGGAACTGATAGCTTTGGGCATCTGTGTACTTCAAACATCTGGACCTCCTGAGGACCACCCACTTCTACTTAGACATTATGCCTGAACTAGGCACTTCAAAAATTGTGTTCCTGGCTCTTTATTTACACTTTGAATTTCCATGAAAAGGCTTAAATTAATTGGGTAAGACTTTTCTCTTGCATTCAGATTGGGTCTATATGCATCTTCTGCCCACAAAGCAGAGTCAGCCCAATATTCTCTGAAGACTAAATTCATTCTTCCCTTAAGTATTAATTATACAGGTGTTAAAGCCCCAATGTGACTAACGAATTTGAGCAGATACAGGTGGAAAGGGGAAAAAAAAAGCATTTGGAAAAATAAGAAAGCTCAAGAAATAAGTCCACAGTTTAGCTTGTGATAGAAAAAATGGAAAGAATCATGGAAAATAAATGCAGTGTAAACCTGTCCCCCATATTCTTACAACTGTGGAAGATCTGCATTTATTTCCTTAATGCCATCCTGAATTGTTAGAGATTGGGGATAATTTTAAATAATGCGTTTTTATGTTACACCATGCAGAATAACGTGAAGACACCGTTGAAGAGGGAAAATTTTTTTACTATTAATGTTCAAGAAATTATGGTTTTGAACTCTCAACAGTGTTATTGTATGTCTATGATAACAGATGCTTAGATGATCTTAGAAGCAAAAGCTGGGGTTTGCACACATGTGGAGGCATGTTCGCTGTCAATATGTGTGTGTGCATTTTAATACTGATTAGAAACTTCAGTGTTTATTGAAGTCTTGGAAAATGAAATGGTTTTCTTTAAGGAATAGAGTTCACATAAGTAATAGTATTTATCTGAATCAATGGTGCTAAAGTAATGGGAAAATCTCATTTTCACCCTTTGGGGTACTTCTGACACCGGTTTATCTGTTACAGACATATAGCCTAGAGAAAAGGACAAAGACTGTCAGTTTGGCAAAACCCCTCAAGCAATCTAACCAGGTATAAATTGAAGTTCTGATGGCACTAGGAAGTGCCAGCGTAAGACAGGCATCACTGGACTCTCACTCCATACTTTACCATGAGTGGTTAAGAAGTTCATGAGCATCTGGTAGAGGGGTGAAATTGCTGATGCTGTAGTTACCTTTTGGTGCTAGTTAAATGAACTGGGATTATTATTTTTTTTTTTTGGCTTTGAAAGCAATGGCCTTTGGGCAGTAATATGTTAGAATCGCATCTAAATGCAGGAAACTAAGCAGAACCAGAGTTTGTAATTCCTCTGTCTCAGCACATGTTTAAATGTATATGCTTTACTAAATAAGGATGTCTTTGCTAATTTGAGGTGTAACGAAGAATACAAATTTTAACGAATGGTGTGGGGTGTGGTTTTTTCCTCCCCCCCAAATGTATTATTCAAAACACTGTATTTTTCATTGTTCACCAAGCTGTACAGCAATCAAAAACTATAAACATCTTCCTGCTAGAATGATACATTTATATGCAGAATATTTAAAGCTTTGTTGGTTTTTTTTCCCAGTCTAAGTCTCAATGCATAGAGATTTGGTAACTTTTCTTCACGAACTATTGCATATTCTAGTAGAAGTGACTTTGACACATGGGTTTTCCCTCTCAGTTCTGTCCCATTAAGATTAGTTTTCCAGACTTTAAAGCGGGAAGTGGGGTAGACTGTAAATTCATATACATAGGCTTAACAGCTATAATAGTTCCTGCAGGAGCTAGACCTTTAGCCTAAGTCTGTAGGTGTCTAGAACACATAGAATGTTATATCTCAATTTTCTTATTACATACCTTAGTCAACCAATACACGTGGGTGTTCACAGTGTAAGATTCTTGTTGGTACAATATTTAATAGATCACACTTGGAGGTGTTTATTATTACTGTTGCCATATTTAGAATTACATGAAGGGAGCATAATTTCTTCCTTGCAGCTCTGCCTCATCAGATATCTTTTGTTAGACCAGTTACTAGAATTGGAAGCATCGGACAACTTTGGGTGCATATAAACTTATTTGGCTATAATCTAATCTTAGACCATCAATTCAACAAGTTTCCCTCCTGACTCAAACTCCAGGGCCACACTCCACAGGAGAAGTCCCTCTGTCACTGTTTGGCTGCCGTGAACCCCACATATCTGAAAACACACCTGTTATCCTCTGGTGTAAAAGGCAGCACAGAGGTTGCAATGGAAACATCTCTCCGGGGGGGGGGGAAAGTGTGAATATTTAGAATACATGGAAGATAGATTATTTTTTTCCCCTGAATGTTTTGCACACACATGCTAAAGTGTGTTTATAGCAGCCAAAATTCTCAGACCTAATTTACACTCAGCTTGAAAACAACTAATAAATGATCAGACAGGAAGCTCTACCCTGCTGCCACAAGAATGTGTTGCTCACATGTCTTCATTTAGAGAGCTCTTTTTTTGCCTAGAGGCAACAAAGTAGGTTTCACACTGTTATTAGTATACAGTGAGATTTAAATAGTCCACTTCGCCCTTTTCTACGTATCATTTAGTTTAGCTGTGAGCAGTGCTGAGGTCTTTGGTAGAGTGGGGAGACCCTCAAAATTTACTACGCTTCTGAAACAACACAGTGGAATAGGTAACTGACAGCTGCTATATATACAGTGCTTAATTGTAGGCACAAAGTGCCACTTACTTGCTTTGTTTTTTCACTTTTGTGAAGGCAGCAAAATTATTTCAACCTGAAAAAAACCCAACCCATTTGTATATATATACACAAACACCACCTAAACCTCTCTGACTTGCAAAGCTAAGTTGGACTTGCCATTTTGACTTCTTTATGATTCACTTGGTCTTTTTGAGGTTTAGTGTGCGCTTCAGTTAGTAGCACTGGAACACTTCCCATGAAATTGCCCAGTTCATATTAGCTCTTCCTCTTCCAGATGAAAGGCTATTTTTTCCCCACCTTTTAGTCCTCAAGAATCCAAAATTTTATGTCATTTTACTGGAAATTTTGATATTTAGTGGAGTCTTACAACATATATTTTTTTAATATCTTCATAAAAAGCAGTTTTGAGTTAAGGAGAAGGGAAGGAGGAGCCTGTCCTTCAGAAAAGACAGGCTCTTCAGACGAGCGGCAGATCGTACCAAGGGCATGTTCAGTTTGGCTTGTTTCCTGGGTATGAGATGGAACAAGCCATGTTGCTTCAGGCAGATGAAAGCTGGGAAGGAGATGGGGGTTGTTCTGACCCCAGTTTCTGCTTGTCAAAAATGTGTGATTTGTTCTCTATTTAAATATATTATAAAGAGCAGAGGGGGGGCGGGTGAAAAACGGAGGAAGAAAGCCAAAACAAATCAACCATTTTTCTGGCAGGTTAACCACCAAGCCTCATTATGAGAATGCAAGGTTGGTATCATACTATAATAGTCACTGCAGAATGAAAATGTGCCTTTTGCTGAGAGTGTCCGATTTGTTTTAAAGGACCTGTGCCCAAAGAGACACTCCAGAAAATAGTGTAATACTGCAATCTTAAGGTTAAAAAAATATTTTAACAGAAACTTCATTCTTCAGCGTTAACAAACTTTTAACACTACTCTAAGGAGCGGGCTGTAAAAAAATAAAATGTGATATGTATATCTCATTTTGATCTCCTTTCTAATTTAATTTATAAAACCAGTGTTCAGACCTACCATGGGATGGGCTGCACTTCTTTCTGAGAGAGTTCTGAGAGACTGCAAGCTTCAGGGTCAGACCCCCAGGTGTATTAGATTGCCACTGTCCTCTCTATTCATATTCAGTAGCCCTTATTAAATGAGATGCATCAATCTCTGCCGGTATCTGAACTACAACTCTTACAAGTTATTGGGGAAGAAAGTTATTTGTTCTGAATGTAGCTCCCCCCTGGGAGATATAGAGGTTAGTGTTTAATAATCCTTATGTATTTAGGGTTCAAGTTTGCAGTCTTTGCTTGAACAAAACTTCTGCTGAAGTCACTAGCATTATCTTGCAACTTAAGAAATAAAATAGTTGTTAAATTTAACATCTATTTCTTGAAAACCTGTACAAATTGTCAAGCTAACAGGATGAACAAACCCTTTTATCCTAGGAGAAATCTCGTTCTCCCCAGAAATCTCAGGGTTACAGGTCATCTTTGTCTCTTGTTAATTTATGGTCTGTATCTTATCCTCTGTATATATTAAGCGATCCAGGTGAAGTCATTAGGAAGTAAGGATATTAGAAATGTTTGACTAAAGCTAAGAGTTTGTAATTGTATTGCTTCCTGTTAGAGGTGTGAATGACAACTTTGCTCAAACTCAAGCATTGTTGGGAAATGTTGGTAGCTGAGCATATCCATCTTTAGTTCCAGCATGTTCTGCTGTATAATGCTTTGTTCTGTATCTACCTGCAACTTGAAGAGAAAGGGCAGGAATTTGGTGGAAAGATACAGTAAATGGTTAAATATTGGCAGTCAGAAAAGTAAAAACAGGTGAATAATTTTCAGATAAAGTAGTTCTACTGGACATTTCCTAATCTCTGCAAGAGATAACTAGTGAATTCAGTTACCTCATGATACTGAAAATCAGTTCAAACTTCAGATCTGAAGCTCAGCCTGAACCTAAAGCTTCCAGACACTTGGGAAAATAACAGACTGGATGTGTTCATATATTATTTGGAGATCCTCCTGTTTAATAAAGAGACTTAAGCACAATATTGTAGTAAAATGAATAAGTACAATGGATCTAAACAAGTATGTGGATTTGAGTATTAGTTTTATAAGATGATATAACAATAGTGATGCATTAAACTGTACGGGGAAAAAAATATCTAAATTCCTAGAAAAAAAAGATCTTTATAAAAATTTTTGATTGAAATTAACCAAAATTTTAGACAAATTTAGATCAAAATATTGTTTTAATAATCTGTAGGAAGGCTCTTATATCTGAATTTGAGATCAGATTGTGGAGCAGTGTCATTACTTAAATCATCCATTAATTTATGGAATTCAAGTCCTCTAGAAATTGAGGAAGTGCCTAGGTAGGATTCATCTTTCAAAAAATTAATGCACTGGATTTTTTGGATCAATGCAAACATGGCAGGCTATTTTACCCCATTTTAAGTCTATTTTATCTATGCTATATGCACAGCTAATAACAACATACTGTTGTCTCTCCTTATATGTCTGGGGGACATGAGCCATCACAGCTTGTGTACTAGAGCCAGGAGGAGACCTCTTATCTGATGGAAAGAGGAGTTTCAGGTTGCATGGTAAAAACACGCAACAGTCAGAAGTCATGCTGCCCAATCTTATTGCTCCTCCACCTACTAGCTGGATATCATGGAACAATTTATTTAACTCCAGAATTAAAATGAACTCAGCTGGCTGAATATACATACTAGAAGCTGTTGTACCCTAGGTGTGATTGCTATTGTCAGTGGTTCTCAAGGGGAGATGTGTGCCTTGGTGAGGAGGAGATAATAAGGACATAAGCACTGCCTGAGCAAGGAGCAGAGGGGAGGCTAGAGAGCTCAGGCCCAGTCCAGAACTAGGTCAGCCAGAGCGGTGGGATGTCTGGAGTGGCAAAGAAGGTGGCTGGGGTAGGAATGAGGAGAAAGACGACAGCGTTCACCCTGGAGAACGAGCTGGGGGTGGAACTGGATGCAGTGTTGTGCATATTTATTTTCTCCACTAAAAAGTGTCCAAAACATTTAGGGATGGCTGTGCTATACTCTGTGTGTGTTTGTATGTGTGTATATATATATGAGAGGAACACGGGGAAATATATTAGTTATCTCACATAGGATGGAAGTGACCTGCTGTGTTGCTTGCATCCTTTGTGTCTGTGTCAGTACAGTGCACTGTGCCTACCTGAAGAACAGTGGTTCTACTCTTCTGTAGACACTATGGAAGAAGCTGTCAGTGATGGGATCAAGATCTTTTCCCCTCTGTTAAAGAAGAAAGTAGTACTTACGATCTGATTATTTCCATGTGAAGGTCCATCACAGTGACTGGAGGTTGATACCTAGAATATGTTTTTGTCAAACAGCTAAATACTTGACCTAGAATATTGATTTGTATGGTTGTGATGGTATGAATTTTTTACTATTGACTAAATACATTATAATATGGTTGCATCACTAAACACATAAAGAAGTCCTAGTAAACTAATGAAAAAGGAAGTGCACAGACCATTTTCTTCTTGTGACACACATCATCTATAATAAAACAGGTTTCAATGGTTAAACTGATGTAGGTTATTTCAGAATTGGAAGATCAATGAAATTCTTGACTAGTATGTCATGCAGGGGTATATATGCCATTCTATGTCTGAAAGTCTGTTGTTAAAATGAATATCAAAGTACTAAACTTTCGAGGTGGCTCAAAAACCTAATAAATTTATTGAGTCTCAGTATGATCTTTCCTTAGCTAAGAAAGTATTTTAATTAATAGTAAATTTCATTTTCTCACAGACATTGTCACTGGGTGTGCTAGACTAAGTCAATAGACTTGAGTTTTGTTTTCAAAGTGAATCCAATGAGTCCTTTCTCACATATTGAAAGCCAATACACAGAGGTAGACCTTGAACTGTGACGTTCCTGACTAAACATAATAAACCAGTACTTCATTACTGTAGACAGAAAAGCAACATTCAAGGACCAAGTGCTCTCATTGCATGTTTCAGATGAAAGGCTTGGAATATCTTATGTATCAGAGGCTGGGACACAGCTATTTGTAGACATCTGGTACTTTGCCCACAGGGGTAACACCTGAGCCAGCCACATCCTGCTTCTATGGTTCAGTTCTTTGCTGGTCACAGAACAGCGAAAGAACACGAAAAACTAGATTTGGAAGGAGAATAGAGAGTCAGCTGCAGATGACGATGTTGTAAAGAGCTGTCTTAGCGACAGGAATTTATCAAAAGAACAAAGAACTCTCGACATCACCAGCTGCATCAGAGCAGACAGTCTTTGGCATCAAAGTCTTTGCAAAACACTGTTTACAGTCAGTGTGCACTGCGGTGGGGAAACTGAGGGGAAGGAAGAGGAGTCTACTCAACTGGTATAGTCACCACAACTAAATCTGCTCCCAGGTTGTACTTTCATCTCATGTACCTCAGTCACGCTCTGGTCCAGGCAAGGGAAAAATGGATTATAAAATCGAAAGACAAGATGTCTTCTGGTGACTAAATATTTTTCTCTTGGCTTTTCGAATAGAGGAAGATTTCCCAAAAGTTGTAACCCTTGTGTTTCAGGCTGTGTGCTACTGCCACTGCTTTTCTGATCTAGAAGAAAAGGAGCTGATGCAGAAAGAACTGAAAGGATGTTTTGGGGAATAAAACCAAATACAGTTGAGACTCGGAGGACTCTGAGAAGAGTATTTAGCACTTTCATACAAAACTGTTTGAACATAACAACCAACTACATTGTTGAGAAGGGGAAGAAGGTAACACATTCTATGCTATATATTTTTAGTTAGAACAGTAGGGTTTTGAGAGGGTGGGAAATACTAGAGGCATTTTTGTAGTACCACTAATGAGTATTTCATTGTTACTTGGCTTCCATTGCATTCCCTTGTATCTCTCATTTTGGAGCCTAAGTGTCAAGCTAGGCTAGACACTGTAATGATTTCTCAAAGGGATTAGGGGAGTTCCTCTCCAGCTTCTCAGCTGCACTTCCAGCTGATTGTCATGCTAACCAGCCCTATATTGTACACCGTTTTTGTAACTGTGTTGCTGCTATACAGCCAGGCACTAGTCCTCAAAATACACTTGGGGCTGCCTCCCCTGCCCTGGATGTCCTGTGTGGCCTAGTGCTGGCTCAGGGTGTCACTTCACGCGGCGAACTGTAGGGCAGACACCTTTGCTATGTTCTATCTTCTCCTTAGATCAAGGTTGCAGATGTCTGTACTAGCACCACTGAGCATAACTAGTTCTCTGTCCCAAAGTACTTAAAACACTGGAGAAAGGGAGAACAAAAATTATTGAATGAGTAGTGTATGCAACTGGGAGAAAAACCACCTGGTTAACAATATTTAAAACAATGCCAAAATTCCTGGTAACCAAAATCAGGACCTGAAGCTTGTTTTGTATGTTTCCACTGGTGATTAATTAAAGTGGCATGTGTATATCTGCAAAGCGGATTTCTGTTGGATGCAGTGAGTGTCCATGACCGCTTCTTGAGTGAGATATTGTAATGCAGGCATCAAACTGTTAAAATGTTTAATGATGCATGAGAGAATTTGTGGTTGTGAACAAGTTAAAAAGTCAAGAAATGTTAAGGACACTTTATTATTAACTAGATTAAAATTTCGGCTTTCTTGTATATGAACATGCACAATCATTTAATATTGGCAGATATCTAATGGCTTGCTGGTGCTACACTGGTGAAATTAATTTTTTTGGCTGAGAGGAGAAAATTGTTCAAAATCTGAAAGCAATGGAAGCCAAAACAAAGAGTGAGTGTACAGGGTATTGTACAGATAGCACTATAAAGAAAAACAGTAGTCTTCTGATTTTGACTTTACAAATACTTGATTTAATTAATAAATTATGGGGGGAGTTATTTGGCTAAACTTTGAAATGCAGGTTCAATTGGAATCCTATGTTACAGAAAGGGTAGCCATGCACACAGGGCAACTATGGGCCTGTTTACATGAAAACATTCAGAAAAACTTCACAGAGCAAAGTGAATCTACATAAGTATCTTTTACTTGCATTCAGAAATCAAAAGATCTCTGTAGAACTAAATAACACTTTTGATCCTGAATGATAACCAATGCAAGGACTATTACAGGTTTTAACTTATGCACATAGGTTTTGGGGCTTGCATTAACTTTCCTAATCATTACAGTGTCAACAAACTAAAAAACTGTTAAAGAGTTTACTTTTTGGGTTTAGATAATGGCCTGAAAATTCTACAAAGTTAGCAAATGACTGAAATTGTTATAATGCAGGTTGCAGTCTTCTTTTATGGCATTAAAACTCACAAAATGAACTTAATTTTCCCATGCCAATTTTTCTCACTAGGCCCAATTAGTCTATTCCCAAGGGAGGAAAACCCCTCACCATTCCATTATGTCCTTGAGTTAGGATTAGAACTGGGGACTATGGGATAAAGAATAAAGGAATTGAGATTTACAGTTGTCATAGACTTTATAAGCCTTTTTCCTATATTGCATTCTCTAGGTTGTCCAAAAGATTTCTTTGGGTTTAGACTGTAGTATGTGAAGTGTAGCTAATGCCAAAGATGCCTAAGGAACCATTGTGTTCTGTTTCCTCTTCTCCCAGATGTGTCTTCTTTTTGAATTGTTTCTTTATTCTCTAGAAGATCACTTATTCCCTCTTTCTGAAGTGCTTTGGTTTTTTTTTACTCAAAGTGGTGTTCCTATTGGGGGAAAACAATGCAAAAAGCAAAATGCTTAATACTATTGTTTCTTGAATTCCAGATCCCATTAGGAAAATGCAGAAAATACAGACAGTAACAGGGCATACAAGGCTTTCCTAAACCACAGCTATGGAAAGGATTTCATGCTTTTTGAACAATTATATGCTAATCCTAATTCTAATCCGATAATGCTTCTGTATAGCCAAACAGCTAACCTACTTCAGACATGGTTAATCAAGCGGGATCAACTTCTCATTTCAGGAAAGGTTTATAGAATAAAGAAAGTAGAAAGGAATTTTGATTATATGCAATTTTTGTAATCTGTTTTTTCATCTGCCTTATATATCTTTCTGCCTATTTTCCAATACTTTTGGAGAATCACTAAAATAGATGGTTGAAAAAGAAAAAAAAAATCCTAAGTTAATTGTATTGATGTTTTAGGATCTAAGAAAACTGCCTGCAGAGATGAGGAAGGATAGGTAACTTTCATTCGTGGACAGTGGGTTTTGATTACCTGCCTCACTCCCTGCTGCACCCCCTGCCCCCCCCCCCCCCCCACTTCCCCCCCCCCCCACTTCCCCCCCCCATGCATCTGGACAATTTTAGATTCAGAGCAGTAGATAACAGAGCAAAAAGATGGGTGATGTGATTTAGTATGGCAAATTCTTGTGTTGGTTGCTTCTCCTTGAAATGCTAAAAGATTTTTACTCAGCCTTCACAGAGGAGAAGCTCAGCTGTGCTTGAGTCAAGATTTTTTTCTGTGCTTTAGACTATGTTCTATATTCATAAACCCTGGAGTTAAACTGATGGTAAGAGTGCTAAAGAAGTATCTTATACTATTCCTAAACTGCGTTTTAATGAGTATCTCAATGAAAAATCTACTGGTCTCAAGGTTATTCTGTGACCTGGGTTCAGGATGAAGTAGTGAGTACACCAAGGCAAAATATACTACTTCTCCACCCCCCACCCCCCGATATGAAGGGGTCTTTCAAACTCTTTTACATTGATATGAGTTTTGCATAGATGCCAATGTCAGGACAATGAGCTGATCTTGTTTCCTCTGAGGAAGGCTTTGATGGCAGCCCCAAAGTGAGTGGCACCAGTGGGTGTCTGTGGTTGGTACTAGTCAGTGTGGGTAAGTAGACCTGGGCTCTGTGAGCACAGGAAGCTTCTGTGATGAGTGGTGTTTCTCAGGGGTCAGTACTGGGACCAGTGCTGTCTAACTTCTTTGTCAGGGACATGGACACTAGGATTGAGGGCACCCTCAGCGTGTTTGCCGATGACACCAAGCTGACTGGTGTGGTAGACATGCTGGAGGGAAGAGATGCCATCCAGAGGGACCTAGAGAGGCATGAGAAGTGGGCCCATGTGAACCTCATGAAGTCCAACAAGGCCAAGCGTGAGGTCCTGCACCTGCGTTGGGGCAATTCCAAGCATGAATACAGGCTGGGCAGAGAATGGGTTGAGAGCAGCCCTGAGGAGAAAGGCTTTGAGGTCTCGGTGGATAAGAAGTTCATCTGGCCTGGCAATGTGTGCTTGCAACCCAGAAAGCCAACTGAATCCTGGGCTGCATCGAAAGAAGCGTGGCCAGCAGGTAGAGGGAGGTGATTCTCCTCCTCTGCTCTCATGAGGCCCCACCTGGAGTACTGTGTTCATCGATGAAGGCCTCAGAGTAGGAGGGACATAGACCTGTTGGAGCGAGTCCAGAAGAGGCCATGAACATGCTGAGAGGGCTGGAGCACCTCTCCTGTGCAGCCAGGCTGGGAGAGCTGGGGTGGTTCTGCCTCGAGAAAGAAAGAGTAATGGCTTTAAATTGAAGGAGGGTAGTTTTACATTGGATATTAAGAAGAAAATCTTTACTGTGAGGGTGGTGAGGCACCGGCAGAGGCTGCCCAGAGCAGCTGTGGGTGCCCCATCCCTGGCAGTGTCCCAGGCCAGGCTGGACGGGGCTGGGGGCAACCTGGGCTGGTGGGAGGTGGCCCTGCCCGTGGTGGGGGGTGGAAGTAGATGGTCTTGAAGGTCCCTTCCAACTCAAAGTATTCTATGATTCTATGCTCATTCAAATAAAAAAATATATATAAAAAAATCATAGTTTTACATTGATTTCAGTATTTTTTTCCTGCAGACTGTTAGTTATTGCTGATATGCAGGGAGTGGCAACAACTCAATGATTAATTTTTGGCTTTCGTTAGTATGTTGGGAGATGTACTAGAATCGAAGAATTCCTTGAAGCAGCAGCCTATGCTGACCAAAAGGAGCCTGTACTGTTTCGCCACCTTGCTGCACTAGGCCCAGGTGGGAAGGAATGCCACGTTCAGAGACTGTGGAAGGCAGCGAGGCTGCATGAGGGCCTGGCCGTGGCTGGCTGCTGAGCCCTCACCCGGCACTCTCACTGCCGCTCCATCGGGGGGTGCGTGTGGGTGCCTGTCTGTCTGTGTGTGTGTAAATACAATCAGACGCTTGTAGGCCAAGATAAAGACAGCGGAGATCACTTTCCAGTTAGGATCATGGGCAAAACAGAATTGACTTGGGGAAATTAAATTAACTTTATAACCAATCAAATCAGAGTGAGGCAACGAACAATCTAAAAACATTTTCCTTTTTCCTGGGCTCAACCGCAGTGCTGACTTCCCGCCCTTTCTTCCTTCAGTGGCACAGGGGGACGCTCCCGCCGGGCCGCCCCCGCCGCCCCTTCCCGCGCAGGGCCGGGGCTCCTCACAGCGCCCGGCCCGCCCCGGGCCTCCCGCGGGCGCAGCCCCTCAGCCCGGGCAGCCCCGGCGTGAGCCTCCGGGGAGGCATCGGCCCCGCCAGCGGCCCTGCCCCGGCCCGGGCTCCTCTCCCCGCGGGGCGCGGCCCGGAGCCGCTCCGGCGTGGTGTCCCCCACAAGGGCACAGCTTCCTTCAGGGCACGGGACATCTATGGCATTACTTTTCATTATTTAAATGATGCGTAATGATTTCCAAGTAAAACGTGTGGGTTTGGGGTACATACCTTGTTTCAGAAAATAATTAGGCTAAATATAATAGAACCAAAGCTATACTTTTTTCTTAAGGCGGTATTATTACTATAATGCATTATATATTTACTGGCTGGATAAAGAACACATCATAACAAGACATCTAATATCCAACATCATTTAATACCAAGCACCATGTCAGAAACCAGCTAGGAAAGCGAGGGATCACTAGGATGGATTTTAGCTGGAATACCCTGTACTCATGCAAATAACCAGAACTCCTGATCCAGTAGTTCAGGCAGAAATCCTCAGGAGCTCTCAAGCATTAAGATTCCTTTTAAGGTTTTTAAGAGAAAGTTTCTGAACATGTGTAGGCGGCTTACATCATGAAAAAGGTGTTTTCCACAGGTACATCATCTGATATCCAAGCTCACCAGAGTTGAAGAGGATTGTAAATAAAGTGATGTGAAATATTTTGGCCAAAACATTGACTTTTTTTCTTTCTTTTTTTTTTTTTTTTTTTTTTTTTCCTCCCAGAAAATGTAATCAGCAACTCTGAAACATATTGTGAACTTCAGTCTGCTTCACCATGCTGTGTATTTAGGGGAACCTGGAAAATCTAAAATATTTAATTTTATTACTTTATAATGAAATATTTTGCTTTCTAGAGTTACAAAGAAATAATAATAAAAAAAATCCCTATAGCTTTATCTTGTAAACCCATAGCTGTTATTTGGACTGTTGTAAACAGTCCAAACAAGTAGTGTTTTGGTTTCACCACCTAATAATCCTTTCTTCCCACCCCCCACCCCCCTCTTTAGAACTGCCCCCAGAGCAAAGGCAGTTGTTGCAGCTATTCCAACTGTACTTGTAGGAGTTGAAAACATTCCTGTGAAGTCTGGCTGTAATCAAAGCATGATCAAACGAGGTGTTAGGGGAGGGGGCCAGAATCCATTGTCTGCCACTTAGATAAGGATAATTGCTATTTCAGGTTTATTTGAGGGCAGTCCTTTATTACCTGATGCTTGGTCTGGGCTTGCATGTTTTGTGGACTTGAAGGAGACGGAGCCAGGAGAGGAGCAATCTTTACTTTCTCAAGGCTATAGAAGCTGCAAAACTCAGACTAGCTATTAGCTCTGAGCGGGAGCTACGCCTTTGCTGACAGAAAAGCAGCAGCACAAGTCACCGAGGTGACGGTTTATTAATTCTTTCCTGCCTTCACTGAGTTTACATAGGAAAGATAATGGTCTCTCAAGTCAGAGTTTTCTAAGATAAGAGTAACTGATATTTCATATGCTGAAACCTGTATAACTTTCTGTACATGCTGCAAATTACTGTTTGAGCAGCAGCTAAGGACCAGTCACCTATTAACCTGCTGCTAGTTATACAGGCTCCGGATTGATTGATGACAAGGTTTTGCTGTGTTTAAGGGGGGGAAAAAAAGAAGAAAAAAGAAAAAAAGTGGGAGACTACCATTCTTTATTAGTTCTGAAGAGCCACAGGGACACAAAACAAATCTTACGGCTATGCTAAAAAAAGCTGAAACTTGCCTGTAATACAGATTTCAGGCATATTTTGCTGGGGGTTATGAACAATTGTAATCACTAATTAACTGAGCTATGGAGATAAAAAGCTGTTTTGTCAACACAGGGAGTTTCAACTGAGGAGTGGGGAAAACTTAGGGTGGGTCATAACATGAAGCTCTGAAAAAAAATTTTTGCTGCTGTGGGATACATTTCTACTTGTCTATACTTGCAAAATGCTTGTAGCATAGACATCTGATAAATCACCACAAAAGACAATGATAAGAGGGAATGTTTGTGTGCACACACTGAAGAGCAGAGCTGCGAATGTGGCATTGTAAGTTAGTATTTATACTTTTTGGATGAGTAACAAAGTGAAAGAGTTTATAGGGAAGGGAGGGGAGAATTATTGACTTAGCTTTTGCTTAGCGGTAATTCATGGTATTATAATATTATTTACTTTCTTTATAATATTTATCGTATTTTTCATGGACAGTGAAGTATTTTCCTGACTCTGAAATTACAATGTACTGTGTCTTTGCAAACTGATTGGGGACTGCAAGAATTATGTTAGTTTTACAGTTAAAACTTCAGCTTTATGCTGTGTAATAGTTTCAAAGAAAGAAAATAATTAAGCTGAGTTTCAAGAGAAAGGGTAGGGTTAGACTAGAATTATGCATAATTTTGCTTCCACATCATTTTTTCTCACTATATTTACAGAGTCTCAAAATAAATGTGATAGGCAAGGAACCAAAAGGGGAGGGTGTAAATATTTCCATACGAGTTGTTAGGTTGTGAGAGGGTAGGCTGACATAATTTATGAGCTGAGATAGTGAGACAAGATGTAATTTACATCACTTTATTCTCCTTTAAACTTATTTACACATCAGATTTGAGCTTGGACCAAGGACTAATTTGTCAGGTAAAATCTGTTCTTCAGCCTTCTATCCCAACACTGTCATTCATAATTTTGTTTTTGTTGTTTCTTTTCTGATTTGAGCCTTTGTAGGCTGTTATGGTATAAACTTGCCTCTTATGTAATTCAAGTTCTTAATATGGCCTAGATACATAGCAGAAATGCGAGAACATAATGTTACTTACTGGAAAGAGCAGTGATGGTCTGATTTATATTCTATATCACCGCCTAGGAAGAAAAAGTTCAGTTAAAGTAATAAATACTCTACAGCGTGACATTTCAGTAACCCCAAATTACACACGAGGGTTGTGGGTGAACCTGTAATAGAACATTGTGGGGGGGTGGGAGGGAATAGCTAGATGTCAGTTTAATATCAGCCACACGGTTTTGCAGTATATAGGAGAGGCATTATCCTTTCCACCTATCTGCATATTTCACTTTTCTTTTGTAACTACTCTGATTATAGAGATGCTTAAAGACTTGCACATTCCATCTTTCCATGTCTGGAAATACATTCGTGATGACTGATTTGTTTGAAAAATATCAAATGTTTTTCTAAATAAACAGTTGATCATAAATGCTTTTGGATTTGGTTTCATTTGAGATGTGTTGATCCCATTGGCTTATAGGAAATATTTATTAGAAAAATAAGTTCATAAGTTTTATGATTTGAGATATTAGGGATGGGCAAATTGGTGTGGGGGAAGTGGAAGAATCAGTTGTTGGATCAATACGCTGCAGATAATTACACTTTTCTCATTGTAAATTTAGATAATTACATACATGTGAGAATAACAAGATTTCATTTCTCATCCAGTGTTTTAGCTTCTGGTAGGACACGAGGTCTAGTTGGTACCTTTTATGAAGCTATGGGTAGGTATTCATTAAGACGAGTGGTTAAGAATAGACGCAGCCTGGACTCTGATCCAAAGCCTTGTAAAATAAATTTCAGTTTCTGAAATTGTATTGAATTCAGTGGACCTTGGATTAGGCTTACTAGTACTGAAGCTTTAGGAAATGTTATACACATGGTTTCAGAACATCTTCATGAAGCTGCAATTCACTTTCTTGACTTCCAGGTTCTACTTCTGTCTTGGAAAGCGCTGATATATCCTCAGCTGTACAGTCTCTAGTCATGGTTGCAGGGATACACGCAAGGGGTTATCCTACTCTGCCCTCACAGTGTTTTGGGATAGTGTCAGCTCAAATTTTATTATTATAGACTTCCTGGAACTTATTATTATGGACTGTTCATGCCGCTGTGTTATGGACAGTATCAAGCTTCAAAGGAACTGAGGATGTCACTTTATCTGTCACTTGATTTGCTTTATTTTAGAGATAATAAACACACTTCTTGCCAATTTATATATGGGACTTAGCCCACCTTCAAACAGAAACAGATAAAATCAGATTAGAAATTACTATTGTCAAGTCTTTAATAAGCCTCAGATTTTTTTACTTTTCTATTTTATATCAACCATATGTATGTGAAATATCACACCTGTCATTTGTTTTTCTCCTTCTATGGTAATTTCTGATAAATGGTACTATATGCATTGCTTGCACTGAATCTGTGTAAAAAATATGCTGGAAAAAAGCACAAATAGGCATGCATCTCCCTTTAGAATAGCAAAGATGATCATTATCGGCCTGTCACTTCTCTTTTTCATGATGTACTGCTTCAGCAGAGGCTAGGGGAAGAGATTGTGGGAAAGTCCAGCCCCAGCCGTGTTTGGTCCCGGTGCAGGACCCATGCCACCCACTGTCCATGGGTTGATCCCCTCCTGCCCTGCAGCTCCTTCTCCAGCTCAGAGGCGGGAGGCTGCCCTGGGAGGCATCCAGCTCCCCGTCACCAGCTCTGCTCCCACCACATCCCTGGAATGAGGTGACACTCTTCTGGCAGTACGTCCCTGCTGTTTCTCTGTAATAACTTTTCCAGAAGTGAAAAAGAATGGAAAGGTACCCAGGATTGCTAAGCAAAACAGTGCTGCTTATTTTAACAGAGTTCTATAAATATTTTATTAAATCTGCGTTCTCTATTATGCTGTGAATCCTGAGAAGGCAGGTCCTACAGGAGTGAGTTTATTAGGAGCCAGAGCTATGCCCCTCTAAACTGAAGACATACAGAGCAAAAAAATGTTTTCCACTGCTCTTATTTCTGAGTAATAAAGTAATATGGGCACGTTTTCCTTTCATTTGGATTTCTCTGTGTTTGGAGTGTTTTTGATTCCCGGTGATCAGTTTTGAGACTGTCTTACTCTGCATCGTTTTCTATGCAGATTTTACTTAGCTCTGCCAGACTGTATCAGATTAGGGAACAGAAATTTTGGAGGGTGCCAGCCTAGAGGATGGCAGAAGCAGAAGAGCTCTTGCATACTTAAACTGCCTAAATGACTTATGAGATCTGCACCAAAGCATTTGCTAGGAAAGTCTTTAGGCACCTGGAGGATTTACCCTACCTCACTTCAGGCATTAAGGAACAAGTGTGGATTTTTGTTTCTTAATATCCCATTGAAGTGGAGATGAGCTGTCCTGAAGATGCAGTCAGCTTGCTGAAGACCTGAGGTCTTTTTAGACTTGCTTTTTAGAAGTGTCTGACTCCTGCTGTTTGTTCACTGGGCAAGCCCAGGGTGGCTAGGCTCCTGGTTAAGCTCCTGAGGTTGTATAGGGATGAATTTGGGTTTACGTGTGCTACTGTGTAAGTTAAGAACCCAGTCGCCCTGTCAGAGCTGGATCTCACCGTGCTAAGGCAGCCTCAGAGCAGGTCTCAGGCTTATCCTTATGCAGGCATCTCCTGACAGGTTTGGCTGGTTTCGGCACATAAGTGTTAATAAATAGCACAGCGCCTAGATCCAGACTGTGCATCCAGAGTTGTGTAATTTTGGCTATCATAAGGAACCCAAAGCAAGGAAAAGGACCATATTTCAAATAGTCTCTTCTCCTCAGCTTTTCTCGCTGCTTCCCACCCTGCTCAGTAAGGTGGCTATTGTTAATTCCAGTTTAATGCATCAAAATACCATCTTTCTTCAAGTAAATTCATAAACACGTGATCTCTCTTTGTAGATACCTAAATAAGCTTTGTAAATTCAAACAGTTTGGAAGCTGAAAGTTAGGAATATCCACAGGAGACTCTTCCTCAATTTGGGATGAAGTCACCTTTGCGACATCAGAGAAGGGTTACAAAAAAGTGTGGCTCTGAACCAGTGTGTCTGTATATACCCATTAGATCACATTTCCCCTCCTGTTCCACAATGGATTTTTAGCAAAGTAAAGGACCTGTGCCTCAGGGGCATCTGCAATGCACTTTTTGTTTAGAGTGGAAGTGGAACTGGCTGCTACAATCGTCCCCAAAGTTTATTTCTGATGATGCCTTGAAGAACTAAATGGTTTATTTGCAGATACATATGAACATCCACAATAAAGAAAAAAAGGAAAAAACAAACCAAACCAAACAAAAAACCAAAAAACCCAACCCAACCAACAAAACACCCAATAATAAAGGCCAGAAAATTAGTTCTGAAAATTGTCTTTGGTTTAGGGCAAGTAGCAGCTCTTTTAGCTCATTTTTAAAGACAAAATTTTATCTTTTTTGTTACCCACTCACTCAGTTTGTTCAGCTTCTTTAGCTAGGAAGACATTATTAGAAGGCAAACAGAGAATTCCTTCAGTTCAGAAGGCTTATCCATGCCTTACTGAACTATGAACTTACTGAGCTATACTGAAACGTACAGTACTATAAATGCCCTCATTGTACGTTGGACATAAATATTGTCTATAAATACTGGCTCCTGAATAATATACTTTCTTAAAAAGGTTCAAAGGCATACTGTATTTAAAACTGTAGTAATACCAATGTCGCTTGAGTTACAAACATCTGTTCAGAACATTTCTTTAGTCAGCACTGCTCCTTTTACAAGCAAAAATCTGAAGAAAATGTCAAGCTATAGCCATTACATCAGTTAAAGACTTTTCACACCTCTGTAAGGTACAAGTTTATACAAGCTTTCACGAATCAATAAACTTTAAATGAAAGCCTGCCACCATTTTGTGCACAGAAGCATTTCCAAACTTTGCTCACTGACAGGTAAAAAGAAAATAAATGTCCCTGGCTAAGAATGGGTCTTTTAATTGTGCGTATAAATAAAGTATTTTTTCAATCTCCTCTTGGCTAGATTCCATCTCGCTAAGAAAGTAATATCATAGGTAATGCTATCAGAAAGCTGGTGTTAGAAGACATCAAAAGTTTTGCTATCAGCAGAGTAATGTTCTTTTCAAAACATCCCTGGAGCAAAGTCTTATGAAGTCTATGGAATTCAAACCTTTACAGTGAACACATAAGGTTGGCCACTGTCTTCGATTTCTCTGGCAGAACCACAGGATAATTTTGGAGGACCCTGCAACAGCACCTCTGTTATCATAGAGGCACCTATGAGTCATGGCATGAGCTTACTTGCAGCAGGAATCAAAGGAATAAAAGGGACCTTATTTGTTATAAGTAACGTTCACATCCCTGGTGTAGTTGTGTGCCTTTCAGAAATGACAGGTGGATCGAGAGGGCTGATGATGCATGTTAAACAGCATTACAAGGGACATGTGTATATCTACTGTATGTATATATGTGTTTACATTGATAATTTCTTCTTTGGTGTCATTCTCAGGAACTACCACTGTAATATCTAAACACATATTATGGATGCTTTTTGCTTCTTCATATGGCTTAACCTGTTTCCTATATCTGTATTTTGCTTTCTTTGGGCGGTAAATTCAATAAAGATTTTTTTATTTACTTCAAAGGAAAGACCTCAGGAGAGATGTGGTTTACCCTTCTTAGTGTGTTCAGGAGCTTTCACTAGGCCAACTAAAGTTTAAACGAGAAGCTAAACTACTTCTAACTAAATCTGTGAGGCATTTGTGATTAATTTCTTTTTTTTTTCTTAAGGTGATGCTCTTGTATGTGATTTTTAAATTATTATTTTTATTATTATGAAGCTAACAAAGGCCACCATACATCTTTTTGGGGATAGTTGCCATCTTTTTGTATCATACAGGAACTTCCTAAATTTATGTTCTGACATCATATACGGTGAAGCCAAGTTTAGCCAAACTGTGTGATTAACTGAATTGCCTTTCAAAGCAAAAAGGATTGACTGAACCCTGCTGTTCACCTGAAATGGCCTGAGACTTGTTTCACCATATAGTTTGTAGTTTGTGCAATCACAACAGGCCTGTGCCAGTCCTCAAAACCAAAGCTCATTCCGTTGTTTTTGTTTTTTGTTTTTTTTTTTTTGTGTGTTTTTTTTTTTTTTTTTAATGCCTGTGCAGGTCTGTTATTGTAGAGGTTGAAATTCAAAGGTGAAAGCATGATAAAATTTAGCTTTGTCTTGACTAGAGTGTGGGTATAATGCTCTCTGTGAACCAAAAGGGAACTTGCTTAAATAAGATGGTTAAATAAGTGTTTGCTGTTATATGCCAATAGATTAGTATCTGGGAAAAGCAATGGTAAGGGTCAGTTAACAGCGTTATTGTTCAAACTACATGATGGGCTGTAGATTTAGACAAGTGCTACCTGGTTCACAACTATCAGATCAAGACAGGTGCCATGTCTTCATTTTAGGGCACGGACTATAGATGACACCTATTTCACAAATAGTCTTTCATTGCTTCCCTTGAAGATTCATTGCAGAGTGTGTGTGATGTAAGGTTGTTTGTAATTGCTGCTTGCTTTTTTTTGTGTTTTTTTCATCTTCACGTTGCTTTATTAGGTCTCAGGTTTCAAAAATGGAGCTACATCCTATTCTAAAATTCTTATAACTAACTACAAGATGTTTGAGTCCTGCTTTTTTTTTTTTTTTTTCTTGTTTGTGATTTCTAAAAGCTTTCTCTGGTATTCAGCTGAACATTTGTTTTATTCATTTATGAATGGCGGAGTTTTTGTTAAGACTTTTCTATTTTACAAAACTAGTAACTTTATGTGGTTTTTACAGCTTTTTCAGTGGTTAAGTAGAGAACAACACTGACTTCTCAGCAGTAAAATAAATCCTCTAGTTTATACAACACATTTTGTGCACAGGGTGTTTATGAAAAAGTTCATAGAGAGGGTCAAATTCAAGGACACAATTCCAGGAATGGACAAGTTTCTTTGTAGTATTTCTTCATAATTTAGCTCTTTGTAAGTATTGCAGACAGAAAATGAGGTACAAGTTGAACACTGTTCTGCATTGCTGTCATTTCCATTTTCATGTTGCTTTTGGCATATATATTATTGTGAAAGACTATGTGGGAAGATATATCCATTAAGACAGCATTTTTGAGGGACTTGATGAAAAAACATAGGTGCTTTGTTTATTTTTGTAAATATTTGGATCAGCAACATGAGAACATACTTTTGGATTTGATCCATGCAAATTAGTCAAATGATAGTTCATACATCTCTATTTGAAAAGCAACATTAAAACCCACTATAAAAAGTTTTATTTTTTAAAATTATTTAGGGATCTGATTGCATCAAGAAGATTAAAATTCTCATCTCTATATTCAGCATGTTAGCAGGCTGCCCTACTTTGAGCCAGAAGTTCACACTGTGGTAGCTGAAATGATATGGTTCCTGTCATGTTTGATATATTGCCATTTCTTTACATAGACAGGGCCTGAGAGCTTTATTAAAAGGACAGATTTATTAAAAGAACTAGATTTCAGTTCCTTCTGTGCTTCTAGAGAAGGTGGAAGGCACCAGGGAAGAGTTACTCTAGCCAGGCTTCTATCACTGGCTTTGTCTGAGCTATTCCAAAACTTTTTTTTCAATAAATCTTAAAAAAAAAAAAAACAAACCAAACCAAAACAAACCAATCAACCCACCCACCCACACCCCACACCCCCACACCCCGACAAACACAGCAACAAAACCCACCAAAACCCCCTCTCTGCTATTTTTACCAGTGCTAATGTTCCCCCTGGCTGGTTTAGGGTTAGCAATTTTAGCAATGTGCCTGCAGGAATCTTTTGGCTGCACATCTTACTATCTTCTAGGAGTAGAAATGAAAGTTTCTACAGAGGCAAAAAGGATAATCTTTTAATATATTTTCTGAAAGACACACCTCCAGAAAACTTCTTTCCAGCTTGCTGAAGAAACATTAAACTTCACATAAACACAGGTTATTAAACTAAAACATGCATTATTTTCATGCTGATAGTGCTGATAATGGAAATTAGGTTTAACTAGGGCACCTACTAACTTTGTTGCCCAAGTAGATCTTCTATAAACTCGAAGCTATTTGTTTAAGGACTGCTTACTTAATTTTATGCTTTCCTATTACCAGTTTAGTTTTCAAATGCCATCTTTACTCAGAGCTAGAAATACCGAATGTACTATCGCAATTGATCGTTCTCTGCATTGACCCCGAACACAAAGTGACTGTCCAACTGCAGACATGGACTAGAGGAGGTCACTGTGCACAGCAGTGGTGGGGAGATGGAAACAAACAAACAAAAAAACCCCAGCATAGCCCTTGGCCTTTTTCCTCTGGGGTTTGATTTCAAATTGTAAAATTTCCTTCAAAGCATGTATTTCCAGATTTTGGAGTATTTGGGTTTTTTTTTTTAGTAAGTTCTGGAGTCCTGTTCAGAATACTTGCTGAATCAAGTTTAGATCAACTTGCATATACTTTTTTGCTTGTGAATGATTTCTTTTATCCAAACAGACATCTGTATTTTCAAGCATTATTTAATTGGAATATTTCACAGGTGGTGAAACATTTGTCTCCTACCAAAACTGAGTTCTCATCAACTGAAAGCATTTTTTTCAGTATAGGAAAAGTTATTTTACTGATCAGAAAGCGTTTGTTTTCTGCAATTGTGCCTGTCAACCAAACTTTTTTCTCCCCAGCTAACCTTATTCTCATATTGGAGCAAATCTCCCATTTCAGGTACTGATGGTGAAATATTTTTCCTAGAAGCAGAATGATTACTCCTTTAATACTAGAAGAACCTTCCCTGAAAGAGCAACACTAAGATTCTACAAGTCAGTTCTAGGGGTTCTAAGTTATTTTTCCTCATCTTTCCTGTCCTTTTTTCCTATACCATCTCATAAAGACTCTTCATGTGACATTTGTACTGTAACTTTATAGATTAAGAAAAACTGTAAAAACATTTTCAAAACTCTTCAAAGGCTTGGGGTTTTTAAACAGATTTTTATAGAATATGTCATTGTACAGGACACCTGATTGGTATTTATGGTTTAATGAATGTATAATTAATTTGCTACTAGAAAGAAATTCACGGATCCCAAATATCTGCAGATATATTGTTTATTCTTTACTATAATGTCACAGTAGTAGTATGTGATATTATGTGGTCCCTTATTGTAAGTCTATGTAATATATCTTTGCTTAGTCTAAAAAACAAAATAAGCCAATGGAGCACTCTTTATGATCTTGCTGTTACTTGCCATTCGACATAGAGACAATGAAAAGCATAATTTTGGAAAATTTGTAGGTTCTGAATGCAATTAATCAAAATGGGATATTTCTGGGTTTTTTTCCTCGTTGCTGAAGCTCAAGTTCACAAAATGGACGCTACTTTGTGGGTGAGATCTACCTAAGAAGTAGAGTTACAACTCTGGCTGCAGATCCAGAATAAGATCTTTTTCTTTTCTTCCCACTCCCCCACACCCCCACACCCCCCCACACCCCCCTGCCCCCCAGTACTGGCTATAACAAGTGCATGTAGAACTTTCACTGTTTAAATGGTGCTTTAGCTATTTCTTCATCAGCATCTAATATCTTCCTAGAAGATATTTATTACAGTATTTTTTTTCTTTTTTTCTTTTTTTCTTTTTCAGACACTCATCCTTGAGTTCTGCCAATTGTTGTTCTGTACGACTATAATCAACACTGATCAGTCACTGGTGTGACTTTCCTCTTTGTAATATGCTATAGCACGCGGTTGATGTTTCGGCATGATTACCAACTCCCAGAAAGCTATTTTGCCTCTATTTGCAATAATTAATGAAAGCCACATATGCAGACCTATCATTTTTTATTGAACACCAAATGAATGTGAAGTACAATTTCTGAAATATATGGCATGCATTGTGGAGACTGACAGGATTATAAATAAAATTATTCATATATTTGCAGTATTTACTTATCTTTCACCTTTTGGAGTCTCCTATCATCTTTTCTTTTTGAAATGATACCCTGAGAGATACTCCTAGGGTAAAAATATAAAAAAGATTATGAAAGCCAATGTGCTCCATTGTAGGCAAATCTCATTATAATGAAGACTTCTCCTGACAAAATCATTGCTTTTAATCAAGATTCTCTCAGGCTTGAATATGATTCTGCTTGTCCCAGAAAGAAAACGCCTTTAAGTTCGTTTTATTTGTGACTGGTCTTTTCTAAGAGCACTTTGAGGCTAGCTCAGGTCTCAAGCCATTTATCAGAAGGACACTGGATTTTTCAACACATCAGATGTGCAGCGGGGCTGTCTGAAACATAGATGTTCTGTGACGAACATCTCCAGAGTTTCCATAGAGGCTTCCCAGCATTGGAAAGAATTCAAAACTTGTGTTAGATTAAACACAAAAATGATGGCTCATTTCAAACTTGTCTGAATTTAGTGGCAACTGTTCTTTGGAGTAATGTGCAAATATCTTAATTTTAATTGATTTTCTTCTGGTTTTGAAACCTGTGGTAAAGAACCAAATGGAGTTAAAATCAGAACACATATAACCTGACCAGTGCTTAAAGAAATTAGGCAAGTGATCACATTAAAGGCAAAAAGTCACTTGTGCTCTCTTGAAACATCAGTCTTTTATCTGTGTATGTTTTATCCCTACCTGAATATTTTTGAGCAACCCTCAGTTCAATGAAATAAAAAATAGCAAAATTGTCTTTCTGCAGGTAGTTTGTATAGCAGTCTAACAGGAGCTGAACAATGAGCTAGAATTGATGGTATGGCGAAGGAATGATACAGGAGTTTGCCGTCTTATAAAATAGTACTAGCCAATCCTTATGACATCTGGGGCACAGGCGGAGGATGACTCTGATCGGTCCAAAATGTGGGATTTCTGTGGAGAAACTAGCCCCCTTTTGTCTTTGTGTCTTCAGCACAGATCATTCCTTTTTCCCAACCAGAACAGCACTGCTTTAAATTTGTTCTGTACTGAGGAGAAAGAGCCCTTTCACTCCAAAGAACAGAGAAATGAGTCATTTATTCATTTACGGTTTTCTAATTTGAAATGATGATGTTTTTGAAGTATGTAAACAAGGGTAGAGGGGGGGAAAAGCAGGAGGACTGATTCAAATGAAGCAGAAACGTAAGGCCCTTGTTTGATGGCTTGAATGAGTGCTTTCTTGGCTAAGAGCCCTTCTAACAAAGATCAGAATGAAAACTGGGCAGGGTAGGCAGCATTGCAACCTCTGCTACAGCAAAACAGTGGTTTTGAAAAGCATGTATCTACCTGTTTTTTTCTGATTAATCTTAATGGCTTGAGTAGAAGCTAAGTACAATAGCATGCAAAGAGGGCCATGTATGCGATTTTACTTCTTACTGGCAAAGAGGTCCAAAATCTCTAGAACAGTTTGAGAAGTTATTAAGAGCTTTGTTTGTGTGTGTGTATACATATACAAAACCTCACATTTTTGTACATATAAAAACATTTTATACGTATAAAATTTTATACATATAAAAACTAAATTTTTTTTCAGTCATTGGTTCTAAAGTTTGAGTGTAATAAATATACACAGAAAATGTGCTATCATTGACATTTGCTGCAAAGTCAAATATTCAGAGCATGATACATGGCATCAGTGTCATGATGATGTGTAATATGAGGTACCCCTGAAATTAATGACTGACTTGGTAGGTTTCTACTAGGGCCAATGTTACTACAAAGATACGTGTTATAAATGCTGATAATACCTGTAAAAATTAAGCAGGAAAGTAGCATACCTTCTGAAATAACAGCACGGTAAAAATTCAAAGAAATTGTCTTATAGGGAACTCCTGTGGTGGAGAATGCCTCTGGGGACTGGAAGCTTGAGGACAAGTCATGCATAAACTAAAGCAGCTTATGGGTAGCAAAAGGAATTTCTGGGACTTTGGACACAGTGCAATAGTAATGGCAAATTACAACATTTCCTGACCTGAGTCAGTTGCACCACATAACGTGTGAGAAAGGAGCTCTCCCTGTTTCTTCCCCACCTATATTTTGTCAAGTTTTTTTTTAGAGAGAGAAATATACAGTGACAAGGAGGGGAATACTTACGTCTTTCAGGGGCTTGTGATCTAATTTAGTATTCAGGACTATTTGTTGATAGATAGAAGCAATGAATCTTTCACATCAGTTAGTTACCCAAACACCTTTCTTCCCATAGTTCGCTGCATCTGTTGCATCATTCTGTTTACTTAGCTAGTGGGTAAAACTTCACACCTGATTTTAAGTTGGTGAGTGAGATGCTGCCTAAGAATTACATCACCACTTGGCCAGGCAGAGTTTAGGGGGCTATGCCTTTTATCTAGGCACCTTGGTTGACGTGTCTGTGGATCAGAGGGGCACAGGGAGTAGCTATGGCGATACAATCCCCTGAGAAAGGCACCTCAGGAGCATTTTGGTGGCATGATTTAGTGATTTCCCCACCCCTTGGGTATATTATCCTACAAGCTATATAGAAAGCTTACAGATTACTAAATATACAATAACACAGCTTCAGCATTCCCCTTCTGAGTGAACGCTCATTCCGACCATCACTGCCTGCAGAAGAGAAGGTGCAAGAAAGCCCTGTTTTGACATAAGGTCTTTCATCCACAAGGGTGATAACTTTGGAGGGATTACTATGTGAGGAAGCCACTCCACTTGGGGACTACATCAGGGCTTACGTGGAGCCATGCACAGCTGGGCAGTATGTGGGTGCAGGTCTGGCTTTGTGGTCATTATCTATGATCAAATGACAACAGTAAGAAGCAAGACCAGAAAAAATATACTGAGGTCATATCATCCAGTTTACCCAAGTGGTAAAGGTTACTTTTTCAGGTCAAGTTTTATTCCCTTTTGATTCAAACCCCTTTTTTTATTTGGTAAGAACAGGAGGAGGGAAGAGTTGTGTCCTAGCTTAGGGGGGTTTATAACCATTCCTGGGAACTATGATGCATATACTAAGACCGTAATCTACCACATACTCTACAGTGAAGCAGGCAATACTTGAAAGTTGAAAAATATATACGTACGTGTATTTAAGTTATTAAGAAATGTTAGAATATTTTTGAACTTCAATTTTTTAGGAAAATTCTAGGGATGATGTAACTTTCAAGAAAAAATTCAGGCAGGCCATGAGTAGAACTTGTGTGTTACTGTTGTTGCTGTCAGGAAGCGGTTAAGACATTAAAATATTTTAAAGCCAGTATTTCAACTCTTTATATTTTATTGTACATTAAGTGAAATTTGGTTGTCATTTAAGCCTTGTCCCAGGTGAGATGATAACACTTCAGGTTAGAAATAGGCAGGAGCTGAAACCAAGGCAGAAATTGCAGAAGAGTTGGGAAGCAGTATTACTCATGGGGAATGGATGACATCATCATGGCTAATCAGTGAAGAAATTTTTGCCAGTTACTCAAAATATTAATACCTCCTGAATAAGATGGTTCTGATGCGATATGAATCCTCAGCCACCCTTCATAGGGTGTCAATGTCTGAAGAGGTGCTGTGCTAATGGAGAATGCCAAGTGCCATCTCTCGAAGCAAATTCAGATATAGGACCCCTCCTTACAGTAGGCTAGAGAAGCAGTCACTAAAGACTGTATCTAGAAGAAAGGACTTTTATTATAACTTTTTATTAAGAAATCTCATGGGAGCTGTTTATTTGCTTCCCCTCTGAGCCATCCAGCTGTTCCTTCCATTTGTGGTCTTAGGGCTAATTACATAATGTCCCTAATTTATACTCACTGGTAAATCAGATCAGAGCATTACCTGGAGGGCAAGCTCTAATTAGAGGAATTTCAGAACAAATTGTCTAAAGAGCTTGTTTAGTGTGATTAAATGCAAGTGATGGGCCTCTCTCTCTCTTCCAGCTTCCCCCCCGCCTCCCCCCCCACCTCTTTTTTTAAAAAACATGAATATTTACCTTACACAAAAACGTTGCAGATTAAAAAAAAGAAACCCAGCAATGACAGTTTTAATTAAAGGGATAGAAAACGAATGGCAGTGCTACCCAAGAGAGCACACTGAATTCCCTATTTGTGGATATATGCAGATGAATGCTGTATTTTCTTACTACTGTTTTAATATCTCAGAAATAACAAAATCGACAGTAATTGGCTTACATCATGGATGAATGGAAAAGAGATCCATGTGAATCCCTGATTCATGTTGTGTCTACCGCATGTTGTCTACGAACAGAGGAAAACAAGGAAGAAAAATATGCAGACATTTGCCCTATATAGCCTTGGAAAACATATGGTTTCATCTTTATAATAACACATATTGGTGGAGACGCTATCAAAGTCCTTGCAGAGCAGTAGGAATGACTAAGTAGAAATGACCCTCTGTACTTTGGCTGGGGAAGAATGAAAAGTTCTTCAGTTTATATCACCAAGAGTTAAATAACCTGGGACTGGGAGGATCCCCATCTCCTGCAAACTGTCTCCAATAGCTGCCTGGAATTCAAGAGGAAAGCAATGGGCAGCAAAGAAAAGCCTGAAGTTTAACAAAAGATGTGACTTCTGTTTGGCTGGTGGCGAGTATTCTGGTTGGAGACCTTGGAATCAGATTCATCCACCAAGAGACATTAAGAGAGGAAAAGAAGTGAATGGGGATTTAGGAAATGAATACTGACATTTTAATACTCTGTCTTGTGTTGTGCTTATGGAAATGTAAATGATCTGTTTTACAAGAGTATGAAGAGGGTGATTTATTACCATGTTCTGCCCTAGTCCTGATCCCTTTGAATTCCTACTGTACCATGTGAATTTGAGGTTGTCTGACATTCTGTAATTAAATTTCTTGTCCTGGGTTGACCTTGAATATGTTGACTCCATTATCCCACAGCAGCTAATGTAATGTCGTACCAACCTTCTTCCTGAAGCGACATTGCGCTTGTCTGAAAGGACATCGTGTAAACTTTTTACCTGAAGAAGATACCTTGAACTCCCTTTATTTACCACCTCCTTGCAGAAAAATAGCAAGAATTTGGAGGCAGTACTCCAATGGTTATTTCAATATGCACCCACTTCTTGGGCACGTTAAGGTAATGTAGTAATTATCAGCTGAAATAATAGCTCCCCTTCCCCACCTCTTGATTAAAGACAAAAAGAAACAAATCATGTGAGCAGTGTATGAAGGCTGCTGGATGGGCTTTGAGGCATTTTGGGTTGCTCTCAGACTGATCTTTCCAGTCTTTAGGAACGAGTACCTTCCTAGCCTGCCTAGCTAAGCATCTCTGCTGAGAAAATATTAACCAGCTGGAAATGGTGTACAGATTCTTAAGGGAAAATCCCCCATTGCAGAGCAGCAAATGCTGCTAGAAGTAAGTGACTGCCAAGTCTTCTGTAATAAAAGCAGTAGTTTGTAACACAGGCAAAGTGAAATAAAGGAAAACAAAATCCTTATGGGCTACAAGTTAGTATACAGTGTCAATTTCCCAGAAGGCTTAAAAAAATTAACAGGAGAAAAATAATTTAAATTTTTTTTTCCCTTCTTTTTTTTTTTAGAAGAAAAAACCTGTTTGTATTTTTCCTTTTATAAGATAGGTTCATTCCTCCAGGTCTTTGGCTGTAGCATTGGTAGGCATATCCTGACTAATATTATTTTAACTGGTAAAGTTTGTTCCCAAGAGCTCCTGTGCATATATATAGGCGCTATGAAATGCCCTCAAACCTTTTTTCTTGAACTTTGAAAGAGCTGAAATTTAATAACATACAATCTACTCTTATCTTTAATAATAACTATCCATGAAACCCTATATCTCAGCTGTTTAGCTGCTTGGACTACAAATACACAGTTTCTTCCATTTTCAGAATGTATGGGCCCATCTCCCGTGTGGAGGAACCACATATAGCAGCTGTCTTAGGTGTGTAGTGTGCAGCAAGAAACAGTTATTATAACTAATTTTTTTTCACACTTCCTTCGTGGTGTGCTCCCCTTATGGCTGGCCAGCTCTGCGGTTTCTAAACATGGTCTGTGATAGTTTCTGAGAGGCTACGATCGACCTTGATACAGGGAACTATAGCATTAGGTGGAACTTGGAGGGAGCAGAAGATATGCAGGAGAAACCCCTCCTCAAATTTTATACTTTCAATAGTTTTTGGAGTTCAGTGAAGGATTAGCCAGCATGTCATGAAACTCAGCTCGCTATCAGAGCATCGTGTTGCTACTAGTGAGCCTTTTCTGCCGTGTCTGAAATTACTTAGAAAAACAAATGTAATTTGGAGCGCTATGAAAATAAAATAATCTTATTTGTTGAAAGGCTCATTCAGCTTGCCTCAGTTATGTGATTACCTGCAGTAACGTGAAAGAAAGTGGTGATAAAATGTCAGATTGCAGGATACTGGTGTGGGAGTGGGGACAGAGATGGCAACAGCCCGTGGGAAAAGGTTTATCTCCTTACTTCCATCCTTCAGAAGCAGTGGTGGTGCCTTCAGCAGCTCTGTGCCAGAGGGAGGTAGGTGCCCGGGTGCCTGGGAGGCACAGCCTGGTCCCTTGCAGCATGACCCATGGCCGAAGGGTGGGGGAAGGTCAGCCGTTGCCTATATAGTAGAGATGCACCTGCTTTTGTACGTACGAGGTAGAGGTTTCTATCACAGTACACCACTAGGTATGTAGCTTGGAGGATCCTGCCTTCAGGATTAGATTTGTGAAGCACACTCAGAGAGAGGTCCTATGTGTTTTGATTTAGGTATATGCATTCTACATGTGCACTTGCTGCTCACCCGTGCAAGGCCAGCAGAATGGAGATTTGTGGCTCGTTCAGGTTCAGAAGTCCTGTGGGCAGCTAACAGAGAGGCAGCAGAGGGTTTGGTGAAGGGTGGCCACTAGTATTTTAGCCTGAGCACAACAAGCTGCCAAGAGCATCTAATGTGAGTGCCCTACCCCTACATTCCGTGAGTAATCACATAACTAACTATATGAACACACAAGTGTGTTCCCTTTGGCTTGAGAATAATGAGAAAGAGCTAAGGATCTTACCATGTGGTCAGCTTTAAATTAAGAACTAATAAAATATTTCTCTGGAGCGATTGGAAGAGCTTGGATGCTCTCTGAAGACCACAAAGATTTGTATTTTGTACTCCTGGTGTGATGGTGAATATGTTCTTTAATCTACCTAAGCCTGAATTTTTCTTACCCAGAGATAATAGTGCCTTTCTCTTCAACATTTATTTCTCTTATCTGTAAGTTTCTGGTAAAGGAACTGGCTGTTTATTGGTACTTGTGCAGAATCTAATGTATTAAGGCCCAAATTCTGGTTCATGCTCTAGGCAGTACTGTAATATAGGTAATAATAATACTGCTATACTTTTAAGGAGCATAATATGTATAAAGAGACTGCTTGGAGTGAAGTAGATGACAGAATTACAGTGAACGGAGATTTAAGACTGACACCATGGAGGGAAGTTTTACAGACGTTTTAAAGTGATGTTGTGAAGCAATAATTTTAAAGATAAAAATAGCAGTTATGCTGCACACTTTCATTTACATTACGTGTCGATTAGCTATTATCAGAAATTTTTCTCTGAAAAAGGCCTTTCTAAAACAGATATATGAGGCAACAGTGTTCAATGGAATAATGCTACATGTAAGTTTCTAAAATTCATTTAAGATCCCTAATTCAGAATCGTTCATAGTAGTTGTGATGTTCATAGTTGGAATAAATGCCAACAATTGCCAAATAAATGACAGTTTGAAAGCAGAGGTCTCACACACTAGTCAAAATTGGGTCAAACTTCTTATTTGACTGCTTCATCCATTAGCCAATTCAACGCACACAGTCAATAGCTAAAGCCTGGCTTCACACACCAGAGATTCTTAGCAAGGAAGAATGGCAGGAAGAAATTTTTAACTTTATAACTGATACACATTTTGTCTGCTAACTGCTCTGTTAGGACGAGTGAAGTTTAAATTGCTTGATTGAAAATTTATTTTATTTGCTCAACCTTGAAGTTAAAACTGTGCTCTTCCAGTCAACTGTGCTGACTCTCTGTGCCTGTGAAATGGACAGAGTTAATAGACCATAAAATAGGCTAACTTTTCACTGGCATCCTATCAATATTTTGCCATCTGAAAAGATCAGGGAAATCAGAATTATGTGGTTTTGTTTCTCCTTGGAATAAGATGTTATAAAAATTAAAACTTTATATCTGACAGGAAGTGGTAGCATTTGGTTGGTCGTAGGGTTTGGATTTGGGTTTTTTGGTGGTTTTGTTTTGGTTTTATTTTAAAATGAAAAATGGTTTACTTTCAAAGGAGAAATATTACCAGTGTTTCTAATTGACGAAAGTTTTCAAAGGTGGCTGAGGAGTTTGCCTGCAGAAACACATTCCCAGATGGATACCCCAATATTTAAAGTACCCCTAACCATCAAGTTTGTTGAAAATATTTCTCCCTAAATTGTATACTGTATTGAATAGAGATTTAAGGTTCTAGTGCTCCATAGTATACACTTTAGGTGAATGTTCTAATGAATGATTGTACCTGAATGAGTTGGCTCTTCACTGTTGATGGTGGCTCAAAGCTCCAACCATTGTGACACACAATATACCGTCCCCTTTCTTTCAGCTGCTCTATGAATCCCCTAAGAGTTTTTACGGAAGAAAGAAGGTGTCTTACAGAGTGTCAAACCTGGCAAACTGGAGGCCAGATAACAAGAATTCATAAGTTAAATCCCTGGCTGTATTCTGGGAGGGAATCTTCAGGGAACATCAGTTTTCCAAACAGCAATTTCAGAATATGTCTTTAATATGCTTGTTGGAGAAAACAAATCTGATTATCTTAAAAGTAACTGTCTGTTTACATTCAACTGTCAAACAATAAACACAGCTGATGGCCTTTCTGTTTTATCAAATACAACTACAGTTATTGTGCACACTCAGCTTTTTCCTTATGCACATAATAATAAAGACTCTTTACAAGTTACTAGGTTCTAACAAGGCTCTTTTGGTGATTTTCCAATCTGCTTTCAGAGAGACGATATAATGAAAATCCTAGTCAAACTACTATCATAGGAATGCCAAACCACAGAATAACTTAGGCTGGGAGGGACCTACAAAGGTCTCTAACTCAAGCCTTGTTGAAAGGAGTAAGGCTAACTTCAAAGTTAGATCAGACTGGTCTGGGTCTTACTGAGTTTTGAATATATTCAGGGTTGGAGAGTCTGCATCGTTTCTGGGCAATCTTTTCCACTGCATATCCATGCTTGTTGTGATTTTTCCTTTCCCATGTACATGATAAGAATTTCCCTTGTTTCAACACACAACTTGCAGCCAGAAAAGTCTGTCTTGGTCTTCCCTACAATTCCCCTCTAGCTAGTTAAAGGCTGCAGTTAGATCCCCCTTAACTGAGCAAGCTTCACTCCCTCACACTCATGGTTCATACCCTCATATATCATGGATGATACACTCATATGTCATGGATCATACCCTCATATCCCTGTCAGGCTTACTCCAGTTGGTCAGTACTGGGGGTCCCAAAACTAAGCAAAGAGAACATGACCCCAGAAGTGTCTCAGAGAGGGGAATACTCCCTTTGGGCTTCCAGTAACGCACTACCTCATGGAGGACATCTCTTAGCACTCTTACTTGTCTTTTCCTCTTTGTGGCACTGGAGCCACCCGCAATCAGGCATGGCTTAACAGAAACCTCTGAGCAACACCTTCCCTGCTTCACCAGGTGCTTTGCCAGATGCCTCTGCAGGATCTCCAAGTCACCTTTCATAAGTAAAAGGAAGCTACAGCCCTCCATCTTCCACTATCTCCATGCCTGTTTGCCGCCCACTCAAGCACAGCCTCTGGCTCTCCTGGGCGCTTCTTCATCTGTGATTTCTATGTCTCTGCTAGAGCTCGTCTCCCAAAGATGAGGCCACAGTCCCCAGCCCTGGCCTTGGAGAGGAGCTCAGCCACCCCCTAGAGCCTGAGGCCTTGGGAGCTCCTTCAGGACCATGAGGGGTGATCGCTGTAGCCTGGGCCTGGGATTGTGCTCCCTGGCACACCTCCATCACCCCCCTGGGGCAGCCGCCCTCATCCAGCGCCCCTGGGCTCAACAGCCACCCTCAGCCTACCTGTTGTTTTCCATGGGGCTGTGGAGATGAAGGCAGATTAAATTTGTCCTAATTTTGAGATTTGTCTGCACCCGGGGACTGAATAGAAGGAGTAATAAAATAGGAGGAGAAAAAAAAAAGGACTTCATCTAGTTGAAAGGAAGAGTTCATCTAGCTGAAAACAAAGCTCCCACTCGCTTCAGTGGAGGAGGACATATCCCTGTTATTTACAGAGAATCCCTTCTCTGGTGAGCACCTGGGATCTGAAATAGTCTTTAGCCTCTGACATACAAAGTAGTTTATATTAATTCAAAATTTTATGAAATTAATATAGTAAAAACAAATCAAACATTTTTTTCCACCCTGAGGAAAATGTGCCTTTAATAACTGGATGGCAAATATTTTATATGCAAGTCTTATTCTACTAAATATAAATGGTAAATTTATTAGGTTGGCTATTGAACATAACTTTAATAACAATTGATTATTAAAGACATTTTCATTTCACTATCATTAAGTATTCAGAGTTCTTACACACCCCTGTTAATTGTTCTGGAACATAATTAGTCAACTTAAATTAAGTTGCTCCGTGATCAATAATGATGTGCCACATGAGGGTCAGGAAAAGTTCATGAAATAGGGAAGGCAAAATGATTGTGCATGTATTTGGGAGAGACAAGGAGAAAGACATTTTACAAAGCACGGGAATGACCACCTCGGGCCTTTTCTTAGTATCTTTCTCTAATGGAGCATAAAGGATTTGTGGGTATACCATTTTCTAAAACTAAAAGACAAAACGTCATGAATCATGCTGTACCTGTTGACCTCCTTGCCATGGGAGGATCTGTAGAAACGTGGTTTAGTGAGGTTCAGATAAAGATTAGATTCACATTTAGTAAGAACATAAAAGAAGGCAGGAGTAACATCTGAAGCTTTTCTAGCTCAAAAGATGGCTACAAAGGCTATTTATTAATGACTCTGGTGATAAGCCATCTGAAGCTTTTCTAGCTCATAAGATGGCTACAAAGGCTATTTATTAATTACTCTGGTGATAAGCCAAACACACTCATGATAAGAAAAGAAACCACAACTATTGTGATGGATAATAAACCATTAGTCATGGCCTGCTTGACCTTTCTTTTAAGGATCATCCCTCCTTGAATGAAAGGTGATGCACTGGTCTTGTCAGGTAAGGGCAACTTTTGTGATACTTCTCTTGCTGCTCACCTAAACCAACCCAGACTGTGATGTCTGTAGACTCCTCCCCTGGGAGCAGAAAGGTAACAAGACAGCTTGTGAGTTTATATTGTGGCACGCACGTATCAGCTGCTTGTTCTTCCTGCAGTCATATCGTGGAAACTGCAGCCAGTGGAAAAGCCCAGATTTCCTTTCTATGGAAAACGGTGCAGGAACAGAGGTGATCTCAGAGCTGATCTCATCCCAGGATCACGCTGGGACATGATCTACGGATGGACCCAAACCCTGGAGCTCAGAAGCACCCCTGGGTCCCCTAGGCAAACACAGCCTTGCCTAAAGCTGTATGCAGCAACCGATGCTCTGCTTTGAAAGGTGTTCTGAGAATAAAATTACAGAGCTGCAATCTCAGGGTTTTTGGCTGAGGCTATTAAAACCCTCAAAATGCCTTGATCCCTTTTGTGCCTTTTTTTGAAATGTATTTTGACTTGGTAGAACCTGCTTTTGCAGCCCTCTGTGTTCATGCATGACCAGGTCTAACCTTTCAAGAATTTAGCAATCACCTTTTCTATACCCATATCTGCCCCAAATGTCAATGCATTAGTAATTTACAGTTATTTTCTAGACTGTTGTAGTAAAACCCTTAGAAAAGAACAAAAAAACCAAACAAAAGCCCTACAAATTCTCACGACAGGAGAATATTTTATGTCTTACATAAACTTAATGTAACACTAAAATAAAAATATTGCATTATAGAAATAAATGGTAGCAGATAAAGCATCATCAGTTTGGAAGAAGCCAGACCTACCAAATCACTGAGTATCCATCCACCTCCCTCCTTTCCTCCTGGTGCATCGCAGCCATGAGACAAGCCACTGGTTGAACGACAGCTGCTTCATAGCCAGATGCTATTTTCTAGGAGACTTTGGAACACTGAATCCTGTTTCAAGAAGCAAAATTCCAGTGAACCTGTATCTGTGACGTTCTTCTTTTTGAACCTGGCAAGTGCGTGCATGCGTGTGTGTGTGCATGCAGCAATACTCTGACAAATTTGAAACATTTAAATGTATGATTTTGATATAGGCACTTTGTTAGAAAGTGTATTCCGAAACCAGTGAACCCTTAAGGAATGTTAATTAATAGAAATGAATGCATTAATAAGGAAGGAGGATTTCATTCCACAAGGTCCTTGTTCAGACTGGACAATCCAAGGAAATTAGATCTGATCGAAGAGATTTCATCTTTATTTCTGCTGTGGTGTTTGAAGTTTGCTAGATATTTCACTGAGTTGTTTTTACACCTGCGTTTGCTAACCCTCTTTCATGAACGTTTCTTAAGTGCCAACAATGAGAACAAAGGAAACAATATAAAGTGGTATTAATTTTTTAAGGTTAATGGTGTGCCTAAGAGTAACTTTAATTAGGTGGATCTGTAAAGTACGTATTGATTTTTCAAAATAAAAGTTATTGGAACAGTTTTAACTTTCATTATCATCATCAAAAAAAAGTTGTTCCTTCATCAAAACTGTTTTGAGCTTCAAGCTTGACTGAACTTCCAAGACTCAGAGAAAAATTCTGCCAGATTTCATCTGAATCCTTCTCTGGCATATAAAACTTGGATGAGGTTTTGATACTTCTGGAGCATATTGAGAAAATAGGTCCAACCTTCAGATTTGTAAGAAACTGCCTTGTGTGCTTTTTCAAGGATTTTCTTTCTTAATCTTCCACTGACTTTATATGACCTTGAACAATTTAAATCACTTTAAGTGTTTTTATATTTAAATTTGCGATATACTAAATTATCAAGGAACAATATAATAAATTATCAGGGATGTTATGGGCTTAAGTAATTATTTGTTTTTATTTGTTTTAATTTTTAAGCCATAGCAGAGCGAGTGTTACAACTTTACTGCTGTAACAATTTCACAGTGAGAAATAGAGGTACAACCGTATCTCTTTAGATACTCTTTCCTATTTTAAAATCAGTTCACATGAATCAAGCTTATGCCTCCTTTATTTTCTCGAAGTGTTCATTCTCTGAAGCACTTTGTGCGAGTCCGTTTAGCCGGATAGACTGTTTGTGAAACCTGCAGTTAACATTTATACAAAATGAGCATTCATTCTGGCAGTGTTAGCACAGGCAGCCAGTCAGAGACTGGTAGTAATTTTGTGCAAATTAATTGACCAATCGCATCTAACAGTTTAAATAGCAAATATAACGTGGGATAGAGTTTGACAAGTTTGAATAGTGCTTTTGTTTGCTACACTTAGGCTCCCACAGAAAGCTGCTATTCAGGGTAAGTGAGAGGACTGGCTGAGGGCTAATCCACATTTTCTACAGACAAGAGGTTTTCATGACCAAGCCATCAAAATTAAGGAATAATCATTAATTGGATAATTTTTAATAAGTAGCTAATAAAGATATTAGTAATGGTCAGAAGTCTCTCATGAGCAGAAAAATTAGATCATTGCAGAATGATTCACTGTGAATTATTCACACAGCTGTAGAAATGATTCAGACTGACAGATTGATGGGGAGAACATGCCCATAAAAACAGGATATTCCCCTCTCTTTGTTATCCTTTGTGTGTCACACATTCTATGGCTTCGACTGAGATTCTACAAGTACGTGCAAAGCGATGAACCCTAGCCAGCAGAATGATCTCTGATTTTCCTGCATGCACAAAATTAAAGGCTATGACCCAACAGGAGCAACTGGCTGAAGAAAGAAATGGAAATTACATTCTCAGTTAACAGTCAAGTTATCGACTGAAATGCATGTGATGTACTCTTTGGCTTCAGTTTTATGAGAGAGGTGTGTAAACATTCAGAGTCAGTTGACTTTTTTTTTTTTTTTTTTTTCTTCTTCTGGTCAAGTAAACCATTTCTTCATAATAAACAAAAAAAAAGGCATAGGACATAGCTCATCTCTTTTTATTGTAATCCAGAGCAAACTTCCAATGGCTAAATTAGTGTGGTGAAATATGCTGTGAAATTTCAGTGACAGGAGTATAGTATTTTTCTGAAATAAGATGTTTTGGAAATGACATCTCCCTGCTTCTCCATGTAAGACTAAAAATATTTCTGTACTTTTCAGATACATTTTTTCTGTTGAAGTCACAGTAATAGTGATCTCAGTCAATGTTAACCTGATGAATTTATGAACAGTCCCTTTTAATTTTTAGCATGAAGAACTTTTCTTTATCTAAAGATAGCTTCTGTACTGTCAGTTTAACAGCTTAGAGACTGCAAAACATTTACAATAAATGGAACATAGTCTTCAAAAAGACGGAAAATAAGTCTGTCATTCTTACTTGACTATGTAGCTGCTCCTTTTACAACACCACAGCTGGTACTCTTTGATTAAGTAACGCCTATCAAGTGGATTACTGTAAACAGAAATTTTATAGTGCTTGTATTTGGGTAGGAGAAGCTAGATTTGTAGACACACGTACACTGTGTTTCAGCTGCACAATGGAATGAAGGTTTTACGCAAAAAAGCAGCATAATATATATAACTTTTGGATATTTATTTGTACTTTTCTGAAGCCATTCCAGTAAGGTTTGATACTGAACATGAAATCAAGATATTTTGCCTTATTTTTTTGGATTTTATGGCGTACTAGGTACTGTCCGGAAAAAAAACCAAACCACAAACCAACAACCAAAAACAAAACCAAAAAAAGAAAAGTCCGGTCTCATTCCTCAAAGAACTGTCATGGTATGTTCTAACCTTTGGGGTGGATTATTAACTCAGATAATTTAACTTACATAGATGTCCTGAAGGGTGTTTACTTCTTTTGTAGACAGGAATGAAGAAATAAGACCTATCTTAAAGATGTTGTGGTCTGTTACCACAGATCTAAGAATCCTTGGGCCATGGAATAGAGGATTTTATATGATATAAAATCATATGCACGGACCTCAAGATGCTCTAAGGAATGTAGGTGGCAAGCATTACTTAATTTAGAATTTCTTTGTAATTGTCCAGGTCCAATAGTCATTTACAAATCTTTTTTAATTGCTAATGAGTCTTGAGATGCATAGGTATCTTTGTTAATAGTGTCCCTATACAGCTTGATCCAGTAAGTATTTACACATACAGAAAGTTAATTTAAAATTCACTGCCCATAAATAAGAGTGGGAGGAGATAGCCAAGATCTTTTTGATAAGATATGCATGATTGGAGAAGTTATGTGGGAAGTCCTAAACTTGGGTTCCCTTCCCACACTTAAAAAGCTCAAACCCATATATTCCGCTCATTTTTTTTTCTAGAATGGTTTTCAAAAGTTTTCTGAACACGCTTTCCAATTCCCTTGTCCAAGCTAGTTCATTGCATGGCAAGGAATACATGAATCACAGGGCCAGAATACAAAAAAGGAAAAAAAATAAAGGAAAAAAAGAAAAGGGAAAAGAAAAAAAAGAAGGAAAAACCCCTCAAACTTGACTCTATATTAGAGTGAAAGGTAATTGCTTCTGGATTTTTCAGTACAGTAGCATCCATAAACATCACTGAGCACCAGAAAGAGAATCCAGAGTCATGTTCTCTGTGGTCTCTCTCAGGAATCTCATTTGCATTTCCTGGAAAATTCAGTGGCGAATGAGATAAAAACTCAGAAGTCTTTTGACAAAATGAAAACTTAGTCTTGAGAAAAAGAGGGATTCGCTTTCCTTGCAGTGCCTGGGAGAGCTGCACACACACTGAATAATGTAACAGGCGGTGTGGGTGGGTGTGCATGTGCAGGCAGAACATCCCAGTGCCACTGCTGGTTCACAACCAGAATTCATTCCCAGACATGTCTTTTCCACACAACCGTTTTAACACATTCCTCCTAACCTGAACATGTTGAGCACAAAGGAACTTCAAGCATCATGCTGTTTATCCTTGACCTTTCCTGTTGGGTTCAGCGAGGTACACGTCTTCTACTTTCTCTTGGAAAATTCAAATTAAAAGAGAAGGGAGAGATTTAAATGTGTGAAATTTTAATAGAGTTTCCCACTGTAGCAATTGTACATTATGTCATCTTGGATAAATTTTGACTGAATTAGCTTTTGCAGAATGCCCACCAGACCTGCTTTCACAGGCTGTTTTGCCATCTGCACTATTAAAACATCCCCATTAAGTGCGCCTGGGGTCTAATCTTTTGCAACTGATTACAAATTGTCCATAACACGCAGCCTGAAATAGAATTGCAGGAATTAATTTTTTAAAAATGAAACTTGCAAATTCATTACACCGGAAGCAAAAGGATCTATCTAATTATACTAATTTTAACCTGGAACGGATGAAGGTTGTCACAGGCACTGATAATAAAGATGAGATACTCATAAAGTACAATCTCATGGTTTTCAGGGAAGTTTTAATGTGTTTGTGTTGCAAGTCTGACAGAAGCTCTTGCATTTCTCTGGAAGTCCAGTTGGAAAATCCGACTCCATGTGAGTCACTGCCCTCTCACTGCAGTTAAATGATACACACTCATAGAGTGAAAAACCAATTAATAGAAGAATTGCTTTGTAAACCAGATATCTGTTCTCCTAGATATCTGGGAGGCAGAAAGTTTTGCTCTTTTCCTGTATCCCCCTTTAACAATGATGTTTTTATAAAATATTATTCTTCATTTTTGTCTCTGAAAAAGGAAAAAAAAAAAAAGATGAGAAGACAGAGTCTAGAAGATACTACCTGGAAACTGGAGGTATAGGTTCAGATCTTGCTCTCTAATGATCACCTTGTCCTTGTTCAGACAAGTCAGGTATCTCCTGCCCTGGAGTTCAGTTTCCTCCTCGGTTATCCTTACCGATCTCACGGAAGGTATGGTTCCTGTATTAAGACAGAGGGTGATAAATAGTCACACACAGCTAACTCAAGGTCAGCTTTGAATCAGCTGGAAGTCAGTAAAGTCAGAGGGTTTCTAGCATGCATGTCTATTGTTCTGCCGTTAATGGTGTGTGTCCTGTTTGGAGGTCTCTCCCGCAACAACAACAAAAAAAAATCACTCTGCATTCTGCTTAGAATTTGGGTTCCTAAAATAAGATTTTTTAGCCTGGTTCCATATCTATTTAGAAGCAAGATACGGGTGGAGAAGGCAAAGAAGTAAAAGTCAGGAATAGTTCAGGCATTTTTAAATATCAGAGTTGTGTAAAACCACAAAGGGTGTTGTAAGCCTTGGTTTGAACTGGTATTTAAGCACAACTCAAGCCAAATGATTCCAGGCTCATTTTGCCAAAACTGAAACCTGAAGTTTTATGAATGCCCTTTAGTTTGAACTCTGGTCCTGTCGCCTTGAGGTTTCCTCTGCGATGCAATTCACGTCATGAGAGTGGACCAAGCCCCGGCAGCGTGGGAGCCCTAGCCACTGCAAAGAAAATGGGCATATGTTGTCAGGGTCTGACAACGCGTTTAAAAACTATGATGCTTCACTGGAATTCAAACATTCAATAGGATGCCTACAAATTATGATTTTGGATGCAGAAAATATTCATTTTGAAAGTTACTGATTCCATTTCTAGTACGCTGAAAAAATGTCATTTTCTAATGACAGCCCTAGGATCTACCCTGTAGAGCTGTATGATGCATGCAGTCTTCTTCTGCACTTTTCTCCCCTCTGTGTCCATCTTTGTAACTGGAAATGTCTCAAAAGCTAAATATTCAAACATTTCCTCAAAAAAGATAGGGAAAACACTCTATTCAGATTTTTAAGGTAAAAAGTCCAATACTAAAGCTGTTCTTGAAAGACTAAAGAGAAAGCAGGTCCTTCTCACAACACTGAACCAGCATCCTTGCATTCCTCTGAAGAATCCAGCTGGATTTCTCTGGCTATCAGCATTCCTTGGAGTTTTTATTCCTCTGATGTCCTTCAACTGGGAAGTTTTGACTGCCACATCAGGGCTCAGAGTCTCGACTCTTGGCTCAGGACTCCAGACTACCTTTTCTTTTATGACTGCTCACCTAAGAGGAGTGATGAGGAAGGCCTGGCAGACAGATCAGCATGCCTTCATCCAACCCCTAACTGGCCATCCCCACTCTGTAGCGGATGAAGAGCGCATTGATCAGCATGTGCCTTCTCACCTGCTGTGCACAAAGGCTTTGCGGTGGCGTATTTCCTCTTTCTCTTGGACCTTGCACACCACACCTATCAAGAAGAAAGATGGGTTAGGCAGCTCAAAAGGCAAAAGAAGATGTTTCAGCAGCAGGGGAATGACTCAACAGGGAAATGACACAGGGAGAAGGCAATGTTTATCTCTGCCCAATGCAGACAGCTAACTGCTCACTCACTTGGAAGCACTAGGTGTGGCGGTTCCTAATTCTCCCTCTCTCTGTGATCTTGTATCCAGCCTAAAGAGCAGCTCATAACGACGTCACCAGATAAGGCAATCCATTGGAAAAATCCATATGAATATCCACATCCTATAGCTCCCTTTCCTTCAGCAAGGGCTGAATACCAGGGAGGGAGCTTAATCCTAAACTTGAAATAACTGGGCTGTGACTTGTTTGCGATGACTTAAGCCGAAGAGAGAAAGAATCCAGTTCAGGCTTGAGCGAGGCAGAGTGTTTTTTCAGAAATACCCATCAGTTCTGATTCAGTCACATCGTATTACGGTCCTCAAGGCAAAAACCTCATATATATTCCAAACCAGACCAGCAGCGAGAGCACAAGGGAAAGAGGATTCTGGAGTCTGGGGCAAGGCCAGGGTGTGAGCAATGCTCAGGATAACTGGTCCCTGGATTCTCTAATATCAGCTCTTTTGGAGCCTCTCTGGGGATGGTTTGCTTGTACTAGGGTCGATATTCAGACTGTCAATAGAGGAAAGCTATAAAGAAGCAGAGGAAACCAAGCGAGTGGATGCCCCAGCGCCCTGATTCATACTTTAAAAATTCCACAGCGACCTCGGTAAATCCAGCAGCAGCAGCAGGAGGGATTTTCCGTGGGTTCTCTGAAGAGCAGGGAAATAATGTCCTCCTTTGCAGCTATTGCCTGGACATGCCTCGGAGCTGGGCCTTTCCCAGGGCTGCTGAAAGCCTTCTAATCCTGGCTTCCACCTGCTCCGGCACATCACACTGCGCAGCTCGGCAAGACTCTATCTTTAGCCTCTCAGCGGTGGGACATTTTAGGCAGCAGAGGATTAAGCAGGCCAGCACAGATTTAAGTGCAGCCTGCAACGAGCCACAAATGTATTATCCGCATAAGCTGTCAGTATTGGCAAGAACATAAAGCATGAGTGTTGCTTTGCACGAGTTCTGGTTAATGTGTTCCTGTTAAGGCATGAAGGAAGAGGTTTTTCTCTGGCTAAATAATAACGATATTCGTCGCAATAAAACCTCGTTACCCCATGTCTGTATAATTTAGCATTTGTTTAAGTAAGGGGAACTGAGCCTTATAAAGAGACATGAAGAAAAAGAAAATAATTACTTGGCTGAAGAAAATGTGCCACACCAAACATCACTACTATAATGTCAGTGACATATATGTGACACATCTAGCTGGCTAAATCAAAATATGGGCATGGGGAACTTTTAATACTGATCTGGGTGCCAGATTTTACAGTGTTAAAGCATTGTCCCTAAAATTACAGTGTTTTACTTCATTAGATGTTGTATAATTTCTTCATTGTGGAGTCATAGCAATGCCAGGAACACGATTTTATTCCATTTGTTTTTTCTATAAAGACTTGAAGGGGTGTTGGGATTTAGAAATTATTTACAAGGATCCTCGAGAGCAGGTGGCTGAAATTGGAAAGACTTGTGACTGGGACCGGGTCTCTGCTCCTAGGCGAGCATCTTTGCTTTTGTGAGGACAAGGTTCCTCGTGTAAGATTCTCTCCTCTTTGGAAACGTTCTTCTTCTTTTGGAACTGAGCTGTGTCCTCGCTCTGAACTTGGGTTTGGCAGAGTATTTCCCTGTAGCTGGGATCACTGCCAGAAGAGCATGAAGACATGGGGTGGGACAAGGGAAAGAACGGGCTAGCCTGAGGGAGAGGTTAGCAGCCTGTGGCCAAGGGTTACAGAAACTCAAAGTATAAAACCTTCACTGAAGTATATTTTTGTTAAAGAATGAACAATTATTTAGGGGACAATTCTTCTGACCCAGCACATTTCCCTCTGAGCGTTCAGGTAGAGATGTGCTGGGCTGGACTCCTGATTTGTGCACGTAGCAAAACTCCACCGATGGTAACTGGGGCCTTACATATTTATAGTGGTATAGATCATATTCTAATTCAAACTCATTATTTCCTCTTTTTTCTTCAGACTCGCAGGGTGAAAATCAATTCTTTGTGGTGAGATTTTTACTGCATTTTCTTCAGTTAAGTTTCAGAATTTTTTGATTGTCTTTTTTTATATTATTCTTTTTTTCTTTTCTTTGCAAAGTTCAAAGAAAATCCATGTATCTGGTGTGGAACTACCAGGTAAAAGAAGAAAAAAAAAATGTATGTTCTGAAAAAATGTCACCTTTCTGTGTGAACCCACAACTCAAAGCCAGGCCGATTTTAAACTAGTATTTTGTAATGAGGAGGCAGCTTTTCCTGGTCTGAACAGGGGTGGTGTTGAAATAATATATGCACACCTATTTAAAAATCATAATTTGTTAATATGAAGTACGGGGCTAGCTGTGTTTCTTTAGGCAGCTATGACAAAGTCACTTATCTTTAATGGGCACAAAAGACTTGGAAATGAGGAAAACACTCAAAAGTATTGTTGTTTTTTTTAATTTTTTTTGCCCCTCAAATAACTAACCCTTTGAGGAACGAGTCTTCAATTTCTATTTAACTTGCATTTAGCTACTTTATGCTGGTAAATAATAAATCCTTTTATCTGCTGCTTCCATTCCCCATAGAGAATAGGCCATTTATGAAGAAAACGATTGTTCTTGTTGCAGGGATAGATGAGTTAAATTATGAAGCCTGAGTTACCCAGAAAGACAGACTTGATTGGCTAAAGGTCCTTTTTGCCTGAAAATCTCTAAATTTTAAGTTAGTTAGTTCACTGTCCCCAGTCTTTTCAAAGTAATCTTGACTTTGAAGAGTAGTTTACCAATTTGCATGAAGTAGATGAACATCAGCCGTGTAATTACATATGCGCGTGTCCCCTAGCTACACGTAAATGGTCATGATGCTGGTAAGCATGAATATTTAATATTTATATATTATTTATATAAACCTTGCCTTTGGACCAGCCCAGCCTGTACGCAGGCATGGCATCGGCTGTGCCTGGAAGAGCAGAAAGAGCAGGAAAATAGGGCGTGACACCAACTGTTTGGCTTCTACATGCAAATGTTGTTGTCCTGCCCTTATGAGTCATTCTGTGCATGGTTCAGACTTCATAAGAATTTTAATTGTTGCTTGAAGCAGCGGGTTTTCTCTAGTGAGACCTTCAGGGCGAGTAATCCAGAGTAATCCAGATGCTGTGCAGAGCTGCCCTATCTCCTCGTGTTGCTCAGCTCTGCCCACACCCTGTGCTGGAAGACTTGTCAGAATTGTCTGATTTATTAGTTGCTGCGAGTGCTGGTGTGACAGAGCAGCTCTTCCTCCTCAGAGAATGCAAATGTTGTCCTTCTATAACCGGCAGACATTATTTAGGGAAGTACAGGGGGCTTTGGAGATATAGAATATATTTAGCGAGACATAGTTTATTAATTTGCATAAAGTTTTCTCATGTCGTAAGTACTGCCTTACTGACTCGCTCTCTTAAATTAAAGACTAGATATCCATGTGCATGTTGTTGGCATGGTAATAACTTTCTTAATTTATGATGACCTTGGTCAAGTCACAGATATACCGCATGCCTCGGTATTAACATTCTTCACAGCCCTATAAACACTCAAATTCCCTTTTCTAATGCTAAGACTCCCACCTAGCTCCTCATCAGGCTCTTTGTATGAGTATCACACTTGAGCTAAAGCAGAGGACCCATGCTGATTATATTAACTTCATCATCATCTCCCTGCTGTACCTCTTAAGTATATGGAGAGAGAGTGTCAGTCTTTATTAAAGGGAACTGGGACTCTTCTTTCTAGTTCTCTACCTTTCTTGTTCTAACATACCTTGTCAACTTTCTTTATAAATGCATACAGTTTCTGCATATGATTTGAAAAGTAAACCCCACATTCCCCTTTCAGATCCATTCATTCATCAATCTATCCCTTTAAACTGACGTTACTAATTTGATTATCAAACAACAGTGCAACAAAATGCACCTAATTCTTTGATCATATTTACAAAAGCTTCAGTAAGACAACTGCTGATGGTCTATATTACAGAGAAACTAGAGCTGGCTAGCCACCAAAACCTTTCTCAGAATAAAGTTTTTAAAAACTTGGGGAAAAATTAATTATGAGAATGGTGGCTGTTACCTACAAATAGACCGTAAAATGGTTTTCCAAACTGCTAGTGCCCCATTAAAGCAGTAAAGAGCCGTGTGCAGACAGTTTTGGATGAAGAATTTGGTCATAACTCTTGAAACCTCAGAAGAAAGCAGAATAATTTGTACATTAGCCTCTAGCCTTCTGGGAGCAAATGTGGAAAGAGTTAGATTGGAACTTCAAAACATCTTGTGTGTGTGGTGTTGAAAATTTTGTGCGCAGAAGGAAAAACATCTTAAAAATACAGTGACATAGAAAAGGGGGGCTGGTTTTTTTTTGTTGTTTTCTTTTTGTTTATTTTAATACAGGATAGTTTTCATACCTATTCTGTTTTAAAATTGCTCACAGAAATTTTAAGGTCACTGAACAAAGACTATATGCAAGTACACTAAATATTATCGCTAGACAGATAAAAACAAATAGATGATGACTTCTGAATTTGTGGCTCACATAAAATTGCTCATTTCCTGAGAGCTAAATGGAAGAGAAATATATCTGAAATTATGCACTATTTTTCAATATTTCAGGTGAATTATTGTCTTTTACGTTTATATGAATACATACATGCAGTTTCACACACACATACATATATATATATATCTGTGGTGTATCTATCTGAGTACATATACCTGAAATGAGAACATAAAATTTCAAAATTAACCTAGGAGAAAAATTCTCAGTGTCTGAAAATTCCCATAGATGTTAATGGAGTTGTATTTCGACATATCAGTGGAGAACCTAGTCTGCATAAATCATGAAGGCAAACTTCCAGGAATATTGCTGCATTCAAGAAGACACTTAATCACATATTCAATTTACATCAAGGTTAATCTGAAAAAGGTACTGAACTGGAACCCGTCAGAATGTACATTCAGTGTCCAAATTTATGGTTGCAAAACAACGTATAAGCAAAAGTTAATCTTTATTGTTTTCCTAAATTGCTGAATTTGGAATTTAAACATTTTGTCAGCAAAAGCTGAAGTTCAGAGAAGAGCAGTCTAGAATAAATAGCAGGACGTGTCATGTGGTGATGTTCTCACTGAGTAATGGAGCACAAAGCACAAATCCCTCAGGTTTACATCCACATACCACAATTAACATAGACATGACATCAGGACATTAAATAAAAGCTCTGATACAGTCCATGCTGAGTTTCCAACAGGTTCAGGACTTATCCTGAAAACATGTAATAGAAATTCCTCTTAGGATTAATACGAGTGTGCCTTTTAAAAAATGACTCTGTATTTATATCCTCTGCATGTCTATCTACACCCTATCTACACCTCCCTCTAAATAGCAAAATACGTGGCTTTCTTACAGACTGTCAAAAATATATGTGACGGAAAAAAGTCTTTGCTTTAATAAGTGCATTTTGAATTATATTGGAAAGAAATAGCAACACATCACATAAAATATTTTATTCAAAGCTCATATAGAATGCAATGGAGTCACAAACATATTACGATCCTCACTATGCGCTGGGACTGCACATTTTTAAACATTTCTGCTTTAAACTGAAGCATTTCAGAGTGGGAACATTCATAGAACAAACACAAAAAATAATCAAGATTTTAATCCATTAAAAAAAATATCCATAAATCTGAGATATTTGAAACACATTTTCAATTAGTCATCAGTATTCCCTGCAAGAAATGATCTGACAGAAAAGGAATGACTAGCCTGCTTTTTTTTTGCGGTTTTTTTTTTTTTTTTCCTCTCTTTTTTCTTCTTTTATTCCTGGACGCTGCCTGAAATCTTGATTTCAAGTTCTCTCACTGACTAAAGTGACACCTCTGTAGCTCAGAAAGGGACTGAGTAATTCCAGTCACTTTAACCGAGTGCAAATTCCATATGTTTCGGCTACAGTTAATTTAGCGAGATGGACACTCTAAACTTGTAATTCAGGTTCAAGGTGAATTGTCTATTACATTAGGCTGACTGCAAGAGGAATTTAGGCTTACTAAGGTCCCAATTTAAGTGTCTTTTTCAGGTACTCAAAGCAAGGCTTCATAAATCTCAACAAAATGCTACCAACTGACAAAAGCGAAGGGATACGTGCTGTCTTGTACTTTATATTTCAGTGATATGGCAGAAGCACAAATGAACTCTGAACTCTGGTCTGTTGCAGCTTGTATGAAAGGTCTTTTGATACTGAAATACCTTGCTTTTAGCTGACGTTATTTGTCATTCACAACTTCACTCGTACCTTCTGATGATCTTAGGGAGTTTATTTTTTTATTAGCAAAACCTTTGGCACTCTCCTTCAAATCTTTAAACAAGTAGCAATAGCTTACATACATTAAAACCATGTAGAGTTATCCACCCTATGAGAAAAAAAATATCATTTTAACATATTAAAACAAACAAATAAGTACTTGTTTGACAAAACCACCCCGAAACCTTGCTGGAAACTAACACATGATATGACAAGCGGTTTGTTTTTCATACCAGCCTCTTTTTTGCTATTGTATATTCAAGCTCTGGCATTTGATATTAAATTGCACATGGTCTAAACCACACAGCTCCGTGGGCTACAGCGCTCTGCCCCTGCTTTGCCCAGCCTGAAGTAAACATCATGCATGTGGTACTCATTTCACATAAATTTCAGTTTCTGATCGGTGGTTACTGTCACTCGTTCAAGATAACAAACACAAAATTATGGGAGAGCAATGTGGTGCAAAGCAGCCTGGAAGTTATCCACAGAGCACGTCTTTTATATCGCGAGTTGTAATCCAGCTCACAAGAATGCCTTTCATGTACGAAGAAAGAGGTTATTATCCTATCAGTATACAATCTGTTAATAACAAACATCAGGGGAGAGCAATTCATTTGCCCTGACAGCTTTGTTGAACAGGCTTAGAAACTCCATCTGAATAGTGAAATACATTAAGGAAAAGATGTTATTTATGGCAGAAGACAGGAAAGGGAGCTTTCCTCCTGGAATTTAGGAAACTGCTGCCAGCCAAAACATAGCAACATTTCCAAAATATGTTTGCAAGATTAATGAAAGACAGACCTTCTTATTTTCACCTCCGATTTAAAGGTGAAGGCCATGCCACATGGTGACACATTTTTCAAGGAACAGTATTGAAAAGCTATCAGTTTTACTCATAAAAAAAACACAGGCAGACCTGAGCTCCTATGAAAACCTGGTCATTTTATTGGTCTGACCTCTGATTTTGGTTTATTTCCATATTGTTAACCTGCATGATTAATGTTCTTCAGGTTGCACTTCTGCACGCTCTGGTCCTTTCTGGCCTCTTTCAAGAAAAATAGAATAGGAGATGGAAGCAACTGGCTCCTGCCTATCTGGGCCTAGAGGCACAGTCTCCTGATGTAAGCACCCTCCAGGCTTACTGTATGTGATTGCTGTATTCAATATCGTATTTGTATTTGCTATTATATTTATATTTTTAATATATAATACATAGAAACACATATATACTCCTATACTGAAGCATATTTTTGTTGTTGAATATCCTTCTCTCTGATTGTGACAACAGCATTGCCAACACTAACACTTTAGAGCTAATAAAACAAGAAATAAAGATGAAAGAGAAAAAAAAAAAAGGATTAAAAACAATTATGCTGATCATTATTTTGTGGTACCTTAAGTGGTTGGAGATGTATCTGAACAATTCAGAAATTCAGATTTTCTAATTGCACATGTTTTATGCAGTGGGATTTGGGATACACGTTCGATTTGCAATAGATTCTTGTTGGCTGTAACAAAAAAATTCTGAAAGAGTTCAGCAAAGGATGCTGAAAAGTTCAGCAAAGGACGCTACTTTGATCAGCAGAAGGAGGGTCTCCTTATTTTAAGAGCTTACTTCATAAATCGCAGAGCTGGAAACACAGCTAGAGAATTCATTCCTTCCTCAACCTCCCCGTGAGTACTAAATCTGAGAGCAAACCCCAGGTTTCCTCCCAGTCCAGCACCCTCATTACTACACCTCCGAGGTGTAGCGCCCGCATCTCCGGGACACTGGTACCCGCTACGGGTGCCGTGCAGCAGCCGGTGGGTGCCACGGTGCTGCTGGGGGAGGCAGGAGCCTGGCCAGTCGTGGGGCCACCGGGCCCCGGCAGAAAATATGCCGCTCAGAAAATACATGCATCAAAGGCGGTGAGCATCATCCGGACTGCAGCAAGCCAGGTGAGCACTTCGCACAGTAGCTCGCCAATCCCACTGTTGAGTCTGACTTTCCTTGCTTCCCTGTTACGTTCCTGCCCAAGCCTCCCATAATTTTTTGGAATGAACCTTTGCATTTGTATTGAGAATATGTACCTCCCACCTGCAGTTTTACAAGTGTGAAATAATAACATCTGCAACCAACCTTTGGTGAAAAAGGGCCTAACAATTTTTTCGCTATTATGTTGTAAAATACATTTATAGTTCCTGCCCTCATTATTTGTGTTTTAAACTCCTATGCTATATTTTCAAAGAAATAAAGTGAGAGATTTAAAAAAAAATATTAAAAAATCCCATATGTAACAGTTTAGTTTTCCATTTATGAAGTAAAAGTTACTGTCCTTAATAGAAAAGAAAATTCAGCAATTCAATTAAAGTATTATTGATCTGTTATGGTCATTACACAGTGAAAAGATTGGCTGTGAGCTATCTTCATTATAATTATTTATTCACATCTCACATTTAGGTTTTGTGTGAACTTGCAGGCTGAAGACCACTATTTATGGAAAAAAGACAGATAAAAGCAGAAAACCAGCATTTTCATTCGGTAAGAAGAAACATTTTCTGTAGGGATTCAACATTTCCTCTCTGTGGGACTAACAAGGGAAAACCATGTGGGGTAATTCAGTGAAAAAATCCAACAAACTGTATCATCAGTTGTTTTTGGTTTTTTTTTTTTAAAGAGCACAGACACCAGAAAACATTATTATTAAGTTAATTACTATTGGGTCTGGAATTCCGACTCATCAATCAAATGCCAAACTTCCCCACTCTGTATTGGGTTAGGATGCGTCAGCCTGCTCAGATAAGAGCTGGAAATCCTTGGTAAAGAAAGCGTTATCTGCAAAGTGATGGCCAGCGAGCTATGTACTAAATCACACAGGCTCAGCTAGCTGGGAAAATCCATTTTGCATCTGTTGCCATCTGATAGATGGGGGGAGGAGTGGATGAATGATTCAAAGATGAATGTTTTTATATTCCAATGGTATTTTTTGTTATCAGTCTTGTACCTTCAGGATTAACAGTTCATTAATATTAGACACATGGATGCCTTATGGTCCAAATTTCTATCAAATCTCCCACACAAGCTGAAGTGAAATCCACATGTGCATTCAAAAATTCACATTTTCATTACCAACTAGTGACTAAAAGACAGTTATCCAAATCACATATGCATGAAGATCAAAGACGTCAGGGTCGGAGGATCAAAAAAGCTTTGCCCACAGGTGAATTTTTAAGTTCAAGTGATTTCTTATGAAAATAGCATGGCTTATTAGAGGGCTCGGGTAATTAGGAAGAAGAAGGAATTGCATTCTCCCAATGCAAGAAACCATACATCACCACAAGTCCACACACAAATGTATTTTCATTCTCACTTCGGTTTAAATGATTTTACGTGGCCTTTCTTCACAAGCGTGATCTTTCTGTAAGAGTGAGGATGTACTGAATCCTCTGATTCAAATGAAGAAAGAGAATATTGAGAAAAGGCAAATGGTTTTGTGAGTTCACACAGAAACAGGTGAGTGTTCAGTGCAATCCCTCACTAGCACAAAGTCAAATGCACTTCTAAAGGAAATCCCTTTTTTCTCTGGCTTACTGAGATTATAATTCCACCGTTAAACTGGGTGTGATTGCAGCCTTTGCTTACGGCTGCATTTTTTTCTGCTGCTGACTGGACTGGGGAGTTTGGCCACATAACACACTGCCATGCTTAGAGGCTCTCTGGCTTTGTGTTGGCCAAATCCCCCTTTAAATGTTGCATAGCAGATTGGAAGTCCAGAGTGTTTGACATTTTCTGAAGAAAAACGCCTGTAGAAGTTGGAAAACCCATTTGGCAAGTCACTGGATGTAGTGACTTTGGATCAGAAAGACTTGTATTAGTGGCATTTAATTAAAAAGGATGCACAGGGCATACGAAGCGGGACAGTCATTCAGACAGCTGCTAGGCTTTCCCCATGTTGTGGCTACTCGTGGTGTATTTATGTTCTCTGTGTGCTCCAGAAAGACAAGGCAATCTTCACACCACCATTGCAAGACAGAAAAAAGTTATTGTCTGTGGTATAAAGTTGAGGAATCAGAGACTGAGAAATTAAGATTTACTCAGAAGCCTCACCAGTGACTCAAGCATAAAGTTGGATGAAGAAACAGTTCTGAACCATTATGATGCTTCATCACATTTTCTGTCTGGAAATTTGTCTTTGTTCATGGTCAGAAAAAAAATACCTGTGGAAAGAAATATTCAGAATAGATGCTTTTTCCAGATAGCTATGGACAGTCAGGAGAGGCAGGCAGCTATATGCACACACATGTACGGACATACTGCCCCACACCCACCATATTAAACTGGTTTGGAATGTTCTAACCGTGTCTTGCCTTTTCGCTAACTGCTTTCATCTGAGAAGACCCTAAAGAGCCCTATAAAGTGTCAGATGTATAGAGCTCTGCCGAAAGCCACCCAGCTTCCTATATACCTGCTTGCTAGTGGGGAAGGGAGGAAGTTATGCCAAAGGCAGAAGTGTAAAAATCCTTGTGTTTAAAAATTGTATGAGCTTCTTCCAGAGAGTCCCTACTAGCTTTGAAAGGGAAAACTAGGTTTTCTTTTCTCCCAACACTTCACAAGGAAGATGATCTCTTTCACCTTAGTAAGACTGAATCAATGCAGAGAAAAGTAGCTTGAACCTGCTTCATAAGCCATCAGGAAATACCAGCAGTCAAGGCTTTTTTTTTTTCTTTTTTTTTCTTTCCCCCCGCCCCCTTTTGTTCTTCGCATTGAGTTCTTGTGGTCTTATTCAATGTACTTATTCAATACTCTGGTACTGTGCTGAGACCTGTGCTGTCTCTATGAGCTGAGAATACCGGTGATATCAGCTGTCCCTTAACGCATGTTCATGGGCATTAGATTTTGTTTCCAACCAGATTAAAGATTGAGAAAGAACTGCAAATACTCACATGGGTTTCTAGCTAGTCTCTATGACTTCCTAGGAAGTTACAGAGAGAGCAGAGAGGGGAAAAATTACTAAACATATATCCTAAATAGCAAAAGAGCTTTAACAGATATTGTCATTCTGATGGAGAATACGTAAAAAAAAATGCCTAGCATGCATTGGAATATTTTCCAACAAATACATTTGAAAACTACAGAAATAAACACTTTTAGTTTGTATATTGGAATTGTTTCTTCAGAAATAATGTTAAGCTACTCATTATGTTAGTCAAAATAATTTTTGTTCATCAGTATAATCTCCTGAATTGGTTACAGCTGTTTGAAAGGTTTTACTCCAGTGATGGGCTTTTTATTATTTCTATGGTGCCGAAGGTAAACTCTATGTTCAAGACCTTTACCTTTTGGAATGAGGAAGTAGTAAAGGTTATTTTTCTAAGTGAAAATATCCTATGTTGCCTAAAGCATCTTTTCATCTTTCAGGAACTTTGGTTAGAGCTCATGGTGAGCCAGTAGTTTTTAAACAACAGACCATCTTTAAAAGCCCTGAATACTTGCTGGTTTGCTTTTATTTCACAGTTTCAATATAACAAACAATATTTTTGGATTTCTGTCCATCACAGCTCTTGTCCGTGGATAGTTGTTAGACTGGCTTGACACTTTTGTACTAGAAACAAATGACCCAACCAAGAGGATATAACAACTCTGGATCACTCAAACATTTCCAAGAAGTCAAATCAGGATTCCATTTTAAAGTGAAAAAGAGATGTGTTTTTAACTAGGATTGTAAGTCTTAGAAAATACTGTGATGAAGACAGTTCTCCTAAGACCCTGGCACCAGAGAGCTGAACGAAGAAAGCTCACCAGCTAAGTTAAACATGTCTGGATTTTAATATAACCTTTTGTGAGATGCACATAGCTATGAAATAGTCAGTGAGGCAGGGCTGTATTTTCCTATCTACATACACTTATGTTGCTGCCTGTAGGGGTTTGTGAGCCAGACTTGATTCAGAATGTTACAAATAGTATGCACTGTATTCGCTAATATATATATATATATATATATATATATATATAAAATCACTTTTGTTCTTATTTTCATTTATATTTTTCCCTTATAATAAAATAAATCTTTCAAACTGAAATGTATCAAACTCTGGGATTCAGGTTTATTTAGTTGGCTGGTTGTCATTGGTTTTGGTTTTTGTGTGCTTGCAACTATTACATTTTAGAAGAACAAACAGATGCAAGATATCTCACAAAGGAGTTTTTATCACATTATATTTCCAGTTCAGTTCCCAAACTAGATAGCTGAGTAATGAATACATAGCCAACAAAACACTAAACTTCCAAATATGTCAGGGTTCAGCAGAAAATGCCAGTGTATTGATATCTTTAAGATGTTATGATGCTAAATCCCCTCAGAGGTGTCTTAATCTAGGGTTTTCCAAAGAGCCTGGGGGTACAGGGAACAGTTGCCTGTTTTCTTTATTTTCTCCTAGCTATACCTGGCTTAGCTTCAGAAGACCTTATTTTTCCCTTTAGAAGTCCCATGACCATAAATGTTATGTCAAAGGGTTTTGTTTTGTTTTTTTTTTAATCTTACAATTACTAGCTACAAATTCAAAACATCTTCAAATGAAAACACTTTTGGATTCCTGATTTGTGGGAAGTGGTCGAACGGTTTGTAAGATACCAGCACACTAAAACATATCAGCTGTTAATGCACTGACATTAAAGTTATTACTTTAATGCTGCTAAGATTAAAGTTAATAAATATTTCATATTTATTTATATTTATGATAATCATGCCCCATGTTGATTATTACTACTACTACTGCTACTACTATTAACAATAGGGTTTAAATGTGTCTGAAGAAAGTCTGGGCTACTTCTGTAACAGATTATACAAATGTGAAAGTGGAGAGAAATCTTAATTTTTACCAAGCCCCATAAACCCCTGTAAAACAGAGTTTAAAGTATTTACATATTTTGTGGCGGCACTGAGGAAGGCAGGCGTAGGATAGTGCTCAGCCTCCCTTGCCCGTGCGCTCCATCGGGGACCCACACACATTTCTGTGAGAGCAGAGGCTCTTTCTTTGATTCTAAAATCACACCACTAATGCATCAGATAAATATTATCAAGAAGATTACACCTTTTATATATTTTTTATCATTGCTTCCAGAAACACCAACAGCTCCCTCCAGGCACTGTACGATAGAAAATTATGCATAATACCTACCCTGAGGAATCTGCTATATATAATAGCTCTCTATTTCTAATGTAGGTGTGGGTTGACTTTTTTTTTTTTTTTTTTTTTTTCTTTTGGTTTGGGCAATATGTTTTGCCTCCACAGTTAATAAAACTCCTAAGGATAGATAAAAGTGACATTTAATTTTCTTGGCTTGGCTACCACACTGTTGTGGCTACATACGCGTGCACTCATCTATGGTGCTCACACCCACCCTTCCACTCCCCCACGTACACACCAAGCTAATCACAGTGTTTTTAAAATAAGATAACTCCTTACTGCCTAACCACAATGGCAACCCTGCCAGCTCATTTGGTTTGCCGTGAATAAAATACATGAAATACCCCACTAGTGAATCTTTTGGTTAAAATGAGCATTATTTAAACCCACGGTATTTAAGCTTCTGGTAGTTGATCTGTGTTATCATGATTCCGTGACGGTGGTAACAGAGTTCAGAGTTCACGATAAGCCACAACCATGAAGCACTGCAGACCAAATGTGCCGATCTGCTCTGCTGTGTTGCCTCATCCCCTCTGAAAACCCTGTATTTGTGTGTTGAAGACATAAAAAAGAAAACTTTGGCTTTCAGACTGGCTGAAGATATTTTAAACACTCATCATGCTGGGAATCTCATTAATCGTCAAGGCATTCGGATATCAATTTCATAAATGTACATTTCTATATATCACCTAGGCACCGAAGATTTTCATCTCACAGCTTCTCCACTCAGGGAATCAAATAAATCAAACAATTGTCTTAATTATTTTATTTATTTTCTTCTTTTATATATTTATTTCCTTCCTGCAGGGCTAGCTCTTTTGCTTTAAAATTGGGAATCAGAGTATATGAGCTAAAGCCAGCTCCCACAGTTGGAGTGCTTTTAAGACTTGGAACAAGTCAAGATGTATGTTTTCTTATTTATGAGAGAGTAAAGAATGGCAGACGAAGGAAGGATGGGATAAAGAGGAACTGCACTTTTGTAATTACAATGTGTGTAGCTGCGAACCGAGAGCTCTTTGCAGAGATTGTGTGACACTGGCCTTTCCCACACAACAGGAAAAGATAACATTTTAGCAGTGTTTAGCGATGCTGAAATGCTTTGCACTAAACGCAACAAAGTTACCCTTTGGTGCGCACTCCTTAATGGAATGTGCCTCTAATTACCTTCTCCAATAACCTATTTTCAATAATGACATTTGGGTATAATCTTCCAGAGCTTTCTTTACTAATATTGACAAAGGTATGGCTATAATTTAGGGGCACCCATGGGCACATTTCCACTTCTGTAAGCGTGCTAAAAGGTGATTGCAAAGGTGTTGCAAACTCAAGGAATCAAAAATAAGAAAATACAGTTTTAATTCCACCTGTTTAGCCACATCCATTCTGCACAGTTTGGGATTTTGTGACCCTACACCACCTCAGTCACTGCCAAGGACAAATGGTGACCTGTAATGAGTAATATTTTTTTTTCTTTATATTTAAATTCCTGCCGTTATAATGGAATTATTGCACCACTCCAGATGGTGCCTTACCAGAGCAGAGCAGACGGGGAGAGTCACCCCCTTCAAGATGCTGGCCACACTTCTGGTTTATGCAGCCCGTGATGCAATTGTGTGGCTATATTTCAACTTTTCCAGTCACTGGGAACTTTTCCGGGCTGCCATGACTTTTCTGATACGATGGACAGTGGCTTAGTCGCTTCATCTGCCAGTTCCTTCGGGATCTGCAGATGCATCTCCTCAGGTCCCATGGACTTGTGCACCTTCAGGTTCCTTAGACGGTCCTGAAGCTGATCTTCTCCTACAGTGGGCAGTTCATTCTGCCAGTCCCAGCCTTTGGATTCTGTATTTAACTTTTTTTGTAGCCCTATGGGGTATGGAAAAGGAACTATTAAAATCACAGAATGGGTTTAGATTTTTAGATATGGGAATGGAAATAAAATTCATCTTAGATAGTTAATTTTTAACTCTTGGAGGAGGTTTTGATTTCTTTCTTTTCCTGCCTTCTTAATTTATTTCACCTTGGGTTTGGGGCAAAAATGTTTGTGTCCTTAGGAAAGAGACTATTTGTTAGTGTGGCTAAGTTATGACAGGTCTTGTTCAGAAAGTTAAAGGTTATTGACCTGGTGTAATATTTGCCAGCCTTTGACTCCTTTTGTTTCCCGATGGCTACTTCAGGATATTTTCAGGAGTCTAAAGCAAGTCACTTTAAGACTTGCTTTTAACTCACAGTGACAGTATATCTCTTTCAAGTGAAATTGAAATAGCTAAAAGCAGGATAGTACCAGGAAAAAAAAAAATAACGAAGCCCTGTCATGATTAGTACTAAGACTTTTAAAGCTGCAATAATATCATCCACATTACCTCTGATGTGGAAGCAGTTATACTGGTATGGTGTATGTTGGACCAGTACAGTTTAATTCCCCTTCGCAAGGAATTTCAGCCCCCTGAGATATTAATTACATGTCAAGTCTTCCCGGAATAATCTGCTATAAGAAATCTTTCTTTTTCCCACACAGTTATCCTTCTTGTGAATTAAAAGTAGCATTTAGAAGCAAGATTACACTGCATAAAATGAACAGCTTTCTGTTTGATATGTTATTATTGGTGTTTAACAATGTTTAATATTAATATTTAATATTTTGCTACCTAAAGATTTGGCCAATGCCAACTATAAAATGCATATAAGAGAGCAGAAAGCAACACATTTTCAGTGTCTGAAAAACTTGCTTTCTAATTTAAAAATAAAAAGCTTTGATTTGTGTAACGGATTTTAAATGGAACACTTTTCAAAAAGTGTGTGGCAAATACATGGTTATCAAATTTTGACAGTAATAAGAAACTGGACGGGGAAAAAAGGAGGAGGAAAAGAAGCAAACCCTTTATTTCACTGTGAACTCCTGACAGCTTATTTTGATAGACCTGATGAGCTCAGAGAAAGAGACTAAAAGGGATGTAAAAACGGAGGGGGGGAGGGGGGGGCATCCACCCCCACACCCTTGAGGAGAGACAAGAGGGAGCATCTATCAGAAGAGCACCCTTGCTGTCTGGGCAGCACATCAGTAAACGCAGCAGCAGCCACAAAACTCGTGAGAAAGAAAAAAAACCTGCTGGAAATCCTGGCACCCGCCAGCGCCAGAGCCGCCCGTGGGTCCAGAGCTTGGGCACGGGGCTTGGGGAGCAAGAGGCTCAGGGCACCACACCGAGCGAGGGGAAATCACGGCTACAGGGAAAAGGCAAATGCATTCAAAGCAATTGCTGTGATCCTTCGGTTCCTAGGATTCCTCTTATTTCTAACCCAGAGAAACAAAAAAAGAAAAAAAAAAGCTACAGGAAAAATTTGGGGCCAGCTATGCAGTTGTATTACAGTGCTAGCTTTTTAAAATTTATCGTATAATTATTTTTGCAAGGTATTTTATTATGGTGTCGTAGCATTTATCCCTTATGAAGCCCAGCTATTGTCACTATTTAATATTCTGGTTTTAAAACAGGCATTCATGTCAAATATTCTAGAAAACCTCAGTAAGGAATCCTCTGTTTTCTGAACTAAGACTTAGTTCTTTCAAAAAAAATCTTATGCATGATAAACAAAAGGAAACACAGATAAGGATTTAAGGTATATAATACCAATCAAATTCTTCAGTCATGTTTTTCAGCAGAATATTTAGATAGAACACAAAAATGTAGTTTCCTTACAAAAGGGTTTCCTACCATCGTTAAAAAACCAGTGACTTTCCAGCAAGATTTTTAGTACGTGATTTCACCAATTTGCTGAGGAGGGTAAGCCTTATGCTGTACAGATAAAATCTCTGACAGCAATAATCTTTCATGCATAAAATCTAATGGCTGGAGTCAGAGCTTTAGCATAGTTAAGGTCTCAAATAATCTATCTAAAACCTGGAATTTCCTGGATTTAACTAATGAAACTTCTTATTCATGGCAAAGGAATTGTGTCCACTTGTGAACTTGGCCCCAGGTATGGAAACAGGGCCTTTTCAGTTTAGTTTTATTGTATTAATTCTCCCTGTAAAACACTGTTATATTAACATCCATGTAGCTGTCTAAGTTGCTATTTACCTGGTTGCACAGTAAATGACAAGTATTCTTCAGCTTTTTGAATAAGTTTTCCAGCACCCAGACATATTGTCTGCGGATACATCTGTAATGATCACGCAGGTGTAAAGCACTAAATGCATCTGCTGACACTCCTTCCTAAGTGTACCATTATCTGATTTACCTTTAAGAGTTTATTTTGGAAATTACGCATATTGCATAACAAACAGGACAGTGTATTTCGATTTTGAATTGAGAACAATTTTACAAATAATGTTTCTGATTTTTTTAAGTTTCATTTTTTGGATGACTTTCTGTCTACATTGTCTGAAGCTAAATACCCCAAAACAAGGAAATGGGTGTTTTATTTTTAGCAGTTTCTCTTGCCATAGTGAACAACCCGGCACATTTCTTTGCAGAGTTTAAGAAAATTACTTTATGTTCTGTCTCTCCAAACCATAACAATAGACTATCAGAACAATAAATGACTGACTGCAGTTCTGTTCTTAAAGGGATATGTTACCTCCAACTTTAAAAATGAAATAAAGCAGAAGAAAATGAAAAAATAATAGAAGGGTCATTAACAGTAGCTGCAGCTCCGCTGTCAGCCTCAACACCAGCCAGATTCTCTTCCTAAAACGGCTGAGAACAGCCTAAAATGAAGCCCTAATCCAACAGAGGACCTTTGCTAGTACACCAGCAAAAATGTTCTTTCAGAATAGCAATGACCATTTGGGAAGTGAGATCCCAAAGAAATGTGAACATTGGTGTATGTTCGCATACGTGTATATGCACAAAGCCCTGAAAAAACCCAGCACCCAACCCACTGATCCTTCCATGCACAGCTAAACTTGCAAAAGCCCTGATTTTGATATGGATATGTCAACAACATTGGACTTGCTTTGATACATCCTTCTCCTGTCAGCAGGCTCAACTCTGGTGAGGATGTGCACCTCTGTAGAGGATGGCCGCAGAGATAAAAGGTTTCTAGAACAGGTAAAACTATAATGAAGATGCTTAAAAAAATAATGGTTCCATCACTGTATGAATGAAAATATATTTCCTTTCCAGTTCACTTATCTCTCGTCTGACTTCTGCTTAAAACATAGTACTCTGAGCAGGAAAGAGTTAAGAGCTGACCACATTTATGGGTTTTGTAGACATTTGACTTTATGCTTCAAACACCTTCATGATAATGCCTATGCTATGACACACACGGTTACACCCACATTATGACATTGCATAAGAATGTTACAGGATTTAAAAAAAAAAATATTTCTCAATCTCATATTGAATAGGCATTTACACAATAGAAATATAGAGTTCTATGCAAACGTCTTCTACCCACCTACACAAAAATTTGAATTAAAATGGGTGAAGATCCAGACAGGCTATTTGCAAATTATCAAGCTCAGGAGATACACACAGATCAAGCACTTCTCTTAAACTAGGCATCCAACAGAGACAACAACAAGTGATAAAAAAATTCTAATAAGCTTCCAAAACACAACCTGCAGTTATCAAAAGTGACATTACCTGTACAGTAATTAACATACTTAATGTATTCAGGGCAGTTCAAGATCTGCAAATAGGACTAATGTCTAACTAAACTTGGAACCCCAGAGGCAAAATGAAATAATCAGAGGCTAAGAAAAAATAATAGCTGTACACAAAAATGTTAAAAACCTCCTAGATAATATGCATGACATTCTAGTAAGAGATTAGAGTTCAATGTTCTCACTGTTTTCTCCAGACAGTGCTAATTTGTTTCCAATTAGTAGAAAATGTACTGCAACTGACTTAACAGACTAAAGTGGTCACAGGAATATTGTCGCTGCTTGTGATCTTGCCACAGAAATCTGTTCTCCCTTGTGCTACCTTGTTCTGAAAAATTATACCCACTCAGTTTTCTGCTTGCCACGTACTCTTTTTTTTTCTTTCTTTTTTTTTTTTTTTTTTTTTTTTTAATAGGATATCATTTGTGAGAACACACATTAATTTAGACATCTCCTCAACCACATTAGATGCCACTACAGACAAGAGGATTTGTAGCTGCGCTGGTGGAAATAATAATGGAGTAATTGAAACCGATCATAATACTGTACTTAAGCCACTTGCAACAATCTGCCAGGATCTTGCATTGGAATTATATACTGAGCAAAGATTAATGGACTTCTGTTCTCAATGTGTTCTGGGTTTGTTGTTTTGTTGGGTTTGGTTTTTTTTTCCAGGCAGTTGTTAATGCCTTAATCCTTAATAGGAAAATGTTTTTTGCACTGTTGTAGGAGTAGGTAATTGTTTCCTTATGAGTCTAATCTTTCTGATGCCTTTGCAGCAGCGTGTGAGTCACCCCCGGCGCTGCAGGGGAAGCAGCAGCAGAAGGTGGGAAGCACACGGGTTCTAAAGGACAACGGTGGACCTTCGAGGTGACACCCTTGCTCGTCTTTCCAAATAAAAGTTGGAAAATTCTTCTAATTCTTTCCCTCCCCTTCTTGCTAAGGTGTAGTTAAAAGATCAGGAAGTTGAAGTTAATGTCTTAAAAGAGAAACCAATTTAAGAAACAACAATTAAGAGAAAAATAGCAAATTTCTACTCAGAAGATCCCCTGTGAGTGCAACTCCCCAACCTTTCAGCTGCACAAGACATCCCTTCAGTAAGGCAGGGATGCACCTAACGAGTGGCACATGGAAAAACTCACTTCAAAGCCAAGAACCTAGTCTGACTGGGCAGGAGATTCATTGTCACTTCAACGAACTGTGAAATCAGCTAGGTAACGTAAGGGCCAAGAGTCAGGTACTGGAAAATGAAGGGCTGCACACAGAATAATTAGAAAGTTGAGAGACATGAGCGTTTAAGGAGAGGAGCAAAGACTAAATGTATTGCCAAGTCATGCTAAATGGCAGGTAAAGTTATTTTCCATTGTTTGGCAAACTGGTACAGACATAAGACAGTGATTCTCCGATAAGAAATTCTAAGTTTGCCATTGACCAAGGGTGGGTCATGTTATAGGCAGATCACATCAATCTCTGTAGCTCAGATTCTTCAGATGTAAATTAGGATTACAATGTTGTCTCTCTCATCTTTAATTTTTAAAATAAAATACATTATCTAACAAACATGACACATTAAGTCATCCTGAGTATTTCTTAATTGTTTCCCTCTCTCACTATCTGGGATTCCATGCAAAGAAAGAATATATTGAAAACTTAGATGAAGATATCAGTGAATTTTTAAATTTGTTACCTTAGCCATCAAGTGAAGGCTACATAATATTATGTTTTGGTTAAAAGACTGTTTCCTTAATTTTTGTCACTGGGAGGTGAGATTAGTTTTTAGTTTTTCATAGCCCCAGCTTTTGTCACTTCTTGCATAACTGTTACTGCAGTGTTGCCCTACATTGCTATTAACGATCTCATGAAACGGACAAGGAACTCCTAGCCTCTGTTAAGGCTTGGACTGAGCTGCTTGAGAAAGTCACTTGACGTTCTTGTGCCTTGCTTTTCTCAAATTTAAAACAAATTTGTTAAGGATAATCATCCTATTTAATGACTCAGATCTCTAACTCCTAAATAGCAGCTGCCTTCAAAGTTTTGCTTTTTATAAATCATCACCTCTCATTGAAAATGTATTTAGTCACAACCTTTCTCATCACTTCTAGTTAGCATATTACCATCAGAGAATAGTGCATACTTTTCCTAGACACACATAAATAATATATGTTACTTTTCAACTTGAAGTGCTTACAGTTATAAAGCCAAATATATAAAAACAATTTATGTTAGCAGCCAGCACTAGTTTACATTTTTACAGTTGTTTAGAGGACTGACAAAAACATAATATCTGAAAATCAAAGTCTTCTTATCAGATCGTGTGCTCATTTGGTTTGGTTTTGCTCCTTCATTTTGCAACTCTTGCTACTGCCATGCACAGCAGGAAACTCAGCTGAAGTCAAAAGACTGAGCAAATAAACAAAGCAGCTGCTTTGGAATACTTCAGACAGGGCCAAGTCCTGAGTTACAGGGCAAGCCGGTGAAAATCAGGAAAGTGAAAGATTAAATCAGTATAGAAATATTTTATATCTGTCCCGCCCGAAGGAGCATTTCATTCAGGTTTTAATTTCTTCAGTGATTTTTACAAAAATGAAGGAAGAGTGATGGAGGGAGATTGCTAGCTGAGGACTGAGTCTAGTCCTGGTTCTGAGCACACACGTGTGGTTTCTATTTGATTCAGAAGGGGCCTGAGGCCAGAGTTTGGCCCTGAGTGATTTGTGACAGATGGTGAATAACAAATAAACTCTCTAAGCGGAGATCAAGGGCTTTGGGTAAGCATCTCGGATTCTTGCCTGGGAAGATGCGAGAGCTTTGTTATAACTTGTATTTCAGCAACCTTTACCTGTCATTAAACCTTACATAAACACAGAAAGGATGAGGATGGGAGGAATTTATTAAAGAAATGTAGGCACAGATGCTCAAAGGTTGTTGCTTCTGACTGCTGATCGTTGTCACCTTCTGTAACCAGGCACGTAATCTGGCCTGACATATGGACGCGGTGGAAGAGGGGCACAGATGACAGTTTATGCATGATACCAGCCTCACCGACCTGGCCGTCAACACAAAACCTTCTGCCGAGAAAACCCTTCACCATGCCACCACCTTAGTACCGTATTGTCCATCGATGGTTGTATGGTGCCAGGATGCTTCAGCGTGCCTCCGTGAGAGGAGTTTACTGTAAAATAAATGTGTCTTGGAGAAGAGAGCCTCTTCAGAGTAATAGGTGCAGTATCTAGATGTGGGCCTGCCTTCGGGCAGAGGCTGCTAACGCCCGGTGCGGAGGGTTTATTTTAACGAAAAAAAGTGTTTGTTGTAGGCATGGACTGGCAAGAGGTACACAGGTTTGTGAAGACATGCTGTTTACTGCAAGTTTTATGCAAATGTGAACTGGCATCCTAGCTAATATTCTACTGGACCGTGCCATTTGACTAAAATGTCACTTATTCAGAAAAAGCATAGTATGGCACTCTGCAAAGCGATGCTCTCCTGTTAACTCCAAGAAAAGTAGCGCTCCATTGATGCTACCAGTTTCATCCTGTATCCGCAGTATTAGTTTTGACACTGACTGCATGCAGGTGGATTATAATGCAAAATATTGATCCGGAGGATTTTTTCCCCCCTTCAGCTTTATCTTAGCTTCTAGCCTTGATCTTAAAAGTTAAGATGGATGTTCAGTCTTATTATCTAGCAGAAAGGGTAAAAAATCAATTTTATCTCCTGGTGCTTCATTCCCTCGTCTTCCAGTGCTCGAGCAGTGGGGTTGTAACAACCGTCAGCATAAAATCATTTATTAGCTGATGTTATGACAACTTCTGGCAGATGAATATATTACTATATGTACGTTGATGCTCCTGAAATCAACTTTGTGATTAAAGACACGAAAAGAGTATGGCAACCAATCAACTGTTTTTAATGGAGTAAAAATTTCATGAAGCACTGCATTGCAGAAGGTGAGTAGTAAGATCTAGCTGAGAAAAACCTGTGTGAGCCATGCATTTTCCAAGACTGATGATGACAGATGATAGTTACTCATTATAGTTTATGGATTTCAAGGGTGACCCAAGCAGATAAAAAAGGACAGTTTCAAAAATTTTGGCTTTCTGCTTTCCAGAAGGCAATGAAATCAAACAAAGGAAGGATTCTCATCTTTACTAACCCTGTGCTACATTACCAGAAAAGCTCTGATTCATCTTTAGCTTGAATGTTAGATGTAGGTAATTTGCTATTAAAATGCGTTGATGAGTTCTCTAAACTTCGTTGTAGGATTTCCTTATTTCACGGGATGCCCGGGGACCGGTAAGTACAAACCTGCCTTCCCACCCTGCTTCCAGGACAACATCCAGCCACAGCTGAGGATTTGTGCCACTATCCCCTGGTCTTTCCTAACCTTTTAAACCTCGTTAATCCTTTCCTGCCATGTCCTCTATAATTCAATTTGTTAAATGCAGGCCTCATTCAGCCCTTCATTAGCCCAGTAAATCTTTCTACGTTTGATTATTTTACACAGATGTAATGTAGATCAGAATCTAAGCAAAATCTTCACTTCTGAAAGCAACATTGAGCTGTTAGCTTTTCCTCATCATATCGGTGCTTCTGTGCTCATACATAACGATTTCTTGTACCATATTGCCTACACAATATAGATAAAAATATGTAACAGAACAAGTTACATGACATGAATTTACACTGGCAGTATTTATGCAATTAATTTATTCCTTTAAAAAGATATCACGCAGGCTGCTGACTTACCAAAAAGCTGAGACCAGGTAAAGTTTATAAAATGCGTGTTATTCTGATCTCCCTTAAAACAATATAGTAAGGGGTAATTCTGTTGAAATGTGCAAAATTTTATACCTCCTTCAACATGCTGAATGGCACTGTAAATGACTGCATATAATGAAATCATCAGAGGATTAGTGTTTTACATATTTTATAAGATGGTATTAAAATGCTGTTAAGACACCACCTATCTTTCTTAACCTTCAAACAGAATCCAATCTACTCCTGACAGTTTCAATATTCCTATTAAAAATGGAACCAAAAATCATAAGATTGGATTAAACATTGTGGGAAAGGAAATAAATGCTATACATTTACTTTTATGCTTCTTTCCTTCCCCTTTGATTTCTGGTTTCAAAGCATTCAAGGTTATGAAAGGAAAGAATTGGAAAAGTTCTTTGGTTTTGGTTTGTTTTTTTTTTTTAAACAGCTGATATATTTGGGGAAAATGATAGCAAAGGCATTAACAGTAGCAATAAATAATTAAAACAGCCAATGCTAGAATATAATGACCTGACACCATGAGTTGAAAATTATGAAGAGTTAAGTGTCTCGATACATTGCTATGCTTTTTTTTTTTTTTTCTTTCTGTTGTTTCATTTGTACAATTCAGCTTGTAATTATGGAGATTTGAATTTTATTTTCTGCTTATAATCAATATATATTTAAGTTCTTTGAAAGCATTTAGGTGGTTTATACTTAGAGATGTATGACCATGCATTATTAAATGTAATGTTCAAAACCAGAACTTTCAGATATTTATACATCTGCATAAAATGTTATAATACAGGCTTATTTTTTTACCTTCTAAGGATTTTATATAAAATCCTAAAATTCTAAAGAGTGTATATTTTCTATCTAGAAAGCAAATATATTACTGCAGTGTTTGTTAAGTGGTTTCAGTCAAGAGAATCTTCCTGTTAATTTTTGCAGAAGAGTAATGAATAATGATTTCTGCTATATTTTTCATTAATTAATAGAAACCAATATCATAAATATAAATCTCTGATAAAATCTTTGTTATATCAGAATAAGATAATTTTGTATTGAGTTGTTTAAGTTTTAAAGCAATTTATCTTGATTTCTATCAAGGTATCCTGATTAGCACAAACTCTAACAATAAATATTTGAGATCAAGTAGACATGTGAACTCTTTGTGTAATTGCTTGCACATCCTAAACCAACTGGCCATTCATTTCTGTACTCCAAGATTTGAAATTAATCCATTTTTCTTGAAGAAATAATAAGCAGAAGCTTTTTTTTTCTTTTTTCTTTTTCTTTTTCTTTTTTTTTTTTTTTTTTTTTACAGCATGGAGTAGATTACTGCAGTGTACAGAACTAAATGTAATAAACCCACTCGTATTATTCATGTTTACACCTGTGGCAACACACCTATGAAAATTATTCAGATGTGAGCTGTAAATACAAAAAGTGGCACTGAAGACAATTGAAACCCCTATCAAAGGTAATGCTATACCTGGGAAAATAATAATTTTGCTGAAAACAGCACCAAGTAACAAAATGGTAAGGTGTAATTCTTTATTTCCGTCTATACTGTTGCCATGTTGTCTTTGATTTTTTTAAAGGATAAAGCACACACCAGCACACACGGGCTATACTTGGAATGGCTGGGATATTTAGACACCTTTAGGGTTGTTATGTGCAGGTACCATGCTGATGAACCTGATTTTCTGGCGGTATTGACATCCTTTCTGTTCTCGTCTGGCTGATTTTTCCCATTGCCTCTCATCTATGAACAATGGATGGTAAATTTAATTATTTTCTCTACCTCTATCTGTTTGAAGGAATGAACAGAAAACTCAGACTGTAATAGAAGACTTCACTGGTGTGGCCCAGTAAGAACATGTCCCGGTGTCTTACCTATACAGGTAATTAAATCCAGGTGTTTAGCAGAGTAATGTTACCCCAGCCAGTAACTTGCATATATGCTCAGATCTAGCTGGGTATCACGCAGTTCTCCCGTAGCAGCAGATGGCACAGCAGAAAGAATTCTGTTGCAAAAAGATCACGCAATTGAGAAATGAATTTGGTTTCCAACCAAGTAAACTTGATATTCATAAATTCCAAGGAAAGAGAATAAGTAACTGTAGCAATGGGTTACAATTCATCCCCCACATCCACTCATCTAAATATTAATGCGCAAAGGAAATGCGGTACATCTGTACTAGCAACAACCCTTCCAGATTTAAGTTTGTGAAGTTACTTGTCTTCAGTCAAACTGTAAATTATATGTGTCTGATAAGAAAAAAATAAAAATAAAAATTCTGGAAGACCAAATAGAAATTCAGTATAAAATGAATTGTATCATATTCATATAATTGTGTGTGTTTAGAGAGGTGGGTTTCTGAAGAGTGGAATTTAGGGTGGGATTTACAAGCCGCACTGAGCTGCTGAAGTCACAGCGAACCAAAAATTCAGAAAGTGGAACATACTATTTTTTATATGTTTCTGTGTGGACTGTGTGCCACACATATTTCTGGAATAGTATTTTTGGATCTGGAAGCATATTTTTCTTCCCCTTAGAAAAGCAATGCTTGTCTTAAAAAGATTGCTTTGCCTGAACTGTTCTTTAGAGCTTATATTTTTATATTACCTATATGAAATTCAGACCCAATACATAGGGTGATATGTATATTATTTAGATCTGACCAATTTAAAATTTTCCCTTGAAAGGGAAGGCCTGGACTGACCTGCACTTTAGCAACGTTACCTTAATCTACATTTCTGCCACCTCCAGAGATAAGCATTGGTTTTTTAGGATTTTGCAATTTATCAATTTACTTCAAATCATGTGTGAGAAAACCAAACATCTATTTGTAAAAAAAAAAAAAAAATAATCATGAAAACAATCTTATGATATTATAAATTGTAAATAACTATTTTGATCAGAACAGTCTGAGGAATATTAGCCTTATTTACATGCCGAGAGCCAAAGCTCCGCTTTCAAACAGCACGTAGGCAATTAGATGAAAAGGATCTGCTGCCAAGGGCTGAACTCTGAGAAGCTGCACATTCCCCAGGTCTCCTCCCCTGCTGCGGAGCTGCACCACCTGAAACCCAAAGCATTCCTAAATTCCTGAAAACACCTGCCTGTATGTTACCTTTTCAGCTTGTGTCTGAGCAGCTTCATTTCTACAACAGCCTTGTGATGCGGGAACAAAAATAAAGACCTTAGTTAAAACTGACAACTTACGTAAGTGCCACACGTAGAGTAAAATGTTGTTTCTCAGCAATGTTATTGTCAAGGGTACTGCCGGGCATGTCTAGGTGTGCTCAAACCACTGCTCTTTTTGCTGTTGTTTGGAGTGAACAGCGCAGCCACTTACTCTCCACCTCCTGGTGACCATCCTGGCGTTGAGGTACAGAAGCTGAAAGCTTCACTTTTAAACACAAGAAAAGGACTACACACGATCAAAAGAATCACTCTCCATAGCTATTACAGCTTTGGCTAGCAATCTAAATGGAGGGGAAAGCGAAAAAAAAGAGAGTGAAACAATCAGGGAATTAATTTAGTGACAGCTCCCCCCTAGACTTTTCTGTGTGCCCCTAAAAAATAGTTAACTATTCTGTGTTGCACGTGTAACATAACTTCAACAGAAACATTAATTTATTTTAGAAGAAAATAAAGGATTAAAAAAAAAGCAACCAACAATCTATATATCCTAGTTTGGCTTTTCACCTCCACAAATTAATTAATTAAATATTTTAAAATATATATTTAATTTAAATTTAAATTAATTTAATATTAATTAAATCATTTTTTTAAAAAAAGTGTACAATTACACGGACCGTTCCCTAAAGGATAACCTTATTGACAGGAGGAGTGGATGTGCATGTATATACAAACAAACTGCCCACTTGCTGGGTCGCCCATGCATTTGAGGTTTACTAGATTTCTGGCTATGGGAAGCATAAGCATATATGCTTATTAATATAATTAATACAGAGAAAAACTTTAACAGCCAAAATTTCGCAGTTCTTGGCTTATCTTTTAGCTTAGTTAAAAAGTACCAGAATGATTCATAAAATACCACCTACTTCTGGCTCTCCTGCCAACCTTCTAAAGGATTTGGGACAAAACCTTTCCCCGTGTATAGTTATTCTGTGGTTTTGGTGCGGTCTGATAATGGAGTTTGTGATTGAGCACGGAGGCTGCCATAGAGCTAGATGTTCCTACACCACAGGGATCAACTTCTCAAAGTGACTTATACTTCTTTTCCTCTCTTAAGGAGAGTGACAAAGGATAAGGCCATCTGCAGAGATGTCATGTAGCTTTATAGTAGTTCCAGGGATCCTCGCTGTAGATCCAGGGAAGGGAAAAGGGTAGCAGTACTGCTGAGGTTTGTTTTTTGAGTACGAATTGATTAAAAATGTGATCCAACATGGTAGAAATAGATACTGAAATAAAACTTTTGCTTTTCATTCCAATACTTCTCATTTATTCCCCATTCAGCTTGACTCATGTGTCTTACAGGAGAAAAACCCCAATATTTTCAACTGAAAATGGCGTTAAAACCTTGTTTATAGAAAGCATAAATCATGTAATGGCATTTAAAATAGGCAACTACATGAACTGGTTAATAAAACCAATTAAAAACCAAAACACAGCATTCATTCTCCACCTTAGTTTAAATGCAGGGTAAATCATGTGTTGTGTCTTCCCTCAGGGTACTGATGCTTCTCCTCAGAATTGCAGGGGACTCATAAAACCTCTTTTTTCTCTTTCATTTTTGTGCTCTTTTTCTGGGTGTCCTTTTCAGATTTTCCAGGGAAATGAAGCATGTGCCTGAAATTGGGCCTCTGTGGACTATCAACGAGCGCCTGCAACTCAGCACAGGTGGGCTTCCAACCACATCAACAGCAAAAATGCCTCACAGGGGTCCTTGGTGTGTACCACAGGGGTCCTTGGTGTGTACCACAGGTCACTGCAAAGGAAATACCCTTCGGCTCAGCTGTGAACGTCACTCAGCAGATATCTTTGCACAATTAGAGTCTTTTGAACTCCACTGAATTTGCTTCATCTATACAGTCCGGTCTACTTCAAGCCTCTCAGTTTCTCATCAATACCACGATATAAAACATACAGCAAAATACTTCAAAATTCTACGTCAACACATGCTACTTTGGATTAAATTAACTTGAAATGCCATAGATGTATCTATAAACGCCGATCAAAATATCCACAAATATTTTTATCAGAAGTTAATCAGAGTAATCCCATATGAGTCCTTGATTTTTCATTTTTCTTGCTTGAGAAGAAATGCTGAGTTTTTAGTAAATATAAAATAATAGTTAAGAAAACCCAACCAACCAACAACAGCAAACTTGGTGAGGTTTGGAATGAGGGACAGAACCCATATGTCACTAGAAGTTAGGGATTTCTGCGCATCTGTGCGTGTGTAACCATGTGTCTACAAAAATAAGAAAAAATATTTCTATCTGTTGTTGTCCATTTACTTTAGGCTTATTTCTGAAGCTTTTTCACAGTCCAAAATTTTAAAGCATGTATATTGCAAAAAAAAAATCAAAATATGACTTTGATTATAAAAACATTTTTTATTATATCAAAACATCAAAATTTGATTTGCAAAATATCATTTTGAAAATATGTAACAGTTGATCAAAACATTATGATTCACTATGAAGTTGGATGGAATTCTACCTGTCTGGACAAAACCCATGTATTTTTGCCTACTGTTTCTCTAGAATGTTGTTCTGAATTATATAATCATATCACATTGTACATTGTATAGCATAATCTCCCGTACCTAAATCATACCCTCGTGATCTAAGGCAGAGCACCAGGTATATGCAGGAACTCTTTTACCAAAACATCATTTTCCCCAAATAAATGCTCCGTTACCCATACCATCCCTGGTTTGTTGTTTTGGTTTTTGGTTTTTTTTTTCCCTTTTTACCATCTGTTGGTTGCATTACTAATGTATGATGCCATCCTAATGCTATTTTTTAACATCAGTTTATGATTGTCAATGCCATCTTCAATGCTGTATCGTTACTTTAAAGATATACCAATGCTAGAGACAGCACTCACGTGAGTGGTACTAGTTGCATCCTTATACGTTTTCAGGGTCAAGTGTGTTTAACAAGTGTTCTGTTGTTAATCACCAGTAATAAGAAATGGATTTTTTTTAAAAAAGAGTAAAATAAGGAAACAGCAGTGTGCCTGTTCTGCGGCTGTTTCTCATTCTTTTTCTGATGGGCATAGCAAGGGTTTAGGTTGCAATCCGTAACAATGCAGTGTTTTCCCATTCAAGGTGACTGCAAATTCAATTATTCCTGGCAGCACAAATTATTCACCTCTCTAGTTTTCCTTCTGACACTGAAATCGGTTGCACAAGAAAATGTGTCTAGCAGCCTTGAAATGGAAACAGACAAATTGTTAAGAAAGGTAGCAAGGCATCGAAGCGCTCCTGCCGCATCTTGCTGACAGATGGGAGCTGTAACACCAGTTACCAGCGCTTGCAACCCTGGTGCAGTTAAAGAAAAGGAAGCATTCATGAAGCCATTCAGTTCTGATTCCTCAAACAGGCGGCTGTTTACATCATGTCAGCAAATGATTACCCTCTGCTGCTGTTGTTGCCCTACCTATGGGAAGAGGTGAAGAGGTTATGTTTTGAAACCTCATGGAGATGTTGATTAAGGAAACAAAGGAAGCTGGTTCTTAACACCCAACCCCCTCCAGAAAATAGGAAGCAGGCATCATCGCACTCCCATCTCTGACATGAGAAATGGGTTCTTCTTGGAGAGAACAAGGAATTTGAAGCACAAACTGCTTACATATAGCAAGGGAGAGCCAAAGGATCTAAGCACTTTCCCTTCCAACTACGTAATGTCTTTAGGTCTCTTCTGTGGTTTTAGCTCCTTACTCAGCTCTGATCCAAGAGCTGACCTGGGGTGGCATGGATCCCAGATTTCCTTGGCTTCTTCTTAAGGCTTCCTTAACTGTGCCTAAGAAAACAGAGCTAGATAACACGTGTGGAAGACTGCAAATGCGTAACTTTGTAAATGAGTCCATATTGGATCATCATTGGAAAAAAATGAGGATCCTTAAAGTGAAAAAGATTAAGAACTACTGTTTCAGACATTGAATTCCTACCAAGCCTAAGACAAAATGTGCTCAGGACTGCAAGGTATCATCCAGTCTTCGCAGAGCCTTTGTCAAGAACAAGACACAGTTTAACAGCTCATGAATTTCTGAGATTTGGAGCTAAAGTCTTTGGTTCTCAAAGAAGACACATGAAATGATTCTACTGTTAAAGGTAGAACTTGGCTTATTTAAGAATGGCAGGTGTAACTGTGCATAAAATTATTGTGGGGATTCCCATGCTTTATTTTAGTCCCAGCTGTCTCCAAGACTTTTTTTGCTTGAATGTGTGCACTTCACCAACTCTTGAAGAACTTACTTTTCTCTGTCAGAGATTTAGTCTAATACTTGGACTTAGATAATTGTTTGGAAAATTATTTCATGTGCTTGCAAAATAGGAAATAGCACATTTAGTTTAAGCAGGGTCAATATGTCTTCTTTGCCTCCTGTTCTAAACTGCTACAAAAACAACTCAAACCTTCCACCTGTGTGATGGCTCAGTTTCATTTTCCTCAAGCTTTTGAAGTCTAGTAGACCTTTAGTGCCTTTTCTGTCTTGGAAGATCAATTCTGTTTTAAAAATGTATAATTACTATTCAAAAAGACTTATGCACTCTTACTGTAGGGTAATTTACATTTTCGGATTCCAGGACTAGTGCTCAGTAAGTGGATGTTATATTATGTAGATTATTTTCTCCCTTCTCATCCATATTTATCTGTAGTACACCAGAGACTTCATGCTGTCTCAAAGTGGCAAACTTCTACCAAGTACATTGCATCGGACTTCTTTTAGTTCAGCCATGCACATTTTAATTGAGACTGCTTTCAGTTTTTATCCTGTGCTTTATGAAGTGTGGCTGCCTGTCCTTCTTAATCTGTGCCAGTTGTACATACCTAACTGCTATACCCTGAGTACTGCCCCAAAGTCTGTTACCTCTCTGTGCACTTGAGCTGATCCTAGAACATAAAGTCGCTCCCAGCACTGAAATTCTCTTATCCTTAGTTATGTCCTGCAGGAGAATTTGGGGTTCTGTATTGCTTCTGTTCCCAGACACAGTCTCTAAAAGGGCTAACCTGCACACGGAAGTTCAATGTAATAAATACATTAAAATTTATCTCTGTGAATATCACAGTACAGCCTTCCTGAATGTTTATATTTATAAAAATGTCTCAGTTATATATTCAAAGAACATGAGCAGCCACATCTTATCCATGTGGTCAATCCAATATTTGCATTTTGATTTGGAAAAAGATGAAATGATATCTAATATTTTACTCTTTATTATGACAAATTCATGTTATAATGAAAAAAGTAAACATCACTTTCAAGTTTTTTGGGGCATCAGTGCCTGTAATCACTGTGTCTGCACATGACACAAGTTCTCTAGATGTTTCTGCAATGTTTTTAATGAGAAGGCTGCAACCAGAAAGTACTGTGTACCTATGAGGAAGGTCTCATGTTGATGAAACAGAGCTGAGTCTAGAAAAGACACAGTAGAGAAGACTGTACAGAAATGCAGGAAGACAGCAAGACTTTCATACTTAGCTGATGCACCCCAGGTGGAAAATAGAGACGGAGAGATAAAGGAGAGATAAGTGCCTGGCACGGCACATAGTTCTGTTTTGCCTATATGGCTGAGCAACTTCCTCACATCACAACTGGAGTCACCCCTGGTAATTTTGGAGGTAAGGAAAAATGGACAGGGTCTTTATCTAATAATTATACTCTCAAAAAATTAAACAATCAGACCCAGAACCCCAAAATTTTTAGGAGACACTAAGGTGAGAGTCAGAACGGAATACTTCATTTCAAAGGCATAACTTTAAAATTATGTGAATCAAGAATATTAACAAAAATATTCAGTGCATTGATGAATTAGCTGCCTGATATAGAAATCTTTCATCCTTCAGATTTGTTGTTTTTTTTTTATTTTTTATTTGACAGAACATATTAAAACCAAATACTGTGTAAAAAACCTGAACCTCATAAGAGTCCATCTGAAATACCCGCAGTCCTTCAAACATGATTGCAGACATGGTACACAGAGCAGAACAGGCAAGTTAAACACGAAACTGTCTGCTTTTACAGCAACACTCTCACCCTTGTTAGCCACAAAGATTTTGAACAACTGGGAATTGTGTACAGACAGTAGGCTTGGCATTAATACAGCACAACACTACTTTTCTTATTTCTAACCACTGTTTTCACGTTATTCATTTGGCAGTTCTCCTAAACTTTGCTCTGTTTCTGATTCTAAGCCTCAGGTGCATGGTAACTTAATGCTAAGACTGTAACTTCTTCATAGGACTCTGCTAAGTTTTATGATCCTAGGTTAGGTAATTCACACCACTGCTGCTGATGTTATGAATGGCTAGCATAAAATGAACACATGATTAACTTTAACTAAGTCACAGGCATTGACAATAAAAAGAAAATTGTAATTTGCACTGCATAAGCCTAGATAGTTAAAGCAGACCCTATTGAAAACAGGGCTGGTTTGAGCGTTTTTGAAATTTTTAGCTTTTGCCAGGTAAGTAAAGACACACAACTAAGTGCCTTTAGGTAAACCAACAAGTACAAATACATGATCTGTAGGGATATGAGTAGACAGGTGGTGGGACTGTTTCCAAATCAGAACTTCAGCACTATCTATGGGGCAACAACTATATGCCAATGTGGGGCAGGTTAATGTATTCTTTTAACAGGAATATAGTAAAGTGCTACATCTGGAACCAGTATACCACCTGAATTAAGTCTGGGGTTAGGTAGTTTTGGATTTCTGACAACATTTTTCTTTCATCCTTAAGCTGGATTTTCAACCTCCTCAAAGGAGTATGATCAAACCTAGGATCATTTCTGAGTTCTTAAAACCCTTCTAGAAGCCATTTCTAAAGTCATTGATGCTACACAGCACATCACAGAGAACTGCAGATTATTCCGTACCAGCACCTGGAGACCTTCTTCCTTACAACTGAGAAGTTAAGAGGTGGAATTGGTTCATAAACTACTTCAGCATCTACAGAAACCTGTAGTATTCCCCTGAGTCAGAATGACAGACCCCTTTCTATAGTGTGTGTGTGTGTGTGGGGAAGTGATGATTTAAGCAAAAAAGTACAATTTGCAGTACCAATATAGGTAAGTAACTATGTCAATACATCCATAAAAGAACAAAGGGGAAAGCAACATCTTAGTAATGAGGTAAGCTGGAAAACCATTATTAATGAGAATTTGTTAATATATGGAGAATGTTCCTGTATCTTGTATCAGGACTGAAATCAATTAGCGTTATGGTAAAAGAAGCATGAGAATGAGATAAAGAAAAGACCTGCAAGGGATTTCAAGAGATGATCTAGCTTATTAATTCTCCCAGGCCATAACTGTAACAGCTTTCCCTTTCCTGGAAAAAAAAAAAAAAAAAAAAAAAAAAAAAAAAAAAAAAAAAAAAGCAATAACTAGGAGTACTGCAAATCAAAGATCAAAGCAGAGTTGTTACTGGCTACTTGCAAGGAGCAAGATGAAAAAAGAAAAAGGGATATGGTGGTGAACATCTTCAGGAGCTGGTTCTGGGCCCTTGCCTGAACATAGCCAAAACTGGCAGCATGCCAAAGTGGCTCAAAATGTTAAGCTAAAAATGATATAGTAAAGAAAAAAAATAATAGTACTTTGCTATTAAAAATATTAAAATATTAACAATTAAAATTCATTTATAAAATAGGCACTGTATAATATTATTTATAATTTATTAAAATATGTAGCATTTGTATATAGATTAAAATTATTACTATCATATATGATGTCATTTACCCTGTATTATACTATATCTTATAGCAATATTAGTATATTAATTTTAAATGTTTCTGTTAAAATTACAAAAAATATCTTACTGTCTGAAGATACTGAAATCTACAATGTGTTCCGTAAAAAAACCTAATCAGCCAGGAAAATTCACAACATGTTGTTTAATTTGTCTGAATTTATTAATGGGTGAGAAGCACATGCCCTTATTTCTCTCTTCCCACCTCCTCAATCTTTTCGCTCACACCTAGCTCCCTTGTCTCTCAAAATGATGCTGCTACACTTAGGGCAAACCCTTCGTACTCTGATGCTCCTGCCATTTGGAACAACATTCCTGTAATACTTTGCCTCATTAAGTCATAAAATAATCTGAAAATCTCTCTTCTTTTAAGGTCTGTGAGTTTTAGCTTTTTTTTCTTTCTATTGACCTTTGAACACCGTATTAATCCAGTCTATGAGTGCTTATGTCAAGACATATGGATCCCAACACCAGATTTTGCATTGGCTTAGCATATGTCTCTAAACCTCAGGTAACCTCTTTGGAAAGCAGAGAAAAAAAAAAAAAAGTGGATAAAATGTACCCTTTACAGATTTCAGCCCATCGAATTGCTTCCATTTATCCATCATGCACAGAGGCATTCTAACAGAAATGAAGGTAAGTCAGGAACCTGTTGATTTGAAAGATGTCACCTGAACTAAACTGGAATGATGTTGTGTTATCATCAGAATCATTGACTGTTTGAGAATATCTTCAGCACATGCTTCCAAGCCAATTCATTATCAGAATTTATGGCTTGATTCTCAAAGTAGTGCAGTCTCGCAGATGAGCAGATATCTCAGCTACCTGTGATTTACTTTTTTTTTACATATTTGAGTTATTTTTATTCAATCCATCAGGCACATAAAGCAAATCACAAGTTGGAAATTTTCTGGATTGTGGCATTATGTAAGAACATAATTCAGAAATACTACTTTTCTGATATCTGTTTTTCATTGGAATTAATATGTTCTGTAAGACCAGTGCATAACACACCGCTAAAGGACCACTTCACTGAAACACACAGCTGTCGCAGACACAAATATATAATTTGGCTATTTCATATTTTATTAAATATGTTTTATCCCAAATTTAAAAGAAAAAAAAGAAGGAAAAAACCTTGATACTCAAGCTATCACTTGGCCATTTTAATGGGTTAATAACTTATTAGGTTATTTGCATAGCAAATTGTTTTGCATATATTCCTTGCTTGGTTATCAAATTCCCTTTGGTACTTATGGACATGAATACGGGTTTCAATTAATTAAGAAAATCTGTTTGTCACTCATTGTCTACATTGCTTCTTACACAGTAACTTTGATTTTGTAGCTGGGGCACTAGACTGTGAACTTTCTGATTGTGGGACTGAACTTGGTGCATTTTTCTTTTAAAGTGTAAAGCAAAGTAATATGACGTTCTTAACAATCTTCCTTTATAGCGGTTTCCAGGGTTTGGAGGAAATGGGTTACCGGTGGTGTTAACTGTATTGAACAGCTCATTGAGGCGAAGAAATACATTTTTTCTTTCTGACATTGCAAAAGTAACTGAAAAGAAAAGCTCTTGTTCAGTGGCACTTAACCATACTGTCTTCCACCAGTCATGCAACAAATACATGATTATTTTTTTTTTTTTTCCCCAAAAGGAATCAACAGGATAATGCTACTGGACGACCCAACATTTAATGCTGTGTTCCATTCCTGGATCCATCAGTGACTTACTGCTCAGCCCTGTAGACTAGTTCGTTTAGCCAATGTACAATTTGATATATTGAGGCACTTAGAGTTTTGATAACATAATTTGCTTAAATGTTTATGCAACATGGTGTGTTTTGATGTTATAAAATACATAAGAACATATTGTACTTAATGGTAGGGCAAGCAGCAGAATGTTAAGAAAGCTGTTTTGAATATTACTTTGCCAACTGTTAAAACTTTCATTTTCACCTCTTTTTTTTTCCTTCTTTTTTTTTCTTTTAAATTTGGGATAAAACATATTTCATAAAATATGAAATAGCCAAATTATATATTTGTGTCTGTGACAGCTGTGTGTTTCAGTGAAGTGGTCCTTTAGCGGTGTGTTATGCACTGGTCTTACAGAACATATTAATTCCAATGAAAAACAGATATCAGAAAAGTAGTATTTCTGAATTATGTTCTTACATAATGCCACAATCCAGAAAATTTCCAACTTGTGATTTGCTTTATGTGCCTGATGGATTGAATAAAAATAACTCAAATATGTAAAAATATGCATATGCTTATTTTGTTCAGCATCAGAATCTCTATCCTTATAACATTGTTAAAATTCTTGTTTGATATTCAGCCTTTTGTATGAAGGATAACTATCTCTAACTATTCAATTTAAGGGATGATAACTGAAAAGTGTTTCTGAAACTGACTTTGAATAACATTCAGTAATGAGCAAGCTGTTACCATAGCTATTATTTTTAAAAAATTGAATTAGATCATTGTAAGAGTATTAGTTTAAAAACAAAAAACAAATGAATGCTGACTTACATTTGATCTACTATGAGCATCAAGATATTATGTAAATGAGAAAAAGTGAAGCAGACCCTGGTTTTCCCAAGGAAAAGAGCACACCCTTGGTACTATGCTGGGTTTACTCCTGTAACCCAACAGAAATGATAGTAAGGAAGAAATTCAGAACACAAGCTTTTGTTTTCTCTGCAAGATAGAGGGGTAAGGGAGCAGGACAACGAAGCCAAAGCCATATGAGGGTGATTTTAGCAGAGAAAATGTGTGTCTAAATCTGAGCTTTGGTGATGTTCTGGTAATTTGGATCCCAGCGGTTTGATCAGGATTCATTTCTAATCACCTCTGTCTTTTGGTCCACAATGTAAACAGCAACTGAGATGAAGATTTGGGGCAATTCCTAAACTATACAAAGTATTTATACAATTTTCCTGTTGATGGTAAAAACCTAATGGTAAGACCCTATTGATCTATTTGTTTTAGGGATAACTGATTTTCAAATTTCTGAGCATGGAAAATCTTTGAGCACATTTACAAGCAAGGAAAAGAACACAATTCAGACAAAGTTTTCAAATTCAACCATTTTGATCTTTATCAAAAAACAATCATATTCGAAACATAACTTTTTATTATTTTTTTTCAGTAAAATATTTTCTGAACAACATTTATTGCTTAGTAAGGTGAACATATTTATCACATCACTCTGTTTATAAGTAAATTTGTGTCAATAAAATCTCTATAAATGTCAGCAATTCAGTCATCAGCTTCAGTTTAAGATTACAGTTCCTAGTGTTGATGTTCAAATCTCAACAACTACATTACAAAAAAATCCTCCCTTACATGCCAGATGAGTCAGGAGAGACTGTTTCAGAATATTGATATAGCAGGTGTTTCTATTTAGTATCAGTACTCCTACAGTCCTTTGAATAGTCAGGGACTTTAATGGCCTTCTATAGCATCTGCAAATAAATATTTCAAATAACATGGTTGCATTGTTTAGAAGTTAATCATCAGGTAATATCAGTGATCATACGGAATAGCATCTGTTAGCATCAATCACCATAATTTTAAGCACTTCAAAGGCTCATGAAGTATTGGAAATCCTTCAGAACAAAATAGTTCTTGTTAATTTTTCTAATAAGCAAAATCTAAAAAAAGACCAAGAAACCCATGTAGCATTGTTTATTTTACATCTAATTTATATATACATGTAATATATATATATATATGACTGGTGTGAAGATCACAGAGAAAGTAGTAATACTTAACTGTTGAGGAATACTGAAGATGAAGATGCAAAATCATGTTATTCAATAGGCAGAAGAAAGATTTTGTTACATGTCAGTGTCTCTTAAACTATACATCTCAGGGTGATTGCAAATGTGCCTGGTTATCTGCCGTGCATATGCTCTTGGCAACAGACTTTGCATCAACTATTAATACTAAACTGTAGATGATCCTACTTATTATGCATATTTGAACATTTTATGGGTTGCTTGGTTTTGTATTTGTCGTATATTAGGTCAGCGTGAGCAGATTTCATGGAACAAGGGATTGGATCTACATGAGAGAACATAGGAAGTCTTCAGATGTGTAACAGAGAACTTTAATATTTTTTTTTTGCCAGTGGCCTTCAGGTAGAAAAGCTTCATGTGGATTCAGGAAGCCTTCTGCCTGTGCGGTAAGACAACCTTCAGAAACAGGCCAACGTATCTCGATACAACAAAGCCTGCGATGAAGGCACGCCTGCCTTGACCACTGGCTTTATGGGGAGTGGTGCAAATCTCTGTGTAAGAGAACCAGATATTTATGAGGCGTCGCAACGTTCCTTCCAAAGTACACACAGCGCGATGTCACTGAATCGACCCCAAGTTCTGTTCGTAGAGGTTACAGAAGGGCTGCCCGAACGCATGGGGCAGGAAGCGCAGGGCCGAGCAGAGCTACACCAAGTCTCAGAGGAAATATCAGATGGAGAGATTATAACTCTGTGCAGTGGAGTTTGGCCAGGACACTGAAATTAACACATTCAGCTCTTCTCAAAAGAATTATGAAATCTTGAAAAAATGTGAGCAGTTGGGATACGTTTCCTATCTCGTCCAAAAATAACGTACTTCTAGCACCGGGAAGCTCCCTGAAACCATAATGGAAAATATATAGGCCATTATCTTTGAAGGTACCAGAGACACCTAGCAGTAGCATGACTTAAATGATGTTGGTCCTCATTTATACATGTGTGAAAGAGAAGAAAATGAGACCTTAGGTTTCCTTGCTTTCCTCCTTGGGAGGGGGCAACAGCCCCATGAAATCCTAGCTCATTTGTGAGGCATTTCCAGACCAAAGTAAAAGGTGTGCCAAATGTTGCAATTCACATGTGGTCTGAGCTCAGAGGCCCCAAGACTATTTCATTTACAAGGATATAAAGTTTACTGTTACTTGAATCACGATCACACAGGGGAAGACCTGGTTCTCTATTCCCCATGTCCTGAATCTCCTTGATACTGTCTTAAGTATATTCCGGTCGCATTTCTTCCAACCACACTCTGTGACATGGATTTTTGATAGTTCATGTCTAATTGGAACTACAATGCCAATGCAAACATGTAACATTACGCACAACTTTTTGGAGATGTTTAAAAAGACTCTGTAGTTCAGTTTATATTAATTATAAATTAGGCTGAAAGCTATAGTATACTATAAAACCAGACATGCATAAACACCTTCTGGTAATGCTCTGAATGAAGTAACCAATTTGCCTTTACAGATTAAATGTAAGGGAAGACTTAACCGGAGTAATCTTTTGTTGCTTCAGGCAGGGATTTTTTTCACATTTTTAAGGTCTTTGTATGTAAAACATGTTAATGCTGGGGATATCTGAAGTATTGAGGGAATCGATCCCAATGAAAAATAGTGTTAGCCGGATATTTAAATTTCTAAAAACCACTTTGACATCTCAGCAAAAAACAGTCCATGTACATTTAGTTGATGATGTAGGCTGAAAAACTACTCAATTTTTTTAATTATTATGATTTGGTGTAATAGCCATTCCTGAAACTGAAATTGAATTAGTATCTTGAATGAACTTAAAAATACGTATTTTTTTCACATCCTTACAAAATTAAAAACCTCTTTATATTATGTTAGGGCATTTTAAACAAATCAGAGCAAGGGGAACGATGACCTGAACTTAAGACTGTGGTTTCATCATCTGTAAATCTACTGAATAATCCAACAGCACATATTTGATCCAGATCAGACAATTACATTCCTGTCAAATTAGCCAGAGTACACATTACGGAGTTTCAAACCTGGCATTATGCCAGCTGTAGAAGGACAGATGATACATGATTTGGCAGAAAGCCTGCTCATTCAAAATTAATTCATCACAATTTTTTTATCATATTTAAACCAACAGAGTAAATTATAGCTGGTTAATATTTTGGATCAACTGGCCAGAACATTTCTGAATCCAAATTCTAAGTGTTTAAAAACTGGATTGGTCAGCACACAAAAGCAGCAACAAAAAAAATAGGATGTTTTCTGTGGCCAACCCCACCTCCACCATCAGGAAGAGGTGGCATGAGAAGTCAAGTGGTCACAGAAAGCGCATTCAGTGCCACCATCAAGCTCGGAGGTCTCAAAAGCGATATACCTCACCTTTTCAGAAAGGTTTAATAATGCCATCTCTTGTCATCTGCTCTTCAGGGTGAAATATTTTTCAGTCTTTTCTTTTTCTGCTTTTCTACTTTGTATTAGAAACATAAACCCACAAGACAGACAATTAGGGCAAATATGTGGCACACTGGTGCTTCCCTTCTTGTACAAGGAATGCTTGATTATTTAGGAAGAAGGGAAACATGTTTTTTCAGAAAGGAGTGATTGACAGGTTCTTTTTCTTTTTCTTTTTTTTTTCTTTCTTTCTTTTTTTTCCCCTATAGGCTACTTAGCACATTCTAATAAGATCTGGGAGATGCGTGTATGAGAGGTTCCAGGATATAATTTGATTTACAGTACTAGTGGCTCATAGTTTTGCTTCTCAAACCCTGACTGATCTGAATCATGAATTTTCACAGAATGTCCTCTCCTCTCCGTGTACGGAATACAGCTCTCCCGAGTCCCTGGTCAGCGTTCAAACACCAGACCACCCTATTGTCTACGGAGTCCAACGTGAGCTCTGGCTGGGGCAATCTACACGAGAACTCGGTTTGGCCTGGCAGACCATTTGAACAAACAGCAAAATTCTAATCTGTACTTTCTTGGAGGCCATGGGTGGCCAGATGACACATTTAGTTTGAGGCCCTATCTTGTCCAAAGAGATTGCCTGCTTTGGGAGGGACAGCTCTGGCCCAAAACAGGCAGCACAATCAGAGGACTACAGTAAGCCTCCCCATGATTCTTCCTACAGTCCCAGCTGAGAGCCTGGACCAGTGTGTTACAATTAGAAACGATTGGTCAAACATTCTCAGGCAGATTAAAAAAATAAATACATAAAGTTGCTATCAGATACTGTAAAACTCAGTTTAAAAAGATTTTAATTTCCTTGTATGTGAAATGCCCATTAAAGCAGTATGTAGTTTGAGACCATGTTTAACATATTGAATTATTTTATTCCTTGAGCCTTGCCTCAGAGGAAAAAGGAAAAAAAGCCCAACAACCAACAGCTTTTGTTTTGTAACTTTGTACACCCTGCAGTTCCTTCTTCCTTTTTCCAGTTGCTTTAAGCTATTATTTTTTCAAACGCAAATATTCATAAGAATTGCTGTAAATTCTTTCCACTCCAACAATTTCTCTGTACATCACTAGTGTAACAAAGCAGCAGTCACAGCAGCAGCACCTGATTTCTCATGAGAGAAAGTTTGTTTCCGTGCTCGCTTGCTTGATGTACTCTATATTTCACTAAATCAAAAATAAGATCTAATATTAAATACAACTGACACTTACTATATTTTTTGTGGTTGTTATTGGTTTATTTCTGAATTAAATCGCAAATTAAATGTTTAAAACAAAAGAGTATCTGTTTACCCTGCGCTTGGCCAGCCAGCACACAGATTGGTTTTGGTCTCCACTGGCTACAGTTTTAAACTAACCTGATCAAAGAAACAAGATTACAATGATTCAAATAAGAGCATAATAGTCCTCTTTGGTTCATTTATTTCCAGTTCTCAAGTGGTTCGGTATGATTATCTGAGAAGCACATTAAATATATATATATTTCATAGGGATTTTAGGAGATGAAAATTACTTTTATTTGAATGAGAACTTGCTCTTTGGTTCTGGAATTACACAGTTTCAGAAGAGCGTCTCTCTCTATACGAGTGCGTTGGGCTTACTCATTTCTGTATGTCCTGTGTATAAGCCTGAGTAAGTGCATGTGACAAAATGATAAAGCCATGAGAACTCTTGGCAACTGTTCAAGGGTCTCCCTCAATCTTCTCTCAGCATTCCTCATTTTTAGTAGCAGTGTTTCAGACGCTGCAGTTCAAAGTGATACCAAACAACTTTGTTAAGGTTTGTCATATCAATTCTATTATGCAATTCTTCTAGCTTCAAAGAGAGGGTGGACTAACCTATGCATTGCCACAGCAATGATGGTTTCATTATTGCTCTTCTCATTTAAGCTTATTTTAATGAAATGCCAAACCTTGAACATGGTGTTCAAATGTACATTCTCACTCTACAGAGCTCTTTTTAGTTTTACCTTCTCTGCCTTGAAAAGGTTCTGTTTCAAGAAATGTCAGTCTCAGAGTGCCCACGTTGCAGTTAGTAGAGATTCGCTTCTGGGGTGGGGTCGGGACTAAACCAAAAATAATTAGAAAATCTTACTAATTTGATTCCTTTGTTACAACAAATAAAAGTACAATTTTGGTTTTGTTCATTTTAAACACAGCTGGTTGAGATCACGCAACATTATATTAATTAGAACACAATTCCCCCAGACCTGCTGTTATTGCAACAATTCATTAAACAGTGCAGGTGTAAAATATGAGGGATTTGATTGCTCATGGGATTGGTAAGAGCATATGGAGTTTTTCACCTCTAAGTTGTCGGTGTGAATCCAGCCTAGGCCAATAGGCAGCCACTCTTGAGTTGTTACTCTCTAATGACTCTTCTGCAGCTCAGGGAATATGCCTAGGTAGTTGCAGTCTCATTCCCAAGTGTCTAACTCACAGAATTTCTGAACATTACCTTGACATTTCCAGCTAATGGGATGAACAGTAAAAACAAAAATATAGACTGATGCCTTTTCAGTGGTCCACTTTTGACACATATTGCAAAACTTGTAGACATGACGTTCAAAACTCGCTCTTTCAGTAGCAGAATATGAAAGGGATTATTTTCTAACGCTTTTACTCTACTGCCTTCAGCAAGCTACTTTCAGAAATAAAGCATATTACACCTCCCCATTATTCTAGCTAGCTCTCTGCTTGAAGGCAGGAAAAAATATTTCAAGACATAAGACCGCACATAAAGAAAGGCCCAGTTTCTGTTTGTCATCAAGACTGTTATATTTTCTTTTTCCTGGTAAGGATGTCTTTTATTGTGAGGAGCAGGGTAAGTCATGGTAGTGAATTGCCTCGTCTTGCAACGGCCTGGGAGGGTCTAGTTTTTAGCGCATGTAAATGGGGGCTGATGAAGCGATGATACCTAACTGAAAGAAGTCTGGGGGCAATACAGACATAAATGATTAACAGCAGGTGAGGCCAAGCCTAAACTAATTTATTTTATGAAAAATATTTACACCTCTCTGGAGAAACCTTGAAAGTGTTTTGTTGTTGGTTTTTTTTTTTCACCTCTAGTCTGCAGGTCTATTTTTTTAATTTTTCTAAGTCACCAGGCAAATTCTGCGGTTAAGAGTTCTGCTGCCATCTGATTGGGATTGGGCCGTCCTCGCTGCTTTGATGTAACAGAAGTTTCTGTGTAGCAGGTGGTCCTTCCTGCTGTTTATGGTGCAGCCTAGGGAGGTCTGTCAGATCTAACAGCTCTTCTTTATCTGCATGGAATTTGGGTAAATCACAATGGAACAGATGGAAAAATATTCATGTACCACCACAGTCCCACCTCTTAGTAGCAGCTTGTAAAATACCACAAACACACCCGACACTCCAAAAGAGAGAAAAAAGTCCGGTGGGTATGTTTCTGAACTGCTGGAGGATATTCACTTTGTTTATATAAAACCCTAAGCCTGGGAATTAGGAAAAGAGAACAAAAGTAACAACCAATTTAAATTATCATAACTGTTCTGTACATATGTCTTAAAGTTACATCCCAGATTTCTGCAAGAAAACATTGAGAAATTGGAAATTATTCCCCAATCACCCGTGCTAACTCAAAATGCATTCCCTTCCCTTCTTTTTCTTTTTTCTTTCTTTTCCCTTTTCTCCTCTTACCTTGTCTCCTTAAAATTTGACATACTTCTCTAATTTTGTAAGAAAACTACTTATTGAACCCAAATGTTTCTATGATTCTTGCCTAAGAGAGCTTTCTTTAATGAGCAGCTTGATAAAATTTGCAAAAATCTTCCTCATCCAAGGTTTTAAAAAGTGCTTTCACGTCTTAAAAGACACTAAGAATTACAGAGGTATAACAAGTAGAATACTTCAAAATCACGTCTTAAAAATCATGACCAAGAATTCACTTCAGGGGAAAATCTCTAAGCAAATTAACTACTTCAGAACAAACACCGTTGATGCTGATGGTTCAGATTGTCAAAACAAACGTTTTCCTTCTGCACACCGGAACAGCGGTTTGTTTGAAAACAATAACATTCCTAGCAGGCAAGGTCCTGGATTCCCACTGACACCTGCCTGTTTTCGGGATGACCGGCAGGGAAGTGCCTGCTTTCACCGACAGGGCACTGCCGCTGCGGCGGGGCCGAGCCAGGGGCCGGGGGCGCTCAGCAGCGACCCCCGCCCGCAGCACGGGCCGCACCGGGGGAATCAGCCGCAGCTGGTGCCGCTGCCGCGGCGGCGGGGCCGGGGGAGCTACGGCCGGCTCGGAAACCGCCTTCCCCGCCCCGCGGGGCGCAGGGCCGGGCCGGGGCTGCGGGCGGTCCCCGCCGGGCCGCCCCCGCCGCCCCTTCCCGCGCAGGGCCGGGGCTCCTCACAGCGCCCGGCCCCGGGGCCCGCGGGCCGGGGCCCGCACAGCCGCCCCCCCTCGCTCCGCCCGCCGTGGCCGGCGCACGGGCACTTGTCCCCTCCTCAGAGCCGCCCCCCGCGGCTGCCCCCGCGGCTGCCGGGCTGGGCCGTGGCCAGCGCTGGCCCCGGCTGGGAGCCGCTGGCCTGGGCTCCTGGGGCACGGGGCAGCTCCGGGCAGCGCCACGCACGGCACACCCTGACCCCAGACAGCACCGGGCCCGCAGAGCCAGCACAGCCACCCGTGTGCGCCCACCGACAGCCTGTGCTCCTGCCAGTCTGATTTCTTACCATTTGTTCCAGACTATTTTCTGCTCCCATTGGCTTATAAAATGAAAATGAAAACTCTCAGAAAGCTACACCTGGCCATTTATCAATAGCAAAAATTTTACCGGCTAAAACTCATGAGGATACTAAATCTATAATTCTGTCTTTCCAACTGTATGATAACTGTAGATGGGGAAGATGGTTCAGTCCTACAGTTATTTAATTAAGCCAACAATTGCCCTGCTTCCTTTCATTTTGAATGTTTCTTGTTTGGTTTTGCCTTCCCTTGGTTTTAGTGCAGGGGGTGAATGACAGCTGCCTGTCTCGCAGGGGGGGTGCGGCCGCGTGCTGTGCGATAGATGTGCGCAGGGGGGTTGATACCCAGCGGTGTATCGATGTATTTGTGCATTAATGTCTGGCTAAAAGAGTTCTGCTCCCCTTTCAGTCCACGCAGGCCTGTGAAGCAAAGAACGTCGCTCTGCCCGGCTGCTTTGCTGGACAAGTTAGTGTGGTTTTGGAGCTGAATTCAGTCCACTTGTAAAAGCAGAGGACATAATTAAACTAATCAGGTGGACTTATTTACCTGCGACAGACACTACATCAACCCAGCTTTGCACAGTGTATTTTATTATAATGGATGGAGATTATACTACGTATCACGAAGCTCCATTATGCAGAGGACTCTTCTGTTACTGTTACGTGTTTCTTGTATCTCCTTCTTTCTAACATTTCTTTGAAAAAAAAGGAAGATTTTATTTATTTTATTAATCAATTAACAGGACTAAATTTCATTATATGAATAGACAGAACTAACGCAGCGAGATCTTGATGTCTCATTTAAGCCTCTTGACAACATCATACTATGAAAAATAACATCACGATAATAGGAATTTAGCTTATATGCAAAGCAAGGACAACAGTTAATCCTGGTTTTTACATATACAGAAAAATTTTCATCGGATAGAGAGATTCTAGAACGGAAGCTTATTTCATTTACTGGTACCACTGGAAAATAAAATCCTTTGTCGGCTACTTACAATGCAAAGTCCTTACTGGAAAGTAAACCCTTCCCTTCAGGCATTTTCTCCCTCACTGAACTGTTTCCATTAATTAAAGGTAGCACAGAAAAAGAAGCTCTGTGTTGTCTAAGTAAAGATAAAAAAAAAATAAAAACTAAAGAAGACTGACTGTAGAAAGAGGCAGAAAAACGGAAGTGTCTTCGCAATTTCCACTTCTTTTGAAAGTTACTTATGTTTCCTTTTTATACTGCTCGCTTCTGCCAAGAAGAATCGAAATGAATAAAGGGGTGCCCCATCAAGCATCCTGTGTGTCAGCGTATACTGTAAATTTCGGAGCTATATGCCAGTGAAAACACACACTTCAAAGAAAAGCAGGATTGATCAGCAATTGTGGACTGAAATAACAGCTCTTCATTTCCAGCTAAAAAACACAGCTGCTAAGTGCTGATGCAGCTTTGTATTTGATGTGATCTTCAATGTAACATTTTCTGACATATTTAAGAATAGTACGCGAGGCTTTGGCAACCAAATAATAACTTCCAAAGGCAGTTAATATTTTAATTTGAGATTACCAGTCTGTGCTATCTTGCCCGGTAATAATTATTTTCCTTTCGCTGCAGAGCCCCGTGTATGCAAGATCACCGGATCATTGTTATAAGAGGCAGTACCACCCAACAGTTTGGAAAAAAACCCTACTAATAAGGTGTTTGGGTCACCGTGGAAATCTGAGGAAATTACTTAATTGTTTTGTCCCTGATTCAGGGGAAAATTTAAGTATGCTTTCAGTGTTTAACTTGTGCTGAAGGCCTGCTGATTTCTGGGAGTTATACATTCATGTTTAGATTGCCGTCTTGAACAAGGTTATTTCCCTATAGCAAATCACTCTATTATAGTATTTCCATCTTTATAGTGGTTATGCTTGTTTTTGTTCTATCAACACAATCTGAAATATAATTACTGTTTCTAAGGTGGTTTGACATCTTGGGGCAAATTTTAAAATACAATTTTAATATACAATTCGAAAGCTACATTATAATTTTACAGAGAAAAGAAGCTGACTAGTCTGTGTTCATGCTGCAAAAATGATTTTTCTGATTTGCATAAGCATTTGCATCGCATTGGGCAGAGGCAAATTCTGTTAGAAGTTCTCAAAATTTAACACATTTACGTGAATATGACTTGTTCTATTACACAGAAAACTATACTTCATGTGAACCGATTATCTAAATATCTACCTCTATGCACCAAAAATCAACATTTTTGACCTTGTGACATTTTTAGCTATCTTGCACAGCTGGAACAGATTGAGTGCTGAAAGACTTTTTGAGCGAGACAGATAGAAAGAGTTTTAAAAGGAGAACAAACAGATGTGTTTATCTCTTACGCATCCTATTCCGTTGTATATAACTTCTTAAACATATTCCACCTCTGAACCTTGTTTTGAATGTCTGTCTGAAAAAATAAAAAAGTCAATTAGAATTGCAGCTACAGCTGAAGTAAACAGTCATTAGGCATGTACTGCCACTGTCTGTGCATCCAACTTGAAAATACTGTTGTGTCTGCACTTCAGCATTTCAGTGTGATGCCTAATGATTTTTTTTCCCCAGTTTCAGGGCCTCTAAAATATTGCTGAAAGCTGAAATCTTTCCTTTGCTTGAACTGCTAATTAGTTTTGTGTATATGGGATTTATGAAGTACTGGGTGTTTAAATCATATCTCAGATTAGATCTGCCTGGAAGTGCTCTACATTACAAAATAGATAAATAAAAGCAGCATTGTAACAAATACAAGGTTTGTGACTTATATCCCTGCAGATCTTATGTACAGAAATAATCTGTAGATCTTTCTACCCAAGAATTGTTGATTTCACCAGTCCTCTTGTTTTAATTGTATTTCCTTTGATTAAATCTTTTATCCAGCCTTGAATGGAATCACAGTTGTGGCCAAGAAGTAATGAAAACAACACACAATACCAGGGCTCCCCATCTCCCTGGCTCTTTTGCTGACAGAGAAAGGTTTGTACAAATCTTGCACAGCTTCTGTCACCTGACAGCCGAGTTCATTGCCTAAACAAGGGAGACAAAAATATCAACTTAACAATAAAGCTTATATTTTCATCTTCCATAGGTTTTGTAGACATTGTCTTATTAGGAATCCAGTCCGTCAGGAAAAACAAAGTCTATGCAAAGAAATTTTTATTGGCTCTGTGTTATGTTACCGTACTTTTATTAGATGGTGACATTCCAAAGACAGCACCTGCTGCGTGGATTTGGGCTGTTAGCCAGAAAAGAAATAAAAAAGAAATGTGGTTTAAATCTGAGTGGCAATGGGCTAGCATTACTGTAACAAATACCCACATGCTTGAACAGTTGGAAAGTTAGAGTGAATCACAGTTATAAGCATCGGGGATAAATATATGTATAAGTGGCACTGTTATCAGCATAGCTTTCAGAGCAACAAAGATATAAAATGTCTCTTCTACATCTGTTCTCCTTTCCCCTGCGAATGTGACTATTGAGTGATATTTTCTACCCAATATGTATGAAAAGAATGAACTTTTTCTTTCCTTGATCTGTGGATTTGTTAGCACACTCTGTGGCCCATTCTACTGCCAAAGCAACAGAATCTCTAATGAGAAAAAAAAAATCAAATTCTATTTTTCCTTATATCCCTGTAAATCTGGAATAGCTCTAGATTTACTGCTGTCTGAATGTGGCTGAAGGCAGAATTATGTCTAGAAATATTTGTGGGTTTCCAGGACTGCTCAAAGAATAACTGTTCTCCATGTGTTAAAATTCATTCCCCAAAGCCAAAGGAGCTTGCGAATCCAAAGCAAATGTACTCTTCAGACATGATATAAAAGATCATTTCTCATTTGTGAGTTTTGCATTTGATATGCTGGAAGGGAGATCTGGATATATGATCACATCTGAAAAGCAAGCAATAAAATAAATAAGCTCAAGAAAACAAGCAGATACTAAACTGGAAGACTGTAAGCCTTTTTTAGACTACAAATCTGGATGTAAAATTTTCTTGCTGAATTTATGTTGCTTGTTGATGTCCCTCCCCAGCTCCCTGCGATACAGGGCAGATGTCATAGAATTCATTTTCATTGATCACAGACAAGTTATTTTAGGAGGGACGTAAGACTGATCTGGTCCCTCACGCAAAGAGGGAGCTTCTGCTTCAGGCACTAATGTCTAGCAACAAGATTGTCATTGAAAAAGCCAGTAAGTAATGTTCTGTCAGCTTCTGGCATTCATCACTTTCTCAGAAGAGCAGTATTTTGGCCTTTGAAACATCTGTCTGTTTAAGTTCATGGGTGTTGATTTTATGGGATTAGTCCAGATGACCATAACTTGATGTGAGGCAAGTGCAAGTAATTCCTCAGACTTTTAATGGGAGATGGGTAAGATACAGATCAGTTGTTCTCTGTGTGATAGTCAAACTCCTCTGACAGATATAGGATGAAAGCAAAAATTTCATAGTTTGAGTAATGGTACTTAACGGAAGCCTATTGTTATTATTGCTGCATTTTATTTAGCAGCTGCTTCAGTGTCTTGGGAACTTTATAAATATTCAAGAACATGCCTACACCGAGAAACCTCTTAACAATTGGAACTCATGGAGAGGTCCTTGGCTTTGTTCAGAAGGTGTGGTTAAACCTTCATAAGAAATGTTATGAGGCTGGAGGTATAGTGAAGGCATAAACTTCTGTAATGCTGAATAGAAAAATCATATGCAACTTGATGTCATTAAATTGTGACCAGTTTTGCAACCAGTGGAGAACTATGTTTGCCGGGGACACTGTTCCAAACTGTGAGTGCTGTGGCAGTGTATGTAAAGGAAAAGCTAATTAAGGTTTTTCTGATCTCCCTTTTGGGTCCTGCTAGTGTAAAGTCATAATAATGTTAGAGCAAAAGAGAGCTTTTCAGTAAAACTGGACTTCATCTCTTCTGCTGATTACCTTGCTTTACATACAGCCCTGTCTGCCCTCCTTAAACTGTTGTGCAATGTTTTGCATATGCTGTTCCATCTTCTTGTTATGTGGTTCGAAAAGAGGGTGAAATAAGTGGAAGTACTATTCTCCGTATGTTTGACATTATTATTTAAACATCTTAGCGTCAGTCCGAAAGGATTGCTTTGGAAACTGGATCAGATATGGGAGGTCTGAAGTTCCAAAATTTTTTCTTGAAAAGGCATGGCTGATAAGTCCTTCAGTCAGTACTGTTGATTCAGTTATTGAAGGCAACTAACTAAGATGTCTTTTATGCTCATGAGCTCTTCATCTGCATAATATAGTGGATATTAATGTTGCTTCATTACTAGGGAAAAAAGACATATTCAGATTTCTAAAGGTCAATACCATATAACATTTTAAAATGTTCTCTTGGTAACCTCTCTTTCTGTTTATTTCTGTCCATGGATGTCTGTAAGTCACAGATTTCTTTTGAGAGCATCCTTCTTAAAATGTTCCAAGGTTTTGGGGAGGAGAAATGGATGTCTTCTTTTTCCTTTATTTAAATACTTCATGTTTTGGAGAATGGGCTGTCTCTTTGCTCTGTGAATGGACTGTACAACCCAATACAGAATGGAGATTTTTGTCTATTATTGGACCTTTTTGGTTTTCTCACCCATATTAATTAATAATAAGAGTGATGACGACCTTCCTGACTGACAGCTGAGTAGCTTATTTCACTACAGTCTTTTCACACAAGGTGCCCATGCAGAACAACGTCTGATGAGCATCTTGCAGAATGTACATGGGCATGTTACCAATCAGTTATGAGCAAGCCTAAACCAATTCAGAAGATGCTGCACTTCCGTGAACCCTGGACAGTCGTTTGTGTCTAGGCACAACATACATAAATCTCTTCTCTGTGTGTAGGTGGGTATGATTTCACAAGCATCAAGACTGAAGAACTTGACCCCCCAGATTTTCCAGCTGGAATCTGATAAACTGTCTGAGATTGATATATGCCTGGATCTCCTGGGGCTTCTAGATTAGACTTTCCTGGAAGATTTCCAGTAGCTTCCAGGAAGTGTAGCCTTGTGGATGATGCAGTGGGTCAGTACTTGGCATTCCTTGTGCTCACCTGAACTTTCTGTATCTCAGTTTATCCTACTGGAAGAGAGGGTTATTGATCAGTGGTTTCCCACCTAGTATAGAACGATTAGGTTTGTTCAGGTTTTACCTAACTCTGTGAGCACATAAAATAAGAGTGCTCGTTATTTATATAATCCTTGAATATTGTGATTTCATGTTGGGATGACACTACAGTATACAATGGTTTCAGTTCTTCACTGTCAAGGCAAGTGATGGTTACTTTAAAAATATAGGAAAGAAGATTTAGAGGAATAGGAGAGCTGTGGCAAGAGTAACTGTCCTTATCTTTGTTTAGCAAATTAGATCCGACCTCCAATTCTTTCTTGTTAAAGCTTAGTATTTATGGGGTAGGGTGGGTGTGGGGGTGGGTGGGTGTTGTTTTGTTTTGTTTAATTTCTTTCGAGGTGGGTTGTTCCTACTATTATTTAACACATCGGTATTTTTAATAGGTTTGTTAAAAATGCTGACAGATACTGCATTAATAATGTAAAGACATGTAATACTGCAAAAAAAACCCTCTGCTGAGCCACTGCTGATACGGCCTTTATTTTTGAAGTAGCCCTGTTTGGATCAATTCTCTTGTTAACAACAGCACTTTGCTCCCACCGCTTAGTGTTACCTGCTGCATTTTCCTTGCCTGGCAGGGGGATTGGAACTAAATGATCATTAAACATGCCTTCCGACCCAAACCAGTCTGTGATTCTAAGACTAATACATGCAGTTTTCCTTTTGCCTCCGTTTCCTTCCCAGACTGGGATGTTCTTTTTGACCCCTCTACACAGAGGTATTTACATTGCTACAGGTCACATAACCTGAAGCCCTTCGATTCAGTCACCCTTTTTACCGCTGTTGCAAATAAGAAACAACATGTTCACTAATTTGGCAAAAGAGGCTGTGTCACCAGTAGCTCACAAGCTTGTGCTTCTTTAAAAGGGAATACATTCACTGTAAACACAGATTTTTTTTGTTTGACACATTCCCGGTCTTTAAGCAGTTTCTTGCTACAGATTGTTAACCTCAGCAGCAATGCATATTTATATGGAGATTGGAAGAAAATTAACGCTTAGAAACATTGCATTCATCGTTCTCTTTGCATTTTGAATGTTGTCTTTTGTTCTGGTCTTAAAAACAAATTCTTCATGGCAGTCTTAAGTGGTGGTGTAGATCTCAGAGTACCATTTTGCAAGTCATTTAGAGAGTGCTGATGGGTTAATTGTCATGAAAATGCTGAGAAGTTGTAAAGGAGGTCACAGAGGCACGGGCTGCTCTGACTTCTAGGCGGAATATGCTTTCAGGACAGAAGGTGCAGTCCTTGTTCTAAGTAAGCTCACAGCGACTCAAACTTCTGTAGAGAAATCACGAAAGGATGGTATTTAAAGAACACACAGGATGGGTAAAAGTTAATTTCCACGATTCCAAGAAGAAGCACTGGGACAGCAAAACTGAGTCCCAGGAGGAGCAGAGAGAAATCTTGTCAGCACCGTAAGAGGAAGGTTCTATCAATGTGTAAGCTCTTACTAATTAATTCTTCCACAGCAGTGTTCAAAATGAACTAAACCTCATGCCAGGGCTTGAGGGCTCTGAAAACGTGAGACTTTGAAGTGTCTTCGAAGGTAAGACTCTCATCTTCCTTCAAGGAATGTAGCTTTAAAATCCGAATTACATATATGCGCAGCTTTGGGTGTGAGCAGGGAGTGGAGGGCTGCTTTTTTCTTGTCTAAAATTGTATTTAACTCCCTGTCTGCGGAGAGTGTAGGAAGCCTGTTTTCTTCATGAAGCACTACAGTCACAGCATTTTTAGAAACTGCATGGGAATTAATATCACAGATTCAACCTTGTTCTGTGTGTTATCTCCTGTCCCCCTAAAGTAACCTTTTTCTTCTATGAAAAAGGTTTTAAAATGCAAGATTTAAGAGAGTATTTATTTCTTAAATAGTGTTTTTCTTAAATAGATATTTCTCTTTCCTACTTGAATTACAAGATTATATTTAGGACGAAATGCTGGATGTTGGTCCTAACACTTATTCATTTGCTGTGGTGTAGATCGGGAATAATTCAATTAATATTAATGAAAATATAGCACTATCAATAAGAAAAAGGCAGCTTACAAAAGCTGCTACTAATGTCACCCAGTTTCTCTGACTTCCCCCACACACCTGCTTTGTAAGGAATATTCAGGAGGGAGAACATCTTCCAACACCCATTATCCTTCCCTGTTCATCTCCACTGATCTGTCACATAACCCATTTTCCACCCTTGAAGGCATATGGTGGGTATTAGTGATAATAGCTGCAGCATGTTGATCCTGGCCCCACACAGCCTCGTTTGACACACTGGATTGTTGAATGACATTTACCTTGACAAAAAGAGTTGCATGTGCCTTTTCCTTTTCTGCTTTTAAACACATCTAACACTTTCCTAAATACAAGTAAGGAATAGGGTTTCTGTTTGGTTTGTAACCGATTTTCATGCTATTGAAGAATGAGATGAATACTGTCTGTGAGATAAATGGACAAAGCTGGGCAAGTGTCACCGAAACAACAGACTGGATTGCTTTTCTGCTAGCAAAATATCTGCAAAGGGACTGTGATTTCATCTGGTCTTTTTATATTTTATAAGTCCATAATTATTATTCAAAGGCATCCGCTGTGCTGTTGAATAAGATTTTGGGCACACTGACTTACAATTCAGCATACTATTTCTATGCAGAATGCAAGCACAGAGCAGTACAAAAATTAGGATAAATTGCAGCGCGTGAATTGGGCAGCAGGGCAATCGAATACGTGTAAATGGGAGAACATGATGTTTCACATCGGTATCGACTTTCCTTCCAGCTCAGACTGATCTCTTTCTGGCCTTGACACATACTCTAGGCTAGAAAAGGGACACACAGTCAGCAGCAGTCACAGGATATAACAATTGTTTATCTAAGATTCTGTCAGGGATTTCTGTTCTGTTTTGTTTTCTATTTGTTTAATCTATTTCTATGGGAGTCAAATAATTGATCAATTTCTGTGACCATAAAAAAATACACAAGAGTATTAGGGTTAAATTGCTATAGTGACTATATACATATATATACATATATGATGTTTTGGAGTAAATTGACTTGTGCTGAAAAGGTTCTTCAATAACAAGGACTAACAGTGATCAGAATGAGAAAATTTAGCTTGAGTTATACGACAGAGGTCTGTCTCTCTGGAATTAGTATAGAATTATTTCCTTCAATATATTGATGAATAGTTTTGTCAGTCTGGTTCTAAATTGCATAAGCTATGGAGTTTTTAACCTTTTCTGTGGTCTCTAGGAAGTTATTTGCACTGTTTTATCATTGGAAAATATTGATATCCTTTAGTTCAGTTTGTTTTCTCACTTCTAGTCTTCTACTCATTTTTGCCAAGTTAAGCAAATATGGACAGAACTTTTGGACAGACCATAGCTCTCAAATTTCTTGGGGCCTTATAGTGCTAACTTTCATACTGCTGTATCTTTCTTTTCTTAAAAAAAAAACCCATAGTCCTATTCATTAAATTTTTCTTGCCAAGTTGCAAAAGAGCTTTGAAAAATGAATGTCAGTTTCCATTAAAAGCATTTATTACTTAGAGTTCTCATTTTTTCATCTCAGTATTGAACCTTTGTCAAAGGAAAAAAAATAATGGAATAAAAACCCCTAGACTGATTTTCTACCCCTGCTTATGCAAACAGCATTATCTCACACAATAAATTCCATTGACTTCGGGCATTTCTGATTGCAAACCCTAGGTCAGGTACAGTCCTTGGACTGTATATTGGAATGGTACTTACAGATATCACCTAAACATTACTTGGGAATGTATGTATACATGCGGGCAGAGCTTCAGGTTCGTACCTTTTGCACTGTTGCTGGTAGGACATGCCCTGTATCGCCGTTCTCAAGAGTTACGGGGTCTCACTGCTCCTGAAATGCAGAGCCAAGAGGTACCTTCAGGTGACACAATACCCTATCGATGTCTGCAGGTGTTCCTCAGCGCTCTAGTGTTGCTTCTACTCAGTGGAGAGAGTTCATATGAAACCACCTACAACTATGGCAGTGAGTTATGTATACACAGAGCGTATCTGAATTTGGACAAAAAAAATTGCCCATTTTTAAAAATAATAGTGGGCATTTCTGATTTTTTTAAATACTTCCTCATTCTTTCACTTGTGTGAGAATGGAAACAGTCTTTTCTATAAAGTCTTGTATACCAAATTGTGATAGTTTATTATCTAATCTTCTATTAGTTCAACCAAAGTAAGTAGGGCCAATTCATGAAAAAATATCACTTGAATTAGAATATACTAACAAGTAATAATAATGTAACTTCAACATAGCTGGTCTGCTTTCTGTTTGATGGATAATAGTCATCAGCGCTGGCAATTTTTGCAGTAAAGGGCAGTTTTGTGAGGGTTCAGTGAAATTTTCCAGAGTTTGACTGAGAGATCTTAACCACGTAACTCAGTTAAACTTGTGTTTTCTCAGTTGCAGCTTTCTAGGCTTTTGTTTGGTGTTGTTTCTCCCCCCCCCCCCTTCCCTCTTCCTTTGAAGGCCATTTACCTTTTCCCTCTTCCCTGCCACACAACAAAGGCATCTTTGCAGTGGAACATTTACAGTTTAGAGGCAGATATTCCCAGGATGTAATTCTGCCAGGACAACTGCCTTGATACCTGGTGTGGTTTAACCCCAGCTGGCAAGAGAGCGCCAGCAGCTCACTGCCCCACCGCAGTTGGGTTGGGTAGGAGAACTGGGAAAAAGGTAAAACTTGGGGGTTGAATGAAGGGCAATTTAGTAAGTAAATCAAAAGCCACATCACAAGCAAAGAAAACCAAGGAATTCCTTCCATCCCCAGGGCAGCAGGGCTCCAGCACATGTGATGGGGACTGGGGAAGACCAACGCCATCGCCCCCAGCATCCCCCTTCCCTCTCCTCCCCCCGCTGTATGTGCCGAGCGTGAGGCCACAGGGTGTGGGACACCCCTGGGCTCAGCGGGGGCGGCTGTCCCGGCTGTGCCCCCTCCCAGCTCCTGGTGCCCCCCAGCCTGCTCGCCGGTGGGGAGGGGGGAGGGGCAGAGCAGCCCCTGGCGCTGTGTCACCCTGCTCAGCAGGCACCGCAGCACCCTGGGGACAGCGCTGGTCACAAATCCAACACGTGGCCCCATGCTGGCTACTATGACAAAAATTAACTCTATCTCAGCCAAAATCAGCACAGCATGTAATAAATTAATTAGATAATCGTATAATTATAATAAGTACAGAACTTGTGCAAAATGGAATACATCATTGAAATTAATATTTCTTGGAAAGGAAAGGGTAAAATTTTAATTTCATAACCTTACCTTGTCAGCATTACTAATTAGACCTTGCCTTTTAATAATCTTCCACTAAAACAACTGCTGAGAGGCCAGCCAGATATATTTTTTAATCAGTAAGCATCTATGTGTTGAACACAAACAGTAAAAAAATCCTTTCCTTCCTCTCCCTGGGTAAAAAAAAAATAAAGTATATCCCATTTACTCTATCGTCTTTTTTTTTTTTTTAATTTTATTTTATTTTTTTTAATTTTCATTTTTCTTCTTTTTCTGGCTGACAGGAAGAAATTAATTAAGACTGAATTAATATGACCCACAAGTTAATTTGAGAGTGGTGGGTGTAGGTTTCTATTTTAAGTCCCATTTTCCATATCACAGGAGCTAACTCCGAAAACCCTTGCACGGCCTCTCATTATTCAACATTCCCATTTGAACTAGTCAGTTTTGCCTGGGGAAGAGTTTCAGTTTTGGCCCATGCCCCACAGAGTATTCCAAATAGTTGCTTTGCCCAAAATTTTTATTAGATATGACATAACCAAGGGTGTTTTCTGATAGTGAAGCAACCTATTATTTAGGATCACTCAGTAGGTTCATTACTATCACTGCTTTAAGGATATGAGTCTTGACTGTTGGGAAGGATTTTTAATCATCTGATATATATTTTTATGATGTTTATCATTAAAATGATCAGAAGGAAAAAATTATATGAGACCTACTTAAAGGAATTTTGATTTGAATCTGAGGGATCATTTCTTTAATCAGCATTAATTTCTGAGAGTGACTTTCTGTAGTTTATCATGAGCAGTAGATAGATGACCAAGTTTGAATCTTCTAATTGTTATAAATGTCAGAGATGAAAAAAACGAATAATGTAAGTTTCTGAAGGTTTTCTCTGCCTTTTTTTTTTTTTTTTTCTTTATCTGTACTGCCAACATTTTTAAGCTGACTGCCAGCATTGGGCTTTTCCAAATAATGTTCTGGTTCCATAGATGCTGACAATTGGATCAAAAACTCTCTATCCCCTGAGTGACAAACTAGTTATATATTAGTTATCTTTCCTAAAGTCACCGAAGCTACTTCAGGCGTACGAGAACTAGCAGGCTGGATGGTAGTTGTGGCAGCACGGGCGCAGTCGGGCTGTGAAATCTGTCTGAGAAAATGAATGGATATGAAGGTGTTCGGTCAATGGTGATATCTATACTGCTGAGGTTATTGCTGTCTACAGTGGCTGCCATGCAATCATGCCATGGCTCACACAGTCTGGCCTCAACTTCTTGTTTGTTTTTTTTCTGGGGGTTAGGTTCGTGTTCCTCTTGGTCTCGTCCAAAAGCAGCAATACGTTAATTTGGAAAGAGACTTCCCTTAGAGTTATTATTAACAAGGAACAGAATTTATATCTGTTAGCCCATTCAGATGAAAAAATGACATTTGCCATTATAGATGTGAATTTTCTCTACAGAAAGGACCTGATGTTTGAAGGCTACTAGGGTAATATTCTGTGCTCACATTATCAACGTTTGAGAGCAGCTTTTTGAAAGGCCCAATTACCCAAAAAAAGAAACTTTAAGAAAATCTCACCTTAGTTATGAGGTGTTGATAAGCTCCCACAGGTCCTGAAGGCAGGTGGTATCTATACACACCTTGGTCTGAGGTATCTAGTCCTCGCAGAACAAGCCCGTGGCTGTACATTTCCTTTTTCATTTAGAAGATAATGTTATGTTAACCCAGCCCTAGCTGCTTCAGAACCACTGACAATCAGATACCAGAGAAAATAGTAATTCACATTATTTTAAATGTATGGATTTGAGCCCAGGCTTTACAGACTCAGTCAAGATCCATGAGGTTCAGGGATTCCAGTCCTTACTGCCTTGTTGTAAGACTGGATAATGCCAGTCACTGGGAGATGTTTCGTCACTTCCCAGATGGTTCCACAAAGCCACAAAGCTAGTGGCAATATGCCCTCTGTATCTCATATGGCTCTAATAATACATCAGGTTCTGCAAGAGTATCCTGGTTTGAGGGCTGTCACTTCCCTAGGTACAGAGCAGCTTCATATCCATCAGGTACCTACAAATCACCCTTAACATGGATGTGAAACTAAGAACTGAAGTCTAGCTATTAGGAATTATGAAATACAGAGAAATGCATAAGAGTTTAATAAAATCATGGTTACAATCTATTTTTGCTTTAGATTTTAATCTAAAGGATCTGAGCTGCGTGTTACTAAAATTAGGAAGCCACACTGAAATAAGGCAAAAATGTTTTTTGTGGGCATGGAAACTGCCACAGCAACGTTCAGAAATGTTGTATAAGGCTGTTTGTAATGTAAAGAAAAAGCTGATACTATGGCTCAAAGTCTGTTCCCAATAAACTTTAGTGTGAAGTAGTATGACATGTGGATGGATCCACAGGTTTCAAAATGAAGTACCTAGTCTGGAAATAACTTTACGCTTTTGGTTTGGTGCTTTAAGATTTAATATTATTCAGAAAGGAGCCACTACTATTTTCAAATAACAGGGAAAAAAAAGAGCAATTCTCAAGGGTCCTATACATTTTTTGTTTAAATTAATTGCATAATAAACTGCATGATTTTTGTCAGGAAATTGTGAATCTTTCTATACCATTAGAATGATAGCAACCCCAAAACTATATAGGTAGCATGCATGCATGCTTGTGAGTAGCACTAATAAGAAGTTACACGTGAATGATCCACTCTGGTGTCTTGCATTATTATATGCATGTGTTAGAATTTTTGCTGAAATTCTTTTGCAATTAGATTTGTTGTCAATAGATAAGAAAGTCCATAAAAGATTCAGGATTAAACTAATTCACTAAAAGCTAGGCATTTGTTTTTTGTCTTTGCAGTAAATAAAATGCCTAATTTTACACAAGAAGCATTCAAAAAAAAATCAAAAGAACTACTCATGTGGTTCAGACCTTAAGTCTTAGCTTGGCCATATTAATTTTAGAATGTAATAGACCAAATCTAGCTTTCTTTATTCATGTTAACTGGCAACAAGCGTTGATAAGACTTTATATAAATACTGACTCAAGGCTTCAATATTTTTAAATTTCAGTATGGTTATTTAAAGTTACATTTTTTAATTTAACATTTTAAAGTTTCTTTTTCATAAAACACTTGCAGGGACTTATTGGTAACCTTTAATAGGGAAAATAAAAAGAATCTGTAATCATGAAAACATGTTTCTATTAAATTGCTGTGTATTCAAAGGTATTCAGAAAAATCCTACCCTTTTAAGCCCTTCGTATAGATACAGTCTGACAGACAGGTAGACAGATGGACAAATAGAATTGGCACATAGGTATCACAGTTTATTTTCCTAGTGAATAAGTCGATTACACTGGGAAAGCTGGCTATACAAACACAGAGGCTGGAAGAAAACAGATGGTATGCATTCCAATGCCTGGTGGCTGTTTGGGCATTAAACATTTGTCTGAACCAAGTCCCTGTAAGTAAAGAATCTGTATATTTTAATATCTTCAATTAAATGAAGACCGAGAGAGTGGGAAAATAGTGAAAGGACAAAGAATTTTACAGCCTGTAACGTCATTTAAAAGACTTCAGTGTTCTTTGTGCATTAAACCCAGTAAAGTGTCATGGGAAAGTCTTTGATTAACAGGAGGATTGCATAAAAGAAATTCTAATTACTTAAGAGTAGAACTAGGGGAAGGTAAAACTCTTGAGCAGCTATGCAAAATCTGTTCCAAAATGGTTTATTCTTCCATGAAGATATTTTGCAGCAGTCATTTTTACGAAGCTCCCTCCCATTCCTGTTGACTCGATAGAAACATTAGCATGCAGGTCCGCTGGCAGATGGATGGTGGAGTGTAAGCTCTTAAGTTTTATATTACTGCTATCCTAATAGCAGAATCAATGACATTATACAAACCTGGCTCACACCCATCACCTGCAATTACAATGAGTTGCTGTTCATTGCATACGTGGGTGTTGGTTTTAAGTCACCGAGGATTAAGAAAGAGAGAAAAATATACTACAGTCCAAAGTCATGAAGGGGAAAGTGTGTGAGAGTCACATACACTGTATATTTATTTACTTATGATGAGCCCCAGCCATGAGCCATCAGCGTACAGTTTCTCTTACAATCACCCTCATTGGCTATTCATGAACAGGTCATGAATAGCAGGATTATATCACTTTGTTTTTGCTTCCTTAATAGGAGCTATTAAAGAGTCACTTTTCAGATTGGTATTATTAACTGTTTGTTAAGCGATATTTTACGAATAGTGCTTTCCTTATTCAGAAGAGGAGAACAGCACAGGGAACTGGAAATGGTTTGAGAAGTAATATGAACATCAAATTATTTGTAAGAGAGGAAGTAATTGGTATACATTGGCAAATGTAGTTTGAATAAAGGAGCTGGAAACCGGCCTATTGCAGGAAACGGAGCGGTTTAGATGGTTATTCTGAAACAGATCTGCACCTCTAGTATCCAAATTGCCTATACTGCTTTTCAGGTCAGTAAATTTTAAGGCCCAAAAAGGGCTTTTACATTTTAACCTAATGCCTAACAGACTACGGGACAAAAAATTTCACCGAGTGATCCAGAGTGAAAACCCTTAAGTTCGTAATGTTTTAAAAGAGGCAACCAGATGTACCCAAACTTCATTGTCAGTGTTGAAACCATCTCATCTCACAGCACCAAAGATTTACTGCACCCCTAGGTAAGATGTTCCAAAGTTTCAACGTGTTCCTCATTAAATGTGCATATAGCATGTTCCTAATCTGAATTTGTGTAGCACTTTTGTGTCATCACTTTTGGGGAGTATTGTAGTTAACTGAGGACTAAGAACAAGTGGAAAAACTTAAAATAAGACAGGGCAACAAATCCTTCGCTATGGTAAACATCAGATCATTTCTTGCCAATAGATAACAAATTGTGGATTTTCTTGCCCTCACTTGTTCAAGAATTGAACTTCAGACCCTCTTTTTCAGGTACGTGTAGTCTGAGTGGTATTAGGGAAAATCAAATATTTGACTTACTAAGCTGTTAAGGGTTCCAAATGTTGGCATCTCACATACAGAAGATGTATTAGTAATGTTGATGAATTTGTGCCAAGATGATTATGCTAGAAATAATCAGAAATGTTTTCAAAGGTCTTTAAACTCACAATCATCTATTTTTAATTCCATGTGATCTTTCTGTGTACAAGAGCTGCAAATGTCAATTCAAAAAGAGAAAATCTAATTTTTTTTTACAGTACAATTTCATGGCATATTATTATTATTATTATTATTATTATTATTATTATTATTATTATTATTATTCAGCTAGCCACACTACATTCATAACGTTCCTTTGCTCTTAAAATCTAAAATTTTTCACTACTGGGAAAAAAAGGGAATAAGAGGTACAGGAAACCCAAGAAATCTTTACTGGGGAGTGAAAGACATTTGTAGACATTAAATAAATGGTTTATAATTAATGTAATACTTCTTTTAATTAAGAAAACAGCATTAGAGTTGAAATAAACATTACATCAATCAACCATTTTCAAGATTACATTCCAAGAAATTCTCAGCGAATAAAAAGTATGGCTGTATATCTGTCCCAAAAGGCCGAAGGGCAAAAGGAAGCATGCTAGGATTTGACTAGATGTATTTATTTTCATGGCAGTTAACAGTGATTATGACAAGAAACCTCAACTATTCAGCTGCTCAGCTATTTTAGTTTTACATAATATCATGTTGGTTCAAGCACTGAAAATAATAGAGGTTCACTTAAAGTTAAGAGCTCAAAACCCTTTTGTCTTCTTTATTAACATGAATTTGAAATATTGACAGCTAAGGCATATTCATTAGAGGTCATAAGATCCTAGGATAACTCAGGCTGGAAGGCAGCTCAGGAGGTCTCTAGTCCAAGCCCTTGCTCGAAGCAGTTGACACGAAACCAGTTGCTTGTATCTAGTCTGATCTTGAGGACTTCCAATGAGGACTGCCTAACTGCCTCTTCCAATACTTGAGTGTCCTCAGGATGAAAAAAATTGTCCTTACATCTAGTTTGAACCCCTGTTCTTTCAATGTAGGCCTGTCTTTCATCCTGGTACATACCATGGGGAAGAGTCTGGCTCCATCTTCTCCATACCCACCACGTAAGTGTTAAAGCGCCCCCGAAGCCACTTCTCTGCAGACTGAACATGCCCTAAACCCTCGGCTGCAGGACAAGTGCTCCAGCCGCCCCAGCCACCCTGGCAGCCTCTGCTGAACTTGCATGAGTTTATTGACATCTTTCTCGTAATAAGGGACTTAGAACTGGGTACATCATTCCTGATGTTGTCCTTATCCTCAGAACTGACAGGCAGAGAGGAGCACAGGTTGTCAGAAATGTGTGACAATGTAATTTTGTCTTTTGGAGGGGGAAAAATCTCTGGATTTACAAACAACAGGGCATTAAACCTTTGTAAGCAAACATCTTTGTGATATTGTGGAGTGAATGTGTTTGAAAGACTGTTCCAAGCATGTGCAGTCAGGTGGACTGCTAGGACTGTCCACAGGAGACACTGACCAAACCCTCAAGAATAAGGATGGACATTCCTTCTCCAAAAGATGCCATTGCAGAAAAAAGCATCAGTGAGAATGATGACTTTTCCAATCCAGCTTAGGTTTGTAACCTAAGCAAGGTTGCAAACAGGATGATTTGCACAGCATGATAAATAGAAAAATGATATATAACACAGAATTCAAAATCCACCCATTCTTCTTTAAAACAGTGGTGACAAAGGTACAGATTCCTTTTCTTAACCTTGGTTGTTTTTCATTTCCTGATCTTCTCAGAAGGCAGCACAGTGGATGTGAAAATATCTTGCTAGCTTACAGAGGCATATGCATATGTGGCCATACAAACCTATGTTATGTCCCTGATGTTGTGAATACCACAATTTTTCCTTATATTTGCAATATTATTGGCATGGTGACAAATAATGCCATATTTTTGTGTAAAAAAGGAAAATGGCAGGGAGGAAACAACAGCTCCTAAGATGGAGTAGTATACTAGTGCAAAGAGGCTGTTATCTCTTTCTATCAAAACACACTTTTAAATATGCATATTAAGAAAAAAAAATGTAAAATTTCAACACTCAATATCTTTAACTCTTTGAAGCATCCAAGACAATGCATTTTTCCCCGGTAGGTTTTTTCCAGGCTCATATACAGATTTCTATTGCCCACAGAAGTTGCAGCAAAGGCAGAATAGCACAGCAATTGTTTCAAGAAAATGGAAACTGTGCCGGGGGTATTCATTCCGGGATTTGCTTGTGCAGTTTTCCATTAGCATCTGCAGTTTGCGTTTGTCAAATTGCTTAAGTTATATGATATCTCTAAGAGACAACTGGTTAGTAATTTCTCTGCGTTCTCCCATCAGAAGCACAATAGAAAGCCTATATATAGGAAACTAAAAAAGGGCTCATCCAACCAGGTGGAACCAGCAACTCAGAATTGTACTTGCACAGCTAGAAGTCCAGAGATGCATATAAACAGTAGTTAACGGGCCTTTTTTTTTTTTTTTTTAATATCTATATATCTTCTTATATATATATAATCCCACCTCAAATTTTAACTTGTACCTCCACCTGTGAATGCTAGTTTTTTTGTTTGTTTTTTTAATTTTAACAAAGTCACCATACTCACACAAACAGGAAACTACTACGCTCTCAACTGTAGATCCAAAGACATCTATCACTGCTTACAAATAAAGGACACAATTTTTTCGTTACAGATTTGATTGGAAGCATAAATTCTGAATTTTTTTCATGATGCTTAAGAAGAAACAATGCAGCTCAAGTTTCCTTGTTCTCATTAATTATACCTGTGCTATGTGTCAGTCACTGTCAAATTTTCTTCTTTGAAAAGGGTTTCAAGCCCTGTGGCATGCATGAAAATGTACCTGTCTGTACAGCCAATCTCTCTCTGCTCCTTGTAAACGGATACCTCTGTTTTATTAGCCTTGGTGCAATATTTTTTTTTTTTTGGTGAAGTTATGCTTCCCCTACTTCGTCTAATGAATAGACTCATTGTTGAAAATTTAGTGGTTAAACTTTTATTAATCTTGGCTGTCTGCAGAGATGCAGAAACATGTTGGCTAGTCAGAAGGGAGGCTCCTTTTCATGTGGCATTACAATGCAGATAGTTTTCATGGGTTTCTGTTTGGGTGCCAGACTCGGAACAGACCCATCCCAACCATTTACCTGTGACTTGGGGCTCTATGGGTACATGCCTGGGAGGCTGAATGCTGAGCAAGTTTAACGTGATCTCAAGGGAAAAAAAGGGGGAAGTTATTTAAAAGAACTAGTGTGTAAGTATAGCAACAGGGTTTTCTACTGACTAAAAGGGCTAATTGTCGATTAGAAAAATGGATGTGAGAATTAAGGTCACCTGAACCAATAAGGTCCAATATTTGCAGTTCTGGAGAGGAGAGAACAAATAAGAGAAATGTGAAGAAAGTGAATATTTTATGAGAGCTGTGAGAATTTTTGGGGAAAAAACCCACCACACACCAAAAAAAAACCCCAAACTAAACCACCCTGTAATTATATTTATCTAGTATTATTCAATTTCACCTGCTAAAACAAACAAACAAAAATGCATAACTTGTGGATGGGAAAGGGTATTTTTAATGTGATAATTTTGTTTCAATTTTACAAAATCTTTTGTTTTCTCTCTTTTTCCTCACTGTTCTCATCCTTAAAATAAATCTACTGTTCATGATATTAGCTTGCATTATATGGATACCATGCACTCAGCAGGATGGGATCCTGAACTCCATCCTTTCAGCCATGGAGTACAGCCATGCCTCCGTGGGACATGGGGACTTTTTAGCGGCGCACAGCAGCTTGACACAGTAGTCAAGGGCAAGCAAGGCTGGATTGAGCTGAGCATCTCTGGAACGGTTCTGAGAGCGTTCATTTACAGGGCATGTGAGATGCCCCCACTTCCCTTCACATTTAAGAAGTTTCTTCCAGGAAATCGCATAATAAATCTTGCCTTTCTTCAGTGCTATTTTGTCACTTTTCCCCCCGCACCTTGTCCCTCCCCAGACTCGGATTATACTTCTGGTTAGTTTTAAGCTACTGGTGACTGGAAAAATCTTTCTCCAACTATTTGATAGGAATAAACAGGGCAGTTGAGGACAGCAGATTTTGAAGGTGATGTTTGCTTTTTCTCAGGTGAGTCTTAGAGTAGATCACTTTGACCAGCCATTAAGTCAATTTGTTTTGTAATACTGAAAAGCTACTGATTTGACATTTCATTCTGAGCTTGTTTGCACTGCAGTAAAGGGGAGAAGTTGCAGAAAAATCAGTCCAGAAGTTGTGCGAATGATAATCTTACTCTAGAGCTTATTTTGTATATCACTGCATCGTTAAGATACAGTGATAGTCCATCCTGAAGTATAACCCAAACACCGCTAGAAGAGTAGAAGAGTTGAGAATGAAGGGCTTAAAATTGTTGCGCACGGTATGTTCTACCTGTGTGTAACCATGTCAGTGTAAATTCACCATTGTCCCTTTCCCTTTGCAACGTGAGATGCATTCTGACTCTGCTGGTGTTACCGGGTGTGGGGAGTGCTGGCACAAAGGGGGTGTGGGTAGGCAGTAAAGAGGCAAACGGCAGTGATATGTGTGTGCAGTGGAGGCTAAATGTGTTGCACAGCTGTTGTTTTGCTCTGTAAGGTATGAGTAATCCTTAGAGGGTGAGACCTAGGAAATACAACAGCCATGGTCTGAATGGCCTGGTGCCACCAGAGCAATTTCCTTCAAATGCTGATTCTATTCAGCGTTAACCAATAGCATATGAATCATCAGGCCAAATTCATTTCAGATGTACAATTCTCTTCATTCTATATATTTGATCACTGGCTGGGATTAGGTGAAACATGTAGAATGGTGGTATACACTTCTCAAAAAAAAACCCAACCCTGCACTGTGGCCGTGGCTGCGGAGGATGGATGTAAATCTTCAAGAGCAAAGAGCAGCACTGGAAATTGTGTGGTTGTGACTTTGAGTTGATACTACTAAAAAAAAAATAAAATAAAATTCCACCATGAAGAGGAATAGTTTAGGTATTAGTTAGCAGAACCGTGGCAAAATGATACATACACCCTATTAAGAACAGTCACATGAAAATAAAATCACTACTATTTTAATGGTGGTCCTTACTGTATCATGTTTTCCAAGAGACTGTCCTGAAATGGTACTTTTGTATCTAACACTCACTAGTGAAGCTTGTCCTCTTTTTATCCTGTAGCAGTGAAATCAGGTGATTACTTTGCAATCCCTCTGCGAGTGCTTTAGAAGGCCTTAATCTCATTCTAGAGGTAATAGACTAAGGAATATATTGAGTAAACTGGGTAATTAACTGGAAATGAAGTAATTAAACAAACAGAATAAGTGGCACTTCTTGCAGGCAGAATTTGAAAAGGAATAGTAGCATGAATGATCATAAAGAACTGTTTCAGAAGCATGGGCAGCAGCAGAGAGAGAGGATTAAGGCTGTGGTGAGGGGGTAAAGCACAGCAACCCTGTGGAATCACATCAGCTTTTTCTGGGTTCTGAAGAACATCTTTCCCATGTGTATGTTCCAGTTCTGCATGCAAACAATTTTACTAACATAACGAAAATTCAATCAACGCTGTGTGGAGGTAACTAAATTTTACTCATATATAACCCATCTGTTAAAATGGAAGTTTGTATATACATCCTCCACAGCAACTGGGTAAGTTTCCAAGGCTGTCAACTGGCTTTTAAAATATCTTGAGATCTTAAGGCTAGGAGCTTGCGTTTTATATTTGAGCACTATACGCTGTTCTGCTGGCCATCTCAAAGAACAAGAAAGCCAAACCGCATTCAAGGTCATAGCATAAACAAACATAGGATGTATGAAAGTGTCTAATTTGAGGAGCAGAGGTTGTCTGTACAAATCTGTCGATGTATAACAGGAATTGGAAATGTAGGAACTGAAGCTGAGTGACTATCAGAGTATCAAGATACATACATTAAGTTGCATAGGCTTTATTCCTCTTGACAGGAGAATTGTTACTCTGCCAAGTCTTCTCTTTTTCTTCAGGCCAGCTGGGGGCAAACAATAGGGCCAAGTAGCCAGATCCCTGTGAAACAGCGCTCCTGAGATTCCCAGTATCCACTTCAGAAGCTACGCAAGGACAGGACAAAGACTTTTCTGGTTGAGTTTCTATTATAGCCAGACACACTTTACATTGGGGCCCTCATAGTTTCCAGGCTTGTGACCTTCTAGAACGTTCCACAGCCCCTTGCATCTTCCCAATCTCATTTTTCTTTCTAAAAGGACCAATGAAAGGATGACGTGTATCTACGTTTCTACCCACACCAACGTTTCTACCCACACCATGTGAACTTGAACTGCTGGTGTATCACAGAACACATCTGTCTTACAGAATAGATCTTACCAAGTGAGGCTGTTTTCACCCTTTCTGGTGGCTTCTCTGAAGGAGGGAAAATCAGGAGAGAGGACATGAAGATATAGACGGTCATAAGACTGGAAGTGCTGAGAGAAGCTTCATGTAGTACACACATCACCAATTCGCTGGAGTGAGCATCAGGACTTCATGTACTACAACATGGGAATTTAATTCTCTCCGTCAGAGACCAGACTTTGCATATCTCTAAAGCTATCAAGCTGACTACAAGTTCCACATGTTTCAGATTGTAAATAATGATGGTTATCACTAAACTAGAGTTGGACTTAAAAATAGGCCCTGCTTCCTATAAAATCCAGACTTTGTAAACAATTACAGCAATATATAATTATATAGAATAATTAAAATTAAGATTGTAATCTCTTCTTTCCTACCCATACTTTCCTTCTGTACTTGTTTTTTCAACAACCCTTCTAACAAAGAGGAATTCTTTGAGAAAGATTTCTGGTGGATATGAATGACAGTAATTCTATTTGCTAAGGTTGACTAATATAATGGCCTGTATTTTAAAATTAACTTTGATGAATACTTCTGTCTACAGATGTTAATCCCTTCTTAAGAGATTAATGCAACCCTTATTGAAAATCTCTAGGCAGGGATGGATTTGATTCCTAAATAAATTAAAGCTAAATCTAAATAGAATTAACACATGATTTGAATATGAACGTTTGGAAAATTACTCCTACCACACCAGCAAGGTATTTTCTGTCTTAATATGGTTCAGGGACTAAAATACTTTCTGTATTGCTTCTTGATTCTTCTTTTATATTGTTGCCTGTTTGCTGGTGTGAAATTCTATTAAGGATCAAAATACCAGGCAATATTTTTAAAAAGAAGGGGTGAGGACACACCACCAGATTTACAAAGGTACTTGGGTTGCCATGTATACACATATGTTGTTAGCAGCATTTGTAAAATATGTGAGTAGCTTTTTCTTTTTTTTTTAAATCACTGGTGTTCAGGGCACAGCACAGGAACATGTGTTTGAAGGAGCTGGCTATTTGAAACTTTTTATGTTCAAATCCTTTTGTGAAGCTGGATGATGCTTCATAGAATTACAGCCAACAAAAGCATAGTGCACTTTTTAATCCCTTGTCAGTTCTTGAAGTGTCACTAGAAAATATGACACAGGTATATACCATACTAAGTTTTCTAAAAGGGCCTGATTTATTTTTTTGCAGGGAGAGTAGCTGAAGCGTTTATGGATACACACGCTATGTGAGATGCAAGTTGATCACATTTTAGGGTGTCACCTGATCTTTACGAAGTAAACCTCCTTGCTAAGTGCACTAGAGCAGAACTGATTGGGTCCGCTACAGTAATTTGTGCTTTTCTCCAGGAGATACTAAACTTCATGGACTTTCAATAGGTTCCAGTAAGGAAAAATCCTCTCTGGACATAAATTGCAGACTTGGCAGCTGAGATAAGTTGAACACGGTTCCTGCTGGCTCAGTCAAAATAATATTCCTCTGGTAGAATTTTAAGTATCCCACATGAACTGTGTTCAAAGTTTAATTCTCACTGAAGCTGAGGGAATTTCCCTCCACTTATGAATTCAACCATAAGACAGCTTCACCCTTTCAAAACCACAGGTACGCACTGCTGTTTTGGAAGAGCAAAGATGATTGTAGTAAGAACTGTCACAATTTTCATTAAAAAATTTTTTTACCTCAAGATCTTTACTAAAAATAAATAAATAAATAAAATCTATAACTGTTGACACTGGAAAGTGATTATTTTTTTCCCCTCTCTTTTCCTTATATTGCTTTAGGAAGGGATATCTTTTCTTCTTCTTTATGCTTTTGCCTTAACCTTTCAGAAGAGACTCTGAAAGTAGAAAAGAGTGAAAGTCAACGTGTGAGAAATAAATATTCCAATGCATGTGATACTAATTCACATTAAATTTTTAAAATAAAAGGAATCTCTTCCCTTCTTCAAAACCTGTGAAAGTAATTATCACTCTCTTATTTTATTGGTCTAGAAAGACCAATATTTCTATTATTTCTATAGAAATAGAATTGCAGTTGCAGAATTTGGGCATTTCAGGTTTTTTCTTTTTCAGGTTTAAAATTGCATTTTAAAAGAAAAGGGCTTTAACAGCATTACTGTTTTAAACTATTGGCATACCTTAATAATGTCAAGATAAGCTACTTGATGCATATCTTGTTAGTTCCAGTTATGCATATAAATGAAGGTTTACACAGAATTATTTTCTTCTTTTAATCCAATGTGTTATTGGTCAGACAAATCTGTGGTCAGCAGGGGAAACTGGCAGGAGGATTTTTTTTTTTACCCAAGGTTTGTGTTTCTGCTTTCAACCTGTTCCTCCTACTACTACAAAAAAGAATGCTCCACTGCTCAAAAGTCAGAAGGCACAATATTAATCCCTGTGAAAAAAATCTCAGCTGAAGATCTTCTTAGAAGGTTTAACTTTAACTTCAGCATCTGAGGAGCGTATAATGAATGGCTGGTGACCTATTTTTTGCTCTTTACATCTTTATGAATTGTGCCCTAAATCTCAAAGTCATCTACAACATGCTTTCTAAAAGAGTTTAAAAATACAGAAATGGGATGAGGGCAAGACTGTAGTGTCACATCATTCAAAAGGAAAATATTGTATTATACAAATTTCTGGGATAATAGCAATACCTTTTCTTGGCTTTGAAATAAAGGGCCCACTGAACATTTACTGTTCAAATGTCAAATGAGGAATTTCTGAAATCCCACAAGTTTCATCTCCACATTTTTATTTCATAGTCTGACGAAAAGCCATATAGAAATGGAAAAGGTTTCACAGCTGATACAGAGATCTTTTAACCCCAGACATAGTGACAGCCTATGAAAAGTAACCCAGCGTCCCCAGTGTATCCTGCACAGGGAAAGCAAGGTAAGACAACAGAATATGTGGAAAGTAGGACTCTGTTTTAATAATTTTCTGACTGAATTGCAACAATGTGTTTAACAGATTGAGATAAGCTTTCCCCATGCTTATCTTCACTTTCAGGATCACATCAATTAGCTAAACCCAACTGTGACAAACAACCAAGTGTCATTACATGTAAGTAAAGTAAGAAAATGAAAGATTGCCTTTCTTTTACAACTCTCTTAAGCTCTCCAGCCCTGTTCATCAAAGTGTACGTACCCACCCTGTCCTTCAAAACACAAATGCAATGGGATTTAAGCAACTACTTCCCAGTGAGCAGAGTTTTGCAGCATACAGACACACTTCAAATACTTCGCTGAAAGAGAACACTTATGTAGCAGTGTCACATCAGCCAGATAGCTGTTGTAAAGTTTTAAGGGGATAAGAAAAATTACAGCTAAATTAGATTGGGGGGGGAAGAAAAGGTGTTAAATACATTATAAAACAACAGTAGGGTTCTTTTAATCCATTTTAAGGAAATTGGTTAATTTAGCACTTGAATGCAGATATGCCTTCTCCATACGCCAAGAAATGTCAAATTAGTGTAGTATAATTATTCTGACACTATTCAAGTATTATTCTGTGCAATCTAAACACAGTCTTATGTTTTCCGCGAGATAATGTGGTAGACAGATTAGAAAAAAATAATCTTCCTGGCAATGAAATAATCCATCGTAATAGGTACTGTATTATTATAACAAGTTATTTATGTCTTATGTGTATTTAAAAGTAAAACAAAAACCAACATTAGTAAAGAATGTAAGACTGACAATTCAAAATGACGAATTGTCTCCTGTCCATCTAGATCAGGTAGAAACTGAGGTATAATGGTGATAGCAGTTTTTAGTGCTTTCCATGTTCCTCCGTACCATTCCTCAGGTGTTCCAACATTATAGACGTACTGTAACTTTGAGACCTCTGTAAGGAGCCAAAAGCACAAAAAGAAGTTAGTTTTCTAAAGGTTATTGAGTCCTTTCTACCGAGATTAACTGCACTGACAATGCAACCAATATGTGTTGTAATGGGAAAGACTGCAACATAGGAAATTGGCATCTTCATCAACACATTACACCTCAAGTAGACTTCACAGGACCAAATAGTTCATAGATTCTCCAGATTTTCCTACCATATAGCTTTCTTAAACATAACAGGTGTGAGATGGGGTGCTGGCTAACTCTTTAGTTATGCATTTCTCCCTAAAAACATGACTGCACACTGTGATAGAAGGCATATTTGTACCTCCCAATAAAGTGTCAACGTCAGAGGAAAAAAATATGAGCTTTTCACGTTGTTTTGTCTTATCTGAATACTATCAAGGAAGCTGGTCATTAGGAGACCTTCTAATATCTCTCCCTATGTTGATTTTGAGACTTCCATATATTTAGGGGAAAAAACCCAACCCAACCCAACCAAAACAGTTTTATGTTGTCCTACTGGATGGAGTCTGAAAATCAAGCGTATGATTGTGCACATACTCCTTAATACCTCCACCAGTTCATGTAGATCATGAATCAAAGCCAAGATGTTGGTCATGTTTGAATCCCAGGAATTAAAGGTACTAGATAAATATAAAGCTTGACGATGATGATACCATCTTTGTTCATATCAAAACAGTGATGGACAGGTTGCTAATGCATTATGATTTCTTATTTGATGGATGTGCTGTTCTGCAAGTTGGTCGTTCAACATTAAACTTTAATAGAAAGAGACATCTTACTGCTGTGCCTTACTTTTAAAAGGATTACCATAGCTGTCTATACTCAGCACTTAAATTGAACTGAAAGAAGTGCCATATCCATCCATCATTGCCAAATGATAGATTTTCATCAGTTCTTAACAAAATTGAATTGCTTGGACAGTCTGCTGAGATAAATTTAATGCTCTTTGGGAAAAAGAGTATTCTTGGCCTTGGCAGCTGAATATCAACCATGCAAGAAGTGTTCATAGAGCAGCAATTTACTGCACAGTGAAACCTCTAAATCTAATGGTATTGTTCATTTCCTACATTTTTTTAGTTGCTTTTCTTTTCAGTTTTATAATTCCTAAGAAGATACTATTTTCCCATCATTTTAAATATGATGTGATTTTTTGTCAAATCTACCTTAAAAGAAGGTAAGAAAAGGAAACTATCTTAGCTCTGTTGTTTACAAATAGGTGTTTATTCCTGCATCTGAAGTCGATCATGGAACGAATACCAGAGAATAAGTAGAATTTGTGATATTAGAATTGGACAAAAAGTGGACAGGAAAGCGAACAATGCTGTGTATGTGTCCTTCCCACTGTCTTCCTCTGGCATGAATGGAATATATTCAAACAAACACATGCCCATACACATAAAACCAAACTTGAACCAGTTCCAAGACCTGAAATCAAGCACTGGATTTTCATTTAATTGTTAAAATAAACTGTTACTCCATCTGCTTCTGGATTTAAAATAATAACTGGACCTAGTAGTAATTAAATATCCCACTTACATTTAAGAAGGTTATTCCAAAGGACTCCTGTCCTGACATGGCAGAGATGTAATGTGTGGCATACCCTGTAAGGAACACGATCTGTTCTTTGGGACCTCCAGAATAGTTCTCCAAGCTAAAATAATCCCATTATTCCACTGTTTTACAGCAGGAATTACCTCAGTGCTCAGACTTCAGATAATAGAGAAGAGGGTATCCAGCATACAGTGGCATAAAGGAAGAATTCTTCCAATGAATTTCATTAATTAGCTAAAAATGTGAAAGAGCACAAAAACAGGACAAGGTCTTACACTAAACATACAAACATTAGGTGCTCCATTGGAGCAGAACTAGGAAGGCAATTTTCAAGAAAGTATGGCAAAGAAGTAAATTGTACTAGTTTTTGGTGGCAAAAAGCCAGTGTTATTTTTCTACTGTGCTTTCAAAAAAACTAAATCTAAAAGCAAAATTCAGTATTTTTAGAATATTGATGTAACATATTATTATGGCTGGCTTTAAACCACAGGATCTTTTTATATGTGCAAATACTTTTGGAAACATTAAAAAAGTGTTAACAGATCAAGTTAATGTTCAAGCAAGAGGAGACAAGTCTCCTTAAATTACCAGAATTTATGCTAACAAACTGTATTTTATTAGGTGTTATCAGTGAGATTTAGCTGATAGATATGCAGAACTTAAAGACCTACACAATAGTACGATGTTGTTAATTTTAAATCTGACCGAGTTGGCTTTTTTTTCATTATTTTTAAAACGCTTTTTTTTTAATTCCTTGTTCTTTTCTGGGGTACACATTCCTCATGTTGTGCCATATCCCACATTAAGGTCCTGGATAGTGTAGAGGCTTACAACAGAAGAGTAATTTATTAATATAAGCTAGATATATAAAAGACAATTCAATGAAGAATAGATTCTGAAAATGAGTTTGAGTTATCAGAAAATGTCCTACTTTATTATTTCTTATATATTTTCTGATATCGCAAACTCATTTTCCGAACTCATTTTTCATTGAGCTATCTGTCTTTTCTATGAGCTTTAGCCACAAAAATCTTCCAAGCATGCGTATTTCTCGGTAAGTTTGTTTGCTAGTATAAATTTCTGCATTAAAGGCAGTTATGTTTCTGCTGAAGCTTGTTTGGATTAAGACCTATTCCTAGTAAAGTTTGAGTGTAACTCATTGAACGTAAGTGGAAAAATAGCGCTTCTACTAAGGTACCAAAAAATACCTGGATCATCCAGAAAAAATATTAATACAAGTGAATGAAATTATTTTATTGCTGTTAAGTGCAATCATAAAGCATATAAATTCTGTGTAGTTTAATCAGTTCAGAAAACCATCTTTTCTCAGCAGATTCTCCACTACCACCATTATTTGAACTTATATTAAAAATATTAGTTGTTCCAGCACTACACTGGCTAGGCTACGTGTACCATGACCACGTCAAATGCACATAGTCAAATACACCTCCTGATACCGATATCTTTTGACACAAACCCCCATGTGCAACTGGATGTTGGCAGACATTACTGTAAGGATAAAACATAATTGAACAACAAATTTAAGCGATAGCAGGCAGTTAGATTTATACGAGACTTTTCCTGAAGTAAAAAATGCCTGTGAAGGTCATTTGTTAGGGATCTTATTTATCATGTCAACACATTTGATGCAGACATGCAACACTTCAGTGTACTCAGGTACATGACAGGGAAAAAATTAGAAATGTGACATAGCTCGTCAATTGACATTTGTAGTAAATGTTTCCAGAATGTTTTTAATTTTACATCCAACCGTATAGGAATTGGATGGGAATCGCTAATTATTACATATGTAAACATCTCAGTAATCGTGTTTCAGAGTGTTTTTTTCTCAATTTTCTCTCCTCATCTGTTTGCAAAATCAATTTAAATCTTCAAATTATACATATATTTATAATTATATATAAAAATGGTAATATATAGGTTTCAATACTTCTATTTTAATCAAGCAGCTGCAAAGAATCAGCAGTTTACTCTTTGTTTATGATTATGCAAGCGTTTATAACCCACTGATTATGAGATACATCACCTAAAGAGCAAACCAACCTTCTAAGTAAGGCATTTGTAAGCATCCCCAAAAGCAAGCCAGCGTGCATACAAACTGTAAGTCATGAGTGACGAGGGACTCGGCAATAACACACTGCTGTAAACAGCTGACAGTTTATGAACACAGTGGCACAGGAACCAGTTATATATAGAGTATATTATGGCAGCATCTTTCAGTATGTGAAGCTGAATATGCAGAGTTGAGTTCATGAATGAATGACCTACAACAACAGAGCAGAATGCCCTCAAAAATGCTCTGTGCAAGAAAAGGAAATATGAGGAAGCATTTCAGCTTTTCACAGAGCTACTTAAAATTTGGTATTTCTGTCCCAGGAGATATTTCTGCTATTTTAATTCAGAATTCTGAAGAAAAGATTTACAGTTTTTAATATTCACCAGTGAGCCTGCATAATAATGTACTACAAAAAATGAAACAAAAAACCATTCTGAAATACTGAAACACCAGAATTTGTATTTTAAATGTTACATATTTTTGTGAAGTTTAGAAGTTCATCCCAGTTCTCTGCTTTCTTCAAGTCAGATTTTCCCTTTGGACTCACTGATATAATACTTCTTGAGAATGCGAAGATAGTCGTATCAAACTTTTTTTTTTTTATTTCCTCAAATACATACTTTCAAAATAAAATTTAGATCTTTATGCAGAATTTTTTTGCAAAAAAATTGCAGAAAATTTGCAATTTTCTGATTTTTCTGGTAAAAATAGAAAAAAAGTAGGTGATGAGTTACAGTACAGTTATAGCTATTAGAAAAACAGGTGAAAACAACTTAAATCTTTGATATTGACTTCAATAGGTGGAATCTGAAGTAGTTATAAGAGAAGCAATTGACACTACAAAAAGCAATACATGCCTGCTGTGTTTGGGAATAAAGACAAAACTTCAAAGACTAAATGATATAAAATTAACAGTTTGCTGTAATCCGGTTTTAGTGCTATTATAAATAGCTTTTTAAAACCATTTCTTTCCAATGTTGTATTTCCTATTGCTTGCTTTGGTAATTATACCATGCTTTTAAAAGGACATGATTCATAGTGCAGCTTAGAAAACTACTCCCCGCCCCCCCCCCCCCCCCCCCCCCCCCCCCTTCATTAGTTATCAAGCTTTTATACTGTTTCATAGTTTTTAGTAGACCAGTTAGCACCGTCAAGAAATGTCTGTCCACAGCACTATGGAACAAAAGTAATAGCACACTGCAAGTTGTTAAATACTCTTTTTCCATCACAGGCTAGAAATGCTACATTATATTTTACAGATATCCTGGTTCTGGCTGAAGAAGTTCTGGCTTTGTGTTACTTGGCGTCACATCAGACAATCCCTTATAATACTTTCAAGGGCATTTCCCTTCATTTACATTTTTTATCTGGACAGAGGAGACAAGAATTAATGATCCAGGAGAACACCGGATACATGCCACAAACTTGCATGTAAGGCTGTAGGAGTGGAGTATAATTCAGAAAAAACAACATTTTTGTTTAAACTAATCATCTATTCTTCATTTGAAGGGGGAATTATAATCTTCCTTCTCTTGTGACTTTACTGAGTACATAAACAAAGAACTTTTTTGACCAGCAAAAAAGAACAAATTGGATGATATCATTCAATATAGATAAAACCAGTGTGAGACACAGCACACAGACAAGCATTAAACACCTCTTACACAACACACTTAATATGCTTAAAACCTCAATGCTAAAAAGGGAATATTAGTTACAAAGCAATTAGAGATATAAAGGCATGAAATACACCATCATTATTTATAGTAGAGATAATAACTTACATTTACTGCTTTTTTTTTTCTCCTGCTGCTTCAAGCATAAAAACCAATGTACATCTGAAATAGAAATGCACAAAGAATGCTACACATTTATACATATACACACCAATTTAACTTTTTTTGTTTTAGAGGCAGCATTTTTAAGTTTAATAAAAACAAGAAGACAAAACATCCATCTGTGACATCAAACAATAACTGACACTCAAAATTAGGTGACATCAACAGAAATTTTCCCATGAATTCCACTGGGTATTATACTACAAACCTAATCATTGTCGTTGGCTGTTTAAACAGAAATCACATGGGTTTCTTCCTAAGCGTGACTTATCTAAGTATCTTTAATGAGCTCATATCTTAAATATTTAAGGAAGTGGTAGTATTTGCAGAAGGCATATAGCAGAGGATTTTCAACACAAATGAGAAAATTTGCCTTTAAGGGTTGTTTTGAGGATGCCAATGTTGCATTACAAACACCTTAGCTCAATCTTTTGTGTGAATCAGTGTGTCTCAAGCAGTGAGAATTGCAGCAAGTTTCAGAATTACTTTAAATAAATGCGTAACCTCCGAAGACTTAGCAGTTACCGGTATGTCTTTACAGTGTGAAATCCACTGAGTGTGTAACACCTATGTGCTTTTACAATCCAAAGAAAATAAGCATGAATGCTTATAAATAAATTGCACAAATGTTTTTATTGAGAGAACAGACAATTTCATGCAGAGTTTCACTGGAAGTTCAGCAGGGCTGTATTGTCATTAACCTGCCTTTTCTCAATGGCTCAGAGAGCCCTAAAAGTATATCAGACGCAACAGAGAAACACCAGGAAGCTGCCAGTGGAATATATAGAATTAAAGTACAGGTCACTTTCCTAGGCAGTCTGTGCATACTAGGTATAGTATCTTTATTTTTTATAAACAAACTTATGTCTGGGCCAGATGAGAAGGCAGGTAATAGTGTACATAATCATACTTTCCAGATAAGAATAAAGATGGTAATTGGTGCCAGACTAAAAATTTGTATGAGGAGGATCCATTGGTTCCAGCAAGGATTTGCTGGAAAAAAACAATTATTTAAATCCTATGTACAGAGACATATATATGACCATCATCCCTTCCCCCCACGTTTATCTTATTGATTTTAGTTTTAACCATAGACCTCTTTAGACATTGTGCCTACACTGTACAAATAAAATAATACTTAAAATTCCTCCCCTACGCCATATGCATATACTTACATTTCCTTTGAGACTGACAGCCTTAGTAGATTTTGCACCTGTCTTCTACACTCTGAAAGATAAACCGATTTACAAAGCTTGCATACCCTCTTGGAAGAGAACTCATAGAAATTTATGGCATGAACTTTTCTGTGTATTCCACCACGTGAAGTGGTTTGCCGGAGCAAGTGAAGCTGGCTGAAAACAGGCCACTCTGGAACGGCATTTTGTTGCGTCTGAGGGGAATCCCACCTTTTCTATACTTCACTTTCTGGCTTTTGATATGGTGATATTAAAGGCATCAATTATACCACAGGTTAACTGAAACAACCTTCCCAATCAAAATGATGCAGGATTTCATTTCAGCTCTAACCAACAACTCTCAACAAGGTCTTTCTGTGTGAGGGACTGTTTAAAGCAAAAAAAAAATAAATGAGCAAATCCTCAGAACTCCATGTTGTTTATATGTGTTGCTTTAGACGTTTATTGAGTAAGGATCAAAGGCAGGATGATCATATTCTTAACAGTAAACAAAAACCTTTCCAAAAAGAAGAGGGGAAAACACAAAACCTGGTGTCTAATAATTTCTGGGTACCGTGAAAGGAGAAAGAAAGAGAATTTGAGGGGACATCAAGCGGAACATCCCCTGCAGTGCCACCGTGCTCTATAAAAATGCCAGTAGCATTCCAATGCTGCCCACAGGTAGTACCTACAAAAATCCCAGTGATCGCATGTCTCTGGCATGCGCCCAGCCAAAATTTCCTCCTCCCAGTGCTGTGATCAGCTCTTGCTGGAGACGTAGGTGAGACAGGAGAGGTACTTTATCATATTACAGGGTGTTCATAAGACTGAATCAAATAATGACACTTCCAACAAAGGGAGAAATGTAATGGTTTTCTCTTTATCGAATGTGACTGGAGGACAGATTTATAAAAGCATTTGTATGTTAAAGGGCTCAGAAAAATAGGTATTTCAAGAACAGCTAAGCAGACAATATTCTGTCTGCAATTCCATATTTTAATGTCTTTCATTTTCTATTTGCACACCCTTCAGAATTGCCCGGAAAATAGAAAACGGCAACCTTAAGAATATAATGTAAATCTGTGCCTGTGATTTTGACTCTGTCTGAAGTATTTCAAGGAGTGTGAGCAGACCAGAGTGTAATAACCGCATGCAATGCTCCTTGCATTAACGCTGCAATGAGGTCATCTTCTTCAGAGCAGTTGCCTATGGCTCCCATTGAAACTTGTGGCAAATTTCATTGTGCTTTTCCTGGAGGGACCCTTAATGACTTCTTTGAGCCACGTGGTACTTGGTGCAAGTCAAGATGAGACAGTGGGTGGGCTTTTTTAGCCAGAAAAGTCCTGATTGTATCTGTCTTGTTTGTGCTGTAGGTAGCTGTTACTTGCTTCTTTGGCTAGTTTTCTCTAAGACAAATGTGCCCAAGAGAGGAGTAGTCGTAAGAAGTCGGGATGAAAATCCAGCAGGCCAGTTTATCTCAGGACTAAGAACTGTTCCTGCTCTTCTGTAGTTTAGTAATATAGACATAGCCTGCTAGTTTTAATTGTCTTCCCTTGCCATTCCCACCCACTTAAACTGGAAACGCAGATGGAAAAGCAGTCAGCGTATAAAATTATTTGCATCTTATTTGCCTATTGTTAAATGATAAAGCAAAGCAGCATGTAGAAATTCCTCTGGAAGAAGGAAAAAAAGAGCCTGAAATGGAAGAGTGGATCCAGTGAAACAACTATTTCTTAGCCTGACAATTTCCATATGGCTCCCCAAAAACATCACAATTGTGAAATGATATGAGTACTTGACCTCCTTGTTGTTGACAGCTGAAGGGAAGGGAAAAGAGGAAGAAAAGAAGATAGAAACAGCAGCTCCTCTGAGCCTCTCAGCATCTGTCCACATCTCCTGTTTGCAAAGATGCTGTGACTTAGCTTTTGGAAGGCAGACGTCACAGCGGTGTGTTCGTTGGGAGGGTGCAATCTGAAGAACAGATCGGTTAGGTTATGTAGTGTCCTCTGAAATTATAAAGATATGAGGACAAGTACAAGGAAGAAAAAAATAAGCTGCAGAACATTACAGGGAAGTTAGAATATATGAAATAAAAATACCGAGAATCCTCCAGGTGCGTCTACTGCCATTCAAGTTCAAATGGGTAATGAAAATACATTCTTTATCTGGAACCTGGTGCAATTTCCTGTGCCCTCGTCCTATGATGTCCGCTGCTTTATGACCCAAAAGAGTGAAAGATTTGCAGGCTATGGAGAAGTTCAAGCAGGTCTTTGTCAGGACCCATGTCAGACACAGATTTACAGCGCAGCTTAAGTGCCCATGTATTAGTCAGTGAGAAACTGACTGTAATGTCCGCTCTGCTTCCTCCTCCATACGTGGTCTAGTCTAACAATTCTTTTGTTTCCTTTGCTAACACTTATGATATGTCTTTGAACATAACCTGAAATTTAATTGGTTCAGTTAATGAAGAGGAAAAGTTCATAGCAAAAATGGATAGTGAAGAATGAAAGATACTTTTTTTGGACTGGATGTCTAAACTTGTCCTTAAAAGATACTGGGATATCCTCTTCGGATTTATAATCAGGACACTAGAAAAATCCAAGATTAATATTTCTCTAAAATGAAAGTTGAATATGGGCTAAAAAGACTTTGATGCATCTTTGATGCATCCGTGATTGACAACAGACAATCTCATGATAATCTTTGGTACTATGTGTAATGCCCTGGTTTGGGCTGGGATGGAGTTAACTTTCTTTTCAGTACCTGGTGCAGCGCGGTGTTTTGGATTTAGTGTGAGAGCAATGTTGCTAACACACTGATGGTTTTAGCTGTTGCTAAGAAATGGCTCTGCCAAGTGAAGGACTTTCCAGCTTCTCAGGCCCTGCCAGGAGGGGGCTGGGGGGGGCACAAGGAGCAGGGAGGGGGCACAGCTGGGACAGCTGACCCAAACTGGCCAAAGGGACATTCCATACCATAGAATGTCATGCTCTGTATAGAAACTGGAGAGGGGAGGGTTGGCCAGGACCTAGTCACTGCTGGGGAACTGGCTGGGCATCGGTCAGTGGGTGGTGAGCAACTGCCTTGTGCATCACTTGTTGGGGTTTTCTCCCTTTTGGATTTTATTCCTCTCTCCCTCTCTCTCCTTCTCATTATAATTGTTATTGTTATTTTTATATTTAATTTTATTTTATTTCAGTTATTAAATTGCTCTTATCTTGACCCCCAAGTTTTAGCTTTTTCCCAGTTCTCTCCATCCCACCAGGGGAAGGGGCCAGTGAGTGAGTGGCTGCATGGTTCTTAGTTGCCAGCTGGGGTTAAACCACAACAGTAAGAACTCCTAAACTGTTGTGTCCAGCCTCAATGCCAGCATCTCAGGAAGAATGCTCAAAACTTGAAAATAGGGCCATAAAAGTTCAACATTCATTACATCATTACAATATTCATTACAACAAATAAATTTTGTAGTTTATCTTTTAGGCAAGATGACCTTTAAAGGTCTGCTCCAACTGAAACTTTTCTATGTTTGTGTGATTCTATGATAAAATATTAATTGACGGCTTGATATGTACTTCAGAACAAATGTATGTCTGTGTAAATATAGACACCACAAACACAAATTTGGTAACTGTTCATCAGCTGAGGTGACAAGAGCATTGCAGACCAGAAAAGCTGGGAATTGAATCTCTTAATATCTTTAAAGAATTTTATACATCAAATATATAGTATATGAAGATACAGAACATTGTATTGAAGCTATTAAGCTTCAAATATTTTGCTTAAAAATGTGCTAGACTGTTATTAAATGTTTAAAACACGTTTGGATACTTCTACACGAGAGACAGTATTTGTAGCAAGCAGGAAAGGAAGAGGGGATAATCCCAGGGCATGCTTTATGCAGAAGGACAGACTAAACATTGGCCTGAAATGCTACTGCCTTCTGGCTTTCAAATCCGTGAGTCATCAATCTGAGATTCTTTTTAATTGACTCAGTTCATTGCAAGGGAGAACTTGGGGGTTTAGTCTGTACCATCTGAACACTGACACAGTGTAGAAGCTATCAATAATGTTCATAGTTTACAGACTTTGCTACTGGGTTTCCGAGCCTTGATTTGATAATCTCTGAGTTGCCATGGATTCAGAGGATAAACATCCAGGTTTTTCAATATACAAACTAAAGCTATGAAATCCACATGACACTGCTTGTAATACACAGAAACAAAATTAATTTTCTTTCAGTTGGACAAGGAGTATCAGAGTCATATGATCCCAGAAATCTAAGGTGTGGGGAGATGGAATAGGAAACAAGAAGGGGATTTCCGTGGTTTACCTATCTTCACCCATTGTTAGTAACAATCTATTTTTCTGATTAAAATTCCATACAGAGTGTATAAATTGCTGGAATGTCAAACTTTAAATCACTGTCTGAAGCAGCTAAAGATTCCAGTGCTTAGACTGTAATTTCTGAAATGGTTGTTTAATGTCTTTGGAGCAGAAACTAAGGAGGGTATGTTTAGACTGATGTGTATAATTTTTCTTACCCACACATGGCTAAGTCTGCTAAGTGTTTTCTTTTTCCTTGAAATATCCCAGTGAAAGGATGATCTCTAGCATTTCGCAGGCAACAACAGTACTCTGTGAAATGTCTTATTTAGCAGAGGGAGGTCAGGACAGGGAGTTACATATTTTTTAGTAGCTTATCATGAGTGTACTTCATTGCTTTTCAGGGACTATTTCTTGAAATGCCAAAGCAGGTGTCTTAAAATGCCTCATATTTTGTGCAGTAACCCTTACTCATAAAACCCCTGCTATGCATGTTAAAACTTAATAGCTGGAATATATCATATTAACACACCAAGAGCTATATTGAAGTAACATTATGAAACTGAGACTTATACCCAGAAAATGTCAGGGAATTTAGCGTAAGTGATTTCACTTCAGCTTTACATCTTTTTGCACTGTGTCTGAGTGACATGAGAGTGTGAAATCATTTTGTGATGTTGAATATTTGAAGGCTGAGACTACAGTGTAAACAAATACAGGCAAAGAAAGCGTACGTATCACAAACTGATTGCTAACTAGAAGGACTGCAGTGAAATTAAAACCATATCCTTCTCTCAAAGCTATACTTACCTTTATGGATGAACATAAACCAAATGAGTTAAAGGGTTAAGGCTGCCAGGAGCAGGGAACACCTAGCATAGTTATCCACACTGTCGATAGTTTCCAGTGATCAAGAAAGTACAGTTGCCTAGAAAAAGGGGCTTACTTATTTTCTTGACATTAGTTTTGTTCAAAGTTTCTATACTTTGGACAAAATTATTAAAAGGACCCCAGTCCTTAATTGTTGGGTCTGTTTGTGCTTGGGGGGGGGGGGGGGGGGGGGGGGGGGGTAGGGAGGGAGGGGTTATCACTGATTATAAGAACAGTTATAAGAACAATTTAAACAAATGCAGTTATAGTGCTTTGATTCACTAAAGGTAATTAGTGAGACACATGATTACAGCTGTAGAATGTTTTCCATGGAACTCCTTATTTCTGCCTCATCCTTCCTAATGTTTGACCCGGGCAGAGTAAATTCCACAGAAATCTATATGCTGCTGTGGTACAGTCCATTTGTGGGTTATTCAATGAAGATATGCATCCAAGCTGTGCAAGTCTTAAGTAATGCTATGGTGATCACTTATATATGTTAGAAAGGTAGGCAGTAGTGAGATGTAGTAATGGTCTGTTCTGACCTGGGTCAGTGGTAGGGGAAGGCACAAACAAGAATAGCTGGATACGTAACAGCCAAATAAATCATAGGCTCAGTGTCAGGCAATGTTTCATAATTATGAAGTTCAAGGAGTTTCAAGTAGCCTCCCTAGAAGAGCAGTAGAAACTTCATCTGTTGAGTAATATTTAAACAGATTAGTCAAAGCTTTACAGAACGGTTAGTTGAACAGCTACCAGTGATACGGGCAAACAAAGTCTTTGATTCTTTCATTATTCTTAGTCTTAGTGAACATTCTTTAGAGGCTATTTCTATATTTTAACTCTCAGTAAAAATCTCATTCCTGATTATTTAAATAAGAAAGGTGTTGGGGTCTGCAGACAAGTTAGTTGACTTGAAAGACTTAGTTGAGTACCTTTAAGATAGCCATAAATTTTCAGGTATGTGAACAGGATGGGAAGAACCAGAACTTAGAACCACAGCATGCGAGCACCTACAGCAACAGCAAATAGCAAGAAGAAGAAGACATAAACCTATCAAGGGCTGACCCATGTACTGTCTAAGATATATAAATAATTTGTATAAAAAATAAAGGCCATGCAGACATAATGTTTTTTCAGTCCGCCTCGACCTGCGTCACCACAGAAAGGTACAAGGCACAGGAAACTATGCAAGACTTTTATGGTTTTTGCTAAGTTTAGCTTTGCCCAACTTCTTCGTCTTTTGACTAATCAGCTGAGATATACCCACTTGCATTGTCGCAACTACAGTTTCATATCCTTTCAAATATACATTTACATTGGACGTTTCTTTTTAATAATCCGCCAGGGTTTTTTTTTTTAATCATTTCCCATCACCTTCAGTCACCAGCACTTCCGACCTTGATGAGAGGTGCTCTACAAATGCATCGAGTCTTTCACAATCCCCACAGCTTTCAGTATCCCATCTCCCTTTCTACAAGAATAAATGTGAAGTCAAGGAAAGGAAGAGGGCAATACAAAGACTAGGAAGAGACTGGGTGCCTGGCATTAATGCAGCTGTGCAATAGATGCGGATAATACGCTGTATTTTGGACTAGCCTTTTTTCTTTCTTTCTCCAAACTGTTCGCCCGATATTCTTTTAAAGTGAGTCCAGTTAAACTCATTAACTGAAATCAGGATCTGCTTCTAGGAATGTTCAGCACCATGTTTCAGCACCATGTGAATTTTTATGACTAAATTATTGCCCCTGCTGGAAATAGTGGAGGTTTTTACAGTGGAAATAGTGACAGGCAGACCCTTAGCCATTGTAATGTTAGTAGTGAGACTGATCAAATGCACAGGCATTACTGGAGTTCCTGAGAGAATTACAATTACATGATATATATACTTTCCTGATTAAAACCTGCCATCCATGTTTTAATGAGGAAGCCTGGGAGCACATAAATCCTTTTGCCAACAGGCCTATAAATAGTCTAGATTATTGGGACCAATTTTGCCATTCACAGCTGAAGATGCCTCAAGTATTAACATAAGATGGGTCTTCAGACAAAAGCAATACTCTAAGAAACGGTAAATGGAAGGAGCGCTGTGCTGGGGCCAGGACCAAAAGGAAAAATCAATCAAAGTTTAAATAAGAAATCATCAAAATGGTGAGAAGCTGTTTCTCTTTCCTCTATTCTCTGTCCAAAACGAGGCCTCCAAGAACCTCAAAAGAAAGCCTGTGCCTGTCAGAAAAATACCAACCTAATGATGCAGAATAAAGAAGCTTGGATGATCTGTTACCACCCTAATGATGCAGAATAAAGAAGCTTGTATAATCTGTAATTAATACATATAATTTTTCAAAATTTATAATTATTATCCACAATTGGCCTGACTTCTGAGAAGTCCACAAGTTATCTCAATCCATGTAACCGGGCACATTTTTGTAGGAGATCCCAAAAGACTCAGAAATATTTCTGGTTCACAGTAGAAACTACAGAATTTTGTTAAAATGTTACAGAAGTTTAAAGAGATGGTAAAATGCAAACAAATACGAAACACTGCATTAATCTTTACTCACATATAGGAAAACTGAGTTACATGTTATAGAAATAACAGGTAGGTTATTTCTATAGATGTCAGAGAAAGCCAAACACAGAAGGTAGGAATCCTTAGTTCTCCAGTCGCCCTCTCATATATAGACCTAATCTGGGTTAAAATCTCCCAACTAATGCCACTTTTTCCTTTCACTTAGACAGTGAGGGTAATTGGAACTGGGGAGAGCTGCCTGTGCTGGGATCCAGCAAGGCCCTTGCATAGCATTCCCATCTCCTGACGTGGGCAGTTCTGCTTTTCAGCCAGTACTTCTGCTCAGTAGATACCTTCTGTCAAGCCAGATAGGGAAATTTGCTTTGCACTTTTCAAGGTCCTGAGAACACCCGTAGAACTTGACTGGCCTGGCCAGCCCACTGGGAGCCTTCTCCATGCACCCTCTGCCCTGGATCTGGATCTCCATGTCAGCTCAGGCCTGGGCACCCATGGTGGGCTGGGCAATGTCATGGGTCAACCTGCATCCAGCCCTGCTGCTGCTGCTCTGCTGCTCTAGAGTTACTTGCAGGTTTTCCTGGATGGCCTCTGGACCTACGCGCTAGGTGCATTCTCCCAGCTACATTGTGGTCACCTTTGGCTCCTGTCTTGTCTTGCCTTGTGGAACAGCCCCCCTCTTGCTCCTCTGTGACAGCAGTTTTCACTTTCTTTCCTCCTCCCCTCTTTTTCTTCTTGTTCGTATCATGGCTGCTCCAGCTACAGCGGAGCACTTACTTTTTCCTTGCTTTTAAGTTGTGTAGTCTTCAGACTACGGTTCAATGGGAGGCCAAAGGGCTGCTAATAATACTTGAAGTCTGGAGTTCAGAAGTCAAGTGTTTTTAGACTGCCATCTGGGTTCCAGAGAGAAAGAAAGTTCAAGAAATCCTACCTTCAACTTCGCAGGTCAGCCTGCAATGTTATAATAATAGTACTACTTATGTTTAACCTAAGCTTCTTCAATTGAGGCATATAACTGACTTCATTTCTCTAGAGAGGTTCACATTTGAAGGTGATTTGCTTAAAGTTATAGATCAACAGAACTGAAAATGCAGCTGTTATGCTCAGTCCAGCCCACATTTTGTAACCCCCCAGTCTGGGCTCAGGCTTCCAGCTATGTCCCGGTGTTCAGTCAGGACATCTAGCTTGAAATCTTTGTCTTTCCTGAACAGTCTTTATCTGTACTTGGTAGAAAGAAGATCTTTCAGAGGGCAAAAAACCCATATTATTCAGTAGAACCAGGCAAGGAAGGGGTAAACTGAAATAGGTCATCTTTCTGCTGGGAGGTCTCAACGGCAAGATGACTTTTTTCCCCCAGATTCTCTCAAAGGGTCGAATTTTAAACTAGTTGTAATAATTTTTGAGATTTATTATTTTAAAGATCTCAAAACAGTGGTTAATTTCAGTTAAAGTCCTCATGAAGGAAGCATTTATTGAAATCAAACATGGTGCTCAGCACTTATGCCCAACAATGAAAGAGATGGATCAACTGGTCAATTGAATCCTTCGATGTATCTATAGACAGATCTTTCTATCTCCCCCACCCCCTGAAGTCTTGAGTCATCGAATAATTGAATTATTTTGGTTGAAAAAGACCTTTAAGGTCATCCAGTCCAACTGTAAACCTAATGCTGTCAAATCCACCACAAAACCATGTCCATAAGCACCACATTTAACACATCTTTTAAATCCCTCCAGGGATGGTGACTCTACCACCTCCCTGGGCAGCCTGTTCCAGTGCTCAATAACCTCTTTGGTGAAAAAATTGCTCCTAATATCCAACCTGAACCGCCCCTGGTGCAACCTGGGGCCGTTTCCCCTTGGCCTGTCGCTTGTTCCCTGGGAACAGAGACCGACCCCCCCTGCCCACAGCCCCTGTCAGGCAGCTGCAGGGAGCGACCGGGCCCCCCCAGCCCCCTCCTCTCCAGGATGAGCCCCCCCAGCTCCCCCCTGAGCCCCCCCCCCCAGCCCCTGCCTGGCTCTGGACACGCTCCAGCCCCTCAGTGTCCCTCTGCAATTATTAATAAGAATCATACGGGTTTTGTGTTACTACAGATCCTCTTCTGTTAAAAATGTGAATTCAGAGGAAACATAAAATAAAAAACAAGTTCCTTGAAGTAAATTAGTTTCCAGCTTTTGAATGTCAAAGTTGGAAAGAGAGAAGGAGAGAACAGGGGAAGGATGGCAGTAGGGTTCTGTTCATTATTTTAATGTTCACAAGATAATGAGCTTGAAATCTTCCTTTATAGATATAAGACCTGCTTGACACGCTGTTATTATAAAAAATTCTGTAGCTGAAGAGACTAGTACCTAGGGAAATTTACATATGTAAATTAGCATAGGGTGAACATGTCATTGCTGGAGTTTTCTGCTTTCATTGATAGCTATTCGGTGTAACAGTATTATCTGTGTACAAATTAACACAATTTTCTGTGCAGTTCTCAATTTATCCAGGTTTATTAATTTAATAACTAATCACTCTGAGTCCCATGGTATTTTGGTTATATGGAGCTGGCTGGTTCCCATAAACTATCAAGCCCATAATTTTAATTTGAAGTAGAGTTCCTATTTAACATATCTGAGGAGTAAATTAAATGTCAGGTTTATATTTGCTGTTTGGGGAGGATTATATAGCTGTGATATATAAAGCAGTTTCCAAAAATTTAGCACAGAAATTAGATTAATTGAAGTTGGTTTGAATTTCATTTTATTACCTGTTTCCTCAATACATAAATCAGTTTCACAATGGTATTATGCAGTCATGTTTTGTGTTAGTGATCACAAGTATTTATGTGTAAGTTGTTCTTTGGTTTGGTTATTTTTAATTTTTTTAAAATTATTTTTAGTGGCTGATATAGGAATGGCAGTTCCTCTGCAATTTTACCAGAATTTAAACGAAAAGGCAGTATACATAAGGTAAGTGGCCAGTCTCAGGTAGAAAGTTGGAAATTCTCTCTTTTCCAAGCTATCAGTAAGTCCTGTCTTGCTATGTGTGTTTCTCCATTCTTCCACAGAGTGAACCATTCTCAGTCAGGGATTTTCTCATCCTTGAAAACCACCCGAGGACATACGAGAAACCACACTGATAAACATCTTGTGGCGTAAGACCATGGACCATAGGTTTGGTAACTGTGGTATGAATTTTGGGGTCTGACTTGCAAAACGACAGGAGAAGTTGTTCATTGGGCCAAGTGGTCTCTGAATGAAGAGGGAAGCAGCAACAGGCGTGAGATTTGAGGAGTCATGCTTTAACAGTTGTTTCAGGAGCCAAACACATTTTGAACAACCGATTCTAATATTCTAATGAATTTATCTCGCTGATCATCAACCCCCGCCTCTACTCTGTGCTCATAAGCAAAATGACCATTGTGCTATATGAACTTTACACTCAGGGAAGAATAAGAAGTATCCCGCAGTGACCTATACGAAGCAAATGCGTGTATACTGAAGCAATAGGGACATTCTCAAAGGATTTGCGGCATTGCTGTATGCCACATGCAATTCCCTCTAAAATGAACTTTCTTAGGGTATAATTTCTTCCTGAGAACAATGAATTCAGTGTGCATGCAGGGCAGATTCAAATCATCACCCAATGAATTGCATGAAATTGCCAGCTGAATATATAGCAGTTGTTACCACATGTGAATATATATTGCTAAATGCTTCTGTGGTCAAGGTCCCTCAGTTTCACAATGTTTTTGTAGGAGAATATTATAGTAATGATACAAAAAAATATGATAAAATCGAGTTAACTCCTGCCCTCTCATTGAAAGGAAAAGCAAAGTTTTGAAAATGAGATAACTGGTCTTAAACAGCTAGGGATGAGGTTCACATGGAAGAAGACAACTTCCTTCCAGATCCCATGGCACTGAAAGACTACATTAGTTTCACATTGAAGCCATTTGAGTCAATTGCATTTCCAGACTTTAACATCTCCTGGAATTGCCTTGTCATTGTGGCAACCAAGAGAAAATGGGATAGGAAAAGGGAGGAAATTGCAAAGCTGAGGGGAAATTAGATCAACTTTGCTTGTCAGAACTGTAACTCGTTGCACACTGGATCAATTACCAACATTATCTGAGGTTGCTTCTCAACAGCTTAAGCCAGATTTTTTAGAGGTGAAGCAGGAGTTGGAAACCAGGGCTGATCCAACCCCCAGACTACCAAGTCTTTATTTCTCTCTGTTCTTCAGTGAGTACTGTATTAAAAAAAAAAAAAAAAAAAAAAAAAAAAAATCTTTCAAGAAGGGAACTGAAAGAATTATGCCTTGGGATAGATAATAATCAGGGGATCAGCTCACAGCTCTGAGACGTGAGAGATATGTTCAATAGAAAATACCACTTTTGAGTATCAGTCTTTCTTACATCTGGTTCAATGTTCTATCAGCCTGACTACTGGCTATAAAAAAATTCTTTCTGCCTGAGATTTTTGAGTCAGAGAATGCCTGTCATATATGTCTTCAAAGCTAAGCTTCCTGGAAGTGCCCAGTAAACCTAAATATATCTTTATTGAAAAAGTCTTTTCCCAAATACCTTATAAGTACGGTGCTAAATTGCTTAGGCTTATCAAGACTTAGGTAGTTTAAGCATAGTAATCATTAGAAATGTAGACTCCTAGGAAGGAATCTCATAAGGTTATGTGACAATTAAGCAGGGGATTGCAAGCATTACTTTTATCTAAATAAGGACTTAATTGCTTAAAAAGGTGGTTAGACCACTTTGTCCATCTAATCTTTTCCTGTAGGTGCACTGACAATAAGTGCAGTTACAATAATAAGACAGTTACACACCAGTTACTCAGTATAACTATCCTTAATTTCAGTAAATGTGTAGTGAAGGGATTTAGCTGTTTTCTTCTATTGGAAGAATAATCACAAGCATTATTGTGATATCTTCAAATGCAATATCTACTTTAAAAATATTTTGAAAACGACTGGGGATGGCTTTTTTAGGTTTTTGGATTGATTTCTGCTCTTTTGTTATTCTGCATGAACTGCTCTGTCAAGCAAGTAATACTTTGTGTTTTTCTCTAATTTAAGTGGTGTTCCAAGTCTTTCCTATATACATGTTCTAATAAACATATTGCAAGAGTAGTATTTTCCAAAAAAATTTACATGCATGATTCAAAATAGAATTTACTGCTCTTATACTTCCTAACTTTTTCAATTTAGTTCACACAGACTTTCTTGAGAGCAACTTGTAGTTATTTTAATGATTAAGAGAATGGATTCTAGTACTTCTATGAATATTGATGAAAAGAACCAAATAGTCCCTTTGGAAGGGCATACACTATTATTTCATTAGACATGAAAAAACCACCATGTGGTTTATACATCTCATGCAAATTAGCTATCAAAGATTGGATTTCAGATATTTATAATCATTAAATGTAATGTAAATAAACTCGAAGTAGTTCGATAATCACAACCAAAAATGGCTATGAAATTTCTGTCTCATTCTTTAATGAGAAAAGTCACAAATCTCCTTAGATAAATGATACCTTGCATATTATTTATTGCTGTTCTATGACATATTTTTGTTTGGGAACAGACATGTCAAGCAAGATGGTGCTTTTTTGGTGTTTCTGATATAGGTGAAATCATCTTCAGTCTAAGTTGACATTGGCTAGTTTTAATGAAAGCTTGTGTTTTTCTTTATAACTGTTTCTATTGTGTGATTTCCAAGGGTCTAGCAATGGGTTCATTCTGCTTCCTGTAGAACTATGTCAGCCCAGATTAAGAACACCAGTAAGATTAGATTTAGATATTCCCTTCTCAATTGCCATCCTGTTGTTCTCCAGTGAGCAGGGTCAAAACTGATGCTGAAAAAATGATGGGAAAGTTTAAACATCTTTTCAGGAAGCACTTAGGGCAGCATACCGTATGGACAGATTTTCACTGGACATCATATAAATAGCCTCCTGCAATCAGAATTATACTCTTGGCCATTAGTTCTATTACAGGAAAAAAAATAATACAATGGCATTAGATGTCAGAGAAAGTATATGACATATCACAGCTGAGAATTTTTAATCTGATGAAATAGCTGCCCAAATAGATGGGAGGAAAATTATGTACCTGCTATTCATTTTCAAACAGGAAATAATGTTCTTGGTGGCACCAGTCGTATGTTAACTTGCCATCCTGCCACTATGAATATTTGCTTAAGCAGATTTTAATAGTAGCTAAAGAAGATTTCAGATGTTTTTATTCAAGTGGAGTCCAGATAGTACAGAGAATGAGAAGGGGAAAAAAAAAAAAAAGGTAAATATACTGTCATGTAGGAATTAAAAGTAACAATTAAAAGTACTTAGTAGAAATAAGGGTTTGGAGTCGTTCAACTTCAGAGACCTATCACTGCAAGATTCTATTTGGCTTTGCTTGAGTCTTCACCAAATTTAGATTCACTTCTTTTTGGGCTTATTTCACAGCATTCTTTGAGTTACTGCATTCTATAGTTCTTGTCATCTAACCAGCAACTATTGAGGCTCAGGTCCTCCCATTAACAGAGTAAGAGATCCCTTTATCTTAAAATAAATAAATGAGTAACATAAAAAAAAGAAAGAAAACAGGAAAACTGTTATTAAGGAAACAGAAGCACTAGAAGAACTGACACAGCTGGACTGGCTGGATTAATTGGGAATTAAACCCACAAATTCCCTTTTCCATTCTGAGTTTTCTGAAGTAATTTAAAGTGTATGTTGTTCTGCTATATCCCATTTTGAAAGTCACTGGATTTCAGTGACAGTTGGAATAATAGTATTCTGCTTGCTTTATTTGTATTTAAATTTATTGACCAATCCTCTAATATGATAATATATTAGGTTCAAAAGGACTATTCATATATATCTATGTATTTAACAGGTTTTGACTCCAGCATTGAATTCCTTCTTCCATTGAAGTACTAGTTAAATGTCTATCAATTTTCAAGAAGTGAGGATTTCACTCTTAGCCATATTGTTGATATCTTTTCCTTCTGTATCTGCTGTACACCTTTTTTTTCATATCTCTTGCAGCCAGTGTGGCACTTCCTAAAACCACTTACGAACAAAAAGTGTGGAGACATTGCAAACATATAAAAATAAGAAAGAAAAAGCAATAAAAATTACTGAAGTTTTAAATATTTGCAAGGACGACTCTTCAATTGAGAGTGAAGAGAATAGAAAACCAAAAAGTTTCTAATGAACCTTTAAACCCTCTTTAGAGATTAAAAAAAAAAAAAAAAAAAAAGGTAATAATAATAACAGATGAGCAGTTAAAGGATATTAAACATCGCCCAAAAAGCTTAACCATAAAAGATTAAAGCCGCAGTTACTCAAGTTGCCTGAGATAATTTCTTGCATGTACTAATAGCATCACTCCCACTAATGTATTAGCCTTGAGACCTGGCACATGCCGATAAGGTTCAAGACTGAGCTCTTCTCAGGTTTAGGTTTTCTCCCAGCCTATTCCGCCCCCCCATTCCCTGTCATGTGCAGCTGTTTTGAAGAATTTTGTTATCAGCTCCTCAGTGAGGAGACAAACACATAGTATTTTGGATATTTAAATTCCTCCCAGTTCTAATCATGTCACCCTGTCAGGAAAGAAGGCAGAAATAATAATAATAATAAAGTTACAACTCCAGATTGTAAGCCAATGTCACCGCTAACTTGTTTTATCTGATTTTTGTTGGTTTTCTCCCTCTCCAGGTCCCCCTCTGCCCCCCGATTACAGATTGCTTATACTGAAGATGAAATAAAGTCACGGCTTGAATATCTCTGTATCCCTCTGGGTGCTCACCCAACAGGTACATACAGATCAGCACTTCTCCTTCCTTGTTGTCTTAATAATAATAGTAATAATAATGACATTAATCCACAGAGTGAGGCACATGATGTTAGCTTTTGATGGGTGATACCCTCCATGTGATCATCCAGAGACCTCACTAACTTATTTCCATTAGCATGTCAAGCATAAATTTGAAATATTGCCGTGGCAGAGACAGGGAAAATGCAAAATGAAAGTTTTCTTTCTTAGGTGGGATTAGATTGAGACGATAATGAAGCTGCCAAAGTAATCTGAATGCTGTAGCCAGAAGAGGGGATGCCCTTCCTGGCTGACTGATTTTCTATTGGTGACCTGTCATAATTTATAAAACATAATCCAGAGAGCAATGTGAACAAAAGAACGTCTGGAGAGGGCAATAAAGATAAGAGAACCCAGGAAGACCTCTGCTAAGTATGAATACTGTCATGGGGCCCTTCAACGCCATGGGGTTTTGGATCCCTCTCAAATTCTTTTGTAAGTTTTAACCAAGTCTGATATATTTGGGGAAGAAACAGGGGACTAATGAAGTCGTACTAGAACAGCAATGGTTTAGGATTGTTAGTTATTTCTGGGAATGCCACAATTTCTGCACAATCATAGAGCAACTACAAATATTTTCTGCAAAAATAAGAATGTACACGAGAGTCTGGTTTAGATTTTTGTGGGGTTTTTTTGTTGGGTTTTTTTTTTTTTCCTGTTTCTCACATGTGCATTAGCATTATTCTGTTTGGGGAATTTTGTGGTTTTAAGTGGAGGTGGATTAAGTACAGTGAGGTGGTCCTTCCTTTTTTTTTCAGGTGCACATATGATAGAACATAATTACCCTGAGAGAAGACCCTCCTTCAGAAATGTTTGGTCATGTTAATGAATTGCCTGGTTTTCAAACGGGTAGCAAAAACACTGTGTGTGTGTGTGTGTGTAAACCCAAACAAAAATGGGTTGTTTCTTAGATCCACAGTAAATTTTCTCCAATGTTAGAATTTTTTTTTGTGGTGTCAGCTGAAATCAGTGAGGCTGAAAGCCAATTTCCCTTGTGCTCAGCTACAGTATCACTAACCTGGCCAGCTCAAGTTACACATATTGTCCTCATCTGACTCATATTTTCTGTTGATATACATACTTGGGTTTTATCTGCTTGCCAGAGAAATACATTACCTTTTAGATAACAAATAATCGATAATATGACTGGTCCATTTCTTTCTGAGAGGAATCAGCTTGTGGGAGGAGAGAAGGGGAGGGTTTTGTTATTATCTTTTGCTTCTGTTAATTTTATATATTCCAGAACTTCTGCTCTGCAAAGGGATTATAGTATATTGAAAAAATCTGCAAACCTTGTGTTCCTGAGATTTATTCTATGGTCTTATGTCTGATTGACTGTGCATGCATGGTCAAATTCATATCATTTAAACCAGCAAAATGTTGTAAGATGAGATAATGTACAATGGGTCTTAGGGCTAGAAAAATATTAAAACCATAACTTACATTAACTGGCAAGAATCTGCCCAGGAAAAAATCTTGAGCCAAGGAATGAAAACCTTTTGCTTCACAGAACCTAATGTCTTGTCTTTTTTTTTCTTTCTTTTTTCTTTTTTTTTTAAATATTTTTGCATTTATATAAATGAAGATCTTTAATGACCTTTAGAAATATGGCATAAATAATTCTCAATCTGGACGTACAAACGCTAGTAATGAATATGTACATATTATACACATATCAGAGAAGCTGTCATCTAGCACCCGCCAAATTTAGAATAAAATGGTGGTGTTCTATACCTTAGTCTGATATTAATAGACTGTGGCATCTTAGAGAAATCCCTTCATTATTTGTTCTGCGTTTCCATAGCAAACCTTTGTCTATGGTCTCTAATTAGAGAGGATTTCTGGGCCCAGGGATGGCCAATTACTTCCTTTGTACAGGATCTAGCAAACCTGAAGGTGTAAGACAAAAAATAACCAAGACTGGTTATACTTTTGAAAAGTATCTCAGTCCTAAGAAGATGTACATTTTGGCCTTGCTTAGGCATGCATACATTAGGTATATGTTTTATCTTGAGCATTTTCAAAAGTTTATGAGAAAGCTATTTTTGCTTTTGCAGTTTTCCTCTGCAGCACGCTTTACAGAAAAATAAATAGCCAACTTCATTTTAGAGTTTTTTGAATACTGCCAGACAATGAGAACATAGGTGTGTACTGTACATTAATTAATTGTTTTCTAGATGTCTTATCTGGTTATTTGAAAAATCCTATAGTAAGGGCTTGACACTTGGAAACTGAGTCATCTAAGAAACAGTAACAGGATAAAAAGTCTCAAGTTCTATAAAAGCATATAGGAAAAAAAATCAATTTGGTCCTATATAAGGCTAGTCCTCCAACCATCAACTTTCAACTGGTTATATTTTGTATCCTGGAGGGATTTTGGGTTATTTGTGTGATCATGTGGACATTTCTAAAAACAATCTTTCATAGGAAAGCCTACAAAACATCCACTAAGGTCAACTTGAATCTACTGTACCAAATAAAATAAAAGCTAACCTTTCTCTTTGTATTCCTCAGCTTTTCTTAGAAATTCAAGCTCACAGTGACACAGCAGGAGCTGACATTAAAACCAGCAGTATTAAAAGCAATCCAAGTAGTTTAGAGAAGATGTATATCTTAAATATGTATTTGGAAGACAGGTGAAAGCCAGGCCAAAGACTTCCTTCCAGGAGGAAGAGCTCAAAGGAAGCCTTTGTCACTGACTGTCGTAGAAAAGAAGTGGGGAATTTAATATAATTTTTTTTCAAAACTGTCATTCTAATTTGAATTATATTTTACAATGCCTTCCCCCCCCCCCCCCCCCCCAGACAAAGAAAGTGACAAATGGGATGTAATGCTTCTTTTCATAGGATTTTAGAAATCTTTGCACAAGAGGAACTACAGACTCATTATCTTTCCAAGTCACCCTTGATTCTTCTTTGCATACAAATATATATAGGAGATAAACTGATTGCATCCTTCTTCTTTGTGTTTTCCATTCAATTCAACCACAATGAGCAGCAAAGGCTTCAAAATGCTCTGTCATAAGGCAATTCTGAATTTAGAAAGACTTTCTGGCTTTTCCACAGCTTTATTTTGAGGACCAGTATGAAGAAAAAGAGGGTGGTAACACAAGAACACCGGCCAATTCAGTGATAATGTTCCCTCTTCACATTAACATCTTTCCCATGTTGCCAAGGTAAGGATTTACCAGAGAATTTTTACTTGGTCATTTATCGTTTCTATGCAGCAAGACAGTTGAGTGACGACATTATTTAGATGTGTGACAAGATGGCATGTGGTATTACCAGTGTCTTGTTAACACAGAAGTAGTCCATGGTGTCTTGGAATTTCTTCCACAAGTCTGTGTGGTATACTGAGTAAGAGAAGATGAAGAAAAAAGGAAACAGTAAGTTTCATTTGGCTCCAGAAAGGCAAGTTTGTAATCAGAACAAAATAATTCCTTAAATACATGGAGAGAAAGAGAAAAGCACTCATTTTCAATAAGACTGAAGACAAAGTCATGTTGGAAATAGTAGACAAAGCTTCATATTAATTTTACTGGCAGTATAAACTAATCTGTCTATTCATACACAGTTACCTACGTAGCATGTATATATGCATGCATGAACATGCATGCACTTATTGCCCCTTTATTTCTATGTCCCTTTTAGAATAGACTAGCACTGAAGAAATTTGCTCTATGAAATGTTAAGGGTGCTAGAAATAACCACTACAGGCTATTTGCTGTGTCATCTCAGTACTGCCAAATAGTCCTTGTCCTCTGTTCTTCATGATTTAACTTAATTTACTACTCAATACTAAGCCTTCAAGTCTCACCTCTGTACTGATTAAAGGTGCCTATTTCAGCACACATTTCGGTTTCCCAAAAAATCTTTACAGCTGAAAAATTTCCTCTTTGCATTTTAAATTTTTGAGTGGCTATTTGATCAACTCATTTGTACTTTTAAAAATTTTCTAGAAATCCTGCTGTATGATGGCCCCATTTTGCTGGATGTGCTGTGCAGGGTGTTCCTAGTTGCAAAAAGCAAAGCAAGTCTGAATTACAAGATATTTTCCCTCTATAAGCTTTGATCAGCAAATCTGTTAAGTTCTCTCTGTTTATCTTAAGAGCTCAAAAAGGAACATGTGCTTCTCGTTTGCAATAACATATAGTAGTAAAAAGATGCTCATTTCTACAATGAAAAGGCAAAAATAACAAGCATTCAAAACTGGGGCACTGAAAATTCAAATCAGGGTAAGAGGTTTTCTGAATCACAGGGAGGAAAAGTTGCAACAGAGGATTTAGAATTGGATCCATTGATTAAACACAAGGCAAACAGGATTCTGCTGCTTAAGAAATGTTGACTCGTTAATCTCTCTTGCTCTGAGAATGCTGAGGAGGCTGAGGAAAGCCCAGGTGTGCTTTAATTCCTAGCCTCCTCAGGGAAATGCTCTCAATGTGTTTATTAAGCTGTGTGGATAACAGCATTTAATAAACTGTTTTCAAACATTAAAGATGTTTGCTTATCTGAGAGTGAAAGGGGGAGAGACAAGTAGTCCCTGTCCTCCTTTTGGTGACCTTATGGAAGGAAATTATTAGTGGCCAGGGCTGGAACAGGGACATGGCTGAGCTGAGCTGCTGCTCCCCAAACCCAGGCTGGGGTGCACGGGATGCGGTTAGCGCACTCTCATACAGGGCTGAAATGTTGTTGCAATAGTTAGGCACAAATTTGATTTCACAGTGAGTGCAGGAAGGTGTAAGCTGACTATGTATGTCTTCTTACTGCAAACAGGTGCCCCTTTCACTTGCAGCCTTTGGTGTCTGAGCTGGGATTTCAAATAAGATGCTGCTTATGCTTTCTGGTTTCGTTGTGCACTGTTCATGCGAGGTAGTTGGCATCAGCAGCTGAGGCATCCACGTATTTCCCACAAAGTAACAAACAGCTGTTTATTAATAACAGCTTCTAGCTGACACCATCTGGACTGACATCAGACCAGAGCCACAAAGGTGGTTACCTGTCCTACAGTGACATTTTCAAATGATTCAGGATAAAGAAGCACTCAGGACCGGAAAGTTCAAAAATTGTTAGATATTGTGCAGTAAGTAAATACTAACATAACACTATTCATTTATGGTAATGACATTAATATGGGGATTCCACACTTGAGCTGAGTTTTAGTCTTACATGTGAACTAAATTTGCCACTGGGATAAGTTGTCACAGCTGCACTGGGATCACTGGAGCTTTAGAAGTCAACAGCAAAAGTGAATCCACTTCTTTTCGTTGGTGACTTTGCTCTTAGGTCATAACATATGCTTTCTAAAACCAGTAACATATGGCACTTTAAGCATGTTAATGGCTACAGTTTTGGTGGAGTTCCCGTGCCGACAATTGGCTAATTAGTCACCCAGCTGCATATGGACATGCAGACACCACAGGCACGTCAGGACTAGCTAAGCTGTGCAGATCTGCATGCCCTAGTATTTCCATTAAAGTTCCCATAATGTCCATCTACCCAAATTTCTGAGATAGGAGATTCAAGTAAAAGAGGGAAGCTTATTTGCACAGCTGAAGGTATTTGCTTTGCCTGGGGAAACAACTCTTCTGTTTGTCCCCTGAGCTCTAAGGAAAAGTGTTCTATACAGTTTAAAACAGTTTCAGGAGGAGAACCATATATATATTTTTTTTTATTGCCCCTTCATTTCACACATTGTATCAGACTGTCTGATTTAAACAAGTTGCATTCCTGCATCTTTCACAATTTATTTATTTATATATTGTAAGTGCTGTCTCAAATGGATTTCCATGCAGGACAGCTAGTATTTGATGTGAATATGATTTGACAGGTTGAAATAAATACTGAAAAGATTGTAAGCCCAAATTGACCATATGTTATGCTTCACATATTGGATTGCATACCCAACCCTCATACGGGAGTGTGCCATGGGCAAGTATTAATTCTGCTGCTGCTGTGGTGAGGACAGCTCCGGAGAAATGCAAAAAAGTTCCTTATTTATAATTTTTCTGCAAATCAAAAAAATATCTTGCTCATAACTTAGAAGAAATTCTGTAAAAGCAGTAGTAGGTATAATATAATTAATTAGTCCTCTTCTTTTTATTTATTTATTATGTATCATGTAGTCAATTCATTATGACCCAAAATATTGCCATGCCGTTTAATTAATATACAAATTGGAGCTCTGCATTCTTTTTGTACTCGCAGTAAATGCAAACCCGATTGTTAGTTGAGCACCATACAGAAGACATTCTCAGAAATCCATCAAAGCCTCAGGCTACACTCCAGAAGTTTGATTGTACTGGTTACTTCTAAACGGAAGATTATGCCCTTTTGACAAAAGAATTACAGTCACTGACAATAAATATTGTCTCCTGCTTTCTTGAAAATGCTGTTACTGTGTATCTTCTTGATGTCTGAGTATTTATGAAGAATTATACATTCATCTGTCATTTATTGATTGTGATACATGACTTTCTCATGTCCAATGTATCTGTCTTATCTGACTTCAGCTATTTAAAAGTGAAGTGCTTTGTCTAAATTAATAGAATGAAATGGGCATTCTCAGCTGCAGATTCATTCTAGTTAAGATAGACAACAGTTGCAGTGACTAAATAATTTTTAGCTTATGTATTGGTCTATGGCCTCTAGTTCTATGCTTAGTAACTTTAAATCCAGTTGAATTAATGTGAAGGGTTCCTCATAGCTGTTGTGGGTTAGCCCTGGCAGGCAGCTAACCCCCACGCAGCATCTTGCTCACTCCCCCTGGTGGGATGGGGCAGAGAATCAGAAGGGTAAAAGAAAACTTGTGAGTTAAGATAGAGACAGTTCGATAGGTAAAGCAAAATTGCACATGCAAGCAAAGAGAAATAAGGGATTTGTTAACTACTTGCCACGGGCAGGCAGGTGTGCAGCCATCTCCAGCACAGAAGGGTAATCATCACAGTAAAACATCACAGTAGTGATGGCTTGGGAAGACAAATGCCATAACTCCAAGCATGCCCCCCCCCCTTCCTCCTTCTTCCCTGCACCTTTTACTGCTGAGCACAATGTCATACGGTGTGGGACACCCCTGGGGTCAGCGGGGCCGGCTGTCCTGCCTGTGCCCCCTCCAAGCTCCTGGTGTCCCGTCACCCCCCCTCTCACTGGTGAAGCAGAAAGGCCTTGGCGCTGTGTAAGCCCTGCTCAGCAAAACATTCCTGTGTTATCAACACTGTCTTCATCACAAAACACAGCCCTATACTAGCTACTATAAAGAAAATTAACTCTATCCCATACAAAAACTATGATAAGGAAAGGTGTCCTGGCATTCCGTGACAGCTGTCCTACAGTGCAAAGGTAATAAGAGGATAGCTAAACTGTCTCTTCAGAAAGCAACATTCAGAGACAGATTTAAGAGCTATTAATTGTAAACCATGGCAAGAAAGTGTGAATAGGTTTCAGGTGGGCACCATTCAGGTGACAGTGCAGCACCATTTGTGTTCCTGCTGACATCTCACATAACAGAAGAGTCACATGGTCATGGTGTCTCATGAAAAAACAGACCACAGAACCACAGAATATCTCAAGCTGGAAGGAAACCATGAAGATCAAGTCCAATGCTCTTCTCATTGCAGGACTACCTAAAACTAACCCATATGACTACGAGCATCACCCAGACACTCCGTATCTGACAGGCTTGGTGCCAGCCCATTCTTGTGAGTGTCCATCCTCTCAGCGAAGAAGTTTTTCCTTATGTTTAACCTGAGCTTCCCCTGATGCAGCTTCATTCCATTTCTTTGGGTCCTATTGCTGGTCACCAAAGAGAGGACGTCAGCACCTGCCTCCCCGCTGCCCCCCTTGAAGAGGTTGTAGAGTGCCCTGAGGTCACCCCTCAGCCTTCTCTTCTCCCAGCTGAACAAACCAACTGACCAAGCTGCTCCTCTTAAGTCTTGCCCTTGAGATCTTTCACCATCTTGGTCTTACTCCTCTGGACACACTCTTGACAGTTTGATGTCCTGATACTGAGGTGCCCAAAGCTGCACACAGTACTTGAGGCCACATCCCTGCAATGCAAGCTGGGGCAAACACCTCCCTTGACCAGCTAGCTGTGCTGTGCTTGATGCTTGATAATAAGGAATAATAAGGATGCACAGCAATAAGATGCACAAAAATAAGTACAAGGCTCGATGCCTTATACTTTTTCTCTCTCCTCTACTAAGAGAAACCAATATGGATGGAAGAAGGCAACAGTGCTTCCTAGTGATTGAGATTGTGCATCCTCCCTTATTAATAGTAAAGTAGAAGGGATTCTCAGTTGATCAGTTATGGTCTGATTCACGCTTTTTCAAGGGTCGTGGCACAAAATTGTGCATTTTTTTCAGCATTACTTACTTTAATACTTCCCGCAGTTTGCCCTACATGAAAGTGGCACCTTGTGTAGCTGCACAAGTTGCACACAATAAATTAGAAGACTTGGAAGAGCTGTTTGAAAAAGCTTTATTTTATTTTATTTTATTTTATTTTATTTTATTTTATTTTATTTTATTTTATTTTATTTTATTTTATTTTATTTTATTTTATTTTATTTTATTTTATTTTATTTTATTTTATTTTATTTTATTTTATTTTATTTTAACTTTTTTGTTTATATCATGGTAAAATGAATGTACTGGTCTTTGCTTTAGTTTTATTCTCCCACATAAACCACTGAAACATTTTTCTTTGGGAGGTTAACAGGGTACTAATGAAACCAAAAATAAACACTATATAGAAACAAAAAGAGAAAGCAAAATAAAACCCAGCTTTTCATGACCTAAAATATTGTCCGTATAAAATAAATCTAAGATACCAACTCATTAACTTGAACAGCAGTTTTCACTTAGTTGTACTTATCTATAGGGCCAGTCCACTCTGGCTATACATAATGACCATTCTTCATTCACCTCCTCTCACTGATGCTCCCTGACTCAGACACTGCCCAATGAACTGCTTCTGCCTGGCATCCGTTTGTCTATGAGTCGAAAGTCCCTTTGTGGTGGTGTAATCATGTCCAGAAAATGTCTCTCACAGAAGCCGCAGCTATCATTTGTTAACAAATCATTTCTTTTCCTAGCAAGCTCTACAGAAAAAAAACACTACACACACACACCACACACCCCCACCCCCCCAGGAAATAGCTGGCAGAAACATTCAGTATATTAAAGTACTGTCGTTTCCCCCCGTCCCCTGCAATCTCCCTCAATAACATATCTAAGGTCACACAGCTATATCATTAAATGCTTGTGAAGCAACTGTTATTGATAACCGGTTTATAGCTGCTTCTTATCTTCTTTCTTTTCTTTTTTTTTTCTTTTTTTTTTTTTCTTTTTTTGTAAAGAAGTGGATGGAGAACTTCACTGCTAGGACTATGTTACGGTAGAAGGTGACCGAAACAGAAAACAAAGAATAATGAAACATTTCTAGTCTATCTAATTCCTATAACATAGAATCATGGGAATTAACATCTTTTTTCTTGGTCTTTTTTTCAGAGTTGCGCAGCTAAAATAACACTAAAAACCACGTTTTGTCTTCTATTGGCAAAGCTGTTGTCCAAGTTCTGCAGCAATATCATTAGTGTCAGTGGAGAAAGAGTGTCCAAGTTCCTCCGAATTCTTTTTGCACCTGGAAAAGGAATGTTCTCTTGTAACAAGATACCACCCTGCAGCCTTGAATTTCCCAGGGAATTGCAGGTATTTGTCCTGCCATGTTCCAGTATTTATACAAATGTGATACATTTTGTTTTGCTGGCACATCAATATCTCTAGCAGTCGTGCAAGAATCTTTTTCAGATAAATGTACTTCCCTTCCTTGTGCAGACCTCTTGTCTATTACTGGTCAGGGTGAAGACTGGCGGCTTTGAGGTGGTTCTTCTTCTGAGTGTTGCAAACATGAGTTCTCATCTTTTAGATTCCTACTCCCTCTTTCGCTGACCACTTGACTTATTAATGGTGATTTACTGGTTTTAGCTGGGGTAGAGTGAATTTCCTTCGCAGCAGCCGGCATGGGGCCACGTGTTGGATCTGTGACCAGCGCTGTCCCCGAGGTGCTGCGGTGCCTGCTGAGCAGGGTGACACAGCGCCAGGGGCTGCTCTGCCCCTCCCCCCTCCCCACCGGCGAGCAGGCTGGGGGGCACCAGGAGCTGGGAGGGGGCACAGCCGGGACAGCCGCCCCCGCTGAGCCCAGGGGTGTCCCACACCCTGTGGCCTCACGCTCGGCACATACAGCGGGGGGAGGAGAGGGAAGGGGGATGCTGGGGGCGATGGCGTTGGTCTTCCCCAGTCCCCATCACATGTGCTGGAGCCCTGCTGCCCTGGGGATGGCTGAGCACCCCCTGCCACGGGCAGCGGGGAAGGAATGCATGGGCTGGCTTTGCTCGCACATGGCCTTTGCTTTCCCTGTGAAACTGTCATGATCTTAACTGGAGGGAGAGTGAGAAAGTGTCTGTGAGGGGCTTAGCTGCTGGCCGGGGCTAAACCACAAGAGTGATCTTGTGTTACATCTTTTTTGTAGTACAGATTTATCCTATATCCCTTATGGTCATTGTATTCTAAATTTGTAATGCAGATCCTTTTTGTTTTTACTACATATGTGTCGTTAAACCACATTCTCCCACTATTTCAGTAAGAACGCATGCTCTTTTCAAGGCTTTTTAAAATTAACTAGAATTTTCTTGCCAAGCCTGTTTCTGTTCTGAATTTATTCTCTCCTTCCAAGGTTTCTTCTCCAATATTAGATATTTTTTTAATAGGAATTTTACCATTCATAACTTTATTCAAATTATGTGTAATGAAAGATCTTTCCCAATTAAAATGTCAAAAGAACAGAAGAACTCCCTTGACTTTCAGTTACTGAGACAGTTAATGTCGTTAAGCTGAATGCTCTTCTCCACATTTCATTGCTCTTTCAAACACTCTATTGTTATATTTGGTTGAGAATTTTCTAGGTACTTAAGGAACTTTATGTGGAACCAAACCAAACACGCAACAACAAAAATGTATCTGCTGGATAAAACAAAGTCTTCACTGGCCAGATTTCCAGCTTTGGTTTCTTTCAACTTTACAGGCAGTTTTATTGTACAAGGAATGTTTCTCCCTGACATTAACTACATTGATGTCTTTTTCATTATGTTTATTTTAAATTATTTTTGTAGTATTTATGGAAAAATTGACTAATAACACCTAGATGCTCCAGGTACAGCACAGACAGAGAGAAATCCTGCTTTTTTTTTACAATTGTTCTGGATTGTATTTCTTTTTTTTTTTTTAAAAAAAAAAAGAATTAATGCTACCTTGTATGGATAAGACAAAGCAACTCACTCTGGATATGCTGACGCTGATCTACTTTCAAAGACACTAGTGAGCTTTTGTTAATAAATATTTATAAAGAGAATTGGACTTCTTAGAAGTCAAGACTTTTTAGACCTGCAAGCTATTATTATGCCATTCGCATACAATCCCGTATCTGATTATAATAGGATGTAACCACCTGCCATGAAATTTCCAAGGGTGAGAGATCTAATAATGAGTGAAAAAATATCATATTTCCCCACTTCACAGCTGTTCAAATCCCTAAAGACCTTACTTTCCCCCCGTCTATTGTAATCCAGTTTTCACCTGATTTTTTCCAATCCCAAGAAAAAAAGGCCAGGTGGTAGATAGATCCCCAAAGATACTTTGAGTTCTGTCATGTAATTAGAGATGTTTTTAACACATGTTTTAAAAGATTATTTACAACAGCGTAGAGCACAATGTAAGTGTTTATCACTTACAACTGCAGAGGCTAATCAAGTTTTAGGGCTTCTTTCAGAAAGTTACATAACTTCACCCATCTAAGATACCAAAGTAAATTTGAAATGGAGCCTGTTTTTCCATGCAGAAACAAAAGCAGATTATTAAAAGGCCATAATGATTCTAATTCATACACATAGTGCTGAACAGATATGTGTTTTGAATTGGTTTTAATCAATCCCTCTTTTTGCTAAGTCTTCTAAAAGTCTTTTTCAGGTTTTTAAAATCTTTTTCCTTTATTGATTGTGACCGCTCTAGGTGATATGAAAGAAGCTGATGGCTGGAAAAATGGAAGTTCATATTCATTTTCCTTTCTATGCCTCTGTATGATGGCTACAAGGACTCAGTACTGAGTATTAAATCTTCAAATATTGTCAAGTATGCAAGGGATTAAGTTAGAACAAACATCTTCCACAGCAAGTAAAATGGTGATGGATGCCAGTGTCAGTCTATCTGCAGGCAGTTAACAAACAGAGCTTAGAACATGGATTTTAGATAAATAAAAATTTTATATCAGCACATGAGATCAGAATACTGAATCTATTCCATTGCATAAGAGTGACCTTTCCAGTGGCTGAATGTATCTTTGAAGTTCAATTCACTACAATGTCAGGATGAGGATAAAAGTGGAGTTTTGATAACACTGAAGAAGTTAGGAAGAAGCTGTCATAGTGCCTGTATTGGATTCAGAAATGATTAAAAGTTTTCTGAACTCTGTGCTATCATCATCATCATCATTACCATCATCATCAGTTGCTACTTGAAAGGACCAATTAACTGATCCTTCACACAACAAAGTGGCAGCAGCATTAAAGTGGGGGTTTTGTCCAGTTTCAAGGGACTTGCAGAAGACAGCTCTGGCCTTTTGCAGCTTGTCCTATGATTTTCTTTTAAATTCTACTTTCCTTAGCCTCATCCCACAACTCTGTTGTACCTCCTATCAATGGGGCCTTTATATAATTTTGTTGTGGGTCCTACGAATCAGTTCTTCCCTGTCTGCACCTCTCGTGCATTCCAGATTCCAACAAGTAGCTAAAGGATACCAACAGGATATATCAATCAGTTTCTGCATTAGCTTATTTATGTTTGCATGTTCAGCCTTTTGGAATCCTTGAGTTTAGTTGGCTATTAAAGTATCACATTAATTCCTGGCAGTTACTGACACAGATATGGAAGATTTGTGCTGTTCAGAATGGCCAGTGGAATTTCATAGCATGAAAAATCAGAGCAGGCTTTTGATGAATGCAAGAACAGCTTGGACTTCTTTTCACCTGTATTATGGATGACTTTTTGTTAACTTTGCTAACCCAGTTAAAAATTTTTATGATTCATATGTTTATTACTGTTCAGCTGTCTTTGCCAGCTTTATGAGTATTTAAGAAAACTCTAATCAGTTTTAAATCTCTAGAACTGATTATACTGGACATGGGACAAAAAATGTTTCAGTTCTTGTATATCTCAACTTGATTGTTAAGAAACAGTACATTGTAGTTGTATGAATTAGATGCATTGTAATATTAAACTCCATAGTTGTCTGGATACATTTCTGTGTATGAATACATGTATAACCAGATTTATCAAGGCATGAACCAGATTTATCAAGGCATGAACCAGATTTATCAAGGCGTGAATCAAGACATAATTGGAAAGGGAATTCTGAGGGTAATGATAATAAGCACATCGTTTCCTGGAAAAAAAATGACTTTTTTATTATTATTATTACTGCAAACATGATCTTAAAAATATGTGTACAGCACAACATCCTTGTCTCTAAAGTGAAGAGACATGGATTTGACAGGTGGACCACTCGGTGGATAAGGAATTGACTGAATGGTTGCTCTCAGAGAATTGGGATCAATGGCTCAACGTTCAAGTGGAGGCTAGTGATGAGTGGCGTTCCTCAGGGGTCTGTACTAGGACCAGCACTGCTCAGCTTCTTTGTTGGTGACATGGAGAGTGGCATTGCCTGCACCCTCAGCAAGTTTTCTGATGACACCAAGCTGAGTCCTACGGTTGACACGCTGGAGAGAAAGGGATGCCATCCAGAGACAACTTGACAGGCTGAAGAGATGAGCCCCTGAAAACCTTATGAAGTTCAACAAGGCCAAGGCCAAGTGCATGGTCGGGGAAATCCCAAGTACAAATACAGGCTGGGTGGAGAATGGATTGAGAGCAGCCCTGAGAAGAAGGACTTGGGAGTGCTGGTGGATGAGAAGCTCAACAATGTGTGCTTGCAACCCAGAAAGCCAACCAAACCCTGGTCTGCATTAAAAGAAGTGTGGCCAGCAGGTCGAGGTTGGTGATTCTGCCCCTCTAGCCTCATGAGAGACTCCCCCTCCCCCTCAGTACTGCATTCAGCTTTGGGCCCCCCAACATAAGAAGAACATGGACTTGTTGGAGTGAGTCCAGAGGAGGCCACAAAGATGCTCAGAGGGCCAGAGCACCTCTCCTGTGCAGCCAGGCTGGGAGAGCTGGGGTGGTTCTGCCTGGGGAAGACACAGTTCTGGGGAGACCTTAGAGTGGCCCTTCAATATTGAAAGGTGGCTGATAAGAAAGATGGAGACAGACTTTTTAGTAGGGCCTGTAGCAACAGGACAAGGGGGAATGATTTTAAACTAAAAGAGGGCAGATTTAGATTAGACATTAGGAAGAAATTCTTCCCTGTGAGAATGGTGAGGCACTGGCAGAGGCTGCCCAGAGCAGCTGTGGGTGCCCCATCCCTGGCAGTGTCCCAGGCCAGGCTGGACGGGGCTGGGGGCAACCTGAGCTGGTGGGAGGTGTCCCTGCCCGTGGTGGGGGCTGGGAACTGGATGGTCTTTAAGGTCCCTTCCAACCCAAACCGTTCCATGATTCTATGGATTTGAAATTTGAAAAATACTTTCAACAACACTTGCTATTTAGTTCTTTATAAAATTCATATAAAATGAGGAAGATGAAAAAGTTAGTCATAAATACTGAAGAATGGTAGATGAAAATAAAACAGACAAAAAAGATACAAAAGATGGAAAATATCAACAAGCAATATTAAATTGACACAGTTTTGAAACAGTGTTCACTTTTAAAAACAAACATCTCTGATTTTCATGCCTGAGAACTACGTCAATGTTTATTTTTCGAAGAACTGTTTCTCTTTTGAAGTGTAAACTTTTCAGTTGGTGTTTTGGTTAGGTGGAGGTTTTTTGATTGTTTGGGTTTTTTTTATTATTATTGTTTGTGCGTTTGTTTTTTCCTGGGATATCCAAGAAGGCCTGTAGTTGATTTTAAAAAAAGACTTTAAATGTGCTTTGTTTTGGGAGGTCAGGTCTTGAAAAGCAGATTGTGGTGGGTCATTTTGGCATGGATCTGCTCAGTGGAGCACTGCCTGTGTTGGGACTAGCAGCGGTGACAGCACTGGGGCTGGAGCCTTGTTGCTGAACTTGACAGCTCTGACGAATGTGTTGAGCTACTGGGCTACTTGCGTGTGCTAGTGGAATAGGTAGATACATCAACACAAGAGTCTCTTAACAAGAACTAGATGAAGAACTTGGAAATATGAATCTGTAAAATGTTAAAATCACTGAACAATTATGTCAGTTAATAACACCTATCAATGCTAAAAATAGGAAAATGATGATCTATTCATGACCTAGGTAAGTAAACTCTGTATAATAGAATCCGCTGAGCCGAAGAGGTCAGAGGACAAAGAACTTTTTATCTGCTACAAGTCTATAAAAAGCTAGAAAGGAGCATGATTATTTCCCACATGACTAAATAAAGCAAGCCTTGAGCCATTAAGGCTGTTCAGATTCATAATATTTTCATTAACAGTGGGGAATTTGCTTCATTAGAATTCTCAACTCAATTCAAAAAGTGCAGTTTAGAACCATTTCTTTCATGCATATGTCACATGCTGACTTCAAAGGGAAAGAAACAAAGAGACCCAGACATGCAATACTCTTTAAAAGTTGTGCATTTCTCTTTGCCGTCACTTCAAGACATGGTTCTATTCATTCTTACATTTGTTGGTATCTGATGGACCATTATTCATCTGTGATGTCACTTAGTGAGGGCAGTATGGAACATGGCATTTTAAGCGTATAGATATTAAAGGCTGAAAACAGTACACATCCTACAGGGCCTAGCCCTGCACATTATGAGGTTTTTCAGGCCTTTGGGCCATTCTGGAAGGATACAAAAGCCTTATAGTAGCCGTTCCCAGTAAGGTTCCTGAGAATGAACCCCTGAGCCAGGTAAATGTCCAGAGTTCAGGAGATTAATTAGCAGTGATGACTTAGAGGTGGATCAGACAGTAAGTACTCTGCAGGAGTTAATTAGGTACAGCCTGGCTTAGGTAAACTCATCAGCTTCAAGGAGAGGGGAGTTCCCCTTGAGAGCCACTGAACTGCCATGGCCATAAGCTAATTCAGCATTTTTAGGCAAGTTCCACAGCTGAGGCTAGTTACACTCGGAGCTTCCAAACCCAGAGTCCTTAAAAACTGACATGAACGCAGGTCTGCTGAGTAGGAGCCCAAAATGAGGGATGAGAAAGAGAACAACGTGAAAACAGAGTGGTGGGTTTGGTTCCTGTTGCTCCTTGTTTACAGATGAAAAAGCTTCGTAATGGGATGGTGGCCAGAAAGCACAGTGGTTTGAGTTGTTTTGGTTGAATTTGAAAACAAATAGCTCTTGAAAAGCTGAAACTACAGAGGGATTTAGGATTTCTTCTGTACTTACTCAGGTGCGTGTTTAGTCTATCCTCTGAAAGGGCAATCTAAACTGGGTGTAAGAATCTATTTAGGGCTGTAAAAATCCAAAGCGTTTGGATAGGTGTATCAAAACAAAATCACACAAAATACCCAAGTGAGACCAAGAAAAAGGTAAACTAATAAATGAGGCTGTAAAGAGATATAAATTAGAAATACTGTGATGTCTCTCATCCAGAGAAGCTGATAAATAAGATATCCAGCATAGTTTAAAAGGAAGAATATGCCTGTGTTAAGAATATTTACAAGGAGGGAGGCGTGTTTAATTATGAAGCAGCTGTCTAAAAGAGGAAACTTAGGAGATTTCAGTTTGATTAAACAGTATATTTGACAACATGTTTCTGTTTTCAAACCTTCTCATATTTTTCCCCTTTCTACACTTCCAACGGGTGTGTGCAAGTTTTAGGATTAGTATTATTTTTATTATTATTATTGAAATGTTTCTTTATAGACAGTGGGTCTGCCTGGGCCTGTTTTTTCTGTTAATGGTGATAAACTCTTTTTAGTTAACAGTTTCTGAAAGAGCTGAGACATCGCTTTTATTACATACACACCCAAAAGAAAGAAGGACTTCTCAGAGCACAGTAAGTACCTAGTCAATCTATACATGTGCGTTTCCAGCAGTAGTCAGGCAGCTATTCAATCCCGTATAGAAGCACTGCACTGGAATAAGATTTCCCATTCAAGAATTTCCATCAGTGTTAAGGCTGACCGACGTTACTGCATCACCAGTTTCAAGGCTGATTTTTGACAGAGCTAGTATCTGTATCTTAAAAAAGGAGCAAAAAAAAAAAAAAAACCATAAAAGAAGATAGTATCTTTGAAACACAAGAAACCAAATCAATGGTATGGATTTCCTGGTTTTTACCAACTGTGTTGAAGAATGATTGTTAATAGGCTGTATAGGTGGCTGCACCTTTTTATAATATTGCTTTGCTTAAAAAGCAGTGAATATCAAACATGGTCTGAAATCAAATAAAAACTCAAAATGCTAGCTTCCAGGGGATCAGAGTAGCAGTTTGAATTCTAGGTTTTTAAGAAGAAAAAAAGGTATGGGAACCATAGGTTTGGGCTTGTTTTGTGTTGTTTTGAGGTTGGGTTTTTGTGGTGGTGGTGGTATTTTTTTGTGGTTATTTTATTTTTAAATCAGATCACCAGCCTGCTAATCTGAACTCTTGTGGACTTTTGAGCACTCAGCCTACCCGTGAATAATGGAGTGTTACAGAGTAATTTCAAATCAAACTAAAGTAGCATTACTGCAGGCTTCAATGAAAGTATACCTTTATAAAGGCAAGTCTTAATAAAGACATTTTAAAAACTGGGAAGACAATCAAGATCCTGGAACACATTAATTTTCCCTAGCGGAAATGTCTGGTTTCTTGATTGAGGTAAGATGTACTTTACTGGTGCTCATTGATTATATTGTAGTTGTGATCTTCACATTCTGAGCTTGCTTGCTGCTCCCAGAGCTACAGCTCAGCGAGGGGAAGGAGCTGTACTGACTGACAGACCTTACTCTTTGCAGAAAATGGAATAAAAATGACCGGTAATTACCAGTTTGCCTTGACATATTTTAAGCAATTACCCAAGCATTGAAATGTCATTCAAAATAACAATATTTGCTGGTTTAACAGGTCTATAGTTTTACAAGGTGATCAATTTCTATGGAACTGGATGTCAGAAACTAAAATAGAAAAGCCTTAGGCATTGCCAGCTCTTTCTTGATTTTTTGCCCCCACTTAATTTAGTGATGTTAGGTGGCATCTATGTGATCTCTCTCTTTAGTCTTTTTTGTTTCATCTTCCTCCAAATTTAGCAGTTACCTGAAAGCAGCCATGAGGACTTTGCTTACAGAGCTGGATTTACCAGAAAAGGCTTCTAGGGTTTTCCATCTCCTTGTCCTCTAGATCCCATTAAAGAGGAGCTGCACAGCATCTGTCCCTCAGATCTCCTCAAAATGTATCTGAAGCTGTATCCACCCTTTGATTTCAAGGCTGTTAGGAATTTTATCATAAGAAATCAGACAAATAGAGACTGAGTTTCTTGTCTTTTGACAAAGCTTTACAACTCTCTGGTGCTTTACATTTAAGGTGTGGGAGAAGACAAAGGAAAGCCCAAACCCTGAGAAATCTGACCTGTTGCACTAAACAGGAGGTGGGGGCGTGGGGGTTGAGGTGGACAATTCTTTGCTGACCCCCACAGGCAATTAGCGTACGGTAGTCAGTCATGCAACGTCATTATTGCTCTCTGCTAGATAATATTGCTGCCTTCCCAACAAGCCCCCCCCCCATGTGTTCCAATGACCTAATTAACGACTATATTTCTGTCTTATCCTATTCCACAAATGGTATTAGAAAGTAGGTAAGGCCAGAAATCTTCAAACTGACTTTCACAATCAAATGGTCTGTGACCAATTCTTCTTCGGGCCCCTTTACTTTGTGTTTATCACCGCAGTGTGTCTGACAAGCAGCTCGCTATGCTGAGACGTTTCCGTAGATAAGTTTGACACAGGTCACCAAAGGACTCGTCCAGAAGCTGGAACTGAAATTCTTTAATCTCTGGGGCAGTGTTGAGTGGGGTGGTGGGGAAGGGGGCTCAGCCACTCTTTTCTTTTTATTTCCATTCGTCAGGATGGAGTTCAGACACCCTCCTCTCCAGGATCTCTTTTAAACGTTGCTGTGCAAAAATTGGTGAATTTTAATTTGGTTTTATTTTTATGTATTGTAGTCCCAGTTTTTTGATTTTATACAGTGAACTGGCACATTATTTATTTTCAGCTGCAGAATGCTTAAGCTTTTAGTGTTTGTTCTGATGGGACATCATGGCATTTTACAATGAATGTAAATATCTGCATTTCATATAATTTATTTATACACAAGCAGCATAGAAAATACAAAATATTTTTTGTCATTAAAGTACCTCTACCCATATATACATTTTTTTTCCTGTTTGCAGATCTATCTTTTTAATGCTGAAACTGTTCTTCTTCCCCAATTTCCCTCTTTTTTACACCTCAGGAAGTACTCTAGTTAAGATCAGTTTATGCTAGTGAAGCACAAATCTCAAAAGATTCAAATCAGATCAATCATGCTTTTTTTTTTTGTGCTTACACAAGTATCAGCTGTTCCGAAATGCAATGGTCTGGCAATTTCAGAAGTAAAAAGTTTTCTGATGAGATTTTTTTAGTATTTCTGACTCTATTTCCAGCCAAAAATGTTGCAGATTCTCACTTTGTTCTTAATTTTTACTTCCAGTCCCTAGTAGATCACACTCCAACATTTTAGAAATTCTAAAAATGGAGTCAACACAAAATTGTTTACAAATGAAATGAAAACTCTCTTCCAAATGGAACTAACTGCTCTAAGTTGTTGGTTGTTTTTTTTCCCCTGTGGTAAAATTTTTCCAGGGAGCATTTTGGTTCCAGTTCTGCTTTATTTATTTCCTATCCTGTTGGCTTTACAATCAGTTTGGTCTAATAAACACACCCTGCCAGAGTTCGCCAGTCTTTATTAGAACAAAAAATTACTATTTTTTTAAAGCAATATGTAAGTAACTATTTATTAACGATTAAAAATTAGGAATTAGGGGAAAACCAAAACATACTACTTAAAATTTGTAATCTGTTTTTTGGTTTTTGGTTGGTTGGTTTGGTTGGTTTTTGTTTTTTTTTTTTTTTTTTTATTAAACCCATATATTTACACATATGCTTTCTAAAAAGCAAAAATTTAACTACAGCAAACTAAAATATTTAGATTTACTGTCTACATATGAAGCAAGAAGACGGCTTTATTTGGTCTCATACAGAATGTTTTCTGCAAATGTGGTTGCTCTGAAAAATTCTGAGATCTTATTCTCTGGACACGAAAGAGGTTTCATCTCAGATCAGCGTGTGGTTAAAAGACTTGCATAGCCTGTTTCATTGACTTCTTTCACCATTGGCCATGACTTCAATCATTTGCAGGAGCTTAAATTTCACAGGTGTGCTTGTGTGTGCGTGTGTGTTTGTTTTTCAGTCGATATAAACCAGCAACAGACACTCTTGCTGCCTGATTAGCCTTCTGCCACCTCAGCAGATTCTTGCCCTGCTGTGGGGGCAGGCTGAAGGGCTGAGCGAGAAGCACAAGGCAGGGAGAAGGAATGCTGCCACTTGCTGAAGCAGCTCTTCCCAGGCAACCTCCAATTTTGGTTTATACTCAGAGATGCCCAACCTGAAGTTGCTCACGCCAAGAGCTGCAGCATCACCCTTGCCCCAGCCATCAAATTGCATATGTTTCTGTCAAAGGTCCCACAAAACCCTGCCACTTGTGAAAAGCCACGAACACCAGCAAACTCCTCACTTTCCTTTTTGGTGTGCTGCTTTGCTGAGTGCGGAATTCACCTAAATATGTGCGGCAAAGCTGAAAGGAAAAGGCATATGTAGCGATAACGTCTCGGTGCTGCTTCCTTTAGAAGATGCCGCATGCAAGTGTTAGAAATTTTCTTGGCACTTACACCCAAAGACATGTGTCTGACCGATATGTTAGCAGGCACGAGGCCACTTGGCAGATGGATGTGAGCATACTTAGCCAACAAATATGTTCATCAACTTTATATGTTGAAGGCATAATATTCACCTGGGGAATTCAAAACGGATCTCTGGCCACAAGAGTTTCCACACTCATGGTAAAGCTAGCAGATACATAACTCGAGGGGGCAATGATTTAAGATATAAAATTTCAGATTTATTCTGAGTCATAGTGATAGTCTTACTAACTAATTTGACTTAGAAAATGGTCTTTTAAAATGGAGCCTTTGAGGTATTTATTGCTATTCCTAGCGCTGAAAATTCCTTACATTTTCTAATAAAAAATCACAAGCAGCATCATTCTGGTTGTACTCTGGTCACAGATAAATTTTATAGTTAGTTTAGATAAATATTTAACAATAGGAAAAAAAAAATCAGATTAACAGACTCCAAACAGAAATGGACAAAATTGCCTCCTCTGTAATGATGTGGTAATTAATGCCTCATTTAGCTCAATTTTCGTTCATTAACACCAACAGTCTTCAAAGTAAATGATAGGATGTTCACTGACTTTAAAAAGTTTCAGCTAAGTGCAGGGTGATTATCCCATCTAGATTTTGCTTTTCATTTTGCCACGCCGTACAGATCCATTTAAGAAATTATGAAGCAATATATATATTAGTATTTGCTCCTAAACTGAAAAAAAACCCACCCTATAAGTTAGTGAAGTGTTAAGGAAGCAGCACCCAATTTTTTCAATTGCAGGCTGGAAAATTTAGTAAATATAATTATTCCATCTGACTGACCATTATTAAGCTATCTGATTTGTTATATACTCCCTCTCATCATTACAGCTCACTAGAAAGATGAAATACGTCCTCTGGACAACTGAGATCCCAGGCACAAAGATGCCTTACTGTTTCTAAAATTTAAACATTATGGTGAAGATAGATTTTTAAGTCGTTGCCATTTTCTGATGGAGAAGTTATGTTGTGAATAACGGTGAACTTTCCTCAGCTCTATGTGCAGTGAATCAGATTCACTCTCGGTGAAGGTTAATGAAAAGGCTTCAAGGCTTTGGCTGCTCCTATGGGCCCCCTAGGCCTGTGTTGGTATAAATCAATGCTAAAAAGGGAAATGCATTTTTATCTCCTTGCTCTGTGTACATGATTCCTGTCAAGGCTGACACAACGCACACCTCTTTTTAGATAAGCCCTTCCCTTGTTTGGAATCATGTTTTCAGTTCCTTTGTTGAAATAACACTGAACAGTAATTAAAATGATCTTTCGTATTTCCATGTAACTCCTTGAAAATGTTTTTTTACTAAAACTGTAATTGTACTGTTGGACCTTACGCTGTGCTGTCTCTGGGAAAGCTCTCCACTGTCCCTACTACAGATTTACTTTGTGTTGTTTCTTGTTAGGAGATGTGCTCTTCCTTTTTTTTGCCACTCTTTATATTACCACTGTGTGCCTAACTATTTCATTTCAATAGCCTCACTTTCTATTTACAGTGTTGCTTTCTTCATGGCAGGAATGTAGTATACATTATTCCATGTTTCTCTTCACACCTTTTGGTTGCTCATCCTTTTAATATCATCTATTAATGAGATGTAATCATTTGCTTTTTGTTTGCATTTACTTTTTATATGCTCTCTTCAGTGGGAGCTGTAAGTGAAGAATATCATTCAGTGCAGATCCAATATTGGTCAAAGGTATTCATTAAATAAATTCATTCAATAAATTAATTCAATAAGCGCTTTCCATGAGAGGCCATAATTGAGCCTGACAGAAATAACACTTCATCCTTACGCACTGACTTCAGTTTGGACAACTTAACATTACTTATAAAATTCTATAATATGGGATTAAAGCACTGTGTTAGGTAAATGTTATTGTTATTTTTGTTGGTGAAGAAAATGAGTATAAAATCTAAAGGGCTAGATTATTAAATAGGTTATGGTATCGTCTCTAGTTCATTACATGAGCACACTCTTACTCACATAGAGTGTTCAGGTGCCTGTTTTCCACCGATTTGAAGATGTCCCTGCATGTATTACCTTAAGAAAGTAATTTCTTCCCTATAGACAGACGTTCTTTTACTCTGGCAAGTGTTTCACATTGCACATAAAAAAAGTCAGAATCGTTTGATGCTTGTGTACAACTACGTTTGGTAATAACTTCACAGAATTAAAAGTTTGTTCACTATGATTGACAAGGCTGTGACTTACTGTTTACATTCCCTTTTTCCTAGGGTATTTCTATGTTTATTTATATATTTGCCTTTGGAAAGATTGTGTCATCTTGAATGAAAATGACAAATGCAACAACTGAGCAGATGTACTGAGAGTTTAGCAGACAGGCATACATTTTCGTAGATGAAGTGATCCATATCCATTTCATTATAGGAAGGAAGTTGTCTGGAAAAAATGAAGAACGAAAAGAGAACAAGACCCACTAATATTAGAAAACTTTTATAATACTTTGTGATGAGTTGAAGAGCTGCAATTAGTTATTAAAAAAGAAACACCTTTGAATCTGACAGTTCATGGTTTCAGGTATTGAAATTACTGTCACCAGGTGAATTTGGCTAAATCATATTTAATTGTATCATAAAATTAAGAGAGACCAGGATTTTATGCTAAAGTCTGAACATGCTAATACATAATTTTCTGTCTTAAATAGGTGCAACAATAACTGTTAAAAATGTAAATATTTTAGCATTCACTTTGTCTTTTGAATACCAAACCCAGTGGTCTCTGGGCAGTTTCTGGAGTAGGTCAGTAGGTCACAGTAGCACTCATTTACCAAGTGCCAGATCTTGGGAAAGTGGGAATATGACCTGGTGGTAGCAAGTTAGGGAACTTAGCTCTTCTGCACTACGTATGGGAAGTAAGTCACCACAGCCAGCGGAGTCAGCGAGGCTCTGTAGAAGGCAACTGGTGTGGCAAAGTTATACAGGGCTTTGCTGGGGATCACTGAACCAACTCTGAAGAAGCTGTTTTTTTTTTTTTTTTGTTTTTGTTTTTTTTTTTTTTTTTAACACAGTGAAATGATGTGCCACTGAAAGATAATCATTTGGATCTGGGAAGCAGTACAAACATGCCAGTTAATTAGCTCTGCTCTCAGTTTACACAGCTGCACTGCTCCAGGTTGAGTATGCTGCTGTGCTGCACGGTGTAGGCATGCCCTTGGGACTCTCCTACGAAGATCTCTAACCCTGATTTCCTCTTTGAAGATAGCCACCTAGGCACTCCTGCAAGGCCAGGCAGTTATCAGTCCTTTCAAAAGCCAGCTGGAGCAGGTGGAGGCTGGAAACCCCCACTTCTGCACACAGATCAATAGTCACCATCATATTAAAAAGAAAAGTGGGAGAATTTAATTTCACTACCTACCCTGCTCATATTAAGACATATTACACGGGCAAACTTCAGCAATATGAACTGTAACTGCAGACTAATTGCTCATAGTGGCCCCTTGCTTCCCACCACTGAAATTCTTCCGCTGTGCATGAACTATGCCATTCCTGCCCGCACAGGTCTCCCAGCAGACTTCCACCTTCCTCCAGGTGAGGAGGTCAATACCTCCTGCTCAGGCAGGAGGTAAAATTGCAGATAGGAATGGCAGAAGGCACAGTCATTCTGTTTCCATCTTTTCTCCAGGATGTTAAACAAAACTAATCCTTTTCAAAATTTTGTTGACTATAAACTGTATCGTAGTGTATCGAGTGGTATTCAACTGAAGTAGCCTTGCAGATGCCCAGACAAGCTACTCACATGAGACCCATGAAGCACTTCAAGGTCCTGCTGCGGCCAAATCTTTATTGAACACTTTGCAGTATAAAAAAAAAATGGAGATAAAATCACCATAATAATAAACCAGAAAGATAACCAAAGATCCCTACCCTGGTTTGGGCTGGAATAGAGTTAATTTTCTTCTTAGTAGCTGGTGCGGTGCTGTGTTTTGGGTTTGGTATGAGAACGATGCTGACAGCACCCTGACGGTTTAGCTGTGGCTGAGCAGGGCTCACCCTCAGTCAAGGGCTTTTCAGTTCCCCGTGCTCTGCCCGTGAGCAGGGGCACAAGGAGCCGGGAGGGAGCACGGCCAGGGCAGCTGACCCCAACTGGCCAGGGGGACACTCCCAGTGTCACGCCCAGTATAGAAACTGGGGGGAGCTGGCTGGGAGTGGCCAATCACTGCTGGGGAACTGGCTGGGCATTGGTCAGCTGGGGGTGAGCAACTGCCTTGGGCATCACTTGGGTTAAAACCCTTGGTTTTTATCCCACTCTCTCCCTCTCCTCTTCATTACAGTTATTATTGTTGTTGCTATTATTATTTTCTTTATTTCAGTTATTAAACTGTTCTTAGCTCAACCCATGGGGTTTACATTTTTTCCAGTTCACCCCCCCATCCCACTGAGATTGGGACTGGAGTGAGTGAGCAGCTGTGTGGTACTTAGTTGCTGCCTGGGATTAAACCATGACACAAACTTTTTTTTTTTTTTTTTTTTTTTTTTAATTTCTGAAGGATTTTTATGTGCTGTGTGGCAGGCTGTATACAAAACTTAATGGGACAACAGAGAATATTTTTAAGAGGTGGCAGACTGTGATTTTTTCAGTGAATTCCTCGTAACTTTCCTTTTGCTGAGATAAAACAAAATGGTAAGTAAGAAAGGGACTTAATAAGATAATTGCACGTTTGCTGTGATGTTTACATAGTTTGGTGGGAGAGACACAAGAGGCAAAAGAAGGGGAACTACAGGGCTTTTGTTTTTTGTTTTGTCTTGCAATGGGGAAGAAAGAATATCTAAAGGCTTTTTTTTTTCTCTAACTTTTAAAAAACACTGCACTGCAGATCTCAACCCTCGTATATATCTGAAAAAGTTTTAACATGAGTGTGTTGATGGATTCTAGCAATATTAACATTCCCACAGAGTGAAAGGATGCTTATAAACACTCTATAGCCATGAAGTAGCCATTAACCTGCAAGTTCTCCAGCCCTTACTTTCCTGTTCTGGTAATTTATTTCATCTCTAAATTACATTTTATTTACAATTCTTCATTTATTCTGTTCTTTTGGAGATGGTCTGGAACAAGGTATTTCTCCATTGAATAATTCATCCAGTGAATTTTTCCATTCTCATGAATTATCTGGTAATAAATGTTTATTTTTCCAATTTAATTATTTTTGTATTATTTATAAGGATCTTCAATAAACAGTTATGAATGTTTGAAAGGAGCTACAGGGTCATATGTTCTTTTGGGTCTCTCTGCTTGCTTAGTTCTGGAAGAGTATCTTTGCTCCAGCAGTGTTTCCAGAGATGAAGTGCTACTCTCCTTTGACAATAACATGGTAAGGAAATTTTCATATTAATATTAATTTCACCAGTGATTTAATTCCTTTGGTACTACACAGCCAAAGATGGATGTAATATTTCAGTAATGCCCAGAGAACATCTTACTATCTTTTTGCCTTTCCTGTACAGAAGGTCCCATTGAGATAAACCAAAGCAGTAATGTGAACAGATGGGTAGAAAAAAATCATATTCAATGTGAAAGCCCATTTTGACTTTTTCAAGTCCTCTAGAATGTAGAAATACAAATATCTAGGAATCCAAGTGAATGGAAAAAAAAATCCCTTTGAATAATTAGCAAGTAAGGAAAAGTCCCTTCCCCTTCCCCTTCCCCTTCCCCTTCCCCTTCCCCTTCCCCTTCCCCTTCCCCTTCCCCTTCCCCTTCCCCTTCCCCTTCCCCTTCCCCTTCCCCTTCCCCTTCCCCTTCCCCGTTGTTTTTTTTTTCCCTGTTCTTTTCTTTTCTTCTCTTCTTTTCTATTCATTTCAAATGGCAGGTGAAAGAACATATTTTATCCTTCTTGCAATGGTTCCAGAGATTGTTTCTTGTCCACACACTGATTTAGTTGAAAATGTAGTTTATTGATTTATCAGCTTAGACTTCCTTTCCCAAAAATAGAGATTTCTTTTAGTTAAGAGTTTATTCTCTGTCAAGACTATTTATTTACATAATACTGAATTCAAAAAGATTTATCTGACAGCAGAATCAGTAGCATCATCTTCTTTAATTTGGTAGACAGAAAAAAGTGTTCTTTTTAACAGTTAAATATTTGCCAGTCACTTAGGATAAAAATCTTAAATTTGCTTTCAAGTTTCAGGAAAAATGGAACCTGAACTTCTGGAATTTAAAATACTGTTTACTAATTCAATAGCTATCTGTTCATCTGGAAGATGTGTGTTTCTTGATTCTGAATGAAAGTGCCATACGGTTTGTCCAAGGATAAACTACAGTACCAAAATTCACGTACTGGAAAAGCTGTTAACGCTGGTTAACTGGTCTAGCTTTGCAGACCCAAGAGGATCACTTCTCAGCATCAAGGAGCCCAGTCTAAGCTATTTTATATGGAGTAGTAATTAAACAAGAACATAGAATTCCCCTGATGTAAAACATACTGGGATCTCAGCCTCTAAACATAGCGAGTTTCCTAAAACGCCTGGCTAAGGACTAGTGTTGACAGTGTGGTTTTCTTGCCGCTGTCCCTTTTCCGTGCCAAGTAAACACGCTTATTTATGGCAACGTTCAGAACTGAACAGTACTTGCTTATTTTGTGCATGCAAGTATTTTCATTTTACAGTGATAGAAAAGAAGGTAACGATGCTGGAGCTAGTACAAATCAGCACAACCCCATTCCTTCAGCGGTTTTGTTGGCACTAGTGGTGGGTTAACCCTGGGCAGCTGCCAGACCCTCACGCAGCCATTCTGCCACACCCCCCCCTCAGCGGGACGGGGGGAGACAAACGAGATGGAAAAGCTTGTGGTTGAGAGAAAGGCAGCGATATCACTTACCAGTTACTGTCATGGGCAAAACAGGCTCAAGCTGGGAAAAATTAATTTAGTTTATGGCCCATTAAAAATAGAGTAAGATGGTGAGAAACGAGACCAAACTAAGACCACCTTGCCCCCAGGCCTGCTTCTTCCCAGGCTTAGATTCACTCCTCCATATGTGACTCTTCTACCTATTCCCCCAGGTGGCAGGGGGGGTAGGAATGGTGGCTTGCAGTCAGTGTTACACAGTCTGCTGCTCCTTTGTCCCAATAATTTTTTCCTTAATCTAACATGAGTCCTTTCCATGGAGTATAGTCCCTCAAGAACAGATTGCTCCTGCATGGGGTCCTCTCCATGGGCCGCAGCTCCTGTCAGAGAGCCTGCTTCTGTGGGGGCTTTCCACCGGCTGCGTAGGGACAACCTGTGTCACTATGGGCTCCTCCATGGGCTAAAGGGGAACCTCTGCTCCAGCACTTGGAGCACCTCCTGCCCTCCTCCTTCTCTGATCTGGGTGTCTGCAGAGGCCTTTCCCTCATGTTTTTTGTCACTTCTGTCTCTCACAACTGCTGCAGAGTGTTTTCTACCCTTTCTTAATTCCATTTTCAGAGAGGAACCACCAGCTCAGCTGACTGTTTAGCTGTGCCCTGTGGTGGGTCCACAGGAGCCAGCTGGCACCAGCCGTGTCAGCACAGGGCAGCCCCTGGCCCCTTCTCACAGGGGCCATCCCTGCAGCCCCCGCTACCAACACCTTGGCACGTCAACCAACTACAGAGCCATCCCGGAGAACATCAGCTGGCAGTTTTGACCAGGATTTATTTTCCTCAAAGAGTATCTTCTTGCCGTCCCATTAAGTGTTGTAATTCCATTGATTTAGGTAGGTAAGGCTTAATTTTTACTGGCACTAATGAGAAAATAAGAATCCAACTCCAAATTGCCACTTCCTTCCCTAGGCTTCCCTTAATTTTTTTCTATTACTTTTTAATTGCAAATTCCCTGTTACTTCCACATCTTGGACAGCAGAAAGCTAGGTAGGCACTGGCAGTAGAACAAGAAAATGCTCTGAGTACCTGATTCATTGGCTGTAAAAATAAAGAACATGGCGTGGAGACAAAAGCTCTTTGGAGCTTGTGACTGCGAAGCGCTCTAGCACTGACTGCAGGTTGCAAATACATTTCACGTGATGGAGGGTCGTCATTCATTTCAACTGAGCATCCAAACCTGTAGGTACTTGTTCCAGAGCAAGGTACCAAAATCAGTAAACTCCTGTTAGTCTCTAAAATCAAGTAGGCTGTTCTGGTTTCAGTTTTGTCATCAGGATTGGTTTTGAGACAGGCATGTTAACCTTGGACAGAAAACGACAGGGCCCAGTTCTTCCTCCTAGTTATCCAGCTCATCAATGAAGGTATTGCATCGCTGCTGCTGCTGCCACAGCTGTTACGCTTTTAGAATAAGATTTGAATTTTAGACACTTGTCTGTTGTGTGCCCCTAATCAGAAAAGCCTACCATAAAGTGTGTATTTTGGTTTTATATAAGTTCAGCTAATGAGCCTAGACTTAAGTATGCACTTCAGTGCTTTGATGAAAAGGAAAGGAGAATGCTTGTCCCTGGCATTTTTTGATCGATACAAGTGGTCATAGTTCAGGATTTCTTTTTCTTTCAATTGCAGGTAAATAGCAACAGTAAGGTCTTCAGGGGAAAATCTGGTCTCATTTATTTTTATGTTTTTTACACTTAATTTTCTCTGACTTTCTTTTGTTACCCCAGATTTATCCCGATGTAGTAGAAAGCAGCAGTTAGCTCTTACCAATTGAGACAGAAATAAAAGCAAATGCAATTTAGTTGCCAGTTTGAAAAGTCCTTGCCAGATATTCATTGAAAAGAAGAATTATTTTTTTTCCTTTTTCTAGACAAGAGAGGAGATATTAGTGGGGAGTGTGATATAGCTGTTTGTAAAGCCAAACATACCTGCAACGGGGGATTAACGTTCTTTTTCTTCCAGAAACAGACCCACTTATATTTTCTTGGAGCTCTGTAGGTGCTCTTAGATAGTTTAAAAAACCTTGAAGAAAGATAAATGAAACTACCATTTCTGTGAGAAGGTCTTGAATTTTTAGCAGAATTTGTAAAAATATGTTTGAAGTCTCCAAATCCTCTTCGGTGTTACAGATAAAGAAGTTAAACCCTTAATGGGAGAAGGGATTCTGACAAAGGCTGGTAACTAAAATTAAATCAGCCAGTATCAAGACATTTACTTGACAAAAAGGCAGGAAGAACAGTCAGGGTAATTATTTTTCAGTTTTTAATAGTCTATTATTTGTGGTTTTGTGATGATGTTTGTTAACGATAATTGCCTTTCCTTGTACTGTTTATTTTTAATGAGCCCCTCAAAATGGAGCATAAATACTGTAAAATCACAACAGTAATTATTTTGATCTACTTATAAAGGCGTATTAAAAAAATAAACAGGACACTGGTGAGTTTAAGGCTTAAATGAAGTTTGATAAATGATTCATGACACTATTTAATATTACAAAACTGGGGCACAGACAGGTTTAACTTCTATAAGAATGATCCAAAGCGGTATCTCCAGACCAGGGCCCAGCTTTCTAAACATTTCTATTTCCACTCGGGTTGATATTCGAAAGCCATAGTCCGTACAGTGGGATGTAGCACTCAGAAGCTACACAACCAACCTTGGAGCCAACTTTTTAATCCGTATTACGGCATGGGTTTAAGTGCCATGAAAAAGGATCAGGTAGACCGTATAGGGATCTACTGATGCAGCTGTGTTGCTTCTGGAACAGACCATTTGGTACGTATTCCAGGATGCTCTGAGCTTAACCAAAGGGTGTAAAGAAGCCCAGAAATGAAGGTTCTTGAGCGTCTGAACCAGCACTGGGGGGGAAGGAAGGCTCAGCTAGTATAAAGACAAGGGAATTGCAGGAGAGCCTTGGAAAGTGTCAGCGTAGGTTTATGCTGTGGAATTAATCAGTAGGAGGGAATGCTTCCAGGCACCGCATCACTGTGGGTTATCAGGATAGCTGTAAGGATGTTTTGCATATCACACTCCCAAACAGTGTCCAGCTACAAATCAGGATTTACGACAAGGGAGTGAGCACTGCTAGTAGGCAAAACACGTTCAGGCACCCTGTACTGATGGCTAGGAAGGTTTGATAGCACAGATGTGCAATGTGGCTTCTGGCTGGTCTCAAGGCCAAGGAACGGTCTCAGGCATGCTGCATCTACCAGTACACAGTAAGCCACAGATTGCTTTAAAACAATTACATAATGACACACTAAATTCCATATATAAAAGGGATTTAGGCAATTTCTCTGATTTTCTTTAAAGTTACTGAATCCATGGAATTGAGATCCTTGGATCTGGGACCAGTTTCAAGTCACTATGCCTTTCACCACTTTCTTTCACCACTACCTTCACTGTGAGATTAACATCCTACTTCACAGAGACATAGGCCAAATTTTGTAAATGTTATTTCTTTAAAGCAAGATTTATATGAACAATATATCTGTATTTAGTACAGATATAAGTCTGTATATATTTGTGTACATCACCAGATATTAAAAATATATATTTTTTAATATGTAAATACATAATTTCAAAGGCACGTGAAATTAGTGTCAAGAAGTTAAACATTAGTTCCTGGATCTTCTCTAAAATCTGGTTTGAACCAACTGTACCATGGAAGTCAGAGAGGAATACTTTTGTTCCGTTAATTCTGAAACTAATAGCTGTAACATGCTAGTAACCTCGGTACTTTTCATCTTCAGTGAAGGGGTTTTAATTGCTCTGTACTAAGGACCCACCATTTCTGTCTCTCACATCTTACCCTCAGTGTTTCTTTCTGTGATACAGTGGAGAAAGGTCGAGAGCTCTCGTCTCATCGTAACGATACGCTGTGGGGAAGGGAAATGATCTGTTCCCAGGTCTGAACATTGGGTAATCATTTTACATGCTCAAGAATCATGAAATCCTTTTTCAGATGGTTGCAACTCTTGAACAACTGCTAACATCCTTTCTTTTGCTTGTTGGGGGGGAAAGAAAAAGATCAGAGTCAGGCTTCATTTTCACAGGCAGGTAAGCAACTATAAGAATTAATTAGTGCTTCAAGAGGTCCATCTTATTTCTTGGCTTTCCCTTTCAGCTGCCCCTTGACCCTTTCAGTAGTATGAACTGCTTTCCAGTCTCATCACATCCCACATCACTGTCCTAGTAGTATCTTTCCTAATAGAATATGCAATAGTTATGGCATATATAAATGATAAATCAAGAAATAGAGGTCTAGATATGTTAAGTGATTTATTTAAAACCACCTAGAGGGACAGTGACTGAGCTAGAGCCAGACACAGTATTGTAGCTAACACAAGGCAAAAGATTTGCTTTCTGCCATCGTACCTTTTTCTCACTCTCATTGCCCCTCTTTCTCTTCTATGTTGTAGCTTTATTTTCTCCCAGAATTATATATGTGTAAAGTAAGACATTCCTCTCCTCCCTCTAAGCACAGGCTCCAGTCTGTTTGGGGGAGGAATTACGAGATTTATTTTGTAAAGCTTTCTCCCAGCAGACTTTTGTTTGTTATAAACTGAACAAATGATAATAACAACAATAAATAGCAGTAAGAATGACTTTATTTACATTACCATTAGTGTGGAAGAAAGCAGTAATTTACCAGCACTTCGTAAGCATAAATAATACTTGTACGTGACTTTCAGTTAAAGCTGGTGTAGTCGGTTGGAATGGCAGGGGGAATCGCAAAGAAGCTGAAGCAAATTGGGTTGCAGCTAGATCCCTCCATAGGTGGGCTTTGTTAGTTTTTGGTATGGAGTCGGATGATTGCTGGTGTGACAAGAGGGAGCTGAAGCACCCAGCCTAGCTACTCAAAGGGCACTGTGGGCAGCTGACACTGCTGCTGCCCGTTCTGCCTTTGCATGCATTATGGTTTACTGATTATGGTGCAGTCAACAACTGCCTCCTGCCAGCTGCTGCATTGCTGTCCGTACCTTTTTTTTGGTGGAGAAACTTATTACAGCATCTCAATCCATATACTTCAGCATTGTGCTATGAGCTCTACAGATACACAGACACATACTACGTTGCAACAACAAGATTTCCTTCTTAATCTTAGGTCATTTGAATCCAATTTGGGACTCCTAATTAATTTCAGCCCTTCAGGGCATCTATTTGCATCTATTCCAGACCTGTACTGACACATATATGACATGATCCAGGTCTCATGTCTATCTCCTGCACCATTCAGCCTCATATTTAAAAAGCAAGCAACCCCCCCCACCTTTTAACATTTTTCCTAACAGCAAAGAATTAATAAACCTTATAACAGAAAGGCAGGTGTTTGGGGATAAATAAACCATAACACAACAGAATAAAATAATCTCTGAAGACAGCGCTGGGCATCAAGGTCTGTCAGGTCCTTTCTAAACCCCATTTCTGAAAAGGTTGGTATGAGTCCTTAAATACAGACTTTCAGCACAGAGTTGTTTGCTTCCAAATTGGAGAAAGTTTACATGAAAATCTCACACGGTGAGAAAAGAGGTAGCAAAGACAGCAAAGTGAAAAGCTAGGAGACCGTACAGGTAAGCCAACAGCCTGCTCCATCAAAAAGTTGTTAGCAACTATTCAAGCAAGACTTGGGAAAGTGTACGCACTCTTTCATGGTCTTTCCTGTTATTATTCATTAAGTGTGAATGCTTGTACATATGCTTATGCATGTGTGAAATTAGTGCTCACAGAAAGGATTCAATTTGCTATGATGGAGCATAAAATCCTACACCTATTTCAGATACAGTATGGGAGAGGTGAAACAAGAGAAAGTTCCCCATACGTTGCCTCAGTAAGATGTTCCCATCCTACCACCGGCTCTGGGATGGGGTATCTGTACAGTTCTCATACTCTTTCTGCTCACTGTTACTAAACAGGATTTTTAAAGAAGGTAGAACAATTAGCCAAAGAAATTTTGATGGGATTTTGGATGTAACATTCTCAGATCGTTTAGGATCTATAAAAAGAGGATGCGATTTTTAGCTTTTGAATTAATCATTTACAACTGTGCTATTTCACATAAAATTTCTATAATGATCGTGTTTTTCTTCACACTGCTTCTCTAGCTAGACTTGTTTGTTTGTTCGTTTGCTTTTTTTTTTTTTTTTTTTTTTGGTCCATAATATCCCTATCAGCAGCTAGTGAGGTGTACAGTTTCCTATGATTCCTGCAAACAAGTCTGTTGGCAGTGGAGGCACGAGTTTTTCTCTTCTTGAACAGAAACTTATACCATATTTTCATGTCTTTGTCTCTTCCTTTTCTTCAGACTGGTGCTGAAAAAATGTCTGTAATGAATAATGAATAATGGATAAGTTTGCAATACTGGAACTCACTGTGGTTAATCCTTAATAAATGGTGCATCCCGAGTTTAGCTACAAAGACAGTACAGTCCAAAACCAGATCAGGTGCTGCCATCAAATGAAAGTACTGTAAGTAATGAAATAATAAAGAGAAAGAAGAATCAGGTTGGTTGGTTGTATGTTTTGTTTTGGTTTGTTTTTCATTATCTCAAAATGATTTTAGAGCTGGTATTATGGATAAATTAGTTGGAAAGTAAAATGAGGGTTAATCCAAGAAGCCCTTCCACACAACTTTGGAGATACGGAGGAAGGATAATATCCTTGTTCTGTTTGCATAGCAGCATAGGATGGTCACATGTAACCTTCACCATCTGTTCCAGATGATCCAATGAAGTGAATCATTTATAAACAAAACAGACAAATGAGCTTTATAATTAAAGGTAGAAAATACAGAAAAGGATAATAGTTATTTGGGCTAATTAAATAACTATTTATTAATATTGAAGTCTGTGCATTGTATAGTTTTAGAATACTTGGAGTTCTGCTGTTATTATTGTTTTTCATTTTATGGTCATCAAACTATGTAAGGTTTCAGAAGGATTTGAAAACTAGGCTATTCATACATTAAAATAAATGACAGGTCATTAACCTGCATTCAGAATTAAAGTAAGCAATACATGAAAGTCAGGGAAAGAGTAAGTACACCATTTTGCAGGCAGAGTAATCTCTGAAGCCATGTGTCTTAGATGATCTCATGTCTGTAGTATCTAAACAAAATGATGGAGCCGAGGCACAAAGAGGATAAATAAATATTTAAGTTCATGTACAGACTCCAAAGTGGCAAGAAGTTGAAGTATGGGTTAAGTCTAGCACCTGGACCTTGAGTTATTTTACCTCTCCAAGAGACAGGCACTGCTGACAGAGTGTCTCTAAATGCACAGTAGAAAATGAAAGCAGAAGATCTGACTTCTAATTGACTGTTCTAACCTCTGTCCAAGGAAAATTCCCCTGCAGTAGAAATGAATATTCAGGCCTTCATTTTAGCAATCTTACAGTTAAAGAAGAAAAATCTAGATGGTGAGTATTCTGGAATAAAGGTGTATATGGAGTAAGGTGATAAACGTTTGAGAGCTATTCATCAGGAAAGTTTAATCAATTTAAATTGTGGTTTTTTTTTTCCTACAGGACAGTCAGCACAGTGGGAAAAGCTCAGCTGAGCATCAAAGCGTTCCTAAGCAAAAAAGCCCCCCCACATGATGACACTGATCTAAAAATGCCTCATCTATGCTGAAGTTCTGTTTATCGTGAAAATTTCAAAATCTGGATCAAAACAGATGTATTCTCTGTAGTCACTAATACTGGCAATTACATCTAGTTGCTTATGAATGCATCTTGCACAATTTGCAATTACTGTACAAACTAGAGAACTATCCAGGGAGTTTCTATTGTGTGCTGGAAGCTCAGCAATCCTGGTTTCCAAAAACAGTAGCTGACTGAGCTTTCATGTGCCCCACTTCTGTAATTTTATATATAAATCACATTTTATTATTGCTTTCCTTCTCAACACCTTTCTTTTTAATCTACTTCTTTTTGTATAAATGACAAGAGCACTCTCTTCTGAGACAGAGACTAAGGCTGTGATTTCAGTAGGGATGAGGGTAAGCTTGTTCAATCAATGAGACCTGTTCCTTAATATCTCCCATTTCATCACAGACTCAGCGATTGACCCAAGCACCTATAGCAAGTTCCAAGCTTCCCCAGAGTTTGGGATTGTCGTGGTTTAAACCCAGCCGGCAGTTAAGTACCACGCAGCTGCCCTCCTCCTCGGTGGGATGGGGAGGAGAACTGGGAAAAAAACGTAAACCTCATGGGATACGATAAGAACAGTTTAATAACTGAAATAAAGAAAATAACAACAACTGTAATGAAGAGGAGAGGAAGAGATGGGGGATAAAACCCAAGGGTAAACCCAAGTGATGCCCAAGGCAGTTGCTCGCTCCCTGCTGACTGATGCCCAGCCGGTCCCCCAGCAGCGATTGGTGGCCTCTGGCCAGCTCCCCCCAGTTTAATAGATATTGGGTGTGACACTTTATGGTATGGAATGTCCCCCTGGCCAGTTGGGGTCAGCTGCCCTGGCCGTGCTCCCTCCCAGCTCCTTGTGCCCCTGCTCACGGGCAGAGCACGGGAAACTGAAAAGCCCTTGACTGAGGGTGAGCCCTGCTCAGCCACAGCTAAACCATCAGGGTGCTGTCAGCATCGTTCTCATACCAAACCCAAAACACAGCGCTGCACCAGCTGCTAAGAAGAAAATTAACTCTATTCCAGCCCAAACCAGGGTAGGGATCTTTGGTTATCTTTCTGGTTTATTATTATGGTGGTTTTCTCTCCATTCTTTTTTTATACTGTAAAGTAGCAGAAGTTTATATGCTACTTCAGTTTTTACCCCATGTGTTTTCACCGGTACATTTTCTTCCATTCTTATGACACCTAGAGAGGCCAGGTACATCTACCATTCCTACAGGATGCAGGAGACCCCCTTTCCATCAAATCTCTGACTGAAAGCACTTAAGCTTACTGCTTAAATCCACCTGGCTTATCAGCCAGACATATCAGAACTGAACCCTTACTTCTCTAATTTTTGGTGAGTCTTGATTTTCTAAACTTTCATGAGGGGCAAAAGTGATAGAATGGATTGTAACATTAAGCAACATATTTTAAAATGTGTCTTAAAGAGAGTGAATGCCGGCTCTTCTTCATCTAGTACAGGAAAGTTCCAGACCCAAAGACTGAACACTGGAAGTTTCCTGTCTCCACGTTTTTAACCTTTCTTTCCCCCATATGTCTTGGTTACCACGACTTCTGCTAGTGCTGCTAAGCACTAGTTTGAAGAAAAAATGGAGACAGCTGTAGACTTGATGGTTCATTGAGATCTTCAAAGACTTTGTTTTTATGGAGATCTCTCTTCAGTTTCTGTTTAGATCTTCTCTGCCTGGCACTGACATCATTCCCAACATTGTATTCTTCCATCTTTTATTCAGGTGTCTTTTAAGTAAAGCTACTCTCTGTTTTCCTTTGTGATCTGTTGCTGATTTCCACATCTCTGTGCACCTAAAAGGGTTTCAAAATGATTACATGCAAACTATAATTGAGCTGAATATTACTGTAAGTCATTTCAGTTGAGACTGATTATGTTTGTACAAGAAAAGGAAAAAAGTGATTTCAAAAACAGGCACATATTTCATCAGAAGAAAAGCTGCCTTTTATGTTGTTTGACAAACTCACATCTTGGCATTTTAACACTCTTCTATGTTCTGAATAGGCTATTGAGTATAAATCATTTTTATTATAGCATGCACTGTTCTTGATAATAAACGTTTAAACACTATTTATTGTGTTACCCATACAGAACTGGTACCTTTTGGATAACAGCAACAGTTTCTCTCACAAGAAGTAATGATTTTAATAAAAGACTATGGAAAATGTTGATACTCCGTGAAAGCCTAACAGTACCCACTGATTGATGCTTTTCCCACCCAGACCAGTTTGTTATATACAGCTGCCTAATTCTGTCCTTTCTCTGGAAAGGTCTAATTATTTCCTCCCAGCAGTTGTAACGTAATTGTTGTTGTATGACCAGCAAATAGCTACACAAGCAATCAGACACAGAGTACAAAAAGGTAAAGTGAACACCACCAAACCCTTTAATTCTCCAACACTCAAACACCAAAGCAATTTTCCCATGATTAATAGAATCTATAGAGATCAGTTAGTCTCTGTCAGTTGGGGTTTGGAGGCCTCATACAACAGCTTTAGCTCCCCAACACTTTGTACAGGATTGACACCCCAATAGTACTAGAGTGATACAAAAGAGAACAGAACTCTCTTAAACCCATCCACCTGTGGAGTATGGGACAAGCACTAAAATGGTGCAGATGGGCTGGGAGTGGAGGGATTCACCGTTGCCACACAATTATGTTTCTAAGAGGTCTTTTTAAACCCCTAATTTAAAATACAAATCCCATGGGAGAGGTTTCATGCCTCTCCCTCTCAAAGACTTCAGGCTACAAGTTCCCTTTTTTGGATAGACTTACCTCCCGACAGATAGCAGTGGTCATCTTACTCTACTTGTCGCAGCACTCTCCAATCTAACCTCCTGCAACAAGGTCTTTTACCACCTCTCACCAGCATACTCTTCATACAGTCCCTCTGCTGCCTTCTCCTCGTCTCACCTCATCCAGGGTGTGTGTTCTCTCTCATCTTACTTCTTCCTCTTTCCCTTGGCTACTCCCTCTTCCTTGTCTGCCCAACCCCTTACCAGAACCAGCCACAGCTGCACTTCATCTACATCAGCCAACCCACTGCCCCTGAAACCAGTCCACAGTTGTATATTATCAATGCTAATTAACCCAGCTTCATTCCTCTACTTCTACTCATTTGTGGAATAGCTTAGAAAATGCTGATACAACTTAACTTTAAGACTATGATTGAATAGGTCTTAGGAAGCAAATAAGTCTACCTATTGCCTTAACATGGAATTGTCCTTCCTGCTGCCTACTGGTGCATTAGGATAGTAAGTGCTATCTGCAATGATAAGTGTCGCTTAAGCTTTCTTTTGAATCTTGTTTTGAGTTGGGAGTGAGATACTTGAGAGACAGTGTGGAGGAAGTGCATACTGATATACTGTGGTCATAAAAAAAATAAAGCTACAAATTTTGACTTCAAAGGCTTTTAGCTCAAGACCCTTCATGACATTCACATTCCATAATCTCAAAAAATCATAAACTGTATAAAAATAAAGTGTCTTAACTATGGGCAGTTTACCTCAGCAGCTTCAGAGAACTATTTTTTCTTAACACACATAGATAGAAAAGTCATTAATTAAATTTCTCCCACAATTTCAACTCCTTTTTCTTCACACCAGCAGCCCTCTCAACTCTGAGTAACCAAGCTGACCTTTCTTCCATTATTCAGCACTCTTTTTGTATCTCTTATCATCTGATGTGTTTCAGTTATACATCGTATTAACTTGATATTTGCAGGTAGGTGACCAACTTTTGCAGAGGTGTCTGTCTGTCCTGAGCTGCAGTCAGATTTTATTAGTGTTTTTTCAGTCTTCTTGGAAAGAGCTGTGTAACACTTGTTAGCATCCTATCTAAAGTCTGTAAGACTGAGGAGTCCAAAGGTACTCTGGTCCTCCAGTCTGACCTGCTACAGTACTTGGGCCAATCATTTTCACTGTGACTTCAGGAAAATGGTAATTTGTAATTTTATAGAAGATTTAAGCTATAATTTAAACATTTATGGTGACTTTTTATTGGTAAAATCCACAAAGCTTGCTTCTGGGTATTGTAAACCCAAAGCATTAAATAATTAATCATTAGTAATCATTACTATGTATAGCACATGGGATTTACAACTATTGAACTAAGTTATGCATACAGGACGTAAACTGATCGAAAAAAGCTTGGTCAATGTATCCAGGCTGTGGTCCTTCAAGGTTTTTATGTGAACAGGAAAATATCATATGTCACCTGAAAAAGCAAACATATGAATTATTTCTATCGATATGAAAACAGAAGTTTTCCTTACCTAATTGCAGTGTTCCTAGAACCTATTCCACCATGTATGAAGAACTTAGTTTGGGGACGGAATACGTCAGTGAACCCATTTCTCGCTACTTGATTTGGCTCCAGGTTGAGTCACACAGGTATCAACACGTAAACTAAAATTTCTGCTGCCGTGCTAGTTAAGCAAGACCTAATGAATAAAGTCAAAACCACTTAGGTTTATTCAGCTTATCCTAAACCAGACACCTATGATACGGTCAGCAGAAAAAGTCAATTAGGCTGCACTGATGGTACTGCCCAGCTCTTGATTAGCCACAGTGGCAGGTCCATCACCTCACTTACATGTAGCCACTGACCTGTAGGTACCTAATCTTGGATGCCTGCACAAAATTTACCCTGTCTGAGTGCAGTCCTTCTTCTTCTCGTGCAGCAAAAAACATTAAAAAACTGTAATGCTGTTAGGAATCTTCTTGTTATGAAACCTAGGAAACAAGAGGGATCACCGAGAGTGTACAGTAATCAATACAGGTAATGAAAATACATAAGAAAGCACTCAGCATCGTGAATCTCCATCAGAGTTATATCTGCCTTTGAATGCAAAATAAGCCACCACAGATATGGAGAAAGATATCTTTAAGGCAATACCTTTCTATCATTGTTATCTTAGCAGATAAAGAAAATATATGAGAAGCACAGATACTTCCTACAGCATAGATACTTTTTTATTACCCATTCTCAAGTTTTTGTTCTGCAGTACATACAAAAGCACAGTACCTAAAAGTGAGTCCCATAGTGCAGCATCAGTAATTTTAAAGAATTCAGCAATCCATGCAAGTTTTATGTGGATTTAGGCTGTGATGCATTCCTTTACTTTAAAAAGTAATAAATTTAGGCCAGCTATAAAGTAAACCCAAGGCAAGCCTATTTAACTTCCTGAATATTCCTTAAGAATGAGGAAAAAAGAGTGTTCCAAGCAAATATAGTGCTTCAATTTCAAATTTATAAGCCAATTTTCCAAAACAGATTTTTTATTTGAATATTTTATATGAGCACATTCAGTGTATGAATTTTTAGTACTCGAGTGAAATGGATAAACATCTTCATGAGTATATGGCTACTGACCCCACAATAAAGTATCAAACATTCAAAACAGCTGAGTAAAAGCTGTGTACCCCAGGTTTCCTAAGCTGTTCTTAAAGAAAAAGTCATGTTTGAGTTTAGCAGTACAGAAACGAGGATGTCAGCAGAACCACGTGCCTCACATTTTAATAACTTTAGATGTTGTTTAAATCTTCCTTCAGCCTTTCCCAGGGTTTAGCCAGCAACATCACCACACACAGCAAAAACGGAAACAAGGCACTATTGTCAACTCAGCCATCACAGTGTGTCTTTTATTTTTGTGTTGGCAGACCTTCAATCCTTGCCACGTTGCGAGCATAACTCCCCATTACATCATCTTGTTGGACCTGACCAGAGAAAGAAAAGCAACACAGCACGAGCAAACTTATTTCCCAAATCAGTTTTGAAAACTTAATTATGAATTAGCAATAAGATAGTCTGTTCATACTGGGGACACTTAGAGGAAATTTAAAGAGAAAGAATGGGCGAGCCCTGTGCATTAAAGCAATTACTGAGTGATGATTTCAAGCTAAATTAAAATCAGACTGAAGCAAAACACTTCCTGTTACTTGGTATCAGTTAAACATGTAGGACTCTTTTTAACCATCACATACCTCAACTCCCCACTTCTTATTCTTAGTCATTGCTTTAGGAGAGACCAACAGAACTCAATATTTGTGGTATAACATCTGAGTTAGTCATTGGGTTCAGTTGCTTCTATGTAGGCATTCCGCGGGCAAAGGAATTGTGCAATGACAACAGAGAGCTGTAGGATGAAATCTATCTAAAGAAGATCCCTAAGACGTATAAAGTGGAATGTTCGGAAGCATCTGGGGTTCTTCTGTGGGTGTCTGAAGTTAGATGAGGAAAATCCCACCTGAATTCCTAATGGAAAAGTTTCTGGTGATTTCCATCAGCTACATAATGACATCTGATGGCAATCTTGCACTAACGTGGGAGGCAAAGAAGGTGTAAAGACACAGCAGTCTTAAGATGAACAGAAGAGACAGCAGCTAGCCTGGTCCAGTGATGCTAAAATAACATAAATATGTGGACAGGAACTTAAAAATAGTGTCCTATCAGGTATATCTATATACCCCATGTAGCAGAAGATCTAGTAGACCTCAGATATTTACTGGTTCCTGTTACTCCAAGGGAGTGAAGATGCTGATTTTTTTTGTTGTTTGTTTTTGTTTGTTTGTTTGTTTTGTGGTTTGGTTTTGTTTTGTGGGGTTTTTTTTGGGGTGGTGAGAAGGGAGTTTGTTTGTGTTGTGGTTTTATTCTCTCAGAAGTTGCAGCTGAAATAATTAAATTTTCTGCAGGTTATTTTGTCCTTATATGTTAATTAGAACTAGTAGCTACTAGATAATATTTTCTGACACTTTTGTGTTCTTACAAATTCCACTTTGAATTAGCTGTTAAAAATTTTTAAGAATTTGAAATAATCATCTAAAAATTGAGACTCTTAGTCTGAGAAACAACTTTCTTAATAATGTGGTATATCAGAGTGAATGTGATCTTGCACTATTTGGGAAGTTTATACAGGATTCTGTGGCTGGTTAAAGAAAGAAATAAATTGAAGCAAAAGTAATAAGAAAATAAACAGAACAAACCCCCACAGCCTTATATACACGTGTAAAGTGATGCACTGCTCAGCCACTGAAGAGAATCATCAGCTGTTCCCTGCGGTGGTAAGAAAAGACTTGACAGCTGTGAACCAATTATGGCCCCTGGAACCTTCACCAGGCTCTAATCAAGAAAAGTGTTTGTTATTGTCTTCAGACATCGCAAAGTAAACAAGATGACCAAACGCCTTGGAGGCAAGGAGGAAATTTCTTAAACCTCAGAACTGTCTTTGGGCGTGTTTGTATTCCCTTCAGAAGATGGAGAATTTTCTGAAATAATAGAATTAAGTGCATTCCCCAAAGAGATCCCCTTAAGAAAGAATTCTGACAGAAAGGTTTCAGCTCCCTATCTTTGTGTTACTGAGCTATTAATTCTTTTCTCCGTGGAAGACTTCCATCACGCCCCATTTTACCCATCTGAGCCTACCCCACCCCTTCCAAATTCCAAAGTGAAACCGTACCCAGAGCCAGAAATATTTGTAGCACTTGTCCAGAATACTTAAAATTATGCAGGAAAAGGCTCTCATTGATCAAACCTGACTAGTTCACTGCTCCAAATGTTTGCAGTGAGCTTTGTTTAAAACTTGGATTAACCAGCTGCTGCATTTGGCTCCAAAGATCCTATCCAAGGAGGGCGAGATGAGGGAGTCAGTGCGAGCATGGGAAGCTACAAAGGGCTGGGAGCTTTGAATTCAGTGCACTTGAAGAAGGAAAGAGCCTTAAATCATGCTGCAGGTGTTATTTTCACTTGGTAGAACATTGAAACATAACTAGGAGAAAGTGACTAAACCACAGTACTGAGCCCAGCTCCCTGTCTGCAAGCTCACATCAGATTTGGTTCACGAGAAGCCTTTAAACTTTCTCTCTGCAGACACAGCATGTTTGATACTTACACAACCCAAGTTTATCACTCCAGGGTAGTAAACAAAGTGTATCTTAGCCTGCAGGGTTAAATAATTTTTGGCACAATTAAGCAAAGCAGAGATGCTATGAGAGAAGATAAACAAATTTCATTTGCAATAAACTAAAATGAACCATCAGAGATACCCAGTTCTTAGTGGGAAATGTGGATAATTTCTTTAAAAGGAGATTGCACCCTTTCTTGATTTAAGCTGAAAACAGAAGTGTATGAGATTGGGCTAGCTTTCTTACAAATATTTCACATGGATATGTTCATTTTTCTGCCTGTCTCCACTTTCTATGTTTCAGATCAGTCAAACTAAAAAAATAAAAAGCAAAATCTAGACAGAACAGTTGAGTCTGATCTGATTTTGACATAGAACCACAAATTGTCCCCAGATTCATTCCACTCTGGACCTGGCATTCATTCAAAGATGAGAAAAAACTCAGTAATCCTCTTGATGAATCTGGGCTCTGGGCAGAAGATTCAATAATAAAACTCAAGGCCAAATTATGGTGGTTCTTGAACTTGTAACAGAAGATCTACACATTCTAGAGGTCAAACACCCTCAATACCTTAGGGTATTTCCCATGTGTCCTTTGAAATGGTTTATCTTACTTGCTGTTTGTATTGGGTAATTTCTTTAGACAGAATTTAAATATTTTTATTTATTTAAACAGAAATTTGAACAAAAGAATCATGGATTCGTGTAGGTTTAGCAGGTTCTAGATCTCCTGAACTACTTTCCTATTATAAAAGCTTGGCACATGCACGGGGCAATGGTGTCAAAACTTACGCTCCTGTACAATGCTGGGGAAGGTGGTCTGACACGAAGCGCTACTAGGGAAGTGGACCTAAGCTGGGGATGCCAGAACTAGAGCCAAGATAATCCAGAGGACATGAGACTTTAGTCAAGTGAGGTTTGTGGCATGCCCTGAGGCACTGGCCCCCCACTCATAAAGACTAGGAATCTGGCAAGACACTCCACCATCCAGTGCCTGGTTTTCATTTACCATGGAGGAGGAGGAATGCAGGGAAAACAAAGAATAAAATAATGCCATATATCTAAGTGTCCCACTGGGAATGGAAATGTCCAGAGAAAACCTGAATCTGGGCATCAGAAGATCCATGAAATTTGTAAAAGTTGGGTTCATATCTCACTCCTATTTTAAGTATTGCTAGATATCCAGTTTTAAAGGTGGTATTAACTGGTGTTATTTAAGTAAGAAAAAATGTGATTTGCAAGGATTTAGAAGGTAGGATGCTCATCTGGTTTCTGTGTTACTCTATGAGAGACAAAACGTGTTTGAAAAGGATGGAGGGCACATCCGCCAAGGATCGATACCTGGTTCCAAAGAGACCAAGGATATGAATTCTATGAAATTTGCTGTCAGTTCATGAAGATCATGGCATCTATCTTGTTTTCTTGTTCCATAGCATCCACAGGAGTAATTTTTGCACCTTTCTAGAAAGCCTATAGACTTTCCTAGCCATAATTCAATATAAGATAATATTTCATTTAAAATGCATTAGAAGGAAACACATGTGGATATGTAGGTCTAGAAAAACATGAAGTATGAATGCAGGCATGCTCTTTGGATACGGCACATAGATGATTGGAGAGGGGAGATGGTTTTCTGAAGTTGTGTTTGTGTGTTTCTTAGTCTTGAAATTTCACCTCAGGAGGCTCAGTGGAATGATGATTTATGCCTTTATAAGTGTGTGATGAACAGGAAATTCCACCCTTTGTACCCCTTTAATACCTTGAATCAATTATGAAATACTTTGGTTTTGCTCTGACAATATTTTCATGGTACTTTTCATGTTTACCTCTACTACAGCTTATCTGATAAGTTCCTTTGACCAGTACTTATGTTAACAGGAACTCTGAGGATGACAGAACAGTGAGGAAAACAATCAACTCATTGTACTCAGAAACAAGTAGAAATTATTGTAGATGTTTCAGCTTTTTAGTTTTCTCTCTTCAGGTCTGTTTGTAACATTTTCTTGGGTTTGAGTATGTCATTGTGGACAGAAGATAATTTCATTTGGTTCAGAATAACACAATTTAAAAATGAAATAGTCCATATGTACAAAATGTATGCATACTGCACAAAGGGAAAATAATAAACAAGTAAATGCTAACCAATCTCAGCAATGCATATAAGATGGGATGCTGGTTTCTAATGGTTTCAGTTTTACAATCCCTTTGAAGTGTATCTCCAAAGTGCTGATGTTAAGAGGCACGGATGGATTGTTCAGGAGAAATTACTGCTCTTGTGCAATTTAAAACATAACCTTATTCAAAACAAATAGAAAAGCAAATATCCTTCATATTTCAATAGTCTTTTTTTTTCTTCTTTTTGTCCTGGATCTGCAGCTTTTAGTTAAAACAACAATGACAACTAATTTTAGTTGTGCTTAACCTGTTTTTTTCCCTAAAATCAAGTTACAAGTTTGAAAATATTTTTCTTTTCTGATGCATTTTTCCCATTCGGTAAGTATTAACATTTTTCCTCCCTAACACAGACGAAAGCTGGCATGATGACTGTTTTCTTTTAACAGTTATAATAATTACATTTTTTCTAGCATCTTAGCAAATCAGTGTTATTTGTTCAAACTCATCCATTGAATATTATAATTTATTTTTGATTTGTGCCTATGACAAAAACCACTCTCTGCTGAGAGGTAGGTACCTGTTGTACCCTGCTTGATAAAATACAAAAGAAAAAGGTAGAGCATCCCCAACAGGTTGATGAAACCAACATCAAAGAATTTCCGAAGGCCGAAGTTTGTTAAATGATGTGATATACAGGATCGATGGTTTAATCTTGATTTTGTCTCTTGCTTCAAAACAGTGGAGGGAAAAAGCTTGTTTAGAAATAATATTATTAATTTATTATTCATAGGATCCTGTGTGAACATCCTTGTGCAAGACATCTTGACATATTCTGTTGATTGACGTATTTTGTATTTAGTATTTATTCGTTGTGCTAGGGTAGGGTTGTACATGCATCGTAAGTGAAGCCCTATGAACTAGCGAGGCACACATGAGAAGTGCAGATTTACATTATGAGACTATTAAGCAGCCACATCATCCTAGAATGTTTTCAGCATACTGCTGGGTACAGGAAGGAGAACAACTCTCTGCTCTTCTCCATTATTCTCTATTAGTTATTCTCTATAACAGGTCTGCCTGCAGTAACATTTACTGCATTCTCCGTTTCAGAAGCCAAAAATGACTGTGCAAAATTATTTTATATCTGAAATCCTCCAAATACTTTCCCTTAATTTTCTTTTGTTTCCTATTTTTACCACATGCAGCAGGTAAAAATCAGAACTTTTTGCTAATGTCCTTTTCATAAAATTTTCAAATTGTCCTAGAAGAACATGTCACTTGTTTGATCTGCATTTAAGGACAAAACTAAAGAAAAGAGTAATAAATCTGTAAGGAGTTTGATTTCATACCTTAAAAGAGAAAGATTAAAGTTGTTTACCACATTTTTTAGGCATCATTTTGTCCTGGTCAGGTAACATAAAACTCCCAGAAGAAAAAGTTGTGGGGGTTTTGTTTTGTTTCATTTGGTTTTGTTCAGTTTCAAAATAATTACGAATTCTTAAAGTTGCGTTCAACAGCCCGATTCCTGTTCTCCCTATTCAACATATTCAGCACTTAATCCCTCTAAAAGACACAACCAAACCAGGACCTGAAGTTGGAAGGAGCCTTATTCCAGCTGGATAGGTTATGATTTGGATGGTATGATGGACACCAGGAAGAAGCAATCAATTCTTTTCTGCTTAGCTCTTTCCAGAACAGAGAAGAGCTTCTGGAGGGATGGAGGAGAGAGGAGATATTGACAAGCTAGTAAGTGTGGTAGGGTGTGTGTAGCTAATATAAATTATTAGTGGCATAAAACTGCCACAGATGATTTGCCCTATTTTCTAAGCCAAGGGCAAGGAGGAAGCGATTTTCTCTGATATTAAGAATACCAAGATGTGAATTTATATGGCATTGCCTCCTGGCAGTGATTTCTGCCAATAGTAAATTTGTTCTCCGAGTATTACTATTACTCTGATTCAGCACTCAGATAATAGAAGAACGTGATCAGTGACAAGTGCTATTGTGAATTAAGTGCGAGTGATCCTTCTGTCCTTTTGGAGTTCCACTTTGTTCTTTTTATGAGTTTAGGAAGGTTATAACTTTCAAAGTAGAATAAATAAATCAGAATCTGCTGTGACTAGAAGTACCCTCCTGGGAAGAAGTGAGTGTCTAGTAAACTTCATATTATCTTCTTTCCATGGACATCTATTCAGTGACACAAGACTCATTCAAATAAAATGAGTTATCTAAAGGAACACAGTCTAAACCGGTCACCCAGTCTCTCTCTAGCCAAGGAATAACACTATCAGAATGTGCTTTACCTGACTGTGTACGTATAATAGGAGAAGTTCCCTGTGGGAGAGGTCGTTGACTGGCTCTGAAACAGAAGCAGTTTCAAACTGGTGAAGAAAATATTGATCCAGTCAAACTGAACTTTCTATTTTCAATAGTAGTAGTAGTTGAGTAGTGGCAGCAACAGCAATAGACTTAATATAAAGAAAATAAGGATAATAGCAGGCATAATAGTAATTGCGGCTAAATGTACTAGTAGTAGTCACAGTAATAGCATTACCAGTCAGGAAAGTTATAGTAAAAGTATACTAATGTAATAATAATAACATCAACAGCAATATTACTACTACTACTACTACCAGTAGTTTTGACTGTTGCATAAAGCTGAAGTTTCAGGTTTAAAGCATAATTCTTAAGGAAAATATGACCACATCTCATTTCACAAGGAACTACAGTAGCAACCAAGTAGAATACTGCTTTCTCAGTCACTAGAAGGAGTTACTCTTGTTAGAGGAACACAAAGAAAGTTTTTCTTTAAGAGAAGCGTGGTCTGTTCCCATACTTCCAGGTTTGTCAGTCTGTTACAGTAAAACAAATAAAAGGCAAGAAAAAAACACTTTAAATATTTTTCTTAGATTCAATACCTTTTTTTTTTTCCCCAATTCAGACACAGGTCGTTAATTAAAGCTTCATTTATTAAAGTAAAACAGATTCCAGAATGAAAAGATATGTTGCAGCAATGAAAACATACATGGTAACAGACGCAAACTAACACGTGTTTAACATTCTGAACAACTTTCCCTCTTTTAAGCTGAGCTTCCCAGCTCTGCAGTGGCACCTGCCTTCCCAGCCACGCCTGGTACCCGTTCAGGTCAGGTACCACAGTGGTTCTGCCCAGTGGCCACTGGAGGTTCGTACTGGGGCACCGCCATACCTGCCAGCCTTGAAGGAAAGCGGTGGGAGAGCTGACAGCGTGTTGCAGGTCTCAGGCTGCGTGGTGGGGAATAGCTGGACTTTGGCCATTCCCCAAAAAAATCAAACCCAAACCCCAGAAATGTAGTATAGAAATGTCAGGAATGTTGTTCTGCAGTTGGGCTTGAGTTTCACATAAACAGAAACACACACTCTTCCAGTGAGAGATCGATTTATTTTTTTTTTTTTTTAATAAGGATTTTTAGCTTAAGAAGATGTTTAGACAGAAGGCTGTTCCGTGAAACCTGGTCAGTTTTATAGTGAAGGAAAAAGCACAAGATGTGACACTGTTCTGTGTTGGAGGACTTTCTGGATATCTTTATATTTTCCTTTAAGAAAATGGTGCTCATGATTATAATGGACCTCAGCTAAAGTTTAAGCTATGTGAAAATACATGAATGTGAGTGCTAATGAGGATACAGGTATGGTCCTCTTAGCGAATTGTTTTCCTATTCTTTTCCTCCACCCATGTAGCTCTATAGTAGCCAGCAGCCCTATTATCAGAGCTAATTGCAAACCAGAATTATTAGCTTATACTAGATCCATTTTTAAATGCTGTCTTGTTTTAAATCCTTATGAAAAAGAGAAATCTGATTATTTTTTTAAATATGACATTAAACATAGTCTGTGCCTTTTAATGCATGCTTTAACTGTAGCAGTAAACCTTTTGAAATTAGTGTTACCTACCATTTAGGTCCTGTAGACTGAGAAAAAGAGGAGAAAACAAAGATGTTTATAAGTTTTGAAAGGTACACATCTCTAGAAGCTGTGCAGTTTCATCCAAGTAACTATCAAAAGCTAAGAAGGGTTAGATATTTATTTTGATGGCTGCTTCATAGATAAACCCCAAGATTCTGCAGAAAGGAGAAATAATAAATTAGAAGTGTTTAGTAGAACCTGCAAAGACTTCTCACCATCAGAAAATCAATATTCTTCAGGGACAGATATACTATAAGTCTGTCCCATTAACACTCACATCTAGAGTGTGTTTGCAGAAGACCTGTATTTCAACATACCCTGAATGTTATCTGAAGTTGTCACATGCACACCAGTAGTTGTCTTTATTAAGAGTTAATATCATTTTGGACATGTGGCATTTCATTATCTGACACATGCTGTATCAAACATGACTTATTACTGAGTCAATACCTAAATTCACTAATAATATACAAAATTAAGCTAAAAATTAAAGTGAAATGGGCTTACAAGACATATTTCTTTGTGAGGTTTTGGTATAACCTGACAATCAAGAGAAGAGTGTCAAAAAGGCCTGTAGTTGAGATTTAACTTATTCAAAAGGATTCATGGCATGATGCCCTTTAACAAATACATGGGTTCCACTTGGCTCTTTATTTCTGCGGTCCTAAATCACTATTCTCTTTTTAGCCATTACAAATTTAAGTCACACAGAAGCATGTATTTTAACATAAGTAACCTGGCCGCATTTGTTAATTTGTATTTTACTTTACTAACGTTCTGGCTGTATCTATCACAGCATACAGAATTAGTGTCCTGTTTTGCTGTCATGAAATTTTGCTTGATATAGCAAACGTTCAAAGCCTAGTGTTTCAGATGTAGGTGATCTGGTGTGAAAAATGGAAGAAAAGTGACAACTGGTTTCATGTTAAAAAGCACACATATTACATGGCAGTAGCTAGGACCCAAAATGTAAGAGGTTAAGCTCTGAACATAATTCTGCACACACTCACACATACATTCCCACGTAACCACAGACAAGCTATAAATAAAAATATCTCAAATTACTAAGAAATAGAAGACCCATTCATGGAGCACTCGATCATCCCACACTGTGTTCCATAGTATGGAGGAATGGTTGTTTCACATCACAAAGCCATCAGGTGTTTCCAGACAAATGAAAAATAAAAGCCATGTTTGCAGGGGGAGGCAGGTTGTCAAAGTTTGAATGTACCTATTGAATCTCCGTAATTACCACTTAGTGTTTGATTTAATGAAAGCCACCGAATAAAGGCAACTATTCCCTTTGTCACGGCTCATGCTCCCATTGGTACTATACCCTTCTCTGTCTTCCAAAGTCAAAGGCACAATCCTCGCCTCCCTCGGAGCACCGCTTCCTTTCCTTCCCCAGTATTCATCCTCAGCCAGGTGTGATTCCCGCTGTGTTCGAAATGCTCCCAGTTCCCGGCTCCGCAGCTAACCAGCTGGCTGGGGCTGGGCCGTGGGTTTACCGAAAAGAAACAGCCACCGATGCACTCAGAACGGCGCGTCTGCCTGGGTGTTCCAGCAGAAATATTTATCCTTCAATACTGAGGTTTTGTCATTCAAGCTTCTGCAGACAGACCGTTTGTTTAGCATAGAAGAGATTGTTTACAAATTGCTATTTTTGTCTTTTCTCAATAGCTAAAAGAAATTCTCCCAAACTTTCTGTGTCACTATAGGGATGGGAGGGTGCTGTTTTCATCACACTCGACTCAAATTGTTTAAGTCCATCTGACAACAGCATTGGTAAGAATCAAGAGGATAGACATGGCAAGAAAACTATTTATTCAGACATTCATTTATTTTACCGTTAACTACTCCTGAGTGTCTCCTTGTTAAAGTTTCTTGAGGGACAAGGGGCATCCTTTATTATTTCAAGGGATAGTTATTTTAGAATTTAGAATCCTTTTAACTCAGCTAATTTCTATCTTGAATGTTATATTAAATTTCAAAGCAAACATTCCTAAAAAAAATGAGATATGGAAATGGGATTGAAAACAGGTTTGCTGAAACACCGTGAGAAAGACCTTTATATCTTTGCTTTCTCAGGAATTAAATTGAAAAATAATATGACACTTAATTACAGTTCCTGCGCTTTTGAAAGTCCTTGACTGAATTTAGGTTTTAAATTAGGGTTAATTACAAAGGTGGGGTACAAACAAGGATACAAAAGTCTCCGTTGCTTTATTCTTGTTGAGAAACTTGTTGAGGAGTAAATTTTGGAAGAGGTGGTGAAATAGGCAAGGAGGCAAAATTTAGCAAATGGTATGTGTAGGCATCTCTCTCAGTAGATGTTTAGGATGATGAAGGCATGCACTATTCTTCCTTCACCAGCACACCCAGATCTCTGGCTATGACATTCAGAGTACTAAAATTCTACCTACAGTTTCCCTTAGTTTCCAGAGTGTGATTGAATCCTTTCCTTAGAAACAAGTGGTTTGGCTCCCCGTGATACAGAAAACTTGCCTGTAAGGGGAAGAGTTGATGGGCATAGCAATTTCATTGTAAAGGCCTTGCAATGAGCAGAATTTTATTTTTTTTTTTTTTCTGGGAAAAAGATATTTCTCTTTTAAAAGAAAGTGTCCAAAGGAGAGCTGTGCTAGTCACTTTACACATGGAGACAAGTCTCTGGGCTTCTAAATGAATAATTATGTCTAAAAATGCAGTAACGCTCCGAAGTCAGATGGGTGCTTTTGTGAGGGCAAAATCAAAACCAACCCCAAACTGAACACCTAGCAAACTTATTTTGAACAAATAGAAATACTACACAGCAAAAAACTTGCACTGACCTTTTAGGTGCCTACAAGACACAAATTAATCTGTAACATGAATTTGGATTTTCATACTTGAAACATCTTTCCTGTACAAGCATAATAAAACTTATCCATCTATCTTTGTTTTGTATCTCCCAAATTCGATTTGGGAAAAAAAGGACAACAATGTCCAGTGAAATGGAAGTGGATTTTTGTAATTGTTTCTGAGCTGTTGAATTTCTCCCGTCTGCTCCTTCGTTCTCTTTCTGGCGTCCACCTGGTTGAAACCCAGTATTTGGTAGAGCCTGGTCCTGCCAATCTGTTTATTTACAATTAGAAGAACAAGCTATAGGCTTGGAAGAAACCTGACAGAAGAGGTAGGTAGTTCTAGACTGATTTGAACCACTTGGTTGCTTCCGAACCCTCTGTGTAGATTCAGGTAGAGTGCTCTGGCTGTGCCACTGAGCAAACACCATCTGTGTTAGAAAGCGTGCCAAAAGCATCCATGTAGAGTCTGCCTGCTGGCAAGGACTTCCAGCACTGCATATCCTGGTAAACTACATCTATTGCAAGCTATTATTATTATTATTATTATTATTATTATTATTATTATTATTATTATTATTATTATTATTATTATTATTATTATTATTATTATTATTATTATTATTATTATTATTATTATTTCTTCTCAGGGGAAATGAGGAATGCCCAAGCAAAGTAAGATTATTTTGCTGAAAAATCACAGGCATCCAAAAATAAGAGGTTCCAACTGCTCCTCCTAATTCTCTAGACAACTTGAAGCAGCGCTGTCTTTCCAATCTTCCAGGACATCCAACAGCAAGAAGGTGCCATGTACAACTCAATAATTTATACCCACAGTCCATAAAACAGCCATGAAATGCAGTGGGCGTCCCAATGCACCTTTCGTACACAAACCTTTCTAGCCAAATGGCTTAATAGTGACCCAATTATTATTTTGCAGTTTATACTGAGCAGAATAAAAGAAGAAACAAGAGTTCTGCTGGTTGGAGTTTTACCAGCAATACACAGTTCTCTCTTCTTCCCAGGACCACCATTACGTGTATGTACTTCTGCTTTTACTAATTGTTACAATTAAATAAATACACTAAAAATCATCATCTTCCTTTTCATAATTATTCATGCTTATTGTTCCTGTTTGTAATTACACTGGAGGCCAGACAGGATTTTTTTTTATGATGTGTGAAACAAGTACTGGGTTTTGGGGTTTGGTTGTTTGGGGGTTTTTTGGTTGTTTGTTTTTGTTTTTTTGGTTTTTTTTTTGTTTTTGTTTTTGTTTTTTTTTGTTTTTTTTTTTAATATATGTTAGAATGCATTCTGGAACTGCCTGTTGAAGGGAGGGAGGATGTGGAAGGATGTGCAGTATAGCATGCTTATATTAAAAAATCTCCCATCCTGGAACGAATATCAAGACTCACGACTTCTGGGGCAGCAAACCTGAATTGTATGTATATTCAGGCATGTTTCTTACTTCTTTTTTAAGTTTTTTTTTTTTTTTTACATCTCTGATGTTTTAGGAAATTTATTTGTCTGTAGGTACAACAGACACTTTAGCAAACTTTTCATGTGCTTGGACAAAAGAGATGAAAGGCTTGTGGTCATACCTGAAGCTTTTATTCTTCTTCCTTTTTCCATTTTCCTAACCTAAAAAGTGCATAATTCTAAATTGAGTCAATGTTAGCAATTTGTGTGAAGAAAACCAAACAACTTTACAGATGCCTATTTTTAAAAGCAGGGAAATTCTTTAGGGTTTTTTTGGTTTTTACAGAGGTAATTAAGAAACACATTTCTGTATGTGCCTACGTGCTATGACAACCTAATTGAGTGGTTGGAAGGCTAACGAAGGCGGGGTGGGAGGGAAATCCAGGTGAGCAATTCAAAAGAACAGCTCGTTTCACTAGTGGGCTGCTAGAAACCAAAGCAAATAGACATTGGGGGAAGGGGAAGTGGGAGGTGTAGAATGAAAGCTTAAAAATCTTACAGAAGAATAAGAAAGGATGAAGGCTGCGTTTTAATAGAGGTTGTAGACTTAACATTAAGCCTTTTAAATGTTAATGTTCATTAGCATCTGAAAAGGACTACCAGAAGAAGAAGAGAGTAGAATAGATCAAGATTCTTATTTAGGTAGGTGGAACAGGGGAATACCCATTTTCTTCAGAAATATGAGTTTCCTAGGGTAGGCAAGTAGAGGAAAGCTCTGACAGATTGGGCAGAATCCTTGATTTGAAGATCACAGCTGCAATCCAACTGAATTATTCTACAGTCATCTCTCTTTTTTGTCTCAGTAAGAGATATTTGAACTTTACAGTGGTAAAATAGACACTGTATTAAATTCGTAAGAGCAGAGGGATTAGAACAGTATGTGTGTGTTTAGAGTATAAAACCCTTCAGAAAAGAAACTTCATATAGTTTTCTTCTCTATCGCCTATTCTGGCATTATTAACTTTACATATACTTTGTGAAAAATGCCATACCAACCAAAATCTTTCACTTTTATAATGGTGTGCTGACAGACCTGACAGTGCCCCATAACATTACAATGTCTATTTCTGTAGCAGGGATATGGAGGGAAGATGGTAGATTGTTATAAAGTAAGCTGCTTAAAGCTTTATTAGCCTTTATGTAACACTCAACACTGCACAACAGGTGAAAGATAACTTGTCCAGAAAGGTTTAATGCTAAAAAGAAAATGAGGATAAAGGTAAAAAAAAAAAACAAAAAAAAAAACAACAAAAAAAAAGAAGATATTTCTAGGAGATTGCATTACCTTATGAAACCTGAACCTCTTTTTCCTTATTATAAGAAATGTTATAAAAGTGGAAAAAATGGTTTTATTTATGCCTTCCCTAAAAACTGATGAAAATTTCTTCACAAATGAACACTCAGAATTCTGATGTATAATTTGAATATAAATACATATATGGGAAACTATATGTGTTATATATATTCATATATATTGTTTATATATGTGTGTTTAATTTTATTTTATTTTTCAGTTCTGCAAAGACTCCACTCATCTCTTGTCATGGAATTTGGACTAAGTTCAAAAGAATGAGCAAGACAAAACATATAACTTTACTAGTAAATAAACTTCTTAGTAAAATGGACGTTGTTATTTCAGGCACAGAAAGTGCTCCTGAAGGCAACATTTTAATTTTCTCATTTTAAAGAAAAAAAGAATATGATGGTTTTTTTGGATACAGTGAATTTATCTAAAAAGCACTTTTCAGTATGGAGGCTACTAGCACACAAGAAATGCCAAAGTAAATATAGCTAAAGCTTTGCTCACGTGAAGATGAATCTCATTTTCTATAATCACATCTGTTCTGTGACTTTTTGCTTTGCCATTAGCTTTAGACATTTCATATTTTGCTACATTATCTCAACATTCACTACTAGCAGTACTCATTCTTAAAAAAAAAAAAAAAAAGCAAAAAAAAAAGTCAAAATCAAGCTTAGCTCTGAATTGCAAATGTTTGTGCCCTCTTAGAAAATGAAAATAAAATGCAACCATGCTATATGGCTGTACGAGCTATCAAGGCTTGGCTTTAAGTGCTTTGGGACCAAGAAGTGTAAATGTAAAGGGGAGTTCAGGCTGGGTGTGGGAGGGTAGACGGTGCTGGCCGCGATGGCAGTTGTCTGCAGTGACAATATTATCCAGAGGAGATGTATGACCCAGCTTCTTCTCCAATGGTGGATTTGATGTGTTCCAGCAAGCAGCTGGGCAATGTTTGCAGCGTTTTTAAAGCCTGTATTGACTCAAAATCATTTTGGTCACATAAACAAAAGGAAACACCTTGGGCCTGATCAACCAAAGCCCTAAAATGCAACCTGTGCTCCTCCATCCCCACTCTGTGCCAAGGGGCAGCTGGAGCCAACAAGAGGTTTGTGCTGGAGGGTTTTTTTGGAACGATCACACAGGCATTTCTACTACAGGCATCCAGAACGGAGAGCCAATATAGATTAATAAATGTTTATGTTTTAGAAGTGTTTTCTCTAAAGAAAACACATTTTTCATTCCTCCTCCAGGTACCCATTTTTATCCGGTTACTGGGAGAATGTCTGCCTCATTCAGGTCCAGGTGATTTTAAATTATTCTGCTTTCATAGTGGAGTATATCATACTTCTTTTTCCTCTTGGTAACTTTTGGGCAAAGACTTTTAGTAGATACCCAGAGACACCGTCTGGACTGCCTAAACCAGCTTGATCCCAGGGGTGTTCCAGCAGCCTGGCCCCGACCCGCTGCTGCCCAGCCACCTTCCTGAGCCGCAGATCGGACACAGCCCTGTCTTCGGGCGCAGGCTGAGCCCTTGTGGCATCGTTAGTCCAGGCACAAAATTGTTTCCAGCTATTTCATGCCCACAGCCCTTTGAGATGAAATTCCTCCCACTCCCCAGGCGGCTCACAAATAATAACACTGACCTCTTAAAAAGTCCATTCGTGTGGAGATGCCAAGCTGCTTTCTGCAGTATGGTTCCCCCGAAACCCAGGCAAACCAAGGCACACGCGAATGCCACAGCTTCTGCACCACAGCCTGCAGTTCGTGCAGCAAACGGCCTCACCAGTTTATCCTGAGCAAGGGCTCAGGAGCATCAGGTGATGCACTGCGATGTTGTCTTTGGATATATTATTATTTGTTGACAGAACAAAATTTGCTTTACTGGCTTACACCAGTAGCCAGTTCACTCTTTTCCACTGCACTGCTTTGTCCCAGCCTTGGCGTGTATTCCTTGACTCTCAGGTGCACAAAGAGTGCAGTAAAATTTCCAGCATTATACACCATAAAATGATCAGAGAAAATTTTGTGAAGGATTACTTGTTCAGCATAAGAATAAGAAGCACAAGAATAAGATCTCCCATCACATCTTTTTTTTTTTTTTTTTTTTTTTTGTGATGCACTCTTTCCAATCTAAATAACTTGCAGTAGTAAATATAATAAATTTTATGAAGAGCAGGTCTTGACTGCAGCTCTAAGGTAAGGAATGCCTGTAATGGACAGCTGGGTAATTTTTCTGTGTATATGACACAGGAGAGAGTAAATGCCTATAAAAATTCCTTCCCCAAACCAAACTAAATTTCTCAGTCATAATAATAAAGCCAGCCACACAGATTGATGCTTCACTGGTTGCCTTTTAATTCTCTGTTCATTATTTCAAACAACAAAACCTTTCAAAGATTCTCTATTTTTATTTTTTTCTTCCTGATAAAACCAGTGCAAAACTGATCTGAAATGGACCTTTTAAAATTTTGGATGTCTCAGTTACACTGGGTAGTTTTCAAAAAGTCGTTTTCTCACTAGAGCTTGCTCTTCCTGCATCTCTCTATCCCCATTTCTCCTGGGGTTTCCTTACCAGTGACACAATCCGCTCCGCCTGAGAACCTGGCCGAGGCGTGAGACAGAGCTTTGCCCTTTAGCTTGCTGTACAAACATGTAAGAACATGCAATCTGCAGTTCGCTCTGTCATAATTAAATGTGTCCATTTTATAAACAAAGTATAAGAAAGACATTGTGCTGTGATGAGAGTTTTCTAAGCATGACTTTGAGATCGCTGTACTCGTAAATGGCAAAACCATGAGTGAATTACACTGTCCCAGTAGGGCATTAATACAGTTATACCACCCCACACTACAAGCAATCTGAATGTGCCATGTATATTACAGGAAAGAAAGCGAGCGATTTTATAAATGTGTTTTAAGGAAGTTTTTTAAAAAAATAATATTATGGAAACCATGTCTTTATCCCCCACCTGTGAAGCCAGGTGCTTTATTTATTACGAGAAACTGAAAGAGGTATATATTATACTAATAACACTTTAAAATGTCTAAAGTGTCTTAAAAAGCTCTTTCTGTGTATTTGGAGCCCAAACTTGTGAAATACCAGAATTATATGCAGGCACAATGTCCCCATCAGGAAAAAATATTACAGCTTCCCACAGCATAAAGAAATTGTTTTCGAGATTAATGATTTATAACAGTCTGGGCAATAAAATCTAAAAATGATTCAGGATTGGTGCCATCTTTTCTGTCCTTTCAGAGACATGTTGGAGTGCCACATTTCCTAAATAAAAGGAAAATCCTTTCTGGACCAGCAGTAGTGCGTATGTTGTAACGTGTACTAATAAATTGTGATGAAGCTTTTGTGAGTTTTTCTGTGAGATAATTTAGCATGTGTGCCTTTTACAAGAGATAAACTGACCATTTTGTGCTGCACACTTGTGGTCAGTTCCTGCGGTCTTTACACTCACGTAGTCTTCTCTCATGTCTTTGCGCTACATACTATTATTTGACTTTTTTCTTCATTAATTTTGACACCAGAAGCATATACTTCCCAGTGCAGCTGATGGTCTTTATTCATAGCCTCCAGCTCTGTGATGATGATGTCAATGAACCCATGTTCAAGATTTGCACTGAGCGTGCCCCTGGGAGGGGAGATCAGCTGGCTCCGCATCCTTTCGGTGCCTTCCAGGTGGTGGTACCAAGTGCCTCTGGGTAGGGTGTGTGCTGGGACACGCACCACGCAGTGAGGAATGAACTGCATGGTAAATATTTGACAGTCCTGAAAGACTTTGTATTGAATCCTGTCATTTTATGCTAGAGAAGACAGTGACTGACTTCATCCTTTGAAACAATTACCATAACATGTCTTGGGTTTGCAGCTACACAGTGTAGTAGTAACAACGATTGTAGGGTACACATCTACATTTGCTTATAGGGAGATGTCTCTTTCATTTTAGACATTTTTTTCTGGTTTTGCCTTCCAGAGGGTGCTTCAGTTCTTGCTGCCCTCAGTGTGGCAGGGGGATTCAGGCAGCAGCCTGCTGAGGTAGCCGAATTCTTCCATTATTTTAGTGTACGTTAAGGCCTCCACATCTCTTTGAGCAGGAAGAGGGCTGGAACAGACCTTTGCTCTTATGCTAATGGTAAGACTTCACCACTTGGCAGTTTGATCAAAACACAAATGTGCTGAATGTATACAAGAATGCTTATCAGCAACTTGCCGTTACCAGTAATGTCCAGAGTACAGACTACGAGGTTTGGAATGGCACAGAGCATCTACCATCTAGGATAAATATCTTTTTATCTTTCTTTGTCCCTAAAAGCATTATGGAATTCTACCTGTGTGCAAGCACAGTGAGAGAGCATAGCTTTGCTTACTGAAATCTGGATCATTAGCAACCTGTCAAGCTTTCCACACTGAAGATCCTCTACACCATACGACTGTAAGATAAGCAAATGATCTTCTCAGGCTTGTGTGTACAGCCAAATTCTTAGGGGCCTCAAGAGGTCTTCAGAGCTGATGGGCTGAGAAGCTCTGGTCAGGTCATATGTGATCATATAAAAATTTTCATTCCATCCCTCAAAACTTTCTTGCATGTATTCATCTGCAGAAATCTTATCAAGCTGAATGTAATTTATCGTTTGTGCTGAATTGACCCGCAGGAAGGTTTTCTGAGTAGCTTCTAGCTCCACTAGCAACTCCATTGCTTTTTTTTGTTTGTTTATTTGTTTTTTAAAGATTTTTCCAGGAAACAGAGGGAAGCAAGCTGGTCCAGCATTTATCACAGCATGGCTGGTGACATTTTGTTTGGAGAGGTCAATAATGCTGGCAAACATGAACTCCCAGGTCATTATCTCCTTATTTAATCTCCTCTTGGGGTGGTGACGGCTATAAATTGGTAATAATAATATCAGACCTCATTGCCTTGATCAGCAATAACTCTGTAACCCCATAAAGACACTGCAAATAGCTGCTGGTTTGCTAGCTGGCTCCTAAGTAAAGCAATGGAATTTTATCAAAAGTTTAATAACAGTTAACATACAGACAACTTAGCAAAGCATGGAAATATCTACATTAGTGCTACACTATTTCATGTTTGCTTTTGACAGGACCTGGTCATCTTCACCAGAGATGCACAATGCTACTGATTTTAGGGAACAGATTGGTTTTGAATGTTGTAGAAATGTGTGACCTTTTTCTGGATTTGCAGCCTGATGAAACTACCTCTTCTACAGCCCATTTATCATTTTTGACTTGAAGGGTTTGTTTGTTTCCTTTTTGGCTGCAAGATAAGCAGCTTTCCCCTTCACCAGTTTTTTCTTTTATCCAAACCTTTTGTAATAAATGCATAAGAATTAATAGAGATTTTATAGCCTCTTTATTAAATTGATTTTGATGATGGTGTTTGGCAAAGGTAAAAACCCTTGTGAGACACTTCATAAACACTTGTGAGTTTTTCTACTCCAGTTCAACATCTTTTGATTTGATTTTTTTAACCAAACTATGAAAGGATTGAACTTGGTATTTGGTTAATGCTTACACTTGGGCATTTTTAAGTAATTCAAGATTTAGTGCTTTAAAGAGCTTGAGTAACTGCAACATATGATCATGGGAGCCATTTATACCCAACATTTCACTCGACTCTGACCATGCTGGTTATTTGCATGGTTTTCTTCTTAAAATTCTTGCCCAGGTACGTATTAAGGTCTCTTAGTGTCATAAGTCTTTGTCATTTCAAAAGTTGAAAGTAAGCAAGGTCTAGTGGTCCAAACTGAAGTACTCTTTGATGTCATGTCTATGTCATGGTCCGTTCATTGGTACTAATGATGGAGTGACAACTACATAAGAAGCCTGTTCATCATACCACCAAGCCAGCCTTGGAGTCCATAGGGAAAGCAAATCCAACCCACGGGGAATACCTTGTGATCAAGGTCTGCTCAAGACAGCTTAGTTTCTCACTGTCACACAGTGTAAATAGAGTTGACTCCAAATTCTTTCAAGATGAGCTTTACCAAGAGGGCCAATTTTGTGAGAGGCTGTTATGTCAGTATTGGAGCAGACAATCTGCAAGTCCAGAGGTGCTATGAGTTCTTCAGTTCCTGCCTCAGCATCAAGAAGTTTTCAGATGTTCCTTGTTTTGGTGTGAAGAAGGATGCAGGCTCCCACATACACATGTCTGGGGTGAGCTATGTTCCATGTCCGTTGCCATTCACTCTTTGCCATATGACTTGCAACAGCCAAGGAAAATGTGAATATAACGCAGCATAAAACTGCTGAAAAGCACACAGGTTGAACTGCCTACTCGTCCTGGTCCCCCATCCCTCCTGCTCAGCAGGGGTATTATCTGTGCTATGATTTAATAAAAAATTACAACAGAGGTCCGCTTGAATGTGTCTGATAACCACAGTACATATGGGTCTAATAGCAAAACTCCCTTCCTCTCCAACTACATGCATCTTGGTTGTTGTTGTTGTTGGTTTTTTTTTTTTTTTTTTAAAAAAAAAAAAGCCAGTCATTTGAGAGCTGGAAATAAAATAAATTATAATAAACTTCAGCATTCTGGTACTAATGCATCTTGTCTCTAGCTTCATTGGCTTGTGTCAGGCTGTGGCTAGTTACGTAGCTTGCTGTGCTTCCCACCCGCTCCAACAGCATCGCAATGAAATACCCAAACCACTGCCTAAAACTTCTGATTGTGACTGTACTTCTTGGATGACAGTGATGAATATGTGGGATATGCAGGGAATTGTAGCTTTTAAAGGGTCTCAGGCAGACACATTTCATTTTCCCCATCAAAGCCTGCTTCTACCAATAGAAGGACCTGCCTCCAGAACCGGTTTGTTGTGAGTCTGGAGGTTAAAGGTGGAGCAGGAAAAAATACCCAGCATGTGTTTAACTGTTAAATTTATATATTAAACATTTCTGTTCATGCAATACCTTGATTATAGAAATGGTGGCAAATAAATGATATAAGCAACCAGACCAGAGAGGCAAAATTTCTGTGTGACCAAAGGGTAGATCAGGTGTCTTACAGGTAAATCTCCATTACCACTATTAAAACTTCATTTCCTTTACAGTAATGCATGCTCTGTCCTGACAATGCAGGTGTAAAGGCTCCCAGGTGACACGGCTGATGTGGTATGCTCCGTAAAGGAGACTAAAAAAAATGCACAAGGCCAGCTTACTTCCCAGGTTGTGAGCAGCTTGGGAACTGAGTGTAGGAACAGCAGAGAGGGACAACAGGAGGAGCTGGGACAATCCTATTAAAAAAGCAGGATTTGTTTCTATACATGAGAGGAGCAGGACAGGAAGCCAAATACAGCTTTGTCCCCTCCTAACCATCACCCAAGCACCTGATAATGACTGTAGTGAGGCTGGGTAGGTGTGAGGCTGGATTTTTGGCTTGGAATTAGAATTTAAACCCAAATTGAGGAGTCTAAATCAAGCCAAGTGCTTTGAATTCACACCTGAAAATCTTTTGCTTCTGTTTGTTTTGTTTTTTCCTTTCCCCAATAAAAAGCTTTCACCACCAACATGAAAACCAGCTCTGTACTCAATTTAGTATATTCTTTTCTCTCTCTCTCCATCCAGGATGGAGGAGGAGCAGGAAGACACCAGCACACATGGTATGGAGGATGAAAGCAATTATAATTCACGAAGTAGGAGGAAGAAAATTATGGGGAAATTATGTATAGCAGTTCACTGGTAATGACATTGCATAGATTATAAAAGAATCACTGAAAATATATATGTAAATTACCTAAATTTTCTATTGGAGTTTCCCTCTGTTCTCTATATTGTAAAACTTAGTGAAATTTTGTGAATTAAGGACAATAAGTATAAAAGTCAATTTATTTTATTTAAAATGATTCATGATGCATGGCAGATGCATAAATGTATGGTTTGTGTGTACAATTCTTCTGCAAAATATACATATAATGATGAGCTAGTTAATGTACTTCTGAAAAGGAATCCATTTTGGAAACAGTACAGTTTGGAATGATGAAGATAAAGCTAAATAATTGCACCTGGATTAAAATTTCTTTCTTTTTTTTTTTTCTTTCTCCTGAGAGAGACCCTATTCTATTAAACTTCTGTATAAGTGGAAAGATAATTAAGCTATTCATGTACTTACTGGCTATGGCTTGGAAAATGTGTAATTTCACAATGTTTTGTATACACAGAGTAATTTACTACTGTATACTTAGATATTGCAGTTTAGATAAATTCCAGTAAAGCAATTTATTTAACCTCCTGATTAAGACAAGTCTAGAGAATGGGATTTTCCCTTTTTCTATATTTATTTTATTTTCCATACCAATATTAGTTCAGCTGTTTCACAGAAAACATGTCATTTACAGAAAATCTTTTGGTGTACCTGGAAGAGATGAAAGAAAGGAGCAAAAGATCAGATTTTCGATTATAATCTGAGCTTCAGAAATGATGGTTATAAAGGATGTCCAGATAAAAACCTTTTGAACTCTGAGTTTGATTCAGTTACACTGATATAAATCAGGAGCAACCCTCTCTAAAACAAAGGCAGTTATTTAAGAAGAAAACACACGAGTTCTGAGCAGAAACTTGAGATTTTGTTGTTCTTTTCATTTTTCATCAAACTGCTGAACATTTTCACTTTTTATGTCATCCAGCTCCTTCATTTGTTTTTTTATTGGGTTTTGTTTAGTTCTGTATTCCTACTTTACTTTATGTATGCAGCTACTGTGTTAGACGGGCAAAGATTTTATTTAAACTTAATCAGACGTGGATTTCTGAGTGACACCTGCATCAGCTGCTGTTGACAGACTATAATTTCTTACGTCTTTCTCACTTGCTGTGTTCCGCTTCCTGTGAAACATTACACTAATGCACACCAAGTTAATTTCCCCACTGGTATGAAAATAACGTCGGAGTCAATCTTCTACCTGTCTTGGCAATTCATTACTTTTTTGTATCGGCTGGGCATCTCTATGTCTTGGAACAGGAGTTTGCATCTGCCTATCGAGACACGAGATTGGGTAGGCACCACCACATGCAGATGCAGCTGTTGCACATGGGTTCCTCTTCCCATTCTTCCCTTCCCGTATTTCTCCCCTGTTCATCACCAGGGGTGACAGTCTGACCATCAGAAGAGAGGAACAGCTCTTGCAAAAGCTCACGGACTTCTCTGAGGAAGGTATTTTATTCCCTACGCAGTTTTTCCTCTTCCAGGCTGTCTCTGTTCGCACAACAGAATTTCCACAGCCTTGGTGCTCCCCGTTGGAAACTGGAAGGAAGCAGGCTCTGATCACGGGCTGCCACACCAAAACAGCCACGGAGGTTTCCACGCCTGCCTTCTGAACTTGCGTTGGGAAGGTTTGGGTGGGCTACAGCACTGGACACCTTTGGCCTGCCTGGCACTATTGCTTGTTCACAACAAACCCCCCAGGAAGGTATTTTGAGATCACAATTCTTCGTAAACTCTATGAGTGTTCCTGAAGCTATTCTTTTCTCATTTCAGCTGAAAATAGAAAAAAACTTGGATGAAATAACAAATACTGCATGATTTCCTCTGATTCTGTTTCTTCACTCTATCGACGTTTGCTGGGACCAGGTTAGAGTATTTAGTTTTCTTTAAAGATTCTCCCCAGCACATCCTGGTCTTGTTCCTAAGTTTTGCAACTCAGAATGTTCCTGACATGCTGTGGGTTCAGTTCCTGTCATTTTGGAATTAAATGGATTTTTTTTTTTTCTTTTAAACAGTCATGTCACATTTAAATGGTCAGATGATTAAAATCCTTATTAGACAATTTACTGTTTAGTTATCACCCCAGAGAGTCAGATTTTATCAATAGGTTGTTGCGCATGATAGCTGTCTCTCAGTTCAGAGTTTTATTTAGCAAAAGAGAATTTGAACTACCACAGTGTTACATGCAAGAATTTCTCCAGGCATTTCCTTGAGGTTTTATCTCAGTGTGGAGGCAAATGTAGCAGGGCTGGCAATTGCATCGTAGTTACAAAACATTCACAAGACAGATATAGGTAGTGGCACAGAATTTTCAATATCAAACACAGTGAACAACCTGCAATACAGCCACAGTCCACCAATATTCATGCTAATAAATCATCAAAGGTGGATTCCACCCCTTTTTAAAGGGAACTTCAGAAGGGACATCTTGCACTTTTTCTGCATCTGATTTTTGTTGTGAGGTACAGAATACAGCCAAACTTCATGGAGAGGAAGAAAGATGAAGACGATCTAAAAACTGTAATGGACTAATTAAAAGGGAGGGTTAGAAGCGGCAACAGTGACAAAATGTAGTGAAAATCCGAATCAGGTCTCCTGCCTGTGAGATCAGCAAGTTGTGTGCCTAGAATCTGAAGTCTGCCAGAATCCAAGAGAAATGTGTATGTTATCAGGTGTAGAGACAGATCTTTACCCAGGACAAGTCAAACAGCCTTTTGCAGAGATAATGGAGGGACCTGATTTCTCACGCTGTGTAACTGAACTGCACATGCCTTGTGTAACCAACATGCTGCTGTTCTCTGCCACCGAATGGCTGTATGGTAAAGGGCACGTCAGGCATGGCCATCGGGTGTGAAGGCATATGGCAGAGCCTTTAGAAAGGGATGGCCACGAGCAGGATGTCAGAAACATCCAGGTAACATAAGTAAAGCCTCATGGTCTGAGGCAAACATGAATAAAAGCATGGCATAGAGCTGGCATCGCTTTTCCAGCACTTAACAGGGAAAAAATGAAGCTTCGTTCAAGCATATAGATTAGAGATGTCCTGCTCATCAGTCAAGTCACCTGAGATCCTGAACATCTGTAAGAATTAGCATGGGCATGTTATGATTTTGATTCAGACAAAGGCTGAAAAGATTCTAGAAAAATAACCAGACTGAATTTGCAATACTGGGAGATGAATGAGAGTTAAAAGCTATAAAACTGCAACTGGTGAAATACCAGTAAAAAAATGGAAAACTTGGAAAGCGCACTGCAATCAGCATCTAACCATGAGGTATGATCTCATGTGATTTTCTCCATCAAGCAATAAACGTAGCAGAGACAAGCCACAGACTGACAAAAGGTTTCTCTTCTCAGCCTGGCATCTCGTGAACATGGAGCTGTCAACACACCTTGGAGTAAAAAATGCCTTTTTGTACTAACTGCAGACCACCTGCAGTACGTGTCTTTGAACAGCAAGCGCAAAGCCTGGGGATAAACAGATTTCAGGGCCGTGAACTGCTAGAGACATTTATTGTTGCTCCTGACAAAACTGCTCATAACAGGAGCGGTGGAGGCTGAACATCTCTTCCTCTCTCCATATGCAATACTGCATCACTCCTCCCGAGACAATAGTGTCCTATAATTTTTGGGACACGTGAAGGAAAGCTATTTGCATTCTTACCAGAGGGAAGGGCACTATTTCTATTGTAAAGAGAAAAGAGGAGGTGAGGATAAATGCCGCCTTGCAGGTCTCGGGGCAGTATTCAGTATTCCTCCAGGTTTCTACCAAGTTATACTTCACTAAATCAAATAGGGCGTTACAATTCACAGTATGGAATATCTGGAAAAAGGCGACATTGTGCTTAGTCTGCCTTAGAAATGCACTCTGGAACGATGTCACTAATATTCCAAGGTTCAAATTTTCAGCTGACTTCAATTGCCTAATATAATTTCCTTCCCATTTCCTTTAGAAGGGAGTCCAATAGTTCTAAACTACTCCATCGTGTTCTCTTAAGACACAATGTGCAGTGAAAGTGCATCAAGATACTCACTGAAGTTTAATGAAGTTTCTTAACTATGAAGCAGCATGTCTCCCTAGAACTAGAATATGCATTGGTGTCCGTATTTTTTAAAGTAATTTCCACCTCTTTATCCCTCAGTGATGTAGAACCACCATCTATCAGAGGCATAATGGTGTCATGTTATATGAGCTCAGACACTCTAAACATCCTCTCTGTGGTTTTAACCTGAAGATAACAGAAGCAATTGAAGTATTCTGCTCCTGAATTTGATTCCCCTGTTGACCCCTGAGACCAAATTTGTTGAATTTAAGACTGTTGATTAAGTCAGTCACAAAGCAACAGTTCTTGAAACTGGTGGATTGTGTCCCCTGACATCTGTTCTTTTAAGATAACATCTTCCTGTTGGCAGGGCTCACAAGGAAGTCTCCAGTGGTTCATGGTCATGCTCATGATGCAGCTGTTTTACTAGGTTTCTGAAATATGTATCAAAATTCAAAGGGAATTTGAAAGCAGGAGAGAAAGTCAGATGTGTAGGAAATTGTCCTTCAAGTCAGCCTTTTAACTCCAGATTAAATAGAAAGGTTTTGAAGGGGAACACTAGCAAACCTTCTTGGATTTAATCATGGCAAAAAAAGACACCATGCTTTTTTCTTTCCTCCTTGCTCTCCTGTTAACTGAACCCTGGAAGTTCTTGGTACTCAGGTATGTTCCTTTTACTAAAATCTCTATTCTCTCTTACATGCCCAATGATTCATAAAGCAAAAGACTGTAGAAAAGAACAGTTAACACATACTAACAGCTTGAGAAGGATCAGACTTAAGCAGACTTTAAACCAGCAAAGCCAGTCTAACAAGTTACTAGGTATTTTTCAACAGCTTTGCAAAGTGAGCGGAATGGCTCTGTCATCTTATCAACTTTAACCATCAAATTCACCATTTACTAAAATTGCATTTTAGTAAAAATCCATTTTTTACAACATTTTTAAAAAAATAAATTTATGTATGTAATTAATTAATTAATTATTTAAAGTGTTTAAAAAACCTTATAAAAATTTTACATTTAAAAACCCAAAGATATTTACATTAATTTTGCCGTTCTGGAAAATACTAAATATTTGGCCACAGAAGGATTTACCCAAAATTCACCATTCCCAGCTACTAAAAGGTGATTCTTGGGGTCTTGGCAGATCTTTAGAGTCCTCTAATATTTTCTAATATTCTAATATAATACCACATCCCATGACTGTGGTATATGACCATGGCCATTCCAATCCCTTGAGAAGGATTTTCAGATGAACTAGTTCATTTAGATTCAACTTAGCAATAGGAAAGCATAATGTGTGACCCATTGATTAAGGAGATTAAAAAAAATGCAAATGAATCCAAAAGAGAGCTTTGCTAACAAAATCTTCAGCAATGTGTTCAAGAAAAAGGAAGAAAAGAAGAATGCCTGAACCTTCATTTGTAGCTACATGGCTCTTTCTCCTACACTGTCTCAATTTTTTTTACCCCTCTTCCAGTATTGGAAACTCTAAGCCTAATATATTTTTCTGTAAGTTCCATATGTTATGTCTATTTTGCCCCTAAATTGCCTTTTTGTTTTGAAAAACTTACCTCCACAGTTCTGTCTTCTGACAACTGTAAGTAAACTGTGGTAGATCACAGATAGTTAAATTCGGATACCAAATGATAAACAGAGTTCAATGACCTCATTCAGCTTCTTAGCTTATTTTTTTTTTTTTTTTTCCTGCTTTCTCTTCAGTACAGTGGATAGTGTCCTGCTTTATGTTTGTGACAGCTATAGGGACGGAAGGCAGGCAAGGAATATATACACTGCTCATTCTTGATCTAAAAGGAGGTTTGTAAATGGCTCAGAAATGAGTAACTTTGTCTTTTCGGTGAAAGGAATCACCTCATACATAACTTAATGTGCCTAGTAAGTTCGGCTCTGCGCTGCCTAGATAGCCACCCTTCCGACTAGTGTGTAGCTGTTCATGACATAATCCTCCAATATAAAATATGACATATTTGAGAGGATTTGGGAACAGAACGTATTTCCAGAATTTACTTCTGATGATTTGAATATCCCGTAGACACTTTTTCAGTACTTACCAACTTATGGAGGGAGCACATGAACTTGACTCCTAACCCTTTCTATATATTGCTCGGTGAAAAGCAAACGTAACAAGTGACAGCTCAAAGCCCAACCCCTCCCAGCCTCCATTTCCAGTCTAACTTTCACAGATTCTTTAAAGGGCTTCTAACTACTGAAGTCACTGCTGAGTCCTACCTGGGACCCTCCCCCTGCCCCCCCAGCAGCCACATTCCCTTCCTTGCACCCTCCTGCGCGGCGCCTTACCTGACGCTGCAGGGAAAACGTGGCCCTGGGTGCCACAGGGAGCAGTAGGACAGGGCTGCCGTCAGCTTGCGTCTCCCATAGCCCCTCCTGTAATCTTACATAGTGTCTAGCAGCAGGTGTACTCCATACAGCCTCAGGGATTTTGTTTGAAGAGTTTTGCAAAGGGCCTTTCGCTATGTTGTGTTTGAAAGAGTTTTTGCTCCTGTATAATGGAGGCTGTTTGTTGTCAACAGAGAGAAAAAAAGGAATTCTAGGCTGTATCCCTGTGTGTTAGCAAAACAAACTGTCCGAGCCCACTCCTTAGATTTTTTGGCCAACTGGAAGGACCTGGCTATGCCACACAATTAAGCTCTTACCCGTCAAAGCAGCCGCCTGTTCCACATTTGCTCAGCAGGAGCAGTTGCAGATTTGGGTGGACAATCCAGACGTGCCCAAAACTCATCGGGAATGTTTCTAGCTGGGGCAGAGAGGTGACATGTACTGAGTTAACTTACCGATTTAATGACAAAAATGACACTGCTTCGCCAGCAGGACATGTTTAAACCACAAGTATAAACCGTGTGTGTGATTATCTGGCTCTAAGGGAGCGAGTGAAGTGGAATTCTGATCACAGCCTGCCTTTTCAAGCATGGATTTTTGGCTTAAGTTGATGGGGAATCTGGTCATGATTTGAGTTGTGTTTATTTATATTTGAGCAAGGGGTAAGTGACAGAGACAGAGAAAGGACGGGTTTTGATTTCTGTGGTTTTTTCGTGTAGTGGTGGATTCATTATGACTTATCTGGTTGCAGTCTTAGAGATGCAATCAAATGTATTTACCATGAGTATAAAAGCCAGATAATGCAGTATGTTATCTGCTGACTACAGAAGGTTTTATTGCTAGAGAGCACATGACTTTTGGAGGACAAGCCATCGTGCATTTGCTTCTAGTTCCTAATCTTTCAGCAATGCATTTTTCTCACATATATGAGTGATAGAAGGCTTGTATAGTACAACAAACAAGAAGCTAAAAGCTTACAAAATGTGTGAGGGATTTTTTAACATATGAATATTAGCAGTACCACATTTTCTGCCTTCATTAAAAACAATGTAGGAAATCTGTACATAACATATTACATACGTCCCTCCCCATGCCTACAGAGAGCCCAGCTGAGATTCCTTAGGTATCTAGAACACAATCGAGAGACAAAAATCTTTCTAGTTATCATCGATGAAAAAACATTTGGTAGGTCTCAGGATTTCATAGTTATTTAAACATCATGATCAATGGGATGTGTTGCTAAAAGAACCCTTCAGTGGGTTCAGTATCTGTTTCCCTTTTTGAATGGAGTAAATAGGTTGAAATAGTTCTTTTGTGGTTTGTTATTTCTTTAGTCTCAACGAGATATTTTTTTCTTGTTTTTCTTTGTCTGAAGATGAGTAATTTCTGTGAACAATACTATCCTCTACCCACACATTGTCATTCAAAAAAAAAGAAATATTTACAAAAATATCTTAAATCTACATTATTTCCCATTATGCTTTCAACTATACAGGAAAGATCTTTTTTACTTTAATACGTGTCAGAAGGTGTAACAACCTTCCTATTTGTACCATCCAGAGGTTTCAGGTATACTGCGAATCTCTGTTTAAGACTTGCAGCAGGATTTATCCAACAGTAATAGTGTTAGTGTGGTTCAGAACCCAACAGAACATCTAACAATGCCTTTCACAGGGGTTAATGTGTCACTAATGACACAGGATTTAGTTATGTCCATCACATCTTTGATCCTTTAGCAATAAGGGTCATCATCTTAAAGATCTCCTACTGGTTTATGAAACCTTTCAAGGACTTCTGTTTGCTCCCTGTGCTGGAGAAGGCTGTAAGTTCAGAAGGAAAAATTTGTTTAATATCTCTGTGATGGGTTGACCTTGGTCAGCAGCCAAACACCCACCCTACCTCTTGATCCCTCCCCTCTCCCATGGGGTGGGGAGGAAACAGAAGGAAGGCCAGGAGGCTTATGGATAGAGATAATGGCAGTTTCATAGGGAAAGCAAAAGCTGTGCATGCTAGCAAATAATAAATAAAAAAAAAAAAAAAAGAAAAAAAAAAAAAAAAAGAGGAATTTGTTCACTGCTTCCCGTTGGCAGGCAGATGTCCAACCGCTTCCCAGAGAGCACACCTGACAGTTTCATGGGAAGACAAACGCCACAACCAAGCATGTCCCCGTGCTTTCCCTGAGCTTTTCTTGCTGAGCACAACATCATACGGTATAAAATATCCCTATGTCCAGTTTGGGTCAACTGTCCCTTCCCAACCTCCTGCCCACCCCAACACATTCGCTTGCAAATAGAGTTCCTCTGTCGGTTTATGGAAAGGCCACTACAGTTCTCAGTTTGCTGGGTTTAGAAGAGATATTTAACAATTAAGCAACATTTATTCATGAATTATTTTATTCCAGTTGATTGTGTGGTTTTCTCTAATTTTATTCTCTTTTCCCATTTACCTCCACCCCCACACTCCTTCCTTCCTCTGGCTTCTTTTCAAGTCCTGAATAATTTCACGGAGGCTCTGATGGAGAGAGATGCTCTCCGCATTGATCTGGTGGGCTCTGTTTGAAGGAGGGCTGCAAAGCATGTACCTGGCATGTGTGGAACGATCCCTGCACTTGTGTGAGTGGGAGCTGGAGCTCTATTCCTGTCTCTGTTCCGAAACTCAGCAAAGCTTGTAGAATATTGCACATTAATGAGCACGCTAACAGGAGTCAAAGCAGAGATCAGTATTTACTGGAGCACAGCCCTGGAATTCTCCTTTCCCAGCAGATACCATGCAATCATAGGGCAAAAGTCTACCCCAGATTATTTTTTAGAGGTGAGAGGTCACATAAATATATTGTTGTATTTTCTAATACTTGTATTAAGAAGTACAGAACCTTAGGGTGGCATGTAAAGAGGATTAACCCTTAGCTACTGTTGATTTTAGATTTTATTTCTTTTTAACAAACTCGGTTGGGTTTAATGTACCTCTCACTTTAGATTTGTAAGGGACACAGGTTAAAAGATCAATTTACAGCAAAGCATCATCTGCTGTTTGAAGGGCAGGTGCTCGGCTGTTAAGAACTATTACTTACACAGCCGGGCAGCGGCTACTGAACCACACGTTTCCTTGGAATCTTCTGCATGTGAACACCAAGTGGACATTTAAAGAATTATTCATTGGCTCTTGTACTTGGGATTGTATAATCTTGCATTGATAAAACGTGGCTTTTTTCACCTTTTTGTCTAAAAGCCCAAGCACAGATCTACCATTTTCTTTTGGCAGATGAAAGAGAGCACTAAATGTTTAAGGAGCTGGACACAGAAACATGCAGAATTACCACTAGTTCCCATAAATATTGCAAACTTCAGCACCACCATATATTGGCCTATGACACAGGTTCTGTTATTTTTTTTTCCCAGTGGGAATTAAATTCCTAAAGAAAAACAAAACAAAGCAAAACAAAACAAAAGAGCAACTCCTAAAAAAACCACCAAAGACCCAAACAACAACAACAACCCCCACCAAATCCCAAACAAAAACCAAACAAACCTTTGGAACTTGTAAAATTAGGCATAGCAGTAATGAAAACTGAAAAGTCCAGGCAAACTCTGGCATGCCTCACAAATGAGATTGCCTGTGCAGTCTTTAATATGATTTTTATAAGCACATTCCATGCAGAATTGTATGGTGAGCTTTAAAACCGAGAAAGCTTCCCCTCACAGTGCACAGAGGAGATGATGCTTTGGTTTGTCCTTAGTGATCAGAATGGATGGTGCCTTTATTCTGCATGACACTTCATCACATTCAGCATACAGGATTATTTATTTTCTACAGTACATAAGTATTTTGGAGAAATGACTTTCTCTTTACAGTACTCTCTTTATTCAGAGGAGTGAGGGGCAGACCAATTTGACATCCTGTTTCATGTATGTGGGTTGTGAATTTGACTTTTTTTGAGTATGCATTAGAACCAGCTATGTTCAAAAGATAGATCATCTCAGCTTCATTTGTATGAGTGAGGAACATGTGAAACCCAGAAACAACATACAGTCAGGGACCCTCCCTAAAAAGCTTTGGGTTTAGAAATGGATCATTTGCCCAGCCTGACAAAGAAATGCCTTTGTAGAAACAGGAATTCCTTTGCTCTTTTCAAATCTTTTCTCTCCTTCACTGGTCCCTATATACTCTTTTCCAGATCTGTAAGAAGTGAGATCCAAGTCCTATAGCAGCGGTCTGCTTTACTGAACAACCTGGATCATTTCTTAAATCTGCTATACACAGAAATATTTGCAAACGTTAACTACTTAGTCCATTCTGCCTCTCAAGCAACCTTCATCCATTATTTTCCCCTCTTATTAATATCATATCATAACTATACAAGCCTGGCAGTGTGTGGCCGTCTCCCCTCCCCAGCCCTTTTTTGTCATTGATCCTTCTTTGCTAGTCCGTTAGAGTAACTGATACACTGGATTGATTAGTTCTGGCAAGGCTTGCAAGGAAAAGTAGTATCTCTTACTAAAACATCTGCATATAATTGGAAAAAGCAGGCAAACTTTCAAGAATACAAGCCCTCCTTGAAGTCTGGAATAAGAGTAGCAAAATTCAGGTTATGTATAGATCAAGAGCACTTATGTCAATTTATTGGATGAGCTGAGAGGAAAATGTAGCTGGCGGTTGTAGAGCAATGGAAGCAGAGAGGAGGGAAAGCTCGGGTCACTGTGGGACAGGCGGATATTTAACATTGCCGGGTTGCTCTTGGCACAGCAGCCTCTTACTCCATTCTCCGTGAAGAAGGTCACTGGGTGTTGATGGCATAGTGTGGCTGCCTATGGGTTGGAACTGGTTTAACCCCTGCACTGATACTCCCGGTACTTTAAAGGGAAATCCTAACTTTACATCTATTAACGATATGGGTGCTTGATATTATTCTAGAAATTATGCCATTTTCACTAATCTCTGCGTAGGTCATCACTGTATAATAACAACCAGTTTTGAAACATGTCTGAGATTTTTCCCAACTCATAAAGCAGAAAAGTCCAAATTAATTTAAACAATGGGACATTAAACATGGCTTATGTCTTAGATCTTTTCAAATCCAATGCTATATCTGATCGACCAGATTCTGTTCTCTGTAACATATGTGCAGGGCCAAAATAACTCAGATGACATCACCAAAGTATTCTGAATTCATAGTAGAAGCTCACGGCAGCATCTCTCTCTTTTCCATATAGGTCATGGTGGTGCTGCCATTCTGACTGGGCTCAGACCTTGGTTCACACTCCTGGCTTTCTGCAAGAGCTCTGCAATTTAGGGTTCTCCATCAAACTGTCTAATGTCCAAAACATTGTTACTTCTTGATTTCTCCTTTCTTGGCTGTCACAATTTTTTCTTTACAAATGAGGTTTTGAGATGTTTGCCTCTGAATTCTTTGAAGAAATCCTAATTTCTTCAGACCATGACATTAGATGTCCAAATTTGAAAGCCTGCTGCCAAGTTGGAATGACTAAAAGTTACAGCCAGCTACTGGCTTTCTAATTGTTTTGTCATTTCTTTGTCACTGCCATTATTATTTATATTATTATTTACTCCAATTTATGTTACAAAAGACAGTATTAATTATTATCTGTGTTTCTGTCCAGTAACTCAGTGAGTCATTTGATGCATCGAGGCTGAACAGACTACAAGAGGTAACTGTTTGCTTTCATTAAAGCTTTCCCAATGATCTGGTACGATGGATTTCAGCCACCGAACTGAAAACCTGAAGAGCAGCACATACCCTGTACTTTCTTCTAGGCACAGAAACACAAAACAACGGCTAACACATCAAAAAGCACAGAACAACTTTCCTGCCCTGGTAGAGTTACAGATTTCTGAAGCAACATGCCATCCATCCAAACATTCCTTTTATAGCTTTTCGTGAGTTCAGTGTAGGTTTTGTGTCGTTTTGCAAAGAACAAGTGTGGGCAGGTGCTGTGCACTTTTCTCTTCATGGCCCTGCAGATGCTTTGAAGCTTTCCTTTCATGGAACCTCACAACAGCACGCTGTAGTGCTGTGAACACCTGGCAATTAATTAAAGCCATGAGGTTCTGTTCTTGACATGAACCACTCTCGTACTCGGCCCCACAGAACTGAAAGCCCACATGTTGGATTATTGCATCTCTTCCAGGGACAGTTCAGTGCCATCGCCGTTGTTCAGCCAGGCTGATGTTTGCCCCTCCCTGAATGATGGGAAAATTCATCCTCACCTGAAGGTCTCTCACCGTTGCCTATTCACCCTTGAAGGCCGTGAACCTTGGCTAGAGGTCTCTTGCTTCAGTTTCCAGGCAGATTTCAGGCTTTTTACTAGCAGGTATAACTCAAATTCTTCACATTCCGTTCTGTATCACTGGCAGCTAAAGTCTTTAACTTACAGTTAGTGATGAATCAAACAATAATTTCACATAGGAAAGGGCACCGGTTATCTTAATACCTTATTCCATGACAGTAATGTTTCACCTAATGCACTGTGATGGCACAATCACCATTACACAGCTTGCTAAAACATTAATTGAACTTGCTTTTGTGATTAATATATATGAATTATTAGATCAGTTTAAGGAAAAGAGCTGAACATTCTAAAAAAGCATATACAGCAGAATAATACTAATTTTATATTTTACTAATCTGTGCACTTTGCAGTGTGCACACATAAAAATGAATGATCTTTTCCCAAAGAAATATTTAAGGCAAGAACAGTTGTGACATATCCTACATAGTGATTTTTTTAAAAATGATAAGCTCCGTCATTCTTTGCACTGTGAGTATTAGTAATGCAAATTAAATTATGCTTTACAAAATATTTATGTTCCATTACACTGGAAATTGTACAGTTTGTTGATATTATTGTGTTTGTTTCCTTACCTACTAATACGCAGTATTAAGTAATTTCCTTTGTTTATTTCTGCCATTAGTGAGTTAGCAACACTGTCTCATACTGCTGTAAGAGACAAAAACCTTGGTGTACAGGTCTGATACTCTTTCAAACAAAGCTGCTGGACACAGTGTAAACGTTTGTTTGCTTTGTTCGTTGGCTTCAAAGAATGATGGAAATCCAGCTAGCCATCTCCTAATTGCAGTGTGAAGAGATTTTGGTACACAATATTATGCAAAAAAAAATATATTTACAATATTTCATAGGGAAAATAATTCCCCACCCCCCACCCCCAATTACTGCCATTATCAGAAAGCTAATCAGGGAGTCTTATTCTTCCAAAATGTCTCAATGTGGAAATCTAGGAAGAATTGAATAAAATAATTTTAAAAAAGTTTAAGTGCTCACCTACTCGACTGTGTTTCTTTTAATTTATGGCTAACTGAAAGGCAGAACTACCCCCCAAAAAACAAGTTGCTGAGCACCCTCAAGTTCCTAGCAACTTTGTCATCAGATGGATTTACCCAGCCTCAGTTGGGATCACTGCCGAGCGCTGTGGAGTATCCCGAGCCCACTGATCACCAGTTCACAGGTGACCAACGTGCAATTTATTTGTACCAGAAACCATGTTTTCTCCAGCCACTCTGTTTCTAAACTGAACTGTGTGCCATCAGGCAATGATGAGAGCAGAGGGATTGATCTCTCCTGCCATGATAAGCCTATTTTTGTCTTCAACCACACATTTGTCATGGAGGAGACACTCTAAGCTGTCTGCTGCTTGTTTGGCCATGTATACCCCAAAGAAGCTTCTCCCAGCAGCTTCCAGGAGCAAGCTGGGTGTGCTCGGGTAAAACTCATGAAAATGTTTCATAATAATCTTTGGCACAAACAAATCTTTTAATGGGACAAGTGACCCGTTCCTACCCCAGCAGCTTTTAATAGCTGGTCCTCTCCACAAACAAGGTGCTGGGGTAAATTGGCACGTGCTGACCTGAACTGGGGGACAACGGCTGCAAGCTGTCTGCAAAAATCCTGGTAGGCTGTACAGAGGCTCCAGTGGCAATCACGGAAAAAAAGGGGAGTTAAACAAGAGCCACTAGATCTTGTGCTTCTTTCCTCCCCCCATGCTCTGTTTGTTTAACCAGCAGGGTAGCACCAGGTGGATGCTGGCATTGGTGTACAGGGCTTTCATGGAGATTGATGTTCACAGCAACAGCTGAGTTCATTTACAATGCCCTTCTCTGAAAGCCTCACTGAATGGATTCCTAAAGACAGTAATTTACTGTCTGAATTTTCCTCTTTTATTATATTCCACCACCAAAATAACTATTCTTATCTGATGACTTAAGTATCCTTGCTCAAAGGTGCTTATACACTTTCAAACTCTGTTAGTCAGAAAAAGGAGAGAAGGAAGAATTATGACTGAGCTGTCTTTGAATAATTGCCATGTTCTTGCTGTCCTGTAACTACTGGAAAGTGTTGCATTCTCTTACTGTTACTGGGAGGGGTGAACAGCAAATTTCTTGAAAACTTGAAAGAAAAGAGTACAGCTTTTGGTGAGATCAATCTACCATGTATTCTCTACCATATGCTTTCCTATTTAATGAGTGCGAGTCCAGCAACCTGAGGAGCAACACTGGATGCTGTTTATGTCACTGAAGAACTAAAAAGTTGCAACACTTCATAGAAACTCAATATTTGCTTGCCCTGAGATAGCATGGGCTAGCCAGACTTTAGAATGATTTTTGACCTTCAGTCCCGGCTGTGAGGTGAGCACATATTCCTTCGTTCAGTTTGCAGATGGATAAAACCGACAGAGTTGAACAGTTTATTGTTTGCAACAGTCAAGCTTCAAATGCTTAAACTGTGAAAAAATCCCACACCGAACAAACCCAGACCCCAACAAAAAACATTCTATAAACTACAAACCCTTATTACTGACAATTTACACCTTTGATGAGATGGGTGGTGGCTTAGATGCTAGAGTAGGGGATCAGAAATGTGTTCTTATACTCTTAAAACAGCATCTGGAAATAAGGATAATTGACATGGACCGGCTTCTGGATCTCCAAGGGTCTCGTAAGCAACTAAACAGATATTCACTAAGGAACCAAACCAAAGTTTGTTGAAAATATTGAGAGTTTTCCCACTAACATTACATTTGGGATCAGGTTTTTGAAAAGCTCTCTCAATTTAATAGCAATCCTACCGCCCCATCCAATATTTAAGTTGCAAAGCACTTCCTAAGAGTTTGTACATAGTACCTTCAGTCACCAGAAGGTTTCATCTTGTCCATATTTTTGTTTCAAGTTTCTGTCTTTTAATTTCACTCGTTTAAATATTAAGAAATTAAAAATCTAGAGAGGGGAAAGGAGTTCTAGGAAAAATAGGCAGTATGCTGCTGTTTAAACCTTATGAAGCTTCACCCTATAGCCGAGACTGGCCAAATATGGTGCATATTAGGCCATTTTTTGCCTGTATTCCAGGAGAGAGATGCTCATTTTAGTTTTTTTTTCCAGCTAGAAATTGCAGTGAATTGTTGTAACTTTTACAAGTACCAAGAATCTGGGTGAATTTCCCAACAAAAGTGATCTAAAAATCTCCATTGTAGGTGGATCTGCAGCTTAATAGCACTTTTGTTTTTTTTTTTTTTTTTTTGCAATGTGAAGAAAAAGGTACAGAAAAAGTGCGAGACATCTCTGTATCCAAGGATGATCCCGTTAAAAAGGGAATCTTCAAAGTCTAATGATCTTCTATTGTCAGCACTGTACTCTGTGTGAGCCTCTATTTTACTGCCACCTCCAGGTTTTAGCTTCCTATGAAAGTAAAAATATGAAGAGGAAGGATCTCTTTCCACTGTATAATTTCCCTGGCTTTCCTTTCAGGGTAACTTGTGTGTTGATTTTATTTAATTTTTTTTTTTTTTTTACATTCAAGACCTTGGCTTCCTTTTTCTCCTCCTTGACCCAAGCTGAGACATGAATATTAATAACAGAAGGAAATTTGCTTTGCTTTTGCTGGTGCATATATAGAAGAGGTCAGCCTTATAAGCAAACAGTCCATCCACTTTAACTGGTGTCAATGCCCCCCTCCTCCAGAAAAATAAAAAATCTAACCCTAAAATTAAAAAAGACAGAAGACTTGTCTCACGTCATAAGCACTAGGCAAATATGAGAGAAGGGCAGAGTATTTAGCAGCTTCAAAAAAATCCTCTCTTCTAATCCTGGTAGCACAGATGCATATCCTAAATAGTCAGAAAATCAAATATTGTTCCTGTTAATGTTTTGTTAAGCAATGTTGACAACAATACACATTTGGCCAACTCAGAAATAGAGCATGCCTTGTCCTTTGAATTGTGGATGATTTGCACTATGATAAGAATGACAACAATTAGAGAATTTGCCTGCATCTGCCAACAGAACAGATGGCTTTATAGTTGGAGGACAATGGAGAAAAAAGAAAAGAAATGTACAAATGAAATCCAAAATAACAAAGAAATCTTAACTAGATGCTGGTACACAGGGTAGTAAAGAACTTGATTTGAAAATATTGCAGTAACAGGGGAAGGAAGGAGACTGAAATGGATTTGAGATGCTTTCTGAGGAATGTATGGGAAGTGGATGACCATGCTTCCAGCACATTAAATCACATATATTCCTTAGCCCTCTGCTGGATTCCACTGCTCAGGGTTATATTGGTGTAGTTCAGTCAGTGCTAATGCCTGTGCTGAAGTTAAGGTTTTGATCATGACAGGCATATGAAGATGGCCAAAATGTGGAAAGTTTACTTGCAGAAACAGATCTTAGAGAGTAAATACTGCCACAGTTGTCAAAAAGATGATTGAAATAGTTACTACAGTCATGGTTTCGAACAGCTGAAAAAGCTAAATACACAAGCATAGTTCCATTTCTTCTACCCTTATACTTCAGTGGCTAGCTACTCAGATAATCAATGGCAGAGAGCATATGCATAGTTTTCCAAGAGCAGAAACTGGTTTTCTACCGCATCTCTGATAGATGCTTTAACCACAAGAATATACCCTTGCTCAATCCATTTTAGAATCTAGGAAGCAAGCAGATTTCTGGGTGTATATGAAGAGCAAGACACAGGGAAGTATATGATACAGTATTAAGCAGCATGGAAGACAGATGCCATAGCACATCAGTAATTGAAATGATGTCTTTATTTATGTATTTATTATTTTATTATTATAAAAGCACTGGAACAAAAAGAAATTTCAGGAAAAAAATGTTATTGATAGAATGAAATAGATCTGCAGAAGTCCACAGTGACCTCTTGCCCCATGCAACCATCAGGACAGAAAAAAAAGAGCACAAAGGTCTTATTTGAAAATGAAATTAACTGAATGTAGCAGCATAGCCAAATAGAACTGGGACTTGGCTTCAATGGTAAACAAAAGACAATAGGAAAGGTGACTATCAGCTAAGAGATAACATGAAAGAAGACTGTGCTAAGAAAAGAGAAAAGAAGGGATTCTTAATGATCCAGTAAGAAAAGAGCTGATAAAATGCATCTCTGATTGACAGCAATTCCCTGTGGTTCAAGGTACACAGCAAGTGAGAGGGGGACAAACCATGTGTTAATACAGCCAAGTTGTTCAACCTAAGGGATTGTCCTTTCTGGACAAAATCATAGCTACTGAAATTTGGGACAAGTGTTACTTGATCAGTATCTTCTGAATCCCTTATCCATTGTAGCGTCAAACCCATATTTGGCCCAGTGATGCAGTTTGAGCCCAAATCAGTTTGCCTCACATGGGGCACCAATTGTTGCAACACAAACAAACTAGCAAGATGCAACAAGGCTTCACCCTCAGTCAAACTCTACTGTCCATGCAGTTTCTCCATCCTCCAGACCACACTCCTCCTTGTCTCGGTCTCATCCAGGTCTCACTTCATCCAAACTTCTCCTCTCTCCCACCCTCCTCAGAGCTATTTAACCACCTTGCCGTAGGATCGCAGCTGCACATCTTCAAAGCAAGGCCACAGCTGCATATTATCCATCTAAATCAACCCACTGTCTTCATTCCTCTACAGCCCAAAGTATTTTACCTTTATTAGTATTTATTTTAGGCAATATTTGTCCTTTTGCTGGCAACCTGTAAGTCTTGCCACCTGTAAGAACTTATAAATCCAGTTTATTCTCTTGGACTGCATTCATTAAGGTCTGACCACTTCATGTGTGCACACTATCTCATGGAAGCATAGAATCAAAGAAGGGTTTGGGCTGGTAGAGACCTTCAAGACCATCCAGTTCCCACCCCGCCCCACGGGCAGGGACCCCTCCCACCAGCCCAGGTTGCCCCCAGCCCCGTCCAGCCTGGCCTGGGACACTGCCAGGGATGGGGCACTCACAGCTGCTCTGGGCAACTGTGCCAGTGCCTCACCACCCTCACAGTAAAGAATTCCTTCCTAGATATATATAAACCTACCCTCTTTCAGCTTAAAGCCATTCCCCCTTGTCCTATCACTACAAGCCCTACTAGAAAGTATGTCCCCATCTTTCTTATAAGCCATCTTTCAGTATGGAAAGGGGGAAATTAATCTCATCTGACTTCACCTTTCCAGCCTTTTCCATATGACAGCAAAGGATTTTTACTGAAGAGGGAGGATTTAACACTGATGATTGCTTCCTGTGAATTCATCCATGAAGTGTTTTTTCCTATTTAGTTACATATTCAGATGTAAATGAATCATACTTTGTGGCACCAGACCCCCTCACAGAAGCTAAAAATAAATACACATTTTCCCAGACAGAAGTCCTGGGATTTAATGGTACAGATTTTATTTGCTTAATTTTCCATTTCTTATTGTTATTCCTTATTTTTGTCTCTCTCTGTATCTTTCTTTTTTAGTTAATGAATTTTATTTTATACTGGAAAATGTATCTTTGAGAAATTTTAAACGGAAGAAATGGGTCTCGCAATTTGTTTTGAACATTTTGATTCTTTTTGCGGACATTTCTGTCTCCAATCGGATGAGAGCTGCAATGGTTTACCCCTATTTCTACAGAAGCTCTATTCCTTGCTTTTATGACTGTCATCTTCAAAGTAGACAATTTCATCATATATTCTTCAAGAAATTGCCAGTAAGGAGAAAAGACAAGAGAGAGAAATTGTCTAAACTAGCTGTTGTATTACTGAGTGAATGCATTGGTTCTGTTTAATGTTAAACTGTTCGGGAGTGACTACAGTGGTTACAAAAAATACATTGAAAGCCATAAAGGGGTGGTCAGGGAAGAGATGAAGTCACAGTCGTCTGTCCCAAGGCCAAAGGGAAGAAGTGAGATGAACTTGGGAAGGGATCAAAGAGCTGAGAACCATGACCTTTCACATCTCAGGTTTATAATACGGCAGGGTGAGCTCTGATGGGGCTTGTAACTTGTTCTTTAAAACCAAGTTAGGGATGGTTAAATGCTTACAGCAGCCAATGAAATCCATGCATATCTCTTTCACTAACTGGAAGTGTGCTCTATACAGGAGGCATCAGATGCTCCACAGTTAGGTATGAATTACGGGGTCTCTGAGCTTAGGCAATCAACAGGGAATGTGAATTGCTACAAATCAAAAACCCTAAAACCTCAGCAACAGCAACTTTCCTATCCAGTGAAAACTGTCGTTCAGTGGGGCTGATAGTCCTCTAATTATATACATAAAAAAATAATAAATATATATTTTTCTCTGTGATAAAGCACAGCTATTGAAAAACACTCTGCCTAGTAAGAGCCCATTCAGACATACGTGCATCCCTGTTCCCTTAATATTCCCCTTTAATTCATATCTTGCAAAAAGACGTTATCATAACTGATGTTTTAAATCCGAAATCTCCGTGTTCAGCCATCTGAATTACTACATAAAATTTATCACTGGAAATAGAAGAACATTATCATATTGATGTGAGGTGAAAAGTTCTACAGTTAGAAGGTATTTCCAGCATTTCTTTGGTTTCACACTGTGCTCTTTTTTTACATTTAAAAGAACAAAAAGACTGAACTCATTCTGAAGAGATGCAAGTAGAAGTGTTTATATAACAATCTGGAGACTGTGAACATGTTTAGTCACATTCTGATCCCCATTACATATGTGTAATACTGCAGAATGTTAATTAAGTTGAATTAGGAGCAGAATCTGTCTCAGACATTTTTTTTAAAAGTGTTGTTTTCAGAGATCAAATAAACAGTACAGTTATACAGTTTGAATTAAATGTCTCTTTCCAATAGGTAAGATGAATAAAATCATTACTGTATCTTTAATATATCATAGATGTTCAGATCCTATAGCTCATATACCATGAGTATAATGGAAACTTGAACATAGTCTACCTACAAATTCCATCCACCTTTGTTGCCATAAAAATAGTGGGTACCCTGTATGCTTACTACTGGCCGCATGACATCCCCAAAGGCCCATGTAACATATTTACACATACATTCACTGTCAGAGCACCAAAGGGGTGATGTTCTTACACAGTGAGTAGCAGCACCAGTACACTTCAGCCCAAACTGAAAGATAACACCCCTTACCCATTTTTTTGCCTTTCATCCCTGATAAATCCAAAAGCTATCAAGAAGCTGCTGCAACTCACTACAATTATTTTTCCTTTAGTTTTGATTTAGCATTGTGTATATATATATATGTAAAGAGAGACTGTATTTTTTGTGTACTGAATATATGTTTGCATATGTTACCCATTTCTAACTCGTTATCTCTCTCCCTGAATCTATACACATACTGGCATGTGTATGTAATAGCAATCACATATTATGTTTCCATTCTTTTTTCCTGGGGGGTTGTACAAACATCAGAATAATTAAAAGTCTGATTTTGATGACTGAAAAGAATCTGATATCTGAAAATACACTCACTTGAAAAATACATTTATTAACAAACTACTGGAGGTTAACTGTCCACTGGAGTCTCAAGAATACACCTTTATTTTCTTTAAGGAAAATCTCTCTCTCTTAAAGGTCAAGTGTTAAATGGCTAATGGCATTGATTTATAGCTAATAGTCACTTCATTTCTGTTATGGGAACTCTGAGGACAGGCTTGGTCTCCAGGCTGTGATAAAATGTAGGTTAAGTATGCCATTTATTATTTGCCCCTTTGTGATTAATTGATCATTTGGAATGTTGATTACTTAACCATCCAAAATATTAATCAGCAGCCAGCCAATCAATAGCCCTAAATTGGTTTAATACCAGTGACCAGGTGGCCACTGAAAGGAAGAAATCTGTTCAATTAAAGAGCTGACTTTAGATTTCGCTGTCAAATACTCGCTGTTAACCTCACCTCGCTACTTGCTGCTGAAAACTCAGCACCGATCTGGCATTCCACCAAAACCAGCCCTCTGAAGTGCCGGATTCAGGACTTTTGCTCAGCAAATGCCTGCACTGCTTCAAAATCCAAGGGAAATTCCGCATGGCCCAGGCAATGGTTTGTAACGCCCTCACAAGATCTGCTCTATGCAAATAATTGCACCTGCAGCTCCCTGGGAGCCGGCTGATCGATGTGATAATTCAAAGTCAGGCTGCAATGGTAGCCCCGCTCACTGCTGCTCTGTAAGGAAATCCGTCAGTGCACAATTAAGTGTCCAAAGAGATTCCGTCTATATCATCTTTATGATCCTTGATGAAAGAAATCCCCTGCTCCAAACTGGTGTGCTTCCTTTTCACTTTGCTAGTGAATACTGGGAAAAATATCCTCTTATTCTAGGCTCAGCGTAACTGGGAACACAGTTTTGCCCAGCTGGCTCTGTAGACTGCAGATTTAGTGGTGCTTAGTGATCAATGAATTGCTGCTGCAGCAATTGTGTTCTCACATTTATTGCAAAATAGCACCCGACCGCTGTGTGCCTTAGTTTACCCAATAAGAAAATATTTTTATCATGATGTTACTGATGCAGTTTTTTGTAATGGTATTTTCCGGAGTTAAGAAACACATCCTGAACTTGCCTAATTATTGATCAACACAGTAGAATTAATGATAATATGTTGTGTGCTTTAGCTCCTTGGAGCATCCTGTGTGTATCAAACTACAATATTTTACTGCATGACCTAGTCACCTTCAGGAAGAGGTAAAGACTCTCAAGAAAGGAGCGCATGAGCAGTCAGGCTGCAATCTGCTGCTACTTTAATTTTCACTTTAATTTTCCAGATGAAAAATAAAAATGACAGAAGATAGTCTAAAACAACCATATCACCAGTCTGTCCTGATCAGCCCAGGGCTACAAGAAAAAGCCTAGTAATGGAGAGATGACGTCGCTGGGTGACGCAGCAACCATCTGCAACCCTAACCTGGAGGAGTTAGATCATTTTGATCAAATCCAGTCATGTAACAGTTAATAACAATCCATGGGGAAAGCTCGACTAGCACTTGTTTCTACTCTTCGAGCACAAATTATGCGCTGTTACTCATCTACTGTCATCAGCAACCAAGTTTCCTACTGAGTTTTAAAACCTTCACTTATATTTTAAGTACCACATGGTTGGCTACTGGATTGTATGAAATCAAATATTATGGTCCTCATGGCGAAATGCTAACAGAATCAGTTTTTTGACATTCCCACTCAAGCTATCTGGCAATTAAGGTCCACATTAATTTATTTTCTAGATGTCCTCAATTATAGAAGTTTCCACAATTAAGCAGTTCATCAGCATTTCTTTGTGTCCACTTTGCTCGGTTTGTGAGAAAAGCTGGAAGAAAAGCTGGGAAAAATAACCCTCTTTCAGGGGCAGGGCAAGTTCACAACAGCACACTCATTAAATATATCTTTCTTAAGTATTTGTAGAGATAACTTGGCCATTCATCTCCTTAAGTAAACTCTGATACATTTGTTAGCATATCCTAATGAGTGTGAATTAGACAAAAGATAGAAAAGAATTCTAAATGTTAAGTAATGTCTATGGAGTCTTAGGAAACAAAATTTCAGTACATGGTAAAACTGCAGGTAGAGCAACTCTGCTATGATAATTCGAAGCAAGCCACTCACGAACGGAAAGGAAGCTTCTCAGGTCACTCCAAAGCAAAGGAGAATATTCTGTTTCTCTTAAGGGTTGACACTGAAGGTAATATATTATTTATGGTAGTATGTTATATTACCTGTCCAACTACCTTTAGTTTTTCCATTTGGAGTGCTGTATTTATGCAGACATCCTGCTCAGTTACTCACATTAATTTTGTTATACCTCTTTAACTTTTTTTGTATTTAAGATGTGCTATGCTTATGGCCCTGTGGAAAGGTGCAGGAGAGTGGAGTGTTAAAAAAAAAACCAACTACACTGATTATTGTTCACACTAAGTATGAACTATAGCTAAGTACCAATGAATGAAATCTTAGACCTAAAGAAATCCATAGAAAACCTAGGTTGAATAAGCTTTGGACATTATTTCTCCCAAAAATATGGTTAATATTATGGACAGAAACAAAGATATGCAAATATTATTTTTGTCAGAACTCATGGAAAGCTTAGTACTTATGAACAGTTTTTGAAGTGCCCATTTGACCCTGCACAATTCTTAAATAATTTCTGTAATTAGCTTGATTTCCATGCAGTTATTAATGATTTGTAAGGATTTAAAAAAGTAGGCAGTAAAAAGATCATCTATTACTTAAAAAAAAAAATGTCTTGACAATTTTCTATTTATTTTTTTAATATTACCACTTTTATTTTCATCAATAGGGAAAACAAGTAAAAATACAAAGAAAGGAACAACCACCAGGTCCTAATTATGATTATTGTGTGGTCATTCATTTTTTCCCCTACAGTATTAAAACAGCAAGGGTAATCGATGGTGAAAAGAACTAATGGTATAGACACAAACAATAATATTGCATGAGTGCCAACACTCACTTTTGGTTTTGATTAGATTGTGACCAGCTGCCCACCTTGGCGTGGGAGACATGCAGGACTTCATGCAGCAGCAGGGAAACCTGTGACCTGATGTGGAAAGCAATCGCCTTCCCACTTTCATGAAATTCATGATCAAGTGATTAAATCCATGTTTGGGCACACAGGACTCACTTTCCTTTTCATTGATTTGTGTACACTCTCAGACAAGTTGCTTTCCTCACTATGTCATTGTGAACTATATAAATTTTCATGTAAAACAAGAAAAAAACCCAGCCCCCCCTTCTCAAAACAAACAACCCCCCTGCCAAGCACCACAGGATGACTCCTGTCTGTGAGACTGATAATGGAAAAAGGAACATTAACGTTTATGGGAAGCATATTGCTTCCCAAGTCATATCTCGACTCATCTTCAGCATTCCCAAGAAATAGAGCTTCATACCTAAGAAAGAACCTATGACGCACATACCTAAGGAAGAACCTATGATGCAATATTATGAGAAAAATACAAGAGAGATCCTTGTGGTTGCTTATCGCTATTCAGTTGCCCTAAAAATGGCTATAAATGAAAAAGCCATAATTAATTAGTGAACGTCCTGTGCTTAAAACCAAACTTCTTGAAGGCTTGTTGTAAGAGGCATGCTGTAGTCCGAGCATTGTCTTGTTCCTGGAGCTAACCAATTATTTTAATAGCTGACAGTACTGGGCAAGAAAAATAAGTAGATTTAGTGTTAGTACCCTCTGTATTCTTCAGTATAATGCTGTGTCTTCAGAGATCAATGCTTCGTGTTTCAAAACTTTTCAGATTAGTTGTTTCAAGATTGATACATGGATAGTCCTGATTTGGCTTGAGAGGATCATTGTCTCCTTTCTAGAGCACAGCACATGAGTTTTTGGAAAATGCAGGGTTTAACTTCTGACAAGTTGGAAATCCCAAGTAATTCTCATGAGTAGTCTGTGTTTGTATTAGGAAGAAAGAAACTGTCTTTACTTGACGTTTTCTGGACTGTTCCCCCCCCCCCCCCCCCCCCCCCCCCCGCCTTTTCCTCTATACTTTACCACAGGAATATGAAGGCTCAGTCTGAAACTTATCAGGTTTTACAAGATTTTTGCTGAGAAATTTTGTTTGGAGTCAAAACTTAGTTTATGGACAAAATGCATAAGCACAAAACTGGAGTTTCTGATTGAACTTTAAAAATACCTATGTACTATGACACTCTCGCAGGAAAGCTGAATGTTAAGGATATAGGAAAGCTGAGGTTCAAGCCCCTCCTGTTCTTAACTCACAGTGGATTTGAACCAGAATCTCTCACATCAGAAGCTGGTATCTTTACATCTTGTCTTTTCTGAGGCATCATTTTCATACAGTCCTTATTTTTCTCTCGGAGCATAAATAGAAAATATTTTGGCAATATTTCCTTTTTTCACATATGCAACTTTAGTAGCTGTGAAAACAATAAGGGTTTTTTCCCCTTCAGTTTAGACTTTCCAAGTTATCCTTGCATCTGTGTCATTCAATCTCTGTTATTTAAAACAATCAAACAACAGAATAATCTGGCCTAGGATTTCTTGTAATTTGTGTCCATGATGAACCAATATTCCAAGGTGGCTTCAGAGTTCTGTTGACTACATGGGTTGAGATCCCCACCGCAGACATTCCAGATTCAAAGCTAGCATTAAGCCTCTGTGAAGGACAGGTACCACCAACCCTGCTCCCCATTTTCTGCCAGTCTTTTGGTCATGTTGAACTGTGGACTCCAAGGTGGAGAATACCCAGACTCACTGAGGTCTAATTTCATTAGAGATCGGTATTAATAATAAGCAAATATAAAACATCATTAACAACATGCAGTGTAGTGACATTGTATCTGTTTATGCCCATCAGGTCCATGATACATCATTTCCAAGCAAAAAACCTGTGTGAAATAGTAAGTACTGCTTTTGGTTTTAGTGGAAAACTGCGGAAAATATTGGCTGCATTGACGTCAATTATTAGGAAACAAAAATAAAAGTTTTTATGGTTTTCAACTGTTTCTGCACTACATGTTGGCTGACTAAAATGATAATGTCTGGGAGCAGCTACAGAAAGGTACAGAGACTCATTTGGTATAGCTCTGTTATTATGCAGCAAATGAGAATGTGATGTGAATGTACTTTGAGATTAAATGGTGATATGGTCAGTTGCTGGAACATAGGCAGGCATGACACTGATTCCATAGAGAATCATAAAAAAGATCATTTTCATAAAATGAAATAGGATCTAAACCAAGACTTTTACTCACTATTATCCTTTTCAAATTTAGGAGAGCAAGTAAGTGCTGCAACAGCTCAGGATTCTGAAATGCAGCACTCGGTGGTGCGCAGATGGCCTTCTGTCTGCTGCAGACGCTAACATGCCCCTGTAGACAACTCCGAATGGTTCTCCAGCTACAGGCTCATATGTCCCACATGATATATCAGCTCTTCAGGAATCCACGCAGACTTCATACCTCTCCTGGTTCTCTCAGATAAATGATGGCCAGATGTCACTGTCATAAAACCACCAATGGTATCCAATACCAAAGAATTTTGCGCTCCTATGTGTATCTTCAAATCCCAGGAATTTCCCAGCCAGTGGAAATTTTCTAGGGATAATGAAAGCAATCATTGGCATTTGAAATAAATTGTTGTTAAAACAGGTTTTAATATACATTTTTATATTTAAAACATATTCAGAAAAATGAATGTGAAGTGGATGCAATATGAGAGCAGCCAGATACCGATGATACCGCAATGATCAATACGTCACAGAGCTTAAGGACCATTTATTGAATACTCTCAATGACAACAATAACCAAAATGATGATTATTAAACTTTTATTCTTTTATTCCCTTTGTAAAATAAGTCCTTGGCCTTGACCATATAATAATATAATATAATATGTCCCTGACCATGCATTTAGCAGGTTGGAATAGAAAAATAAACAAGGTCAGTCAGGTGAGAGACACAGATGAATGGGATACAGAGCTTCAATCTCTTCTTGGCCTACTCAGAGTAAATGATATGGCATGTGAGAAATCCAAGAGGTCTTACTAGCAAAAGTGTCATTGAGCTGTTGAGCATCTGATGCTGAAAAACACTGCAGAAAAGTTAAACGTATAAACCAGAGAGGTAATTACTTAACAGCAATACAAAGGCTACTCCCAAGACAACAGGTAGCTAAAAAAAGCAGGAAAGAGGATATTCAAATTGAACTGAAGCGCAGCAGAAAGAAGCCTGCAAAATGGGAGGTATAGTTCCTGGTCACCTGGTGTGAGGATCTGACCTACAAAGCTGTTAATTGATAGAGTGATCAGGTAGACAGCTAAGGTTTTAATTGCTCTGATGCCACACATGCTTTGTGAAAAAATTCCTGGCTTGACAGACGGACTATATTTTTGTGTCATTTGATCTTAAGGGATCATGTCTAAACTTCTAGCTGAGGACCTTCTAAAGCTCTACAATTTTCAGTTTCTAGAGGAAAATATGTAGGCACATTCAACAGAAGCTATGGGAGGCACACCAAATAGTGATGACCCACTGTGCTAAATGACAGGCAGAAGAGATTACTTACCTGCTGCTACCACTCGGTAACAACAAGAACCCTCCGTTCATGCAGAAGTGTTAGAGCATCAGAATGAAATACACTGTAAAGGCACCAAACATTCAGCCAGTCCAGGGATCACCCACACAGAAATTATGGTGAGCAAGCAAGGAAAGCGAGCAAGTGATCAATAATCTAGACTAACATCTAAGGTACCAATACACAAGCAATCAGAAAGTACAAATCAAAATAGTAATAAACCCAACTGGTACAGATCACTGAACAGAGTAAGTTAATGTTACCGGATTGCTTCACTAGAGAGGCATGTGCAAAACTGAAGTAAACCCTGTGAGTAATGAACTCATGCTTAAATCCGAAAATGAACAACTGTGTAATCAATGTGACAACAACGAGCCAACAATGAGTCAACAGGAGTGAATCTTTCCGTTCCAGTGTGCCAAATAGCAGGAGAATTAGAAAAAGATAGTTTTTGTTAAACTAATATTATATAATATTGTCTATATCTATTTTTATATTAATTTGCTACTTCCTCTAAAAGCAATTAGGAGCTGCCATTCCTTACCCTGGGAGGTGAGAAAGGAATGTCTGAGTTGCAGCAATTTCCCACCGTGTTATAACCTGGGATTCAGCAGCACACTTCTCTCCCTTGGTGTTTCTCTGTGATTTTTTGGCAAGCCACTTAATCCTTCAAACCCAAGGTAAAGTAAGAATAATACAACTTTTACGATCTGTTTGTAGTTCAAAGATAACAGATCTGTCCTACGTACTGGCATGAAGATATTTAAGGCTGAATGTTCTGAAGAAGAACTAGCATGCAACCATGGTACCTGACACCTATGGTAAAAGGTCAAAAATGCCATTTATGAGGGGAAATATGCTGATATTTGGTAACACAGAAGGGCAGCCTTGGAACATATTTGCATGTGTTGTGTATGTTTAAGAGACATTGGTGTTAAATGGGGAATTGTACCTTTGAGTAGAGATAGGTTTGCAGTTTTGAACATGTATAGAAATCTAGGCTGGCTCTGCCTGAATGTTCCTGGGGTGAGGGGTTTCCTTAATCCAAGGCAATGGCTTTTAGTATTATGTTAAAATGTTCAAGCCCAAAATAAGATGTTAAGAAACCTAGTGCAAGAGCCTCCTGGGAGCGGGGACATATGAAACAATTCAGTCTTTTGTGAGCTGAGCAATTGCTCAGTTCATCACGTGATACACTCTTTTCCAAGAGCTGAAATAACAAAAACTGGGCTGATCCGTGGGAGTTATTTACACTGGTTTTTGCTGGTGGGCACAGCTAGAGGGAGAGGCCAGGGCAGCGAGGAGCAGCTAACAAACCCAAGTCACAGCCCCATAGCACCTCAACTTCATTCCAACCTTAGTACCAGCAAGACTTAAACACAAGTGAAGGAAGGCTATTGCAAGAGGAGGAACACGACCAACTGGCCTTGCAGTGGCTTCCTGGAGATGGAGATTATAAATCGGTTTAGTTTTGTTGTGGAAATCAGGTGTTCTTCTCTAGCAGGCTTTCTGGTTAGAGCGGTTTTTTTTCTCTCTTAATATTGTTTAACAAACCACTTGGATCCTACCTGAGACATAGGTAAAGGAGCTCACTGGAAGCCTCAATTTTAATACCATTTCCCCAAGTTCAGAGAATTTTGCCAGAACTTTGAGCCAGGTTTTTTTACAGTGACCTTTAATTTCAGCCCAGCCCTTGCTGCCGACTCTAGAGTCAGACAAGAACAAAGGCTTGGACAGAACAGCAACATACCACTGGCTTAGCAAAAATCATACTATCGAATGCCAAAACGTGCATAACAACATCTGCATTTCCTCGGTCATGCCCCACCTTGCTGATTCTGATGTGTCTTCACTTCCCCCACGCTGCCATAGCACCTGAAGTGCATCTGGTGGAAAAGTCCCCGTGGAAATAACTGGGGAGGTAAGGCTGACCCTGGGAGCCTGGGTATATATGTACCACTGCTGGGTGTATATGTACACCACTGCTGGGTAGATATATATATCTATATATCTATATGCCACTGCTGGGTGTAGCCAGCAGCCTGAGGAGAGGCAGGGCAAGCAAACCTCCTGCAAAGGGGTTCAGGGTGACATTGACTTTCCTCTGAACTGCTTTATTCCTGAACAGTTAACAATATTGCAGCTCCATCTCTACAGTGGCTTTTCAATGAGTGAAATAAACAACTCAGGAGCACTGAAAATCAAATTTGCATCCTTTGATAAGCGCTAAGAAAAAAGCGCTAGAATTTATTGGTGGTCTGGTGAAAAGCCTTCCTTTCCGTCCCCGATACAGAGTAGAGACACAAAGTTAAGAAAAGCTGACTAGGAAAATGATTTCACAAGGAGGAAAATAGCTGTCGGCAACATAAAATATCTTTTCTTGTCTACAGATTCACTGCTTCCATTCTCTTCGGGGGCAATATAAAAGAAATTGAGAGCACCGTCTACTAGAAAAGGAGGAGTCCGGCGAACTGCCACACTGCCTGATGTATTTTCCTTCTCACCTCAGGACTGTCTACTACATAATTGGCAATAAATTGTTATTACTTCCCACTATGGCAAATCCCTTTGTGGCTTTTATATAGTTTGGATAGACTACGGCTCAGACAGAGAGGGAATAAAAAAAAATACAAGCGGAGCGCCTAAGTGCTATCAATAAGAAAAGAATATTAGAGACGATAATGTAAGGCCTGAAAAGGGGGTTTGTACTTCCCGTAGGCTGTGCAACAGAAACTCTGCTGGTGTGCCACACCTTGGGCCAGGTCAGCACGGAGAATATAGCTTTCTCTTTCTGACAGCACACGTGATTAAAAAAAGTATTTGCATCCCACCTGTTTGCAGATGTGTTGCTATCCTAGTGTAAGTAGGCTGTGTGAGCTGCTAGAAGTAAACAATAGGAAAATTATATCACCTAAGGCTTTACTTGCTCTGTCTTGTTGGTTCTCACCTGCCTTTCTCCTTCTTTCTCCACTTCTTTTACTCTTGACTGTCTTTATGTGTAACTGAATCTCTTAATACTCTGAAAGCATATTTTAAAATAAAGTTTTCCTGTCTTTTTTTCCTAAACAACTGGACTTCCTGCTGGATTCCTGAGTCTATCCCAGATTCCAGAGATACTTACAGAAGCTATATTGAAGTAAAAGATACACTGAAATAAACAATGAACATACCCTCTCTGGTAATACTTCATGATTCTCTTTGCTGTCTTTTATGTTGATTAAAATTGTGATATTTGCTTGAGAGATTGAGAGGGATGAAATAGAGACTTGAACAATTTGTAGCTTGACTTGAAATTATTAATGGAGCCAGGCCACAGGTAATGAGAGGAGATTCCATGACCATTGACATAAAGCCTCATATTCAAGAAAAAAAAAAAAAAACAGTGGAGAAAAAAACTGATGGGAATGCAATCAGGCATCTAGACCCATCACAGTTACAAAGATTTTTATTTTTGCCTGGCCTTTCTGTCTCAGCCATTGCTATTGCACTCCACCAAATAACCTCCCAAATCTTTTTTTGTAATGATTGACAGAGATCCCTCAGACAACTCCACAGGGGAACCAGACACTGGTCAACTTTGCAAAGTAAAGGGGACACTGCAAAATTTGCTTATACATAAGCCTTTTGTAAAAGCTGGAGAAGACTTTAGGGTCTGAACCTGATTCTCCAAATCAGGTCTAGTTTTGTCCTGTGAGCTCTTGTGCTGTCTTCTATTGAAGGCTTGATGCTGAAAAACTATAGTCGGAGTACAAGATTCTTATTTGTTCACACCAGTGCTGTCAGTAATTCATCTTTTCATCCTTACCAGGCTTCTAACACACCGAAGTAAAACCTTCCCTTTCCACATATTCACCGCTAGGCCAGAGAGACGGAAAGAGAAGAGAATGTTGTCAGAAAGACAAGCGTGGAACAAATCAGAGGTGTGCTCAGAGAAAGAAGACTGCACTGAAGGTAGAATCTCATCCAAAGGAGTGCTGACATCTGCAAAAGAGCCAGAACAATTTTTCCAAAGCCAGACCTGAGGGTCTCACCATCTTATATAGAATGAAAACTGTCTCACTCCCTGGAAGTCCAGATTCAGGACAACGCAAGGATTGCTTCAGACCTTTTAGAAATATAAAGGAGAAGATCACTCTCCACCTGTAAAGTGTGATTAAAATACTATGTTATTTAACATTGGACCAGATCCTAAGGTTTTTTCTTTTAGTTTTTCTTTAATTAGGAAAAAGTAATGTTAAACTCAAAGCATGGGACATCTTTTTCAAATAATTTTATTCACATTATCTTTGCTGTTGAAACAGAACTTGTACTGTGTTAACATGTTTGTTTTCCGTTTTCTGCTTGAAATTACCACAGCCTGATGAAAAGTGAATAATGTAAACTGAGCTTCAAAAAGTAAAAAGAAAAAAGAAAAAACCCACCCTCAAACCTTGGATTAAAAGCTGTGTTTACGCACCTGTGTTCGTTTTCTGTCAGCTTGATGAACAGCGAAAACTGATTCAAAACTGAGTGAGCAGTTACTCGTCTTTCCTCAGCAACATGTGCATATTCCCACTGGATGCCTACAAACACACACCTTGCTGAGGTCTTTATCATGTCTTCTTAATTCCTCAATTAAGAATAAAGTAGTTTATGCACTAGAATACTGAAACAAGCTTTCTTGATTGCTTTTGTTTATTTGCTTATTATTTCTTTCCTGGAGAGATTCCCTGGATAGAGTCCAACTAATTTAGAAAAACAAACAAACAACAAAAAAGTTAGACCAATTACATTTTCATTTGTCGTAATGAGGGGTATGTATATGTACTGAAATACTCTCATGGCAGAAAAGACAGTGACTTTAAGAGCAATAAATTCCTTCTATACATGGTACATCTCATTTTGCACTTGCTTGCATGATAGAAAGAAGGGATTTTTCTGGGTTTTAGATTTAATCAATGACAAAAGCCTATATTGTGAAATAGATGGTAAGACATGGCTACTGTGACAACAGTAGCTAAGTATATTTAGTGATTGACCATCCTTTCTAGTCCCATTAGCCACGTAATAAAATTCCTAGAAATCTCATTACAGAAACATCAACTTCATTACATCAGAAGGTAAATAGTTTTTTTTTTTTTTTTATTAAATGCTGATATTTTTATTTGGCTGAACAGAGCCCTATTTTACAAATGCCCCCATCATCATTTTGTAAACAACTTGTGGCAGAAGATACGTACTATTCAGAATGCCATAAAGATTGGCTCTGCAGCTTATGAAATAATGAGATACAAATAGTTTTTAAAAAGGCATAACAAGAAAAGTCCATGCAACGTTAATAAGAGACAATAAGGATTATGGGGTGTGGGAGGGTGGAGGAGACCAAAGTGCCTCTAGGAGGTAGTCAGCACTGATGCCTCTTTATTTCAATAGACAGTGAATTGGTCCAATATACAATGCCCAGTTATATCTTTGAACAAGATCATAAAGCAAGTTGTTTGGAGACTGCTGTTTTTTAATTATATTTGTAACACTAAAAGAAACCAGAAATTACAAGCTAACCATTCCTTAGCTTATTTTATTTTTTTATTTTATTTTATTTTTCTCTCAACTTGTTGGAAAAGGAGAAAAAATATTTTCTGATCCAGCGAAAGCTGTCACACGCTAAAGTGGTTTTTTTATTCCTTTTTAATAAGTTGAATCACATTTCAAAACGAAAGACTAGAAAAATAGAAAATATTCTCTCCAACAGCTTGAAATGTTTGCAGGTTTTTCTTTTTTCTCAGTTACAATCATTACTAGAATTCATAAAACAAGGAACTTGAAAGGATTTTGACAGGTCATCTAGCTTCTGTCTGTAAATTTGGTGAATTCTAAATGAACATGAGTCAATCTAAAATCCACTCCTTCAGTGAAAAATGTTTTTTTTCTGAAAAAAAATCACTCACTTCTGTCATGTGGCCTAAAGTTAGGATAAAATCAACATATTTCCCCCCAAAAGTTTCTGGTTTAGGCAAGAGTCCTAAAATAACGACAGTATAAAATATGCATTATTAGAGATGAGAGTTTTTAGTCTTTTCATTCTGTAGGCCATCTCCTCTAGTATAGTGGTTAAATAAAATCTTAGAGAAAACTTACCCAGCAAAGAAAAATAGACGTGGTAGGATCCTGAATTATTTCTGTAAGTCAAGGCTATGTGGCATCTAGAATAGGGAAGTTAATACTTGTCTTCAGCAAACAGCCTATGTGATATTTATGATGTATCACAAATTCCTGCTCACTATGCCCCTTTGTTCTCAAATGTTGTAGAGAAGAATTTGCAGGATTTCTGGAATCAAAGGACTGAATCCTAGCTTTCATTATTTTACTTTTTTTTTTCTTTTCTTAATTTCATCTTTCCCTGCTGTATTTTAATTTTTATTCCGATTCACCGCGGAGATCTCACCAAGCTCCTATGCACCAGCTATCCACCCAGTGTCTAATCACCAGCCCTTCAAGTGAGATAGAAATACTGATTTCATGATAGTCTGAAAACAGAAGTAAACCACTTCACAGTTCTGCTTTGAACGTATCCACTTCCTAGTTACTACTACAAGCTTTCATTGATTTATAGCACTCTGTTAGGGGCTGGCTGGCTGGTTTTTGAATGCTCGTTTTCTAATGAATACTATTTATTTGATGTGCCTAAGCCAACATTGTCTTTTCCTACAAAACTTAATCGTTCAGTGTATGTGAACACAAAACTCTGCAGGACTGTTTCAGATGTCTATGCTAAATGAGCTTGGGCTGATGATAGGAAGGGTCATGCAGACCGGTACAGGTCAAAAATCTTACCACTGAAATAGCTGTTCTAATTAGAATAAAATATCATCTTTGCTGTTTAAAGCAAAAAACTTCAAAGTGTGAAATACATCAGTAAAGTGTTTGAGTTCTCACGAGAAAAGCTGCAGTAAAGATGGCTCTACCTTAAAAATTTGTGAAGGCTGTTTCTACATATGTGCGCTTTCCTTTCGTGAGGGACAGTTTGATGCTTCTGGACCATGTGGCCGTCCCACTGAGGGTCTGAGAACAACTTATCAAGTCCAGTATGAATGTCCTTGCAAAGCAGCAATGGCTGCAGGGTGGAGAGTTAGCTGTGTCTGAAAACTTCAGACAGGGTTGTTTGCAGTCCGGGTACTAACACTAACTCAAACTGCCGTTTGAAGTTTGTTATCAGCTTGAAAATCTAATTCTCATGGAATGACAGTCCGTAGAATAATAGAGATGATAGGCAAACCTGAACCTATAGACTGAATTTTAAAAGGATAAATTGTTCTGCCTTCTCATTCTTGATGGTACAGAGGACAAGGGGATGAACAACACAGAGACTGAGCATAAATACTTATAGAAAAAATGGAGAGAGATTCAAAACAGTGACTTACTTTTGCGCCTATGTAGATGTGTTTACGTACACCTTCTTTAATATTGTAGCTTTATACAGCCCATACATATGTGCTGTAATAACATTTATATCAATTTATGTTTATACAAAGCAAGAGCTCTTAATCTGTAAAAAAAACAGTCATATGAAAAAAATATGACTTTAAATATGTATTTGCAGGACTGAATTTCTAAGTGTTTTTGTATTTTTGTACACCAGGTAGAATTCTCAGCCTTATGCTGTTGTAGCATTAAAGTATGCTGTTTATACTATATATGTTTTCTGACATTTCCTCAGTCTGTGCTTTTCCAACACCCTTGCACATGATCCATATGTTTAAACCTCACAAAGACCTCATTTTTTTTTTGACTAAGATACAAGATACTATTTTTTTCTGATTCATGTATAAGAAACGTACCGCCAGATTGATCTTCTGAACAGCCACACATGGAAAAGCATTCTTGCTCTCAATATTTTACAGGCATTTGATTTTTACAGTACTGTACACCCATTATAAAATGATTGCATATGTGCATACTGAAGGGAGGGGGGGGGGAATTCTTCTTACTTTCTTTTTTTTTTTCTCTTTTTGCTTTTCTTTCTGTCCCAGATGACAAGGAGGTGATCCGGCCCCTCTGCTCCACTCTCGTCAGACCCCCCCCACAGTGCTGCCTCCAGCTCTGGGGCCCCAATTTAAGAAGGACATGGACCTGTTAGAGTGGGTCCAGAGGAGGCCACAAAGATGCTCAGGGGGCTGGAGCACCTCTCCTGTGCAGACAGGCTGGGAGAGCTGGGCTTGTCCAGCCTGGGTAAGAGGCGACTCCGGGGAGACCTTACAGCAGCTCCCAGTATCTAAAGAGGCCGACAGGAAAGCTGGGGAGGGGCTTCTTACAAGGGCATGGAGTGATAGGACAAGGGGGAATGGCTTTAGGCTGAAAGAGGGCAGGTTTAGATTAGATATTAGGAAGAAATTCTTCCCTGTGAGGGCGGCGAGGCACTGGCAGAGGCTGCCCAGAGCAGCTGTGGGTGCCCCATCCCTGGCAGTGTCCCAGGCCGGGCTGGACGGGGCTGGGGGCAACCTGGGCTGGTGGAAGGTGTCTTTAAGGTACCTTCCAACCCAAATCATTCCATGATTCTATGATTCCATGAATCAGAGCCCTGCAGGCACAATTGAACTCAGTTCCCCAAGGTGCCTTTTTGGTAAGTAACAGCATATGTAAGACCAGACATCTGACAGAAAAGTTTTGGTCAATACTAAGTGCTAATTATGAAGAATTTTATTTGAACCAATCATTAGAATCCAGACTTCCACAAGATACTTCCAAACACAATGACAAAACATTTTCAGTGACTTTTTGCTACATGACATTCTTCTGCTTTTCACACTTAACTGCCCTTGCTGTATCATCTGTAGTAAAAAGAAAGGATGGGGTGCTTAAGGGAAAGCACCATCTTTTTGTCCTTGTGGAAGTACATCGTTAGCTATGCGCCAGTTTCAGTATTCCGATGGGAAATGTGGAAAAATGTGATAGGATTCATTTACTCTGCATTTGAACTGACATGATTTATCTGAGTTAGCAATATCTCTCAGGCTATTCAGTTGGTGTTTTCTATGACAAAAGCATTTATTTTTAAAATTTAGCAAAGGCACAGATTTTTCTTTCAGGATGGATTTTCTCTAGTCCTGATTCTACTTCTGTTTTAAAGGTCAAAGTAATACTAATGAAACATATACGCAGGTGTGCACTTCTGGAATGGCATTGGGGAGTAGGAAGGATTTAGCCCGTGAATGGGCTTTGGTGTGTTTTTGGATGACACAAGGCAGAGCAGAGCTGTGAACTCCCCTCTGCTCCTGCAGCAAGTAAGGTACTTCAGGAGATGTGTGGATTTATAAGATTTGGTGGGTTGCAATTCTATTTCATTGTCTGTGCTTACCGAGGTTCTTTTGGAAGCTTACAGATTATTCTTATCATGTATTTTATATGTTATATATATTGTTTGTACATATATTAATAATATACAGAACACTCTTAACAGTTTATTCTGATTACCACAGCCTAAAAATACTTTGGTATGTATTTTCTGAAAGAGTCATTAACAGCACTGGTTATTAACTAGATTTTATGAAAGTCATAAATAATGGTTCCTCTGGTTTTGGTGGGAAGCACGTAAGGGTCCTTGTTATCACATCATTATAAAAAAATCTCTACATATTTTATGAAATTCAAATCCATACTGTATTTTCATGCATAGATTTTGAGCCATGTAACCCACTTGACAGCAGCTATGATCATCTACTGGGAAACCCCCGAAGTCTGGAGGAGCTTTTCCATTTTTTATCAGCACATTCTAATAGTCAAAATGTGGTCAAATCATGGAGGTTTTAAATTTGTTTTCACATAAATCTTCCGTATCATATATGTGGAACTGTGGTAATTTTTACATGACGGATGAACTGTATCTCTATATAGACACAAACATATGGATATAGGTATTCTAAAAATGCAGTGATAAAAACGGAGGCCACTTCTGTCTTTGCTCACATCTTTCTCAGTGAGATACTCCAATGAATAAAGTATAAAGTAGGTAAGATTTTAATAGCTTTCTCCTCTCTTCTGTGCTTTGGACCACAAGAAAATGCTGCCTCTGAAATAAATTTACCTCTGACATTATGTTGAATGCAGTTATTTTCTTTAATGAGACAACTCCTGCTTGGAATGAAAACTATAAATATATCACCCAGTTTGACCAGAGGCAAAATCAGACAAAATCAGCCAGGTTCTATTAAAAACAGGATCATCCAAATTCTTTTTGCAGTCAGTAAAGAAGTTCCCACTGGTTTCCATAACTGTATGCCTAGGGCTTAAAATTCAACACAAATATCAGAGGGGGGAAATGTTGCAATTCTTTCTCTCTCTCTCTCTCTCTCTTTTTTTTTTTAATACTATACATTATAATATTTTGTATTCCTTGGCAACTTCGTTCTGTTCCTTTGTCACATAGGAATGGAATTTTCAAAAGGCCCCAGACTTTGTCTAATGCAGTTTCTACTGAAGTCTGTGACAGCCTTGCCAGTAACCTCAATGGCAACAGGTAAGTAGTAGGGATTTAAGAAATCCATCCCCCCACCCCCCCACAAATGTTAATTTATTTCTAAAAGAAAGATTGACTTATTATTTTGCTATTACTACTATTTTGCTATTAGTTTTAACTTCTAAATCAAAGCTCTGCCTTTTGCTTTAGTAGCTTATTTATTTTTCTATTGTTTATAAACAATATAGGTTTGGTATTTATAACAAAAACATGCTGATTAAAAAATACATTGATCAATAACTGACCATCAGTAGAACCAGCATTAGGCTGAATTGTAACTGTTGGCTGTATTCAGGAGACTTCTGCCATTGACTCCTTTTCTTCATAAAACTTTGCTGCTTTGACAAGTAAACATTTTTCATTTTTTCCCATTTTCCTAGACTTTTGTGCATTCCCATACCAAATAGTCTCGCAGCCTTAGTATTTCACAATACCCCACTGTAGAACTCAATGTTTTTTATGCTGACACTCCTTTCAAATGAAGCAAAAGTGATATAAACAAATGCTTAGCCTGCAGCAAAGCTCGACTGTTAGGGAGTAATGTGAACTGCTGAAGAATCTGGCTTCAAAACAAATTAGGGGGGTTTTGTTGTTGTTCTGTAGTACTGCCAGAAAGCACTTTGCCGAAGGGTCAAATCTGGGAAATAATGGCAGTTAGCAATTCTGCAGAGTACCTGCTTTGTAACTCGGTTCCTTTCAGTGCAATGCACCGAAGCCCATGAGAATTGGAGAGATGCTGCAGCCAGCTGAGGGCTTGCAATCTTTTTCCACACAAAAATGCAAGGGAGCCACCACAATGTACTTTCCTACTGCGCCTGAGTGACCACACGGTACTCCTACAGCACTGGAACCACTCATTCAGTGTTTCTGCGCCAGGAAGAGAAGAGGAAGGAGTGACAGAAAACACCTTATTTCAAATATGCTCTGAAGAGAAGCTCTAGAGTTGAGTGAACATGTCATTTGCTAAATTTGCCTTTCTTCTGCTTCTTTCTGTGGGTGTATATCAGAAAGATAAATGGCCTTTCTCTTCTTTTTAGTTGCGTTACAGATAAACACAGGTAGTTGATTTGGGCTGGTTTTTTACATAAAAAGCAGAAGTAGACAGTTGCCTGGGTCAAACATCCCTATTTTCCACAGTGAAATTCTCTTTGGGAAAATTCAGCATGGTCGGAGTTTTTTTAACTTATTTTTTTAAAGCATTATCCTGATTTTGCTTGGACTTACTCCTCCATCCTTGATGAAAAGTTTAGTAATAATACAACCTAAAAGTCTAGGGTTTTTAAAAAATACATATGCAGTAATCACGTTAAGTATATACTAGCTACTGCTGGTTCAAAGCTTAAGAGCGCTTTGTGATGGCTCAAGTGCTGTGTAAGTCCACCCAGTAGGAAGCAAGCTTCCCGCAGTTCCTCTTTGCTGTTATTAATCACTGAGAAGTAACACCTGGTGCAGGTAAAACAACTGTTCTTTACTGCTTGGGTATTCAGCAGGTCTCTTTCTCTGTGGGATCATACGACACCTAATCATTCACCTCCATCCAAAAGTACATTTATATACTTTTAAATTCAATTCTGTATACAGAAAAATAATAAGTAATTTTCTAATATTCCAAAATCCAAGTTCTACAACACTCTGAGTCATCTCCTTATGTCTCTTAGTGAGCTGATTTGATTAAAATTAAGGGTCCTCAACTAACTTTGGTCATTTCCAAACCCCTTCTGGTTTCTGACTGCTGATTCGGGCAGACCAGGGGATGAGGCCATTCCAGGGAGCTTCAGGCCATACTCAGTTCACCATTCAAAGAACCGTGAGAAGGAAATGAACAATGAGGGGTGAAGCCACATCCTGAAACCATTTCTTCAAGCAGAGTCCAATACATCAGCGACAGTCAGTGTGTTCTCCATGTAAACTCTCTGAGAAGCCAGAAGATGCTGCCAACACGCTGAAGACCTTTTCTTTCTTGCCATCTGCATGTCCAGCAGCATCTTTCCCCGTACACTTATGCATGCTAGTAGTGACTCTTAGGCACACGTCTGTATCTTTATGTGGTTTCATTATGGTATTTAGACATTGAAATACACAGCTGTATGTCCTATGGCCAATTTTTGTATATTTTTTTGTTAAACTAAGATGAGTCATCCTTTCCACTTCCAATTATATCTGAAAACGTGACTCAGGGAACTCAAGGTAAAAAGATAAAGTAAAAATACTCTAAAAGATTCAATTAATTTTCATCACTAATGAATGCATTGAAATTTGGAAGTGATTATTCCATAGAGATAAGTATAAAAATAAATATCCGGAGAGAGACCGCAATAACCAAATAATTGATTAATTCATTAATCATTTCTCATACATTTAATTAATCAGATAGAAGTATCATAGAAAAAAACAGAGACTTTGTATAAGTGGAGTTGGAATTTTAGTTATTAAATAATAGCCAGCTGTTCTTTTGATAGATAAGCTCTTTGCTCTAAATACAGACGTGTTCTTTTTCTCTGTTTTGATAAACCAACAAGATAATTCAGGTATAAATACTTGCCTCCTTTTAGAGATGACTTTAATTGATTTTCAACTTTTACTTTTTATGACTTGTTTTCATGAGAAATATGTGAGCTTTGGGATATATTATTAGAGTGTAATAATCAATAATTACTTGCAAAGAACATGCTTTCAAATGCTAAGTTAGCTAAATTTCTTTCTATAAACAAATTTACAAGTATCTATGTGTTCCAAGAAGGCACTGAATCAGCTTCCTTTGGCTCATACCTATCAGCCAGATGCATACCTAGAAGACTTGGTTGGTTTCTTTCTCTTCCTTGATCATCCTTGCCTTACCTTGCCTTGCCTTGCCTTGCCTTCTGTGAACTCAGCTCCTGATTCCTTACTAGCCATTGTAATACCGCTTCATAAGTAACTTAGAATTTCCTACTTACAAGTAAGATACTTCTACTATTCAGTATGTCCATCACTAGTCTATGAACTTACGAAGAATTTTTCCCTTTTCACTTTGCAGAGTCTCATATATTGGAACTAGATACCAGTGGTCACACTAGTGAACTGCTTAACAGCTCTGCAAAGGGAACAGTTCAATGACTTCTGTCTCTATTCCTTGGTCCTTGTCCATGAACTTAGAGACAGCAATACACAACCCTCACAGGATCAAATCCACCTTCTACCAAAGTCAGAAGTGGACTGAGCTCAAGCAGTTACACAAGACATCATGGCTAGAGGACTATGGCAATGATTTGAACATTTCCTTGCTCCTGGAAGGGCTCCTTCAGGCAGGACCTCGTTCCCTTATCTCTTTCGAAGTTGTTTTCTGGAATTCTTCTGCTTCTACATCTGGGTGCAGTACACTCATAGTTGCTCAGCATGCAGTTGCGCATGCCAGATGCATTTTCTTTGATTTGAAAGGAGGAGTTCAATACATACACTTCTAGCAGTGCAGTACATAGGGATGAGCAAACTTATGTGAAATTAAGCCCTAGATTAAAAAAACCCACAAAAAACAAAAAATAAAAACAAAAAACCAACAACAAAGAAACAAACAAGCAACAAATCCAACTGTACAGCAGGTGAACGCTTTACTTACCTGAGGATGGAGGACCGGGTGAGCTGCCCTTGTCACTAGGATAGACCCGCAGGGAACAGGCAGTGGGAAGGTGCTCCA